>NC_060115.1:13609617-14216492 GCF_021155765.1 Diprion similis | reverse complement strand
TTTTGTGTTATGTATTTTAGGTGGGATTTAATACCCATCCTGGTATCCAGTAATATCCCCAGGTATTTGCACGTATCAACCGACCTTATCTGTTTCCCGTGTAGTTTTATGTTCGGGGGCCTTCTCATGTCAAGCTTACCTTCAACCAGGAGCATGACTGTCTTAGGTTGAGAAAGTCTCAGTCTGTGTAGTTCACATTTTTCTTCTAGTACAGCCATAACCGCATTTCCCTTCGCCTCTATCTCAATTCTTGCGTTTCCTTCAACCGATATTGCTACATCGTCGGCGTACGCGATTACATGACACCCTGTGTTACCTAAAGCTCTGATAACATCATCGAACTGCACGTTCCATAACCTTGGGCCTAGACATGAACCTTGGGGGCAACCTTTTGTGATAGTCTTCTCTACACTATCATAGTTTCCGCTTAGTTTAACCTTCCTGTCTCTGAGGTAATCTTTGATCAGATAGTACGTATCATTTTGGCAGCCTCTGTCTACAAGGCATTTGAGGACGATGGGCCACCAAACGTTATCGAACGCACCTTCGATGTCTATAAAAATCGATAGCACATACTTAGATTTAGTATCCCTAACTACATTGCCGAACTCTACAATCGCATCCTCTGTAGAAAGCCCTGGCATGAAGCCATACTGGTATTTCGAAATACTGTTTACAAAGACAGATTCCATTCTACTGGCTATGAGTTTCTCCAGGACTTTACTCATCACTGGCAGGAGACAGATTGGTCGATAAGATTTTGCCTCCGAGGGATCCTTATCGTTTCCTTTGAGAAGTGCCCTTACAAGGCCAGTTTTCCAGTCGACAGGGAAGATTCCAAGAGTGAAGCAAGAGTTGTAGATGTTAGTGAGCTCTTTTTTCAGGGACTTTCACGCCGCCTTGAGAACTTCAACTTCCATTAGGTCTACACCTGGGGCCTTGCCATTCTTCATACTTGTAATGGCCATTTCCACCTCACGTGAGGTCAAGGGTACACTGGGTATTACATCTTTGCCATCCCAAGAATCTGTTGTTGATGCCAATCTTATGTCCCTGTGTATATCGGTTTCAGTAGTTAGGTCATCGTCCGGGAATAGCCTGTTCAAAAGGTTCGTCGAAGAGTCCATCCACGTTGAGGCCTCACCTAATTCACCCTTCATCGAATGTGGAATTTCAGCGGCCTTTATTCTCTTCATCTCGATCTTGTATGGGACACCCCAGGCATTTCGGTTGCCATTCTGAGTAACATATATTTCCCAACTTGCTGATCTGGCCCTACGGATTGATTGGTGGTACCTCTTTCTCAGGCAGATGTACTGTAGCCGGAGCGAAGCTCGTTCTTCCATCCCGATCCCACGACGCTGAGACCTTTTCCTCAATTTATAGACCGCTTTTTTGTCTTTGGTGAGTTGGTCATTCCACCAGGGGACTGCTTTTGGCCTCTTCACTATTTTTGGCATCGATGCTTGGCATGCTTTCATAACGGGTCTTGAACTCCCCTAACTTGGTGTTCTAGTTGTTCTTTATTTCGGATGGCCTCCGTATTGAGATAGTGACTCTTCCTCAGGTCGAGAAAGGTTGTGAATTTATCCCAACTGGCCTTCTTCACGGCAAACCGGTTTCCTGGGGTATTTTGGTGCCTCCTCATACTCGTGCCTAGGGTTGCGCAGTTTTCTAACGTAATGAGGATGCATCGGTGGTCGCTTGTTGTCCAGTCTTCTTGCACCTCCCAAGACTTAATTTTCCCTACCAGGTTTGCCTTGATCAGTGTCACATCGATGTTACTCTCACCGCTACCTGAACTGAAGGTGCTCAGTTGTCCTTTTTTGTTTGGGACTACGAGTCCGTGAGAAGCGATAAATTCTTCCACTCTTTCACCCCTGTGATCTAGGTGTGCACTACCCCACGTGGGTGACCTGGCGTTTGCGTCCATCCCGATGACGATTTTACCCCCTTTCAGATCAATGAGAGTGCGCTCGAGTTGTGCGAGGTATGGCTCTATTTCATCTTGAAACTGACAGTATAGGGAAATCATGTATATGTGGCCAATGTTAGATGTTGTCTGAGCAGTGACGCAGTGGCTGCTGCAGTGTTTTACACATTTCATGACGTCTATGTCCCTATTCACAACTATAATAGACGCCATCGGAGGTTTAGTTTTCGAGTCTCCGGTTATTACACCATTACTAAGGCCAAATCCCGTGATAGCATGATTCCATGAGTAGGGTTCCTGCGCTAATAGGATATCGATGTTGTTCTCCTTCATGGTTTGCCTTATCTCCTCGGTTACATGTCTGGCTCTCTGCATGTTCAGTTGCAGCACTTTCAAGGTAGATTTACGTGCTGCCATAGTCAGTTTGATCAATTTGTAATTTAAGGGCCTTCTGATAACTCCCGCACTCCTTAGACATTGCCGGGTGATCGTGCACCATCCTGCTCTTTCTGCAGTTAACGCAGGTCGGTTTTTTGTCCTTGTTTGGACAATTCTCCGACTGATGACCGGTGTCCGCGCACTGTCCACATATTGCTTCAGTGCCTTTACAGTGGGCCGCTATGTGGCCAAATTTCTGACATTTAAAGCACCTGGTGACAGCTACATAATCTTTGACGCCGCATGCCATCCATCCCACGTACACTTTGCCTTTGCTTTTCAGGTGATTCCTTATCTCTGGGCTAGTTTGCGCTACCCAGTTGGTGCCTTGATTAGTTCTGCTTCCTGTCTGAAATGACAGCTGAAAATTAGCTCTAAACTTGTCCTAAGCCATACCATCAAAATTTTGTTTACATATCATTTCCTCAATGTTTTCCTTAGACTCGTTTCTCGATATCCCGTAGATTATCATCCTTGGCTTCTTTTTCTTTGTTTCTCCTATTGTGTAGCCCCTCTGCTTCAGATTGGGATTATTAATTATTTTCTCCATTGATTCTTTGTCCGCCGTTTCAACTAAAATGCCCTTATTATTAATTCGTTGAACATTCCTAATCTCAATATTCTCGGTCTTAGGGTCAACACATTCCATAAGCGCAATCTTTGTCTCCTCACTGTCTTTTCCCCTACCTTCAGAGGGGTAGATGGTCACTGTTTCACCTTTTTGCTGAGTATTTGCTGTCGCATGAACTTCTGGAGGAGCATTGCTACCATTCCATGCCTGGCCTTTGACAATCTCAGCATATGAACCTGTCGCATGTTTTTGCGACGATAAGTCTTGTTTTGGATCCCTGATCGCTTCGTTTAGTTCCTCAACCAGGCGCAGGTTGGCTAGGACGGCAAGTTCTATGTTTTTTAAGTTTTTCCGGCTACTTTGTTTGTGTGCTTTCCGTGAGCCCTTGAGCTGCCCTTCCAGATACCGATTATCGCTGATTAGGTCCATAAGGATACCTATCAGGTCTTTCATTTTGCTAGATATGAAGGTAGTATGCTCTTTTCAGACAGAATGCAATTACCTTCACTTCTATGTTTTTTGCCTCTTCAAGTGCTAAAGCGTGATTTCTTGTCGGCCTGTAGTCATCTCCCTCTTCCTCGCTCCCGCTGTCGTCATCTATCTTTCGTTTCTTGCTAGATCCAATTCCCGTACTTATTGAGGGCTGGTTTCGGTGAAATTCTCCTGTATCGAAAACATTCGTCGGTGTGCTTGGGTCCGTAATAGCAAGATCTGCCGTAAATGTTCTGTCTAAATCCATTTCTCCTTCAAGCTCCACAGCCAGCGGCACAGGCTCCTCCCCGTAACTGGTCGACATCGAAAATTGCAGAACTCAAGGCCGTCAGCAAAGATGCTAGGTAAGTAAAGGTATGTTGTAAGTTATCAGTTTGTCTAGAGTAACCCCTTCTTAATTTACACTTTTTTTTTTTCCTTTGATTCTTTTCTTTTCAGGTGAAGCGGCTCAGAAATCAGGTAAAAGGTTAATGTGGAATGCATGCGTGTGTAAATTAGTTGTAAAAATATATCAAGCGTATAGGTAATAAGAATACAATAAATTAGGTGTAAAGTGTAAAGTGTGAAAAAAATAAAATGTTAGAGATGGAAATGATAAAAATGATGTAAAATTAAAGATATAAAATGTATAACAAACAGAATTAAAAGTGCGTAAGAGTAGGTGTATGAAATGAATAGAGAATAAGATCACAGTAAGGTGGGTGTAAGAGTGAAGGTATAAATGTGAAAAGATAAAAGTACAGTAAAGTATTTGAATTATCACCAGGCTAACTAGCCAGTAGTAGTGACAAAATAAGGATTTGGTAGAAATTTTTATAAATTAGTCAGAGAGTTAAAAGTAGGTTAAGAATACGTAGTCAAAGATTAAAAGAGTGGTGCCCCGCAACCACATTCCCACACCCTATCTACGGCTTTAGCATTGTGGTCCTTTTAGCCCGTCCGCAATTTGAATTGCAGACGGTTACCAGCCCCGCCCCGTGGAGGCAGGACCAGCCACAGAAACTTTGAAATAACGCTCGCTGCAAGTATGGGTTTCTAGTATCTAAACAGTTTCCAAAAGAAAGATACCAGAAATTCGTTCAGCTGCGTAATTTTTGAAATAAATGAATTCGTCTGGATTTGCTATCAATCAATACTCGCTCAAAATTTTCTGTATGTGGCTCGGGGCCAGTAGATAGGGACAGTGGGAATCTCGTTAATCCATTCATGCGCGTCACTAATTAGATGACGAGGCATTTGGCTATTTTAACATAAATCATTGGCGGTTGATATAAAACGTGGACAAGACGAACACGGACATCACGACACTTGGAACACTGGGGACCGCGGGCCCCTACCTCAGCGACAAGAGCTAGCCGATGCCCTGTCGGGCCTAGGGGGTCGTGGACGACGCCTTACTCCTGTCATCTGATTGAACCGAACCCAGTTTGTGTGCGAACCCTGTAGCACCCGAGTAGTGATGCCCTCCCTATCCGAAAGCCCGAACGAGCGGAGGCTCTGGTGCGATTCCTCACACCAGACCCCCCTCCACGAGAGGGTGCACGTGGTCGTCTCGAAGTTGGCGGCCGGGATCCGCAGGTGGGCAGCGATGCTTCTCTGCAGATCCCGGTTGTCGGCGTAGTATCCCCGCTTTCTGGCATGGGTGGCCGAAAGCGGGGACATGCCTGAGACGACCTGGGCGTCGATGATTGCCCCGTGCCCCTCCCTGCTCGCAATTATGTCGGGCTTTCGTTTGCCCTCGGAGGTATCAAACACCCTTTCCCTCTCGATGTTCCAACCCTTATCCCTGAGGCCAGCAGCTATTGTGGCACAGGCCGCGTCGTGGCGCTTGACCCTGCCTCCGTGCGTCCTTCAGCATTGCTGTATAACATGGGCAGCGGTCTCCGTAGAGTCACAACCGGCGCGGCATGTGACTCGCCAGCGGTTGCGCCGCTGCCCACGTGAGGTACGCACTAAGGTGGGGAGGCAGTTGACGCGGACGTGGTGATACTGCACGTAGTCACGGGCCGGGATGTCATCGGTCCCGTGGTGGACCCAGTTGCTGGACAGGGCGCTCAAGGAGGATTCCCTGAGCTCTTGTCCGTCCACCGACTCGTGCAGTATCCGCGCCCACAGCTGCTGGCGTGCCTGGGCCGAGGAGTCATCTCCAGTTAGCCCCGCTTTGCGCAGCGTGCGTCGGGCCCAGCCAAGTTTTCGCTGGACCCTCTGGCACGCGTGCGCAGCGCGAGCTGCAGGGAGACTGCTCTGGTCTAAACGGCCCAGGCGGCTGATGACCATAGCCGGGATAAGGGTGGTGGGGGATGGAATTCCGAGTCCGCCGTCTTTGGCTCAGGCGTGGAAATAGCCAACCGCCGTGTCGCCGGGGAGCCTAAGCCAGACGCGGACAGCGCGTCTGACTTGCATGTCGAGAGCCTTGAGCTGTCCTGCTGTCGTGTTCCCTAGGGCCAAAAGGTGGTAGACCCTAGGCAGCAGGAACAGCCGCAGCATGGTGATGCGCTGCTGCGGCTTGAGCGGAGCCTTCGTAATGTTCTCTAGCTCCGCTCCCAGCTCGACCTCGACTGTTGTTAGCCCCCCGGAACTGAACTCACCCCCCAAGTACTGCCATCTCTGGAGCACGCCGGTCTGGGGAAGAATGCCGTCACCCAGTCTGAACTGGGGCTTAGTGACGGCTTTGATTTTCTTCTCCTTACCGGCGGGCACCAGAGAAAGAGCTGCGCACTTGAACGGGTTGAGCTTCAGCCCCATGCTGGCTGCCGCCTCCTCAACCCTAGCAAGTGCCCTCTGCATTCCCCACTTCGAGGAGGTGATGAGGGTCAGGTCATCCGCGAAGGCGAGACACGCTATGCGCTCGCCCTCGAGAATGAACCCGACCTCAGAGGGCACCGCCGCAATGATGTTATTTGCGACGAGGTTGAAGAGGATTGGCGAGAGGGGGTCTCCCTGCCGAACTCCTCGCCGGACCGGTACCGGTGGGAACATCCTCCCTTCTGCTGCGAGCCTGGTGGCAGCGTCTCTGTACAGCTCGGCTACGTAGGCGACGAGGCCTCTAGGTAAGCCGAGCTGCCTGACGATCGTGGCGAGTGCATCGTGGCTGACGGTGTCAAATGCCTTAGCGACGTCTAAGGTAGCCACGTGCAGCTCGCGACGCAGCGCGCGGGCCGTCCAAAGGATGGTGTCCAGGACGGCCGTGGTCTCCGCTGTTCCGTCGGCGAAAATGAATGCGCGCTGCCGATCGTCGGTGAGATTCGCGGCTCTTAGGCGGATGGAGAGGAAGCGGTGTAGTTGTCGTACCACTACCGAACCGATCGAAATCGGCCGGTAGTCCCCAGGATTCTCCGGAACCTTCATCTTCGGAATGAAGATGGTCCGGCTATCCAGGAGCTGTCGAGGAAACCCCCCCCCCCCCCCCCCCCCCCCTCTCAGCATGACGACGTTGTAGAGGAGCGTGCGGGTAGATGGTGATACCGCGCGCCACTGCCTTGCCGTAACCTTGTCCGGACTGGGGGACGACGACACGGGGACCATGATGGTTTCGACGTCCTCTATGGAGATCGGGTCCCACGTGTATCGTAGCTGGGGTTTTTCAGGTAAGATCCTTGAGGGACCAGGGTACTCCTTGGACGGATGCCCAAGGAGTTGGCCCCAGTGGACAGCCAACTTGTCGAGCGAGTGGCTTAACTGACTGGGGCCTCCCTCCAGGATCTCCCGAGCTACGTGTCGTCTGCTGTTCTTCCATCCGGTCTGGACTCTGGCATATTTGCGGCGATACAGTGTCCTCCTTGACGGTGGCTTTCCACGCCTCTGGCGGACTCGGTTCGCGGTCGGCTCCCGGCGCCCGTTTCCAGCCGCAGCGGCTTCCGGGGGAAGACTACTCTCAGCCATGCTAAGACGGCCGAGTCAGTATCTTCCCCCCGTAGAGCATCATCAGCGATGTTCGCCAGATCGTTGGCGTGATGATGCTCCTCTTGCCGGGCCTTGGTCACCAGAATGTGAATAGCCCGGGCAAGGTCCTGCCCCTGTTCGTCGGTGAAACCGGCGTCGGGGTGGGGGCAGGTGCCGCTGGGGTGAGTGTTGTTACCCTCGCTGGTTCTGGGGCGGGTGAGGGCTCACGCAGCGATGGCAACGAGCGACTTCTTCGTCGGCGTGCTCTGGCAGGTGTCCCAGGGGGGTCCTGAGCCGCCTCAAGGTCTTGTTGGGCGGCTTCGACTAGTCGGCGGTAGTCCGGCCGACGCCGGACCCCCTTGATCGCCTCCTGGGTCCTGCCAGGGACCAGGGCGAGGAGATGGAGATTCATGAATCTCACTTCCCGCTCGGCAGCCAACGCCCCCTCTCGTGCCATCAGGCGCAGCTCCTCATCCCGCCGTCTCAGTTTGGCGCCGGGAAGCTCGATTTCCGCAATTGCTTCCGCAGGGTGTTTGATCCTGCGATGAACTGCGATTCCTCGCTTGGTGGCGAAGTCGTGCTCGCAGTTCTTGCAGGCATACCGTTCGGGTGCCTGGATGGGTTCTGGGTTCGGTTCAATCAGATGCGCTGGTGCGGGGTCGTCCACTAACCCCGCAGCCACCTCTAGGGGACCGGCTAGCTCTCCCCGGGTGCTTGTTTTAGCAGGCCCGCCGGGCTGAGGCACTCGGCGGGTTCAGCTTGTAATATTTATTTTTAGCGGGCCTGCTGAAAGTTGTTGGGAGGCGCTGGCAACCCCCCCCCCCCCCCCCCCCTCGGAGCCCCCGCCGTTAATCGGCCGCCCACCAGTGGCCGGTCGGTGGGCACGTGACAGCTCCCCGAGGGGGGCTGACTTTGGGCGGCCGACAGCCAACCGTCGTTAGCTGGGTGTGAACCGTCTGGTTCACACCCATTGCCCGACTCTCACCACGAGGAGGTGACGGTTGGCACATGGCCACAGGGCTAAAGGCGTTCACCCTGTGGACCTTAAGAGAGTCATAGTTATTCCCGTCGTTTACCCGCGCTTGCTTGAATTTCTTCACGTTGACATTCAGAGCACTGGGCAGAAATCACATTGCGTCAACACCCGTTAGGGCCATCGCAATGCTTTGTTTTAATTAGACAGTCGGATTTCCCCAGTCCGTGCCAGTTCTGAGCTGACCGTTGAATGGCGGCTGAAGAGGACGACGGCAACGGCGAACCGCCGCCGAAGCCTCGCAGCAAGGAAGATCCGCGGGAGGCCAAGGCACGGGACCAAGCTCGGATCCGGTATAACCATCACCCCGCCCAGGCCCGGCACGTCAGCCAAACCCGCTTCCCGACCAAGCCCGACACGCCCCGATCCTCAGAGCCAATCCTTATTCCGAAGTTACGGATCCAATTTGCCGACTTTCCTTACCTACATTAGTCTATCGACTAGAGGCTCTTCACCTTGGAGACCTGCTGCGGCTATGGGTACGAACCGGCGCGAGACCTCCACGTTGCCCTCTCCTGGATTCTCAAGGTCCGAGGGGAAGATCCGAACACCGCCGCAACTGCGGTGCTCTTCGCGTTCCAAACCCTATCTCCCTGCTAGAGGATTCCAGGGAACTCGAACGCTTATACAGAAAAGAAAACTCTTACCGGATCTCCCGACGGCGTCTTCAGGTCTTTTTGGGTTACCCCGACGAACTCTCTTGCGAGGGCCCGACTTGTAAACGGTTCCGCTGCCGGGTTCCGGAATAGGAACCGGATTCCCTTTCGCCCGACGGGTGTGTCACATTTCAAACCGCGCCCGCCCACGCTCCGAACGCGTTACGACGGGCGTGTCAGGCATAGAAATACACCAGAATACACACAGAAATTCACCGATTAACCGGTGCCCATAAATCAACGCTACTCAGGGATGACGGGGTTTTCGTGCTTCACGAACGATCATTAAACGTGCGAAAATTCGGGCCAGCGCTACGATTTCGCATCCCTGTACGACCCGCGTCAAAGTTATTAAATCCAATCACAGCTTGCCAGTGTGTGACAAGGTGTTTGGTCTCGCGCTTATTAGAAAGAGGGAGGATGGAGACGAGAGACGAAGAAGAATGAATTTTCATGCGCAAGTCGTAGAGAACAAATGTAATGTATATTATCCAGTCTTCAGAGGGGGTTTTAAACTAACACACAAAGCGGTTGAATCCGCGCGGTGGCCGGTCACGCCCTGGCCGATCAGTGTTCCCTTTCAAATGAATAAGCTTAAAACTTATGAGCGGGTGTGTGTGTGTGCGCGGGGAGGGGGGAGGGGGGGGGGGGGACTTGACGCGGCAAGCGTAGAAGGAGAACAGAGGGATGTCGGGTGAGTGCAGTGATGAGAGGGAGGAGGTAAGTGACGTCGTGTTGCAAGTCAGCGGTCGGGGAGGTTGAAACCGCGGTTAGCTGACCTTCGTTTCTGGAGTTGGCTGCTTATTGTCGGCTGGCTTCCTCTTCGAAATGAAAGTTGTCCCTGCAAACATTTAGCAAACTCTTTATGACCCTAGCCATGTTCTCCTAGTCGTGGTCTTAAGACAAGTCAACGGCACTGACCAGAATCGTTATCTAGCCAGATAACAATCGCGCTTTGTCCAGTCTTCGACGGCATTTATTGATCGTCTGACCAGAAACGCACAATTTAAGGTCAATTCCGACTCCGGCTTTTGCCTTCCAAGGATGTGCGTCAAAATTTCCCATCGCCATTTGTCGGCAAAAATCATCACCGATTAACCGGTGCTCATTAACTAACGGCTCCGGCAGAATTTCCTCCTCAGCTTCGTCACTAGTGACGCGGATATCGAACCTTTAGCGTCGATAGCCCTCGGAATATCGTTTTTCAACATCCGAGTTCAATTACACACGTGTGTATCTGTGCTACTCAGGGATGACGGGGTTTTCGTGCTTTACGAACGATAATTCAACCTGTGAAAATTCGGGCCAGCGCAACGGTTTCGGATCCCTGTACGTCCCGCGTCAAAGTTATCAAATCAAATCACAGCTTGCTAATGTGTGACGAGGTGTTTGGTCTCGCGCTTACTAGGAAGAGGGAGGATGGAGACGGGAGACAAGGAAGAATGAATTTGCATGCGCGAGTCGTACAGAACGAATGTGATGTTCATTATCTAGTCTCAAGAGGGGCCTTCAAACTCATGCACGAAGCGGTGATACCGCGTGGTGGCCGGTAACACCCTGGCCGATTAGCCTTCCCTTACAAATGAATGAACTCAAAACTAACGAGCGGGTGTGTGTGTGTGTGTGCGCAGAGGGGGGGGGGGCTCGACGGGGCGAGCGTGGAAGGTGTGCAGGGGGATTGTCGGGTGAGTGCAGTGATGAGAGGGAGGAGATGAGAGACGTCGGGGTTGCAAGTCGGCGGTCGGAGATGTTGAAACCGCGGTTGGCTGACCTTTGTTCCTGGAGTTGGCTGCTAATTGTCGGCTGGCTTTCTCTTCGAAATCAGAGTTGTCCCTGCAAACATCCAGGGAACTCTTCATAACCCTCACTATGTTCTCCAAGTCGTCGTCTCGAAACACGTTAACGGTACCGAGCAAAATTGTTATCTAGCCGGATAAGAATTGCGCTTTGTCCAGTCCTCGACGGCATTGATTGATCGTCTGACCAGGAACCCCCAATCCGCGGTCAATTTCGACTCCGGCTTCCGACTTCCGAGGATGTTCCCGAAAAATTTTTCATCCCCGGTTGTCGACAAAAATTCTTCCGATCAACCCGTGCCCATGAACTTACGGCTCCGGCAGAATTTTCTCCCCGTCTTTGTCACCGATGACGCGAATATCGAACCTTTAGCGTCGATAGCCCTCGGAATATCGTTTTTCAACATTCGAGTTCAATTACACACGTGTTTATCCCTGCTACGTACAGAGGACGGGGTTTCCGTGCTTGACGAACGATCGTTAAACGTATGAAAATTCGGCCCAGCGCTACGGTTTCGGATCCCGGTACGTTCCGCGTCAATGTTATTAAATCAAATCACCGCTTGTCAATGTGTGACGGGGTGTTTGGTCTCGCGCTTATTATAAAGATTGATTGATTGATCGATTCCTTCATTATGCCATGGTTACACCTTGTGGCAAATGACAAAACTATGTAGATAACTACAGTACAGAGTAGAAATTGTATCTATAATAGTAAATAAAATAAAATTACAAATGACATGAAAATTATGATAGGAAGAATTAGTATTATCAAAGGTAGTACAGGATTTTCATCTCTATTCAACCGCGAAATTAGTATTTATCGAGAAAAATATCGTTGTAGTAATGTAAAGACAATATAATATTTTTACAACTATTATAACCCTAATAATATCATAATAACTCATATAATCGTCATAATATCTTGATAACTATTATAATTCTAATAACTACGGCAAAGTGGATGAAAATCGAAAAAACAGATAAATAGATGTGCTATTTAAGTGTAAATTGAGTCAACGTGGTCACTAGACTCGCGTGACAACCTTAGACCAGAATTTCACCATCTTTTGCGAACAAGTAACGATGCAAGTGATCTTCCAGAATAGGAAGCGTAGGAGAAGCAGATACATCAGCAGGAAGTGAATGCCAAAAATATATGGCTGAAAGAAAAAATGAGTCGCGATATATAGACGTGCGGTGTAGCGGAATGTGAAAGTAGTCAGGTGTTTGCTGTCTAGATGGATGAATCGGTTCATCGGGGCGGGTAAAAAGTTCAGTCAAATAAGAAGGAGAGTTGCCATGCAGTATTTCGAAAACTCTAATACCGAGAAAATAGAGTCGTCTCGACTTTAAGGTAAGCCAACCAAGTTCTCTACGATACGGTGATATGTGGTCATCACCTTTCAAGTTGTATATAAATTGGATGCCATTGTTTATTAATATTTCGAGCTTATTATTGAGTTCACATGTTAAATCATCATACACAAGGCAACAGTGGTCAAGTAGCGGGAAAATAAGTGAGACTATCAGCATGATACGCAGCTCGCGTGATAAGACATTCCTGTGATATTTTAGCTTATAAATGGAAAAGTTCACTTTCTTAGAGACAGACATAATTTGTTTTTGCCAAGAAAGATTTGCTGACATTATCACACCGAGGTTACGTACCTCATCCACATATATGCTTAATTAGAATATCTTTGATTATCTTGTCTTATTTGAATCTCTTACTTATTGTTCTTAGTAGTGATTGTTAAATTAATTTGCTTTTGAAGTCTCTCAGTTTGTCTCTCATTTCGATTCTTGCTACCTAATATCTATTTTCTCTTAATCTGTTTTATAATTTCTCAAATATCGTTTCTTTGATTTCTTAATATTTTGCTGATTTGAATATTATCAAATATCTTTCTGATTTAATTATTATCGAATATCTTGGAGGAATTATATCGTAAGCGTACCGCGTGCGTGATCTTATATCGCTGCGCGGTATAGCCGTTGTTCTCTTTTGACATTGGAGTATTGTGCCGTACCGAATAACACCTTTTTCATCGCTTCCTTTGCTAATACCGCTGTTACGTAGTTTGTCCGTAGATCTCTAGTTTGTAATATATCGCATTATAATATTTTCTCTCCATAGTACCTGTTCTTGACACGTCAAAATATCTATTTCTTGTTATCATGATTATAAAATTTCATCGTATCGCATATATCGCAAGCTAGAACCTACGTATTTCTTTAATTTCTATTGTCATTTCTATCATACCTATTCTGTCATATTTCGCTATATCTGATTCTTTGTAACTTTACTTCAATTACCGAATTATCTCACTGACTTGTAATCCTTGCCTTCTCTATTAATTGTAGTATCTCTTGTTTCTCGATTAACTGTAGTATCTCTTGTTTTTGATTACCTGTAATATCTTTTGCTTTTTGATTAACTATAATATCTCTTGCTTTCTCTCACCAATTGTAGTATTCTCGTATCTTCTATCTCGTATCACGCCTTATTGTTTAACTACACATTGCTGCGATTATTATGTATTTCTGTGATCATATTTTACTCGCCATACTATGCTATTTGATTTGAATTGTAACAATTAGTTTGAGAACCTTAGATTGTGCATTGCATGCTAGCCTATTTCTTATCTGCTTTGTAAACTTACTGATTGTTATACCGAGTAATAGTATCGCGATCACCCGCTTCATACCGCTAAAATTACTTGAATAATTGTATCGCTACCGTGTTATCTTTGAATTCACTTTCTATCTGGCTGTACCTGAATTTCTCTGCTTGACTTTTCAATACAATTGATACTATTACCATTTTCTTTAATATTGTGTTTTATCGAATTGGATACGACCCATCCCCTCCACCACTATCTTTATCTGCTGAGCGAGCTGTGCAAAACCATCGTAGAATCTGATCTATTTCGTTTATTTCGTATTTTCTCATTATCGTATCTCTGACGCTACTGCGTCTGGCGCCCAACAATCTTATATTTTTCTAATTATCGTTTTTACTTAGTGATCAGGTCAGTAACTGCGCCGTAGGGTAGCGTGATTATCCCTCCCTCAAGAATTATCTCTCTTTTCCTTTTCAAATAATAATCACGTTGCAAAATGGCGCCCAACGTGGGGCCACGCCGATAAAGAGGGTGTATCGCATTCAATTGTAAAATCAAGTTTCATCTAATTCCGCACAAGCACAAGAGAAAAAGACTAAACACGAACCCATAAACCAACCCAGACCCGAAAAACAGAAAAAGAGTTCAGACAATTTAAACAGCGAATCTACAATTCAATACCGCCACCGAAAGTTAATTTTCACAAAATTTAAAAATTTGCTAGACCCAACTTATACCGCATACCTAAAAACAAAATAACTATCGCACGGCTTGGCCGCTATAAATATCGCTCTATATCCGAAAAACTTTGGGATTAACTCGCATCACGCAAATCTTGACAAAACCGCTAAGCTTGGAATCCTTGGAGAATAACATTCTATTGTTTGAATATCGACTTGACAGGCTAATTCCCATTGTTGGTCAATCTTTCTTCACGAGTTCAAACCCCGATATTTTGGTTTCTTTAATACTTTCGCAATAACAATTTCGCTCAGCATATTCAATCTTCTATGGTTGTTAGACCCATTCTGACTTTGTAGAAACTCGGTATTTTGATAATTCCGCAATAACAAATTTCTTTTTCGCTATTGTTCGACCGCCGATTTTAGACAGGACAGGATAATCCCCTATTGTCTCCAGAACCCAATTTCGACTGTACGCACTCAAAATTTTGGTTTCTTCAAGAATCTCGCGAAAACATATTTCTTCTACGTCGTTATTGTCACCAAGTACATTGCAACGTGATTATTATTTAAAAGGAAAATAGAGACAATTCTTGAGGGAGGGATAATCACGCTACCCTACGGCGCAGTTACTGACCTGATCACTAAATAAAACGATAATTAGGAAAAAGATAAGTGTTGGGCGCCAGACGCAGTAGCGTCAGAGATACGATAATTAGAGAATACAATATGACGAAATAGATCAGATTCTACGACGGTTTTGCACAGCTCACTCAGCAGGTAAAGATAATGGTAGAGGGGATGGGTCGTATCCAATTCGATAAAACACAATATTAAAGAAAATGGTAATAGTATCAATTGTATTGAAAAGTCAAGCAGAGAAATTCAGGTACAGCCAGATAGAAAGTGAATTCAGAGATAACACGGTAGCGATACAATTATTCAAGTAATTTTAGCGGTATGAAGCGGGTGATCGCGATACTATTACTCGTTATAACAATCAGTAAGTTTACAAAGCAGATAAGAAATAGGCTAGCATGCAATGCACAATCTAAGGTTCTCAAACTAATTGTTACAATTCAAATCAAATAGCATAGTATGGCGAGAAAGATATGATCACATATAAATACAGAATAATCGCAGCAATGTGTAACAATAATGAGGCACGATAATAGATAGAAGATACGAAAATACAATTGGCAAAAGAAGGCAAGAAATATTACAGTTAATCGAGAAACAAGAGATATTACAATTAATCGACAACAAGAGATATAACAATTGATAGAAAAGGCAAGGATTACAAGTCAGTTAGATAATTCGATACATGAAGCGAAGTCAGAAATAATCAAGTATAACGAAGTAATATAAAACAGGTATGACAGAAATTACAGAAGAAATTACGATAGAAATGACAAGAGAAATTATGATAGAAATTACAAGAGAAATTAGAGAAATACCTAGGTTCTAGCTTGCGATATATGCGATACGACGGAATATTATAATTACGATAAACAGGAAATAGATATCTTGACGTGTCAAGAACAGGTATTATAGAGAGCAAAATATTATAATGCGATACATTACAAACTAGAGATCTACGGACAAACTACGTAACAGCGGTATTAGCAAAGAAAGCGAGGAAAAAGGTGTTATTCGGTACGACACGATACTCCAATGTCAAAAGAGAACAACGGCTATACCGCGCAGCGATATAAGATCGCGCACGCGGTACGCTTACGATATAATTCCTCCAAGATATTCGATAATAATTAGATCAGAAAGATATTCGATAATATTCAAATCAGTAAAATATTAAGAAATCAAAGAAACGATATTTGAGAAATTATAAAAGAGATACAGAGAGAAAATAGATAGTAGATAGCGAGAAACGAAATAAGAGACAAAATTAGAGACTTTATAAGCTAATTGATTTAACAATCACTACTGAGAACAATAAATCAGAGAATCAAATAAGATACGGTATTCAGAGATATTCTACGAAAGCATAAGTAAGGCGCTGCTATTCAGCGATATCAGGAAAATCATTCGAACAAGATAAATCAAGGAAATAGATAATAGTCACTACAAATAATAGTAAACTAACCAATCGCGAAATTCCTTGCAATATTCGATAATAAGGGAGAGAATAAGATAAGAGATGAGAAGAGAATACGATACGAGCCCACGTGGCTCACGCAAAGCAAACTGCGAGATAAAAGAGAGAAAATCGATAATAGGTAAGAAAAGAAAGAAAAAAATATAAAACAAGTAAATTCGTGGCTTCACAAAATAGATAGAAGAAAAACCTCACTTACGAAGATATAAGATATAGCCGAGATAGGCGATAGTTGAAAGCAGGTCGATGAGAGAAGAACACTGAGTTGAAATGTATAGGCGAAAGTAGAGAAAAGCGAATAGGTAGAGCGATAACGAAAGCACGTCTGCCGGTAACAATAGCTGGACGTAAAGTGTGAAGAGGCGAGCGGCGATCCTGACGATCCCGGTCGATTTTCGGCAAGATTTCGTCACGTGATCCTTTTCCGGTGTTCGGTGATCGATAATTGGGCCAGAGGGTCACGTGGTACGGGTCAACAGGTGTAGACGGGCGATAGTCCATTCCTGGGTGTCTTCTCCTCCCACGTTGTCATGTAGAGAATTATCGATCCGTCGAGCGATATGTGGGAGGGCTATGGCCAGCTGCTTGCGGTACTCGTGAGAGGGGAAGGTCTACCCCTCACGGTATTGCGGTATCAATGTGTGCGAGAAGATCTAGGAACGACGACGAGAAGAATGATCCTACTCACACTGTTGCGGTATCGATACTTTGCAGAATTCGGGATTGGTGCGTCGTCAACTTATGCAGTGCTAGTACTCCCCGCGCTAACTATCTCTCGGGTACTGCAACTCGGTGCGGGCCCTACGGCACTGTTGCACCGAGCCTTCCTGATGGTGATGATTTACACGCAGGGTTCCCATCCTTAAGACCAGCAGTCCGGCGTGGTCCACCACTGTTTCTCGGGCTTGTCCTCACGATGCAGTCCTTCGATAATCGTAGGTTTGTAGACAGCTACGATTCTGCGGTATAGTAGGCGAGACAGTATGTATTATGCTGGTTCAGCTCCAGGCTGATAAGTACCGCGACGGGAGGCTTGATTGTGTTTTTGACGCACAGCCCTGTACGCCGTCTACGATGCATCCATGCGGCAGTGGCGTTGTAGCGATGGTTCGGCTCCTGGCCGATAAGTCTAAATGATCGGAGGTCTTCGTTGTGCTTCACGCACGACCCTGTACGTAACCTAGGTAGGCATCCATCTGAAGTTGACTTGGCGGTATCCGATCTGTTGCAGTTGACGATAGTTGGCTGTTGACCCGGTACGTGACCTCTGCTTCGCGATATTCAGTTCCCTCGAAGCGGTGTCGTTGAAGATAGTTCTCATAGTGCGATGCAAAGATAAAAAAAAGACAGGAATTAGCTTAATAATTGAGTCTCAATTAGAAATTAATTAGTTGTTCTTTTTGGAGTATTGGCCCCAGACGTGTTTTCGTTACTTTTTACGACATTCTGAGAATAAGGAGAGCGATATTCAGACCATGTGACGGGGTATAAAATACCTCGTCACAACATATTGCGTAGCATCGTTCTCTTATGACAACACACATGCCCGCCAAGGCGTGGGTAAACTCACTGTCCGACGCTGACCCAAACAAGGAATTAGAAGTCCGCTCACTATCAATATCTGGCATATTACCTGTTCGTCAACAACGTTTGCTTACATACTGCAAACAACACGGCTTAGACATGGAAGATTCTCCCACTCTCGATAACTCTGATACCACTCAACCTCAGGAGACCTCGACAATACCGCGTTGCAAGCACAAGTGCAGCATGTCGATATTGAATCCGATGGCGAAGATGGAGCTCGCGGACTAATCCAACGATCGAATGATTTTCCCGATACCTTAGCGAAGGGCGTGATCCGAAAACAACCCCCGGAACCGCATCCTAGCCGAATTAGCCCGAGGAATATCCCGCCAGAATTTTTATCGAATGTCAGTCAACCTATCGAGCCACCTTTTGTCCGTCGACCATTAGAATCACGAGAATATCGCCAGAGTGATCCGCCGCGTTACGACTACCGCGATATACCGCCACCTAGACCTGCTTTCCGCGCTCATGATTACGATGAAACTGCCTACAATTTCCGCAACCAAATCGCCATACCACGTCACCCGCTAGACCTACAGCTTTAGCCGCTTACAAAGTAATGCGTAAGTGGAATTTGAAATTTTCCGGAGCGCGTAACGAGGACGCCGAAGCATTTTTGGAACGCATTGAGGAAGGTCAATCGCTAATTAACATCCGAGACGACGATATCATCAATAGCATACCCTTTTTCTTATCGGGAGTAGCAATATATTGGTTCCACAGCAAATGCACTTCTTTCCGCTCTTTTGCTGATTTTAAAGACGCGTGGCGCAGACGCTTTGTCAACCCAGAGTTACAATCTGCGCTGAGAGAAGAGATCCGTAGGCGAACCAAGGGCGAATTTGAATCCGTGTCAGATTATTTAACATACACGAGGGCATATTTTGACAGGTTAAGGCCCGCGTGGCCAGAGGATGAACAAGTAGACTACGCGTGCCGAAATTTATTACTGCGACTTTAAGTGCTCATTAGACGAAATGAAGTACAGGGTATAGACGAATTAGAGGATATCGCGAGTAGAATTGACGTTAGTTTCCGCGTCGCGAGCAGTTATCAACCGCCACTGACACCAGAGGAATCCGTATTACCCGAACTAGCCTACCGCGGGCAACGCAACACCCGAACCCCGCGCGACAACGTGGTATCACTCAATTTCTTCCAAGAAGCTCAGGGTTACGAACCGGAACTAGCCAATGTCGCGCAGATTTGAAAACCACCGTCGGGTCAGAGACCACAAACTAATGAAAATACCGTGAAGTTCCAGCCATCAAACAGTAAGCAATTTCCATCTCGCTAACCTAATAATTCCAGTCCCCGAAATACCGCGCCAATAGTCAATATCGTGACTCAAGCAGGCACTAATGCCGATAACGCCGGTAACCCATTCATACCAAACGCCAGTTACACGAATACGAGCCCAAGACGCCAGTTCGTGTATTACAAGTGCAAACAACCCGGCCATAGGTATTCCGATTGTAGTAAGCCGGTAACCGGACTATTTTGCTACCGGTGTGGAAAAGAGGGACACACTAAAGCCATGTGCCCAAACGACTGTGCGGGAAACCACTAGAGGAGCCGCAAGAACGGGCAACCGCGGATACAACTCCATATCCCGAGTCGATAGATTTCTGTACTCCAGTTCAGACACAAAGTCGTATGCCGTTATTATTCCTCACCTTTCATGTCTTGTCGCTGTGACGAGGGAACCGGCCGCCCACCCGTCTACCTGTTAACCGATTCCTGAAATCGATCCGCTGCCGCCACCTCGTCACTAGGCCCCGAACCCTTCGGGCGGCGCGCAACCCCGCAAGCCGCGCGCACCCCGAGTGTTGCGCGCAACCCCGAGAGCCGCGCGCAGCCCCTGAGGGCCCTAAGCGCCCGCCAGGCACGCACGCTGCTCACACGAAGGGTACCGCGAACAAACCCTTATGGAGGACCGTTTGGCCCATTGTTAAATCAGTCTCTGCTACACCAGGCTCAGACTCATCCAGCTAACAGGCGCGACTGTTATCTCGTAGTTGGAAGTGTGAATAGATATATGCTAGCAACATATATCTATATCACACCATAAATTCAGCAGTCCGGCCTTCCGCCAGAATATTCTAGATCCGTTCCGTCTTATGTACATATATATACCATTCCGATATATGTGCATATTATTACCGGCCGGCCGCCGTTCATTAACTATACAAGAACTGCGCATGCGCGAGTTTAAATCGGCCGCCCGTGCAGTCTGGCCACTACGACTCCCTGCTGTCAAACTCTGTGTCTGTCAGCGATGTAGTTCACATGCATTTTTGAGGTTAGAATCTCAAGTAATTGAGGTAGTCACTCGGAAAGGCTTGGGAAGCATTTGTTACTAAAAATTGATACTTCAAAGAACGGTCGTAATTTAATGCTGATGCTCTTTAAAAATTCGTCCTATTCGATTGAAGCAAGAAATCTGTTCCACTGTTGGCTGCTAGGAAAAAACGAAGCAGGTACGTAGGGCCAATTTATTCAATCATTTTCATTACTTTATACATTAAGAATAACAATAAAAAAAAATTTTTTTAACAGAAAATACAGCCAAAATAATAGCATCTCTGCCGTTCGCTGATATCTCCTCCTCCCATTCAATTCATGACACGTGCAGAGATCATCGCTACTGTAGTTGGTCGGCGAAGGAAGTTGTAGGTCTTACGGTTTATTTTAATTTCAAATCTAATCTAAAAAAATCTAATCCGAAGATTAAAACTCAAAAACGTTCTGTGACACAAGTTGAAAATCAACATTTTCAAATGTGCCTCAGTGTCACAATTAGCTTTAAGGATAACCATGTTTCAGAGTAATATTCAGAACATTCATATGAAGATATTGACTTATCGGATTCAAGATTGTACCCCTTGTTCCTTTGAAACAGATGAATATCTAATTTTCAACGAAGTTCATGAAAATATTTACTTAAACCTAAATCCAATACAATATTTTCTTCATAGTGCTCCGAACATCATCCAGTAACATGAATATCCGGAAGGAATTCCTGTGTCGCAGAAATCGTTATAAAATTCTTTGTTTTTGACTTGTGCCACTTGATAACTTTTGCGTTGCAAATTCTATTTTCGATCTCAGGATGAGATTTCTTGTTTCGAACAGTGTTATTGTGGGATGCAGAATTAATTGTAATAAATGGAGATTCACAAACTTTCAGTCTCAGTGAAGGACCATGGTAAGAGTACAAAATTTAATCTGGTTTCAAGCTATCAATAAGTTACCGGATAACTCCCTGACAAAGATTCATCACAAAAAAGTTAGCCAGCAAGCAAATCCTATCGTAGACCAATTGATCATTTGTGAAGTGTACTAAGAAGTGAATGCATTCCTCAAACCTTGCTGGGATTGAACGAGACACAAGCACGAATGATAGCTGCAACCAGGTAGTCAGATGATACTGTCAATTAATATTGACTTCAAAGACATTTTCAACTGAAGTTATCCAACATTTTTAGATTGAGATTGGTCCAGTTTACCTATCAGAATTCATGCCTGGAATCTGATTCAACACTTGAAACACTATTCATCTGAATTGGATGCCAGGAGAGTAAGAAATAAAGTATCCAAACTGCAGAAAATAAAATTTCAAAAATGATGCGGGCCAATAATACTGCTTGGATTACAATGGCGCACGGAATGATTGCTCTGTAAAATTAGCTGGCAGCAATTGTTGAATAACAAACTTATTACTATTGGCTCGATCAATCTAGAATGATCGAATATTCAGACACCATGATCTGTAGCGTGACGTGATCTTCAATTTTACCTCGAGTGATGTTCAGAAGGTGGCGATGACCTGAAGAAATTCCCTCGGGTACCTGTTGTCTGATGAAACAACGGAACAACCAGGTTTGATGGTTGGAAGGTTAGCACCAATCGAGGAACTAGGGTCGTTGCCACCAAAACATTTTTACCATCAGGTAAGGTATGATTTTCCTCCTGTTATCCAAACTTGAAACTTCGAGTCTGTCAGAACAAACGAATTTTATCATTGAATACATGTGAAAATATTGTATCATGCAAAGATCACCCAGATAACAATCGTGCGGCGCACGTTACTCGCACAACGTGAGATTTCATGCGACGCACGTCGTGCGGGTGCATTGCGAGCGTATTGAGTCGCATCACGTGATTATAATACGTCGCACGCCGTGCGAGTCATCTGCGAATATATTGAGTCGCACGTGGTGTCCGCCAAGGCGTCATTATGGAATATGGCGCGATTCGACCTGTTCATCGGATCGCAGCCGTACAGCGTGGCCGCATGGGTCGTTCAGAATTAAAAATTTCATTAAACATTCAACATATAATACGACTGCGTCATTTATAAAATTCTGGTTTACCGTATCAATAAATGTATTAAATAATATCTAAAAAGACGTGGATATTTCAACGGACTTCATGGTAAGTACAAAAATCATCAAATATAACCTCATTTTTGCAAAACTATGATACGAAGTATTCTCTACAAATCTTGTATATTATTATCAAAATTGAACATATATATATATATATATAGTGACAAACATTCGCTAATTCCATGTAGTGTACCTGTATAAATGTTGAAAAACTGACAATTTTCCAAATTACTAAAATTG
This sequence comes from Diprion similis, assembly GCF_021155765.1. Taxonomy (NCBI): domain Eukaryota; kingdom Metazoa; phylum Arthropoda; class Insecta; order Hymenoptera; family Diprionidae; genus Diprion; species Diprion similis. Next base: position 14,194,044 of record NC_060115.1, on the reverse strand, counting down.
TTGTTGTATTTCAGAAAATTACATCAATATAACTGAATTATATATCGGACGTTTCATTAATTGAACTGCACTGACGGCATAAAAATATCCATTTGCGGTAAGTCTATCATTTCCATATAAACTTTACTTCTCTTTCTAGTACGACATGACTGTACGATAGTGTGTCAAGTTGAGGCTGCGGGATAGCGACCCAGCTGAAGGGGGTGCTCGGGTCGATTTCGACATTGACGTATATATCTCCAAATATCGAGGTCCACGTATCTGAAACATAAAAAAGGGCTAAACAGGGCCATTCTACATGCAATTCTGAACAAAAAGACTCTGACACATTTTCAGTTAACGATACAGAAATAAAGAAATGGCAGGAAAACGAAGAAATTGCAACAGTAAATTTGTAGTTTCCGTGCCATTTCGATATTTATGCATCATATGAAAATGTGTCGGAGTCTTTTTGTTCAGAATTCCGCATAGAATGGCGCTGTTAAGCCCCTTTTTCGTGTTTGGGATACGTGGACTTCGATATTTGGAGATATATACGTCAACGTTGAAATCGACCAGGGCACCTCCTTCAATCATATGATTCAAATGAAAAAACTTGTTAATTGTTAACAGGGTGTTACGAATGTTGATAAATGCAATATTTTAAACCAAATAACTTCTGCCAAGGCAACTTAAATTTGAAATTTAATTAGTGCCATTATCAGACAACAAAGTTTTTCCTGGATTTTCACTAAAAACTTGCTTCGACGCTATAATTTTGTGATATTAAGATTGGAGATTTTGTTAAAATACAATCTTCAATAGACTAAATATACAAAAAACTGACTTGGACAATATTTGTGGATCATGAAAAATGGAGACTCATCAAATACAATTTCTAATAGACTAGTTATACCTAAAACTTGCTTCGTCGCTAGTGTTCAAAATTATAAAATCTCACACAGTATTGCATATACGTTTACTTATAGCTTTTTACTCTTGGATTCAATGATTTGAGAATTATGTAACAAATGCACGTGAATGTGAAAGTAAAAGTAATAAAATGAAAACATAAATGTCTTCAACATATTACAAGAAAAAGTATGGGGTGACTTGTGCAAGAATACGTAGCCAGTGTAGCGTTCTTGCTACTCAATGTCAGTCTAAGGCTGATTTTGGTTGCCTTAATTGATGAGTTTATTGTTTGGAAAATATTCAAAACCTATTTAATGATAGGAAAAAAATATGTATATAAATATTTATTCCAACTATGAGTATCCCCCTAAAATTTTGCATTTGTTGAAAATCCTTTCACGTGATTACTTCTTCATGTGCAAATTAACATGAGCAAATCTCTGCGAGTCACTTGACGTGAACTTACCTTATTATAAATAAAAACTGAAAAAATTAAAATCCCAGAAATTAACGAAAGGACTATATATTTATGAAAATGTAGTATTTTCTCAATATAGTTTCACTAATTACTTATAAATACAGATTCCTGTATTGTTAATCGAAGGAAGATGTCTGGAAAATTCAAAAATTTCTTGAGCCTCAGCTCGAGACAGAAGAGAAGACGTCTATCTTCAGTTCGCGATCGGAAAAATAATTCTGAAGACCTCTCAGTTGATTCTGACGATTCTATTCCCTGTCCAAATGAGATTCCACGAAATGAAACTCCACCAAATGATCAGCTAAATATATTTGCGAATGATATAGGAGATGGAAATAATCAACTGGTTAGTAGTGATGATGAAAATACTGTGAGTTCTCATGAGGAACTCAGTGAAGATGAACAAGAAGAACAATTCGATGAACAAGAAGACGAACCAGAGGGTGCCGATGAAGATACTGATTCAAGTGGGTCTAGTTCTTCAGGAAACGATGATCATTCCCCCAACCATATTGATTTGAAAAAAAGAGCACTTAAGAATGCTTTTCTAGCTGCCAATCTTACCCATCAACAAGGAAATATTATGCTTCGAACTTTGCGATCATTCCCATTCAATCAGTTTTACCTGCCCCAAGGTTCCAGAACAGTGTTGCAGACTCCCACTGTTGTTGCAAGGCGGTTTGTACAACAAATCGCAGGTGGCGAGTACCTCCACATTGGTTTTAGAAAAACGCTCGTGAAACGATTGGAACATATTCCTCTGAATGAGTTACCAGAATTCATAGAAATCGATTTCAGTACAGACGGTGCAAAGATGAATAAAGGAATGGATCAATTTTGGCCCCACCAGTACAGAATCATCAATATATCTGATAAAAGACCAATCATCGCAGGTGTCTTCAAGGGTCGTCACAAGCCACTTAATCCATTTGACTTATTTCAACAATTCATTCAAGAAATCATCGATGTACGCGAAGAAGGTGGAATCTCTATTCGGAACCGACAGCTTCCTCTAGTTATCCGATGCTTTATTGCAGACGCGCCAGCCCGAGCATTCGCATTAAATCACTATGGCCACATGTCAGCTAATGCGTGTTCGAAGTGCAAAGTACAAGGACATCGTTGCACTGTACCAGGGTTTTCCCGGAACGATGGTTTTTGTAGGTGTGAGACACCAACCTAGAACAGATGAAGAGTACAACGATCTGATTGATGAAGATCATCACAAAGGTAGAAGTCCGTTGTCCCCGTTGATAGGATTAGTAACAGAAGTTCCATATGAAAGTTTACATTTGGCTTGGCTGGGTAATTGTAAAAAAACAGTATCAGCACACGTGGATGGCAAATTCGGATTCCGAAGTAGGTTGAATGGAAGAAAAATAGGTATCATTAATTCCAGAATGATACTATTGAGTAAGTACTGTCCTTCGGAATTCAATCGTAGGCCAAGGCCTGTATCTCAGTACCACCTTTTCAAAGGTACTGAATTCAGACAATTACTGCTGTATACTGCTCCAGTTGTTCTGCGAAACGTTATTCTTGAAGATTACTACGACCATTTCATGATTCTGCATTGTGTTATGCGCCTTCTCGTGGACGAGGATACACCAGAAGAAATGCTTGAATTTTGCCAAGAAGCCCTGGAAACCTATGTAAATACATGCGAAGTTTTATATGGAGAGCAATTTATGTCATGTAATGTGCATGGCCTACTGCACATAGTAGACGATGTCCGTAAACTTGGACCTTTGGAAACATTCAGTGCGTTTTGTTATGAAAACAATATGCCTCAGCTGCGAAAATATATTCGGAAACCACATCTCACTCTCCAACAGTACTATAAAAGAATATCTGAATTGAATAACTCAAACGTTGCACCTTTAGATGACAACATTGTCATTCCTGTCTCGCAGGGTCACGCAGGGGGGCCCCTCTCTGATGATATTCCTGCCAATACTTGTACACAATTTCAGAAATTAAAAGTAGGAAAAATCACTTTTTCAACTGCTTTACGCGATAGTTGTTGCATTCTCAACAATAGAGCAGTCTGTACCATCAAAAACATTGTGCAAGTGGACGGGGACACTCTTCTGATAGTTCAAAGATTTCAAAGTGCAACTTCTATTTACAATGTGGGCATAACATCAGACGATGTTGGGGTATACCACTGCACAAGTTTGTCGGACAGAATTGAAGCAGTGAATCTGAACGATGTTAAGAGCAAGTGCTACAAAATGCCGAAGTGGAGCGATGTCGAAGGAGAAGAAGAACGCACAATAGAAAACGAATGGATTTGTGTTGCTTTACTAACACCTCTAGTATTGCACCCAAATTAGACGTTTCAAGATAATTTCAAGACACATAGTAAATGCATCTGGATGATCTGGATTAGACACTGCAGTATAAAAAGGTGTACGTTACCTCAATTTTTAAGATGAAACACATTTCATCTACTAACTTATTCATCTCTTTCTTCTTTAATTTTTCATAATCCCTGTAATCTTTATTTTTGCTATCTTTGGAATTTTTGTTATTAATTTTGTAATCTCTGCTTGATCTCTGTGACCTGTGTATTCAACGTATTGTTAGTCTTATAACCTCTTGTTCTATGCAAAATTCGTAATTTTTTTTACTGTCGCTGTATTCTTTGTTTGTGATTCTAATGAGTGTATGCTATTTTCCATAGTGATCAACCCCGCGTTCAATGTCCTGTCTATAAGTTTTCGAGACATTTGTAATATCGAAAAACCTTATGTATTTTTTTATAATAATTTGTACAATATTCTTCCAAGATTTCAAAAATATCTTTGTATCTGTAAAGTTTTGATTGATTTTTAATATCAATAGGAATTTTTGGAAAGCTTAATATATTTCTTATCGGAATGTGTCTACAAAATTCATTTAAGAATTAATTTCGAATACAAGAACTTTCCTTCTATAAATGCCAGCAGTATCAAAAAGTCCCCTCACCTTTCTAAAATTTCAACTTGTGTAGCAGTGGGGTCCCGAATTCAAAGAAACCTTACTCAAAAAATGTTTCCTCGATGAACAAAAGTAGACAGTATATTGGACACAAAGATTTGAATTAATTTTTTTCCATGCATGTACGGGAATACTGGGCAAAGTGGGCCTCTTACGTTAGGAAGTTTTTTTTAGACAAAAAGAAAAAAACCATCTTCAAATACTTGGAATCATGTTTTCGTCGAGGGCCCTATTTTGCCCAGCCCTCACACATATACATTTAAACACTCCATTGTTAACTGAAGTTTACAAAAACATCCTTCCAAATTTACTGATTCTGTTGTCTCATTTGATTATAGAATCATGGATCTTGAAGACAGAAAAAAATACAAAAATCAAGAAAGCAATGACAAATATAGTAAACGTAAGAGGATAACTAAAAGTGGGCGAATGATTAAAACTCCCAATAAACTGATGACAACTTCGTCGGATGAAGCTCCTGCACGTAAAAGACCATGTAAAACCTCTATATCGGTCAAAAAAGAATTAGCTCGACTGCAAGATATCGCAATTGCAATCAAGAATAAACATGTGACTAAAAAAAGTACTTCCAAAACAATGATTCAGGGTAACAGGTGAGTAAATATTGATGAAATTAGAATCCCGAATACCGTAGAAAGTCGATAATTCAAACTTCTACTTGCTATTTTTTTTTTTTTTTTTTTTTTTGTATTGCCCGCGTTTTTCATGTTCTATTACATAAGTATACATATACTTTAAAAGCTTTAAAGTAAACGTTGAGTGTGTATAAGTGTTAATGCATAGTAACAGGTGTTACAGCGGAATACTATTTGTTTAAGAAAATGTGCCCAAAATTTCATGCAAAACGTACGTTTAACCTTCAAGAATTGTTAACCAATTTCTATTCGATTCCATTTTTATTTTGAATATTTTTTGCCTGATATTGGTGTTTCATGACTTAAAAAATAAATTATCGGTCAACAATTCTTAAAGGTTAAAGTCATGTTTCGCATGAAATATCAGTCTCGTATTTCAATACAACTAGTATTTGGCTGTAACACCCAAAAATCGGCCACCACGATGGTAACTTGAACTTTGATCTTGTATAACTTTTGTACTAATTGGTTTGGCATTAAATCATAGCAGCCCTTTCTTGGGGAACGTTCAATTCTCTACTCTAACATATTTCCTGTATGATCTTTCGTTGGTGAATTACAAAAATCGTAAGAAAATAAGATTAATATAGATCAATCTTAGTCCAGGCGATACGCTAAAAAAACGCTTATTTTGACCTAATTATATCCCAACTAGCAGTGTTCAAAGTTGCCTTTATTCTTTTTTTCAGAAGTAAGGTGGCATATAATGATGTTACCATGACTCCGGATGATAGTTCGACTTTCTTACCCTCTATAAACTCATCCGAAATGGCTGGACAGACAGAGATGGAGATAGTGATCCCGCCAGTTCATTATAATTTTAATCCAAATGCAGAAGCTGTCGCACTACCTAGTGAGTCACATATTGGAAAAATGACTATCAAAAAGTTACCTCCAGCTAACGAAACGGCTTCTTCTGTATCTCATGTTTCAGCAAAAACTTATTTAAAACCGAAAGTCATCAGTAATGAAGTCACAACTTCGGAAAAAAGAAACTTCGATTTCCCAGAAAAAAGTCACCACACTATCACAAATCCTGAACATACCACTGACGATCTACAACAAATCTTAAATGATTCACAGTAAGTTTAATGTTGTAATTAATTTATCAATTTCTTACGTAATTATATCTCTTCTCCTCCGATTGAAACTTTCTGAAAATCTTTCGTGGCGTATTTTACAGTAATTCTTCTACAAAATGGTACCTAACAATGTATGTAATATGTTTATTATCGAGTTGTATTATTTTCGTAATGATTACTCGAAAATTTCAATAGTTTACTCACTTTGAATGATCGATATTTACAAACTTTCAGAAAAGTTTCTTCGTTAGAAAATAATATCTTACTCTCTTCGATACCTACAAATGGTTGATAATATTTCAGATAATTACTGTACAATACATAACAAAATATTTCCATAAGATTGCAATCCAAGATAAGTCTGTTGAAAAATACTATTCAGCAACAAACGCAGCTTATCCTAAAGTAACCCCGTATTCCAAAATCATTTTAGCAAAAGCTCTGAATATTTATAAGTTGTAGAATATTGTTGCTGTAATGGAACTTTCCATACATTCGCCAACAATAAAATCAAGGACTAGATAATACTTTTTTGTTGCCGTATCTACAGATTGACAGTGTGAAAAATGAAAAAAAAAATTAACCCTTACTGTCAACGCAATTGACGTTATTATGAAATTTAATGATTGAACATTAGAATATTATCGATACGTGACGGTACTTCATGTTTTCTAAATTTTTTTTTATTCAGGAGAACGCTGGAAGTTAGTAATCTTGTTGTGACTCCAGTTAATAATTCGACATTCTTATTACCACCGATATCCGCATCTGAAATGGCTAGACAGACGGAGATAGTCTTCCTGCCGGCTTGTGACTTCGATTTAAATGCAGAGGCTATTGCACTGCCTAATGAGTCACATGTTGGAAAAGCGATTCAGAAAAAGTCACCTCCGGCTAACATAACGGCTACTTCTGTAACTCATAATCTTTCACAAAAAACTTATTTGAAATCGACTTTCGGTAATGAAACCAGCATTTCGAAAAATAGAGACTGCAATTTTCCCAAAAAACGCGATTACAGAAATTTAAACGACAATTGTATGACCGACAATAATCTACAAAAGATCTTCGAAACTTTACAGTAAGCAAAATATTGATCAATATCTAGGTTTGTTTGATACTTCATCGGAAATAATCATCTATATCTCACTTTCTTCTGTATATAGTTCTTCAATGTATTCATTTAACATACTATACAGGTCGATAGAAAAGCAGAACAAAGAAATAATGGAGAGCCAGACGGAAATGAAGCTGCAAATAGTTCATATCCAGGAATACCTCGCCGAAAAAAATGTGGGCGATGCACAATTAACCGAAACCTTATACCAACCTCTAATGGGCTTCCCTTTGTCTACCATTGAACAGTTCAAAGAAATAGAAACTGTTGAACAGAAGAACACACGTAAGAAACTAGTAAGTATTTTGATATCTGTAGGAAGTACATGACTATTCAGTTTTTAATTCTTTTTTCATATATAATTTTATATCATTTTCCAGTATCAACATATATTGAAGTTAGGAGGGACGAAACCGAGAGATTTTCTCCATTGCGCCTTAAAAAAAATCATGACAGACAGACTGGTGTGCAACTTTTCATGGCGTGGTGACAAAAAAAGTGAAACGTTCGGCAATACTAAAGTTTCGAATATATTATTCCGTACGTTACGTTCTTCAGTTATCTAATTTAATAATTCAATAATGCGATCGATTGGACATATGTCCTTATGGTTACATAACGCAGAGAATAATTCTTACAGAAGCAGCAAAATCCTGTCCGCTCTTTAATGGACCAGAAACGAAAACCGAATATAAAAGGGAAATTCAGGAGATCTTACGATGCATAAAACAAAGGTACCGTAACCAGATGAAAAAGTTAGTAGTACCAGAAACTGAAGATTCAGATGATGATGGTGAGTACGACGCCATTATGGAAGAAATCAACCGACTTCAACAGTTCGATGAAGAAGCCGATTCGGGGGATGCAGATTCTGAACAAGAAGATTTACTAGATGAATCATTCGACGAAAGTGAGGATTAAGAGTATAGAGTCGTGATAGGTCAAACAAATCTCATATTTTTTTTGATCTCTCATAAAAAGATGTTAATTCAACATGTTTTGAAAATGCTTACCGAAAATTGTCTGGATTAAAAAATTTTAAAAGGTTGTGTAGGATTTTTGAAAATTTCCAAAGTGGTTAAAAAATTAATTTTGTCATTTTCATTGTTTTTATTATTTATATTATTCATATTTATATTATTCATATTCATATTATTTTCTACGTTTGTAATAGTTCATATTCTAAAAATTTTAACTCGATATATCAATTTATAGAGGTCACTGAAAATTTCTCAAATTTTTCAACCTTCACTGTTTTGTTTGCAGTAAATTCCCTGAAACTGGGTAAACACGCGGGTTTTCGTGGTAGCTGAGAACGAATCCGGCATCTTGAATTTTGAAATTCTAACGTCGGATTCGTTTTCAGCAACCCCAAAAACCCTTGTGTAGCCAGTTTCAAGATATTTGACTGTAAGCGAAAAATCTATGCTTCTCAGAGTTAAAAATTACAAAAATCTCTGAGCGACCTCTATAAATTGATAAATCTAGTTGAAATTATAAGAATATTTACAATTTCAAACGTAAAAAATATATAGCATGACGAGAACGAAAATTCAGTTATTGACCATTTCGAAAATTCTTTCTATTTCGAATTATAAGTGACGACTAATTCTAGTTCGAATTATAAGTGACGAAAAAATCTTTTTATTTCGAATTATAAGTGACCTCTTCAAATTTGTCAATCGAGTTGAATTTCGATGAGCATTTCTAATACATATTAAATCAACATATATTTTTATGCAAGATAGGAAGAAAAAATTTGGTCTTTTTGGGCCACCCTAGTATAAAAACAATATAAAATAATGAATATATAAAAACAATATATGTTATTGCGCTGTTATAATATAATATAGTGTCCTTAGATTATATGTTAATTCATATAAAAGTTCAACCTTGATTAAAATTTTAACTCATATTCGTATTTGTTGTTCGCGTAAAATAAGTTATCAGTTACTTCTGCTACAAACTTGACAAGCGGTGTTCGTTATTGTCGGCTCGACTTGGGCTAGTTGCTTTTCTAATAAGAAGCTCGTCGTCGCGTTCACCTATATATATATATATATATATATATTACGATTACAAGAACCGAAATAAAATATTTTGAATAAGACATATTTATTTGTATTATTTCATCCGCACACACACACATATATATATATATATATATACTTGGCAACTTGCATAAGTGTCTTACACGAGCCAGTCATATGTGTCGCATGCGTGTGAGTATCCTGCACGCACGCGTGCTACTCATATGCGTCTCAATTGAGGACGCATCTGCGTCATCATGTGCACGCATATTGCGCGCTTTTTGTTATCTGGGTCACATAATCAGAAATTTACTTACACGCTTCGATGCCTAATAACTTTAGTCTCGCTTCGATGATGGCTTGTTTCCTACCTGAAGATATTAAAAGGTATTATCATCAGACAAGAGCTTCTAATTGTTTTGGATACCACTAGATTTCAATAAATTGAGACAAAGAACAAATTGCTACTTTTTGCACTCCTAAGCTCTGTGTTTCAAGATACACTATTTCTTTTATTCCTTGCTACTGATTTTATTTCAATATTTCATGTTCATCGGCACTGATTACTGGCTTCCGGAGCACTGCACTGTAACAAATATACTCTGGAGCTACCTTCTACTGGGTTTCAACAATCCATTTGTTTTTGATTTCATGTAAATAAAGAATCCGTTTGAAATAAACAATATTTTCACTTACCTGCCTTAGTTTGTCTAGACTCCCACTCGTTAATGACGTTTCACATTTAATTTCTGATTTCTTCTTTCAATAAATAACTGATCCAATTTCTGTAGCTTTTGATATTTGTTTCTCCATTGACGTCTTTATTATGTCGATTAAATATCTTCTAATATCAACTACGGTATTGCTGAATGACATTTTTCTCAAAAAATTTACGCTAAATAGGAATAAATATCAACATAACCTCAATACGCTACTTCACGCGCTAGATATTCAGAGCCTTGTCACATTTCGTGTACGTTGGTCGCCTTGGTCAGCTGACGAAAGTAACTTCGCGGGGCGATTTCGCTTACCAATGAGATTGAATTATTTAGCGCATGCGCAGTTCTTGTATAGTTTCTAGAGATTGTCCCGGTATAGAATAGGTAAACCGTTTATTCTAGATCCGTTCCGTCTTATGTGTATATTGTAACACGGCGATTTGCATCGCGTTATATGACCTCCGATATCCCCGTTATCGTGAAAAGGCAGCAAGGATTATTGGCAGTCGATATGGTCATATATGTAATTTTAAGTTCTGTTACTAATTTCTTTCGATTTTGTTTCCCTTTTTTCCCACCTATCCCGAGCTATCCTGAGCGATAAAGGCGGAGAGAGAGAGGAGGGAAAAGAGCAGCTACCGACAATCCAACTCCGAGGGTACATCTACAAAGATGAAACCATCCTGGCAGGTGGCTCAACGCCTCGCAGTTAGTACCCGTGCCTCCCCCGCATACGTTCCCGAGAGCTACGAGGCTGCCGCCTACAACAGCATCCACGGAGCCGAGAAATGCGAGCGAATCGGCTCGCCTGAACGACATGCCCACTCAGCTGTTTCGTCGCCCTGGTCCGAAGAAATTAAAATTCGGCCAGATTATTCATGAGGGATGTCCACGGCCGTAACCTGATGTTTACCAACAACCTTGGGAACATTAAAGAGCACTCTACTGGCTCAGTACCGCTGAAAGTACCGCCCACGCATCTTGAAGGGGTTAGGCACGGCGAAAGCTGCGTGTGCTGCGAGGCCTGCCAAAAATCATGCCCAGGAGGTGCTGCCAACTGCCTAAGAAGTTCGGCAGACAACGCCGTTGCAACAACGACGCTGCGCGGAAGAGTCCCCAACGACTTACTTCTGCATCTTGACTTGGTCTGATCAGACGTGTTTTGGTCTTGCTGCCTTTTTTGCTGTTAGCGTTCCGTTATCGTATATCGTTCCCTTACCTTTTTCATCGTTACCGTATTTTTATCGTTTATTCCCGTTCCTTTTTGTGTCGTTCAGTGAGTCTGTGTCATAAACTATTAACCAGGATTATAATTATTGTGTGTGAGACACCGATCCCGTTCTACTAACGTAAGTGAGCTTTTGTTACCGCTCGTTGGTGACCGTTTGGGTCGTAATTTTCCGTATCTCGGGTTTTCGTGTGGCCTATTAATTTATTCAACGACCATTTCGACGAGCCTAACTAATTACTAACGTCCCTAATTTTGTTCCCGAATTTTTCTGTCACTTTTACCCCGCATGGGTATCGTGGTACAGCGTACCTGGCGTCCAACAAATTTTCCTCCTGCTTATTTCGGAGAATTATTACTTTGCAGCCTGATTCACCGATTCAACCATTCCTTAATTTCGTGACGTATCGTAAGCCTCATTTGTCCTCATCCTTGCTGCTGACACGATCCTCAGTAGGCGTGCATCGATTGACGGGTCGCAATATATACCGGGACCATCTCTAGAAACTAAACAGGAACTGCGCATGCGCGAATTTAAATCCGCCGTCCGTGCAGTCTGGCCACCCCGAGACCTTGCTGTCAAACTCTGTTTCTGTCGGCGGTGTAGTTCACATGCATTTTTGAGGTTAGAATCTCAAGTCATTGAGATAGTCACTCGGAAAGGCTTGGGAAGCATTTATTATTGAAAATTGATTGTTCAAAGAACGGTCGGAATTTAATGCTGATGCTCTTTGAAAATTCGTCCTATTCGATTGAAACAAGAAATCTGTTCAAATGTTGGGTGCTTGGAAGAAACGAAGCAGGTAGGTGGGGACAATTTATTCAATCATTTTCATTACTTCATACATTAAGAATAACAATGAAATTTTTTTCTTTCAACAGAAAATACAGCCAAAATAATAGCATCTCTGCTGTTAGCTGATGTCTTCTCTTCCCATTCAATTCATGACACATGCAGAGATCATCGGCCACTTTTGTTGGTTGGAAAAGGAAGTTGTAGATCTTACGGTTTCTTTCAATTTCAAATCTAATCTAAAGAAATCTAATCCGAAGAGTAAAACTCAGAAACATTCTGTGACACAAGTTAAAAATCAACATTTTCAAAATGTGCCTCAGTAATTAACTTTAAGGATAATCATGTTTTAGAGTAATGTTCAGAACATTCATATGAAAATATTGACTTATCGGATTCAACATTGTACCCCTTGTTCCTTTGAAACAAATGAATATCTAATTTTCACTGAAGTCCATGAAAATATTTACTTAAACCTAAATCCAATACAATATCTTGTTCATAGTGCTCCGAACATCATCCAGTAACATGAATATCCGGAAGGAATCCCTCTGTCGCAGAAACCGTTATAAGGTTCTTTGTTTTTAACTTGTGCCACTAGATAACTTTTGCATTGCAGATTCCATTTCCAATCTTAGGATGAGATTTTTTGTTTCGAACAGTGTTAACATGGGATGCAGAATTAATTGTAATAAATGGAGATTCACAAACTCTCAGTTTCAATGAAGGACCATTGTAAGAGTATAAAATTGAATCTGGTTTCAAGCTTTCAATAAGTTACCGGATGACTCCCTGATAAAGATTCATCATAAAAAAGTTAGCCAGCAAGTAAGTCCTATTGTAGACAAAGTGATCATTTGTAATGTGTACTAGTAAGTGAATGCATTCCTTAGACCTTGCTGGGGTTGAACGAGGCTCAAGCACGGATGATAGCTGCAACTAGCTAGTCAGATGATACTGTCGATTAATATTGATTTTAAAGACATTTTCAACTGAAGTTATCCAACATTTTTAGATTGAGATTGGTTCAGTTTACACATCAAAATTCATCCTTGGAATCTGATTTAACACTTGAAACACTATTCATCTGAATTGAATACCAAGAGAGTGAAAAATAAAATATCAAAACTGCCGAAAATAACATCTGAAAAATAATGCGGGCCAATAATACTGCTTGGATTACAATGGTGCACGGAATGATTGCTCTGTAAAATTAGTTAGCAGCAATTGTTGAATAACAAACTTTTTACTATTGGCTCGATAGATCTAAAATGATGGAATATTCAAACACCATGATCTGTAGTGTGTCGTGCTCTTCAATTTTGCCACGACTGATGTTCAGAAGGTGGCGATGACCAGAAGAAATTCCTTCGGATCTGTTGTCTAATGGAACAACGGAACAACCAGGTTCGATGGTTGGAACGGTGGCACCAATCGAGAAACTAGGGTCCTAGCCACCAAAACGTTTTGACCATCAGGTAAGCTATGATTTTCATCCTATTATCCAAACTTGAAACTTCAAGTCTGTCAGAACAAACGAATTTTATCATTGAATACATGTGAAAATATTGTAATATGCAAATATCATAGTATCAGAAATTTACTTACACGCTTCAACGCCTGACAACTTTAGTCTCGCTTCGATGATGTTTGTTTCCCACCTGAAAATATTAAAAGATATTATCATCAGACAAGAGCTTCTAATTGTTTTGAATACCACTAATTTTCAATAAATTGCGACAGAAAAACGAATTGCTACTTTTTGCACTCCTAAGCTTTGTGTTTCAAGATACACTATTTCTTTTATTCCTTGTTACTGATTTTATTTTAATATTTCATGTTCATTGGCACTGATTACTGGCTTCCGGAGCACTGCACTGTAACAAATCTACTCTGGAGCAACCTTCTACTGGGTTTCAACAATCCATTTATTTGTAATTTTATGTAAATAAAGAATCTGTTTGAAATAAACAATATTTTTACTTACCTGCCTCAGTTTGTCTAGACTCCCACTCGTTGATGACGTTCCACATTTAATTTCAGATTTCTTCTTTCAATAAATAACTGATCCAATTTCTGTAGCTTTTGATATTTGTTTCTCCATTGACGCCTTTATTGTGTCGATTAAATATCTTCTAATATCAACTACGGTATTGCTGAATGACACTTTTCGTAGAAAATTCACGATAAGTAGGAATAAATATCAACATAACCTCAATACGCTACTTTACGCTCGAGATATTCAGAGCCTTGTCACATTTCGTGTACGTTGGTCGCCTTGGTTAGCTGACGAAAATTACTCCGCGGGGCAATTTCTCTGACCAATGAAATTGAATCATTTGGCGCATGCGCAGTTCCTGTTTAGTTTCTAGAGATGGTCCCGGTATATATACAATATATATATACAATATATATATTAGACTGTTTCAAAATAAATCGATAATTTTTTTTTTCGCTTTACACAATCTTAAACGATACTTGGACATAAAAAAATAATCCTCGCGAAAGAGGGGCCCTGTCATTAAATATTTAGAGGTGTCTCATCGCACTTTTGTATTTTTTATTTCGTTAATACGTAAATAATTAATTTTCGTAATACGTAATTAATGGATCAAACATTTTTCTTGTCCTAAAATGATAAATATATTCCAAACTTATGTATAAATACTGAATATACTAGAAAAAATGATTCTGATGATCGCAGCAACAATTATCGATCGATATATACATCGATAAATGCAAAAAACAAAAAAACAAAAAAAAAATCCCCGTAAAAATGAATTTTCTGAATGATTTTCATTTAAAACATAATTCTATTACAACCACCCGATGTTTAGAAACATATATTTATTCATATACAAACGCATTTTTCGCAACCGATACATCAGGGATTTTTTTTTACCGGCGGAGCGGCTGGTTTGTACGGCTGAACGTCGATGGCGCTGTCGTCGCGACGTGACGACTTGATTTTTCATCGTCTCGACCTGCAAAAACTCGTCTCGTCCTGCTATATTGGTGACAACAATGGCGAACAATACAAAAAACATATATTTGATCGGTTCACCCTCGGCACAAATTAATACGTGCAAGTTACCGACAACTCGGCAAGTTTTGCAATTGTTTTTTCATCATCATTACCAAGGTAAAACGACAATTCGGAAAAGTGCAGTCCTCACTATTAGAGAAGTGCAATTGTTTTGGACTCAAGCAAACATTCCAACGTGCCGAGAACAGTACGCTACTCTCAAATTAGAAAAACTCCGCAACGTTTGGAATCGGCTCCAAAAGAATCGTCTGCGAAAAAATTCAAGAGCGCAGCAAATAAAAGAAATATCGTTCAAACAAAAATTGGATTCCGTATTTCATATCGGAAGCAATAATGTAATGAAGACATTGAGCAACGAACAACGATTGCTCTTTGCCACAGAGCGAATTTTGCGCCGTCAAGGCAATCGTTCGCAAAGTTCATCGGCAACAACTGAGAATGATTCAGTTATTAAATCCAAAAAGAAGAAACCGGACGAAAATATATCTGGTCAGGATGATGATAACCCCAAAGATTTTGATCATCGAGAAGCTACGAGAGAATCCCAAGATGACATCATCGATAACGAGACTCAAGGTAATGTTTACTAATAATATTATTTTTTGCCAAGAAACGAAAAATTGATCAATATTGGGCTTTTATAAACTGTGGATTTTTTTCAATTTTATTTTGTATTTATTTCTATAAAAATCATAGATCACTCGTAAATATCAAGCTAAAAAATACAAAGTATAATACAAGTAGAATATAAAGCGATGAAAATTATAAAATAAATAGTTATGATTGCAATGATATCAGAATGCATAATGGATATTTTATTTTGCAGAATTGAGTCAAACATTGAGTCAATTATCGGTCTCGAGTATCGATTCAAATCAAAGTCATGGAATAAAAAGAACGATTTCAAATTTTGAAGCTGAACTCGATCAACCATCATCATCCACACCAAGGAAGAAAGTGATCACTGATCAAATATCCGCAACTTGTGATCGAGTAGGCTTGAGTAGCCGAAATGCTATGCACGTCATAGGAGCAGTCCTCCAAAGCCTTGGACATGATGTAGCTGAGTATTCCATCAGCCACTTGACCATCCACAGAAAGCGTATAGAATATAGATCAAAAATGGCTGCGCAATTGAAAAACAATCTCCACGCAGCGAATTTTCTAGTCCTGCATTGGGACACAAAACTATTACCGAATATCGACTGCAATGGACAAGTCGATCGATTGCCTGTTGTCATTACGGGGCTTGATACTGAGCAATTGCTCGGTGTTCCTGCTCTGGATACAGGATCAGGGATAAACGCTTCAAAAGCAATCATCGAGTGTCTGAACGAATGGAATCTTATGCCTCGAGTAAAAGCTTTGTGTTTTGACACAACTAGCTCAAATACAGGTAAAAATTGACGTAATATCGATTAAAATTTGAAAGGACACAACTTAGTCATTAAGGGCAAAAAATCATTTCAATAATTAAAAAAATTCTATCACTATATGCCAATAATAAACTAATTGCTTATAGGACGTGAAAATGGAACATGCCATTTACTGGAAAAACATCTGAATAAAACATTCCTACACTTGGCCTGCCGTCACCACATCGCCGGAATTATTCTCAGAAATGTGGTAGAAACATATTGGAAAGGCACATCCGGCCCAAATGTAGCAATTTTTCAGCGCTTTAAAAAAGAGTGGGATAATTTTGATAAAACTCAGTACAAGACGGGAATGGATGATCCAACCGTGGCTGATATACTGAGAGAGACAAGAGAAAATATTCTAGAATTCATTTTTGAGCAATTTCAGGTAATAATAGTAATAACAATTACTATTTATTTTCTCAACTAGATTTTGATTTATTATCACAATATATAGTTTTGTAACTCGTGGCAATTTCGTGCTCCTTTTCTTTATAGATCTCTCATCCTCGGAATGATTATCGAGAATTCTTAGAATTGTCATGCATCTTCTTGGGTTCGAAACCACCTCGAGATATCAAGTTCAAACAACCTGGTGCCAATCATCATGCTAGATGGCTCGCGAAAGCCATTTATTGCTTAAAAATATTTCTTTTTAGAGATCAATTTTTTTTAAAGTCGAAGAACTCTCGCGATGTTGAAAGTTTGCGTCACATATGCATTTTCATCGTTAATTTCTACGTGAACATATGGTTTTCTGCCCCTGATGGGATTAAAGCTCCTAACCACGATTTGCAATTGATGCAAAATTTAATCAAGTTCCAAACGATTAATCCTGACGTCTCGGCAGCAGCTCTAAAAAAAATCAAGGGGCATCTATGGTATCTAAATGAAGAGCTGGCAGCATTAGCTTTTTTCGATTCAATGGTTCCTATGGATGTGAAACAAAATATGTTAATAGCCTTAAGGACACGTGAGAGTACATCAAAGAATCAAACGCGCATTGCCCTGAGTGATAGCGAGTGTCAAACACTGCCTGAAATTGACATAAGTCATTTCATCACTCAAAAGTCGAGGCGCTTATTTCAACGATGTGAATTGCCCCATGATTTCCTGGATGAGCCTCTCGAACAATGGGAATCTACTGAAAGCTTTCAAACGTGCTTAAGGGTTTTCTCACAAATGAAAGTAGTAAATGATTCAGCTGAACGTGGAGTAGCCCTTGTCGAGGAATATAATAATTTGTTAACGAAAAATGAGGAACAAAAACAATATTTGTTCCAAATAGTTCAAGACCATAGAAAAAAAAACCCCAATTGCAATAAGTCAAGTTTTTTGTAGTCGAAAATGATTATCGTAACAGCGTATCAATGAATGTATTCATTGAAGATTATTGACGATAATAAAAAATTCATTTTTACGGAGAATCTTGTATTTTTGTTTAATTTTTTGCATTTATCGACGTATATATCGATCAATAATTGTTGCTGCGATCATCAGAATCATTTTTTCTAGTATATTCAGTATTTATACATAAGTTTGGAATATATTTATCATTTTAGGACAAGAAAAATGTTTGATCCATTAATTACGTATTACGAAAATTAATTATTTACGTATTAACGAAATAAAAAATACAAAAGTGCGATGAGACACCTCTAAATATTAATGACAGGGCCCCTCTTTCGCGAGGATTATTTTTTTATGTCCAAGTATCGTTTAAGATTGTGTAAAGCGAAAAAAAAAATTATCGATTTATTTTGAAACAGTCTAATATATATATTGTAAGCTAGCTGCAGTGCCGACAGTGCGCCGGTGAGTAGTCTTTGTCCAATATAATTCGTCAAGTTACTTTACATTAATATCTTAAAAAGGACATCCACTATGTCAGACAGTACAAGGCTATTGAGTTAGCGTGATGTGTGATCTATCTCAGCTCGGGTTTTATCCGTTGCTATTCTTGAGCGCGGTTTTTACTCGTTGCTCCTAAACTAGGGGTTAGTGTGTTATCCCTGATCTAGGCGCGGGTTTCATCCGTTGCTCGTCCCTCTCTGTTAACACCTCAGCTTGGCGCGGGTTTTATCCGTTGCTCTTCCCTTGCTAATTGTTTTGTTATTCCCTGAATTTGGCGCGGGTTTTATCCGTTGCCCTTCCCTGGCTAGATTGATTTGTTAGTAGTTTGCCGTCGAATGAAGTCGAGTCCAGGGATTCAAGATTGTAAAACTGACTATAATATAATTTAATCAAAATATATACAACTTATACTCTAAAAGCATATCGGAATTATAATTTAATATTACAGGTGAATGCCGACTAGTTGCCTTAGCATTATTCTCCACCACTTTGTGGATTTCTATTCTATACGTGGATCTTATTCAGTTATATCTTTAGTAATAATGAAATCAAAACAAAATATAAGGAAAAGAAAAAATGAATATGAAGATGATATTAACAAAAATAAAAGGAAATTAATTTGATCCGAAATTTAGTTCAAATCTGATTGCCGTGAATTGATTTGAATATTTCGATGAAACTATACACAAGAACGCCTATAATAACAGCCGGGTTATGAGACCACAGATCTGAAGTCGTTTTATCGAGAATGATTTGAGTAAGCCGGCTCGGTTGTCTCAGGTCTGCTGCTTGGTCACGTTTCGCCGGTCAAATATTTGTTTCCGCGCGCTGCTATTGTTGCGGGTCCTGGTCATCGCGTCGTCCCCCTGTCGGTCTACGGTCAGTACTGTTGATAGAGTCTGTCTCGTTACCGTTGGTCTCTCTCGTCTATGGTGGTCAGTCCGCGGCTGCCGCTGGGGGTTCTCAGCCGGTGACTAGGATGTAATGTAATCCGTCACCGGTCACGTTACAATATATATGAGACGGGTTCAAGTACAAAAAAATGTTAGTGGGTACTTTCAAAGAGTCACTAATATACTACAAATTCTGACTAATCGCAATGAAATACCATGAAATCAAACGAAGCTTTGTTAATTTGAACTAAAAAAATCATGAATTACATGTTATTTAAGTGGGAAATATACATCGATCGAGAGGAACCACTTAAAATTAAGATTAAGGGCTCAAATTTTCAGGGAATTTCTTTTTCGATAGAAGGAACAAAATTTTTATGTGTAAGCGAAAAAAAAAATGTTCGTTTGAAATGAAGCACCCTAATATAGTATATATTTGACTGTATCAAACAAATTGACTATTTTTTTTTAATGGTATACTGAAAATATTGTTCAAAATGACGAATAAGAGATAGCATAAAAATTTCAGATTTGAATAATGATATTTAGAGGTGCCTCATCACGATTTTCTAATTTCCATACGAATAACATGGCAAAAATGGTTCTTGCTCCTTGCGATTTTTATAACTAGATAACGACGCGTCGTACAGAAAATTCATACACATGTTTTCGTAAGAAAGTGAACGTTCTACAAAAAAGGTCCCCTGTCATTTTACGATAAGTCTACTCCTTCAAAAGTTATTTGAGGTGAACATCAGCAAAGGATGTAAATACTAGTATACCATAGTATACCATAATTTATAGTGTACCCTTTTCATTGTTATACATATATACCATTCCGATATATATATACCGTCTCGATATATACATACCAGTACCGGCCGTCCGCCGTTCATTGAATATTAGTTTACATTAATTTATAGTATACCTTTTTGCCTAGTTACATATTGTAACGAGACAGCCGTCAGCCTAACTCTCGGGCCACAGCTGATATCAATACATACGACGGACAAGGACACGGACCAGAACACCCGAAGGTGGGTGACCATAAACACGACGCAACGACGAGACCAGACAGGGCAAAAACACCAAAACACCACGCACGCAGCAGACAACCGGAAGAGGGACGAAAGCCACACGGACAAAAGAAGCGACAGCATCGCAGCGTGACCAAGCGATGCCCCGCAGGTATAAAAGGAGGAGCACAGAAGGGCTCAAGCAGCAGAATACCGGCGCACGCCGTCTGACTCACGATATTTTGAGAGGTGTCACTCGTCTAGAGACCTAACTTAGATTCATTTTGCAGAAATTAGTTAGAAAGATAGAAGGTTAGAAGGAAAACGTAAAATTTGAGCATCAAAAGTAACGCAGGAGCTGAACCAATGAATTCAAGTATTATTGTTTCATATTGTTGAGAATGTTATTCGTGCTTGAGAGTGTGAATGCGTGAAGCGCCGAGAGCCGAATGTCGGTCGGCAAAGCTCGGGTATGTTCGGATCGGCAGCAGTCGCAAACTAAATGTGCGCTGCAGTAGTAATTGTCCGAGCCTCTTAGAGATAGCCACGTGCAAAATAAAATAAAAAGAAAGTTATCTTTGTCTTACGCAATACATGTCCTGAGTTCTCTACAATTTATTGAAAATCTCTACCCATACGAGCTCCTGTCCCTTTTATCCCACGTTAAACTTAGGCTGGCTCAACAGGTTATGGGCCCAGGCTACGATATACCTGCGGAATTGTTGGATAAAAGCGTGAGTTTCTTGTTTTGGAGTATCGCGAGACACGAAGCGAAAGTGATAACGACCATCTTGGTCGCGTGTGAGAACAGGTGTATCGGACCGCGTGTGCAAGTGTTTTTGCATCTGCGATGGCTGAAGCAATCTCAGCTCGGAGCGTAAAGAAATTTGATGGATCGAATTATCAAGGTTGGAAGTTCCAAATAAATTCTTTATTTGTGGCCAACGAGATCCAAGACGTCGTAAATGGCACGCGAGTAATGCCGGCGGTCGTGGAAGGACACGAGGCAGAGGCGAAGCTGTGGGTGCGTGACAACGCTAAGGCGATGTTCCTGATTTCATCATCGATGGAAGATGACCAACTGCAAAGCGTATTAACGTGTGTGAGTGCAAAAGCCATGTGGGACCAACTTAGTCTTATCCATGAACAGAAGTCAGCAGCAAACAAATTGGGTTTGCTCCAAAAGTTCCACGGATACAAAATGTGCGCGGGAGACTCAGCAGTGCAACACGTTTCAAAAATCCAAAACATGGCGGCGCAGCTTCGAGATATCGGCGAAAATGTGTCGGATGCTACAGTGATGGCAAAAGTCTTAGCGAGTCTAACGGCAAAATTTAGTACGCTACAGACAGCCTGGGACAGTGTAGACCCGGAAAAACAAACAGTGGAAAACCTAATGCAAAGACTGATTCGTGAAGACGCGCGGTTGAGTGAAGACACCGACGCAGCAAGTGCATTAGTGGCATCGAAAAACTACAAAAAGAGACAGTAAAAAGCCGGAAAAACCGCGTAGATCGAAAGAAGACATCGAGTGTTATAGATGTCTCGAAAAGGGTCATTTCGCTCGCGGGTGCAGGAATCCGCGTCGCAGGAAAGGAGACTCCGAAAAATCTCGTGATTGTGCGTTTGTAGCTGAAAACGGCGCGAAACCAGAATCGAATAAAAAATCAAGTGACGGCGCGAGCGCTTGAGTGAGAGTGGCACGAGGTCAAGTGGAAGATATATTTTCGGCAAGTCAAAGCGAGGTCTGGCTGACCGACAGCGGCGCGTCGAGGCACCTAACATACCGACGCGAGTGGCTAACCGACTATCGGGCATACGGAAGCAGCGATGATTCAATTCGTCTCGGTGATAATGAATCCTGTAAGATCGTCGGAGTAGGAACAGTTCATATCAAAAAGCTTATCGACGGCGTGTGGCAAGACGGTAGAATTGAGAACGTGCTGTTTGTTCCGAAGTTGAGGAAAAATTTATTCTCGGTAGGAGTTTGTACGAGTCATGGTTTCGAGGTATTTTTCAAAGACAATGAAGTGAGAATCGTGCGTGACAACGAAGTAGTAGCGCCTGGTTTAAAACAAGAGAACGACCTGTATAGAATGTTTTTCAAAGTGATCGAACCGGGGAGTGTTGAAGAGGCAAACGTAGCGACTTTAAATCTGCGTGTTTGGCATGAGCGACTAGGGCATGTAGGTCAGCGTGCGATACGCGATCTATTGAAAAAGGGTCTCATAAACGGTGTATCGTTGTCAGACAAGAGTGACTTTTTCTGCGAGTCATGCCAGTTAGGTAAAGCTCATCGGTTGCCATTCAAAAATGATCCAGAGAAAGTAGAGACAAAAATCGGCGAGGTCATGCATACCGACGTTTGCGGGCCGATGTCAACCGAATCTCCCGGTGGAGCGCGATACTTTTTGACATTCAAAGACGATGCGAGCGGCTATCGTCATGTCTACTTCATGCGTCACAAGTCCAAGGTTTTTGAAAAATTTAAGGTATTCGAAAAATTGATTAAAAATAAATTCGGGCAGTCGATTAAAACTCTGAGGTCAGATAACGGTCGCGAATTCTGTAACCAAAAGATGGACGATTATCTCGCGTCGTGCGGAATCAAAAGAGAGACAACCGCGCCGTATACTCCGGAGCAGAACGGAAAAGCCGAGCGCGATAACCGCACAATTGTCGAGAGTGCGCGAACGATGATTCTGTCAAAGAATCTTCCGCTGTCACTTTGGGCAGAAGCCGTGAATGCCGCGATATACGCGCTGAACAGAACCGTGTGGACAACCAGCGGAGTTACACCCTACGAGCTGTGGATCGGAAAAACTCCGAATCTGAAACATCTTCGGATTTTCGGGTCAGAAGCGTTCGTCCACGTTCCGAAGCAATTTTCGAAAAAATTCGACGCGCGCGCGAAGAAAGTACTTTTCGTCGGATATCAGGGTGAGTCGGGAAATTACAGACTCTACGATCCAGGTACGAAAACGGTTTCGGTGTCGAGGAACGTTATTTTTCACTAGAGAGTCGGAAAAACAACGACAAAGTTGGAAGCGGAAGAAGAAGATGACGACGGCGAGATCGTATTCTCAGGAAACGAGAAAATTCAAGAAGAAGAAGATGACGACGGCGAGATCGTATTCTCAGGAAACGAGAAAATTCAAGAAGAAGAAGAAGAAGCGGAGCCCCAGAACGACGATCAGGCGGTTGGAGAGCAGCAGGGAAACGACGGTCAACAGGCGGCAAATGGTCTACGAGTAGGCAATATTCAAAATATCGGCCGTGGCAGAGGTCGCAGGCCGGTTGGTCCGGAGCAAGCTGCAACACCTGGTCGAGAAGGATTGAGGCCTCGAGAAAATATTAGGCCGGCAGCGAGGTATGAGGTCGACGTCGCAGAGTACGTCGCTCCAAACACTGTGCAGGAAGCTATGAATGGTGAAGATGCCACGCAGTGGGCGGTAGCCATTCAAGAAGAGCTAAGCGCAC
This sequence comes from Diprion similis, assembly GCF_021155765.1. Classification (NCBI taxonomy): domain Eukaryota; kingdom Metazoa; phylum Arthropoda; class Insecta; order Hymenoptera; family Diprionidae; genus Diprion; species Diprion similis. The sequence goes on along the minus strand of NC_060115.1, from coordinate 14,170,358 downwards.
ACGAAAGCAATCATACTTGGTCGATTGTGCCGCGTGATTTAAAAATGAACACAATCGATTCAAAATGGGTGTTCAGGCTGAAAGAAGATCCGGAGGAAGGGGTGAAGCGGTTCAAGGCGAGACTCTGTGCAAGAGGATTTTTGCAAAAGGAGGGCGTCGACTATACGGAAACCTTTGCACCAGTAGTAAGGTACGACTCACTACGAGTGTTGTTAGCAACAGTAGCAGAGAAGCAGCTCGAGCTCACGCAGTTCGACGTTCGATCAGCATTCCTGTATGGGGAATTACTCGAAACTATCTACATGGAGGTGCCAGAGGGAGCAGACGTCGCAGAAGTCTCCAACGGGAAGAAAAACAGTGTTGTGTGCAAACTAGAGAAATCGCTGTACGGCCTGAAGCAGGCGCCGCGATGCTGGAACCAAAAGTTCAAGCAGTTCCTAAATGAGTTTGAGTTGAAAGAGTGCGAAGCTGATCCGTGTGTTTTTGTCGGTCAGTTCGAGAGAGAAACGGTGTTATTAGCTCTATTTGTCGACGACGGACTTGTCGCAGCGGAATCGAAAAAGACTTTAGATATAATTATTAAAAGACTGAGCGATAATTTTAAGATTACGCTAGGCGATTCGAGCGTGTTCGTAGGACTTCAAATTGAGCGAAACAAGAGTAAAAAATCTTTAGTCATTCACCAAAGTGCCTATGTAAAGAAAATAATAGAAAAATATAGAATGATTGAGGCAAAAGTCGTAAGTGTGCCCGCAGATCCTCACGTCACGTTATCTCCATCTGAGATAGATGATGAAAAATCAAACAACGTGCCGTATAGAGAGGCGGTTGGATCCTTGGTATTTCTAGCATCGGTATCACGCCCGGACATTGCATACGCCGTAAATGCTGTTAGCAAGTTTTTAAATAGTCACAATGTTGAGCATTGGCGTGCAGTAAAAAGAATCTTTGCCTATTTGAAAGGAACAGCTGAGTACGGCATAAAGTATGTTGGCGGCGGTAGCAAATCTGAGCTAATCGGCTTCTCCGATGCAGATTATGCAGGCGACATCGAGACAAGGCGATCAACCACAGGATACGTCTTTTGTTTAGCAAACGGTGCTATTTCATGGTCGTCACAGAGGCAAAAGTTGGTGACACTAAGCACAACAGAAGCCGAGTATGTAGCTGCGTCTGCGGCAGCACGAGAGTCAATTTGGCTGCGAAAACTATTGTCAGATATCGGATGTCCATGTGAGAGAGAGACCACTCTGTTTGTCGATAACCAGAGTGCAATACAACTGGTAAAGAATCCAGTCTATCACAGGAAAACAAAACACATAGACATCGGCTATCATTTCATACGCGAGAAAACAGAAAACGGAGAGATAGTCGTAAAGTACGTTCCTTCGGAAAAACAGAAAGCAGATATATTTACAAAAGCTCTTCCCAAGGAACGGTTTAGAATATTATGCGAAGCGATGAATCTGCAAGCATGGAATCTCAACCACTGTAACGGCGGTAGTGTTGAGAATGTTATTCGTGCTTGAGAGTGTGAATGCGTGAAGCGCCGAGAGCCGAATGTCGGTCGGCAAAGCTCGGGTATGTTCGGATCGGCAGCAGTCGCAAACTAAATGTGCGCTGCAGTAGTAATTGTCCGAGCCTCTTAGAGATAGCCACGTGCAAAATAAAATAAAAAGAAAGTTATCTTTGTCTTACGCAATACATGTCCTGAGTTCTCTACAATTTATTGAAAATCTCTACCCATACAAGCTCCTGTCCCTTTTATCCCACGTTAAACTTAGGCTGGCTCAACACATATTTTTCTTTTTGTAGGCTATATTTTTGATTTAGTTGATAAGGCATTTTGTATTCTTTTTGTATTATGATATCAGTTGAATTTGATAAAACTCCAGAAGATCAAATAGTATTCGCAGGCTCATATTCGTTTCCTTGACAGTCACTTTCCTGAGCAATAGATTTGACAGACAGCCACGGCTATCCCTGGTCTGTAAGTCACAGCTGATACGGGTCATTCACGCAAAACATCAACCAAAGGTAGACAGCTCTTGGATAACACGAGTCTGTAATTAGAAAGGCACACTGGTAATCCCGTGTTGCCGAACAGGTGTCAACAATCTAGCTGCGTGTCTCCAAGACGGTCGCATTGGCCTAAAAAGAGTTGTTGTCGACAAAAAAGGGAGCACATCAGCGGAATCCTTGTTCACAGATAATACGGCTTCGGTATCGCCCAAGTCCGGAAAGCTAGAAGATTGGTTTTTAAGGCGAGTCCCATTAAGCCGAAAGTTTTTCCAATAAAGAGAGGAAGTCCGAAAATTTATCACTTCAAACTAGAAGTTAAACTCAATTCACTTCGGAAGAACTCATACGGTGCACTTTTCTACAGGCCAAAGGCCTAGAAAAGGTGTACACGTCACAATATATATATCTATAAAGATATATAAATATGTATTGCAACGTGATTATTATAGGTAAAAAGAAAATTAGCGATAATTCTTGAGGGAGGGATAATCACGCTACCCTACGGCGCAGGTACTGATCTGATCACGGAATAAACGATAATTAGAAAAAGAGATAAATGTTGGGCGCCAGACGCAGTAGCGTCAGAGATACGATAATTAAAGAATACGATATGACGAAATAGATCAGATTCTACGACGGTTTTGCACAGCTCACTCAGTAGGTAAAGATAATGGTAGAGGGGATGGGTCGTATCCAAGTCGATAAATCACAATATTAAAGAAAATGGTAATAGTATCAATTGTATTAAAAAAAAGCAAGTAGAGAAATTCAGATACAGCCAGAGAGAAAGTGAGTTCAGAGGTAGCACGGTAGCGATACAATTATTCAAGTAATTTAGCGGTATGAAGCGGGTGATCGCGATACTATTACTTGGTATAACAATCAGCAAGTTTACAAAGCAGATAAGAAATAGGCTAGCATGCAATGCACAATCTAAAGTTCTTAAACTAATTGTCACAATTCAAGTCAAGTAACATAGTATGGCGATAAAGATATGATCACATAGCAGTACAGAATAATTGCATCAACGGGTAACAATAAGGAGGCACGATAATAGATAGAAAATACGAGAATACAATTGGCAAAAGAAGGCAAGAGATATTATAGTTAGTCGAAAAGCAAAAGATATTATAGTTAATCGAGAAGCAAAAGATATTACAATTAATCGGTAACCAAAGATATGACAATTAATAGAAAGGCAAGGATTACAAGTCAGTTAGATAATTCGATATTTGAAGCGAAGTCAGAAATAATCAGGTATAGCGAAATAGTATAAAACAGGTATGATAGAAATTACAGAAGAAATCACGATAAAAATTACAAGAGAAATTAGAGAAATACGTAGGTTCTAGCTTGCGATATATGCGATACGACGAAATATTATAATTACGATAAGCAAGAAATGGATATCTTGACGTGTCAAGAACAGGTATTATAGAGAACAAAATATTATAATGCGATATATTACAAACTAGAGATCTACGGACAAACTACGTAACAGCGGTATTAGCAAAGAAAGCGATGAAAAAGGTGTTATTCGGTACGGCACAATACTCCAATGTCAAAAGAGAACAACGGCTATACCGCGCAGCGATATAAGATCGCGCACGCGGTACGCTTACGATATAATTCCTCCAAGATATTTGATAATAAGTAAATCAGAAAGATATTCGGTGATATTCAAATCGGTAACATATTAAGAAATCAAAGAAACAATATTTGAGAAATTATAACAGAGATACCGAGAGAAAATAGATATCAGATAGCGAGAAGCGAAATAAGAGACAAAATTAGAGACTTTATAAGCTAATTGATTTAACAATCACTACTGAGAACGATAAATCAGAGATTCGAATAAAATACGGTATTCAGAGATATTTTACGAAAGCATAAGTAAGGCGCTGCTAGTCAGCGATATCAAGAAAATCATTCAAACAAGATAAATCAAGGAAATAGATAATAGTCACTACAAATAATAGTAAACTAACCAGTCGCGAAATTACTTGCAATATTCGATAATAAGGGAGAGAATAAGATAAGAGATAAGAAGAGAATACGATACGAGCCCACGTGGTTCACGCAGAGCAAACTGTGAGATAAAAGAGAGAAAATCGATAATAGGTAAGAAAAGAGAGAAAAAGATGTAAAGCAAGTAAATTCGTGGCTTCACAAAATAGATAGAAGAAAAACCTCACTTACGAAAATAGAAGATAGAACAGAGATAGGCGGAGAAGCAGGCAGTCGAAAAGCGGAAAGTAGAAAGCACTGAATCGTTAGAATACGTGAGCAGAAAATAGCGATAGTAAAGTAACACTGAGTGTAGCGAAAGCACGTCTGTAACTAGCGATAGCTGGACGTAGAATGTGAAGAGACGAGCGGCGATCCTGACGATCCCGGTCGATTTTCGGCGAGATTTCATCACGTGATCCTTTTCCGGTGTTCGGTGATCGATAATTGGGCCAGAGGGTCACGTGGTACGGGTCAACAGGTGTAGATGGGCGATAGTCCATTCCTGGGTGTCTCCTCCTCCCACGTTGTCCTGTAGAGAATTATCGATCCGTCGAGCGATATGTGGGAGGGCTATGGTCAGCTGCTTGCGGTCCTCGCGAGAGGGGAAGGTCTACCCCTCACGGTGTTGCGGTATCGATGTGTGCGAGAGATCTAGGAACGACGACGAGAAGAATGATCCTACTCACATTGTTGCGGTACCGATACTTTGCAGAATTCGAGATTGGTGCGTCGTCAACTTATGCAGTGCTAGTACTCCCCGCGCTGACTATCTCTCCGGTACTGCAACTCGGTGCGGGCCCTACGGCACTGTTGCACCGAGCCTTCCTGATGGTGATGATTTACACGCAGGGTTCCCATCCTTAAGACCATCAGTCCGGCGTGGTCCACCACGGTTTCTCGGGCTTGTCCTCACGATGCAGTCCTTCGATAATCGTAGGTTTGTAGACAGCTACGATTCTGCGGTATAGTAGGCGAGACAGTAGATATTATGCTGGTTCAGCTCCAGGCTGATAAGTACCGCGACGGGAGGCTTGATTGTGTTTTGACGCACAGCCCTGTACGCCGTCTACGATGCATCCATGCGGCAGTGGCGTTCTAGCGATGGTTCGGCTCCTGGCCGATAAGTCTAAATGATCGGAGGTCTTCGTTGTGCTTCACGCACGACCCTGTACGCAACCTAGGTAGGCATCCATCGGAAGTTGACTTTGCGGTATCTGATCTGTTGCAGTTGACGATAGTTGGCTGTTGACCCGGTACGTGACCTTGGCTTCGCGATATTCGGTTCCCGCGAAGCGGTGTCGCTGAAGATAGCTCTCGTAGTACGATACAGAGATAAAAAAAAAAGACAGGAATTAGCTTAATAATTAAGTCTCACTTAGGAATGAATTAGTTGTTCTTTTTGGAGTATTGGCCCCAGACGTGTTTTCGTTACTTTTTACGACATTCTGAAAATAAGGAGAGCGATATTCAACCCATGTGACGGGGTATAAAATACCACGTCACAGTATATATAAAGACATAACTATTGTACCGGCTCCGCCGATTTATTACCCGTCATACTCTGTCTAGCGTGTAAGGATATTTCTTTGACCTGTTGTACATATATAGATGTTAGTTATAATTATTTATTAAACACCAAGTTGATTGCAGCATACGCTGTCTATATTTCTATTTTCCAATAGTGATCCGAACTGACGCGATCAAATAAACTACAGTTATCATTCTAATAACGTGTCTCAATCATTTTAATTACCCTACTCCCTCCTAAACTGACCCTGGTCGACTCCGAGCATCCGGCTGGAGGGGGGGTGCAACCACCACCGAAGGGTAATCCGACCGACCAGGACCGGTAACACCGTTACAAAATGGCGCCCGAACAGGGACCGTGATTAGTGAAACAGCCGTCAACTTGGTTACACTCAGCTCATAGTTTCTGAATACATGTAATTAACTCCCGGGACAAGTAATATATTTCCACCGCCGGTATTTCCTAGCTCCGTTATTTCTTTTTGGTATTATTCTGTTTGCTTAGTTAGGTTAAAACCGTTAGTATATATTCCTTCACCTAACAAATCCCGTCCCGCAATCCTGCACGAAAATGCCCGGACACTCATGGATATACAACCTCAGGAGAGAGGAGGTAGAAGGGCTACTCCATCAGATCAGGATTGACTGTACCGGGACGCTGGACGAACTGCGAAAACGCCTGGTGACTTTCATTAGGAGTAACCCAGGTGTAATTACCGAACCCGCCGAACCCGCCGAACCGACCGAACTGAAGGGACTAGTCAACCCGACCGAGACGACCAGACCGGGCACTTCCGAAACCGCGGAAAGCAACATGGCCGACGCTGCGAGCCAGGTGATGGCACCGTAAGCATCAGGGGCTGACCGCCCAAGACCCGACGAAGTCTGGATAATCGACCAGATCCGAAAGTGGGGATGCCACTGTGATGGAAAGGAAGTCTTTGCCTTCCTAGAACAGACTGAAGAGCTGCGTGAGGCATACCAGCTTACCGACCCGCAGATGCTGCGCGGTCTACCCGTATTATTGAGGGTCGAGACGTTATTATGGTGTCGTAACACCAAAGGCACCTGGGCAACCTGGGAAGATTTTAAGACATGCCTCAAACGATACTCCCTACCGGCCGGGGAGAGAAGAGCCCTGGACAAACAAATCAGAGACCGAGTCCAGGGCGAACACGAAACGGCAAGAGATTTTATTACGAACTTGCAAACGCTCATGCGGCGTAGAGGCGGCATGCCTCACGAAGAACAGCTAGAGACCGCATACTATGGTCTTCGCCCTGCATACCGGAAGTATATGCTCCGTGACTCGGTGTCCTCCTTTGACCAGCTCGTCCAAAGGACCAACGAGTATGAGGTGATATGCCGAGAGGAGACAGGGACGAAACCTCCACCACGCAGGAGCGAGGCTCTCGTGGTGACGAAACCGGCCGTAAGACCGCCCACGAGCAAGTACGACCGCAAAGAGTGTTGCTGGCGGTGCAAGCAGAGGGGGCACACGCGCACCCAGTGCAACCGGGCCCCGAAGCTATTCTGTTCGTACTGCGGGAAAGATGGGGTGTATTCTCGTGACTGCTAATGCTCGCGTTCAGAAAACTAGGTACCAGCCGGACGATACCACCCAGACCGATCCGGCCGGTAACCCACGAGAGATTTAGTCTAGAGACAAAAATCACTGGGTACACCACTACCGCTTCACTTGACACCGGAGCCGCCGTCTCTTACGTCAATGAAAGAATGGCCCTGAAGTGCCTAGAGGCAGGGTGGGTCCGCCACGATGACCCATCCCACGCCACATTGGCCGATGGGACCACCGCCATCATAAGTAAAAGTATCGAGGGCCACATCCGCGTGGCGGGCAGAACACTATATCACCGTTTTTGCGGTTCTTCCCACCCTTGACTACGACGTCTTGATTAGCACCGACCTCCGAAGGCAGCTCGACCTCCGGATCTACCTGAATGGGCGCGCACTCCATCCTGAGGGGTGTGGCTCAACCACGTTCACGGTGCAAGGCACCAGCCACCCAGGTCTAGCCACCGCGGCACCACACCAGCAAAGGCAGCTCCAAAATTCCTGGACGGGGAACTGCCCAGATTTGACTCCGTCAGTGGTCCGACTCCCTTGACTACACACCATGTCCGGCTAAAAACCGACCAGCCGATAAAACAAAGATACCGCCCAAGAAACCCGATGATGCAAGAGATCATCGATACCGAAGTCCAAAAGATTCTTTCGGAGGGAGTAATCGAACCCTCCGACAGTCCTTGGAGCTCTCCGTTAGTGATCGCCAGGAAAAAGGATGGGAAACCGAGGTTCTGCATTGACTACCGGCAAGTCAATGAAGTCACGGAACGAGATGTATACCCCCTGCCTCAGGTGAACGCCACCCTCGACAAACTGAGAGGAGCCCGGTACCTGACGATTATCAACCTCAAAAACGGGTACTGGCAGGTCCCTCTGACAGAGCAGAGCAAGAATGTTACCGCCTGTACCGTACCAGGGAGGGGACTGCTCCAGCTCACCGTAATGCCTTTTGGGCTCCATTCCGCCCCCGCTACTTTCCAACGGCTCCTCGACAGAGTAATTGGACTTGGGATGGAGCCACACGCCTTCGCCTACCTCGACGACATTATCGTTGTAACTCAAACGCTCGAGGACCACCTGCAACACCTCCGCGAAGTGTTTCACCGGCTGCGGAACGCAAACCTCCGAATGAATCCGGAGAAATGCCACTTCTGCGTACCCCGCCTTCCGTACCTTGGCCACGTGATCGACGAGCGCAGCATCCGTACGGACCCCGAGAAAGTCGAGACGATAAAGGAGATGAACCCACCGACGAACACCCGGGAACTTCGCCGATTCCTGGGACTCATCTCATGGTACCGCCGATTCATACCAAGCGTAGCCACCGTCGCCAGCCCGCTAAATGAGCTGCTCAAAAAGCAGACCGAGTGGCGCTGGGAGGCACCCCAGGAGGAGGCCTTCCAGCAGCTAAAGCTGCGACCTTACGACAACACCGATATTGGCCTGTCCTGACTTTAACAAACCCTTCACCCTCCAGACCGACGCTAGCGCCACCGGGCTGGGCGCGGTCCCGACCCAAGAGGAGGGTGAAGAAGAGCGCGTCATAGCCTATGCAAGCCGTACCCCACGCAGCGCCGAGCGGAATTATTCCGTGACGGAGAAAGAATGCCTCGCCGTGCCGTGGTCTGGGAGATACGAAAGCTGGGCGCATACTTGAAAGAGTACAAATTCACCATTCTTACCGACCACCAGTCTCTCAAGTGGTTACGGAAATTAGGTACCCCTTCCGGCCGACTCGCACGGTGGGCACTTGAACTCCAACAATACGAGTTCAAGGTGGACTACCGTAAAGGGAAGGAAAATCTCGTAGCTGACGCGCTATCGAGGAACAGCCTCCTCGCCTTACGTCAACCAGTGCAATGTGAGTGGTATAAGGAACTATACCAGGCCACCAGGAATAACCCTGACGCTAATGCAGATTATTGCATTAGAGATGGCAAATTATACCGGCACATCCTCCACACACTGGACTATAACGACACCAGCCCGGACGAGGAATGGAAGAGGTGCGTTCCCAAGGAGCTACGGGCGCACGTACTGCGGGAAAGCCATGATGAACCAACCGCGGGACATCTAGGTGTCGCCAAAACCTTCAGCAGGCTCGCCCGAAATTATTTTTGGCCAGGCATGCTGAGGGAGACTACCCAGTACGTGCGAACGTGCACCAGTTGTCAGAAACACAAGGCGCTGCAACAAGCCACAGCCGGGAACATGCACGCGACACTGGTTTCGACTCCTTGGGAACACATATCCATGGACCTCGTTGGCCCATTACCGCGGTCGAAGGCGGGGCATTCTTCCCTGCTTGTCCTCCAAGACCGCTTCACAAAGTGGGTCGAACTGCGGCCACTCTGTACGGCAACCGCCGCCGCCGTAACCCGCGCCGTACTCCGACACGGATGCCCGAATACCGTCACCAACGATAACGGAATGCAATTCGTGAGCAACGAATTCCAGGGGATGCTGCAACAATTCGGTATCAGCCACCGCCGCCCCCCCCCCCCCCCCCCCCGTACGCACCGCAGTGTAATCCGGTAGAACGCGTCAACCGGGCGATAGAGACCATGGTCAGGCAGTACATTAAGAAGACACAAAAGACCTGGGACGAACACTTATCCGAGTCCACCTTCGCCTACAACACGTCTAAGCATGATGCGACCGGGTACTCGCCTGCCTACCTGAACTACGGACGCGAACTCCTCATCCCCGGGGGGGTACAAAAGAGCAAGGATGGACTTTCCATGGAGTGCCGACATAAACGGCTCCGGGAAGCCTTCGAGCTCGTCCGCGTCAACCTGGCCCGTGCGTTTCAAGCACAACAGCGGTACTACAACCTGCGACATCGCGATTGGCGTCCGCAGATCGGACAGTATGTGTGGAGGAGAACACACATACTGTCCAACAAAGCCGCAGATACTAACGCGAAACTCGAACCGAGGTATGATGGCCCGTACCGGGTACACAAGGTCGTGTCACCCGTTGTCATTGATCTGAAAGTGACAAGCGGGAGAATCATACTGTAATGTATGTACACACACGAATACAAAGTGCGAGTACTTTCATTTGCAGAACATAACATTTGGCGACGAGAAATAAAGAATCACGCGTGCAGGAAAACTAGCACACCAAATGGGTGATAAAGTTAAGTGGAGTGAAATAAAAGAATACATAAAAAAAAATCAAACGGGGTGGATACAAGATAAAATAAAAGACGAACTATTGAACATTTGTGAGAAATACAAAGTGCCGGTTCTCGAAACCGCGAATATTGACACTGTGAGAAAAACTTTGCGTAATTTCATAAAAAAACATATACACGAGTGAAAGTGAATATAGTTCAGTAGAAGAGGAAATGGCGAGAGCAATCGGAAAACTAGTGGAATTTGCACCAGCAATTCAAACATGGGAGGACTACATCGAACAATTTGAGTTCTACCTTGAAGCCAACAATATAACAGAGGCCAGTAAAAAACGGTCTACTCTTCTTACCGCGGTAGGTGTTAGAATATACCCTACAATAAAATCACTCATTTTGCCGAAGGCACCGAAAGAAGTGTCATATGAGGAAATAGTAGCTAAATGCACAGCTCATTTCGGAAAAACAACAAATGAATTACTAAGTAGAATCCATTTCCACAAGCGTGACCAGTTAGAAGACGAATCACTTCAGGATTTCGTACACGAATTGAGAAAACTGGCGCAAGACTGCAAATTCGGAGGCCGAACACAAAAATTACCTTTGGAAACAATGCTTCGCGATAGATTTGTAGCGGGCATTAGAAACGAAGAGCTGCAGAGATATTTATGTCGAAGACATGAAGAAATGGTGACGGAATCAAATCCCGATGGACTCACACTAGACAAAGCTCTAGAAATAGCTCGCAGCGCTAAATTGACCATCGATCAACAGAAAATAATTAAACAAAGAGAATTGAAATCGGTTAATAAGATAATAAAAAAGGACAGGGAAAAAGAAAATAAAAACAATCGCGGAAAGGAATGCTACCGATGCGGGTATAAAAACCGCACGGCAGATAATTGTTTCTACAAAAATATTAAATGCGACTCGTGTTCCAAAATAGGGCATTTGAGTCGAGCCTGTAAAAGTAAACAGAAGGAATCGTCGAAGTCGAAGCCATCTCGCGCACATCGAGTAGAGGACGACGACAGCCAGCTAGAAAAAGACAGCGACTGTTTCTCAATCGTAAACAAAACAAACGCGACGAATAATAACGACGAATATAACGTGACAGTCGAAATAAATTTTATACCCTGCACCTTTGAAATAGACAACGGGTCTCACTTATCTATAATAAATCGGGAAACTTTCAAGAAAATATGACTGAACAACAATCCGGATTGGTCAAAAAGGGAGGTTAAACTTATCGCGTACGGAAAAAACCGTTTAAACGTGATGGGCTCAACGGACGTTTCGGTAAAGTACGGAGAATTCAAAAGAAAGCTTCCACTTACCGTTACAGAGGATACTGAGGGGCCAAACCTACTCGGAAGAAATTGGTTCGCGGATCTCGGAATAAAAATAATGGGAATTCAGCGGATCGAGAAGATCGAAACAGACTACACAAAAATGATAGACGAATTTCCCTCAATAACATCGACTAGATGAGAAGGCCATCATGGAACCCCGATAAGCATTCTACTGAAGAAAAACGCACGACCAAAATTTATAAAGGCCAGACGCGTTCCTTACGCACTGCAAGAAACAACCATAGAGGCTCTAAAGAGCATGATCAGATTTACATGGACTATATCAAGATCCAAGGAAGAACTAAAAAAGAGCACGACAAACGAATAAGAGAAGTCCTCAAACGATTACACGAAGCAAACCTTAAAATAAACGTCGAAAAATCGGTGTTCGGCGTAAAAACCATGGATTTTCTTGGGCATACTATCTCGGAAGAAGGAATCAGCCCGATAAAAAACAAATTGAAAGCAATAGAACAAATCCCGATTCCGAAGGATAAAAAGAAAGGATCTTCAAGTTTTCCTAGGAGGCATAAATTTCTATGCGAGATTCATAGAAAATCGTTCAAAAATCGCTGAACCGCTGCATCGATTGTTAGATAAAAACAAAAAATGGGAATGGGGAGACACGGAGCAACGAACTTTGACAAACCTAAAAAAAAACTGATGGGATCAGAAGTGTTGACTCATTATGATGACAAACTTCCAATAATGGTCTCAGCTGACGCTTCGCCGATCGAAATCGGAGCAGTTTTGGCACACGAAATGCCTGACAGTTCAGAGAAAACAATAGAATACAGTTCGAAGACACTAAATGAAACACTAAATGAAACACAACGAAACTATTCGCAACTAGAACGAGAAGCACTGGCGCTCATCAAAGCAACAGAACATTTCCACCAATACCTGGCGGGAAGAAAATTCAAGTTAATCACAGACCACAAGCCTTTATTAGGAATTTTCAATCAAAAAAGTAAAAGGTCACAAACACTTTCTCTTAAATTAGAAAGATACAAAAGAACGTTATCAGCCTATGAGTACGAATTAATCCATCGACCAGAAAAGAAACATGGAAACGTGGACATGCTATCAAGATTCCCACTTCCAGAAGAAGCAACAGAAGACGAAGAGGTTGCAAATGTGCTGATGCTGGAAGGGATCACCAGAAATCCGATCTCGGCTGAAGAAATAAGACAAGAAACTGAAAAAGACAAAACTCTGAAGCAAATAAAAACCTACATGAAAAAGGGTTGGCCAAAGAAAACCTCAAGAATCGTAAAGAATTTTTGGGTCAAAAGGAACGAACTGACTATTCAAGAAGGCTGCATTGTACGAGGCGACAGAATAGTCGTACCAAAAACCTTTCGACGTGAAATTTTAAAGTACCTGCACCTAAACCACAGCGGAATAGTGGCAACAAAAGCATATGCACGCTCTTATGCATGGTGGCCTGGTATCGACGAGGATATCGAAGCATTGATTAACAACTGCGACAGGTGCCAGGACAACAGAAACAATCCTCCGCGAGCACCGGTAAAAAATTGGGAAATTCCTGAAAATCCGTGGACACGAATACATATAGATTTTGCAGGACCTTTCCAAGGTCAAAGTTTCCTAATAGTGGCGGACGCGACTTCCAAATGGATCGAAGTAAGCAGTTACATCACAGTCTCAAAAAAGGTAATTGAAGAACTCAGGAGAATTTTCGCAACTTTCGGAACACCTGAGATGTTAGTTTCCGACAACGGTACTCCTTTCAAGTCAGCGGAAATGGCGGAATTCGCCAAAAGAAACGGAATCGAGCAAATTTTCGTTGCACCGTATCATCCAGCGGCAAACGGACTAGCTGAAAAAGCAGTGCAAACAACAACAAAAAAATTTCAAGATATTGATCGAAAGAAATTGGGAAGAAAAACTGAGCAGATTTCTTTTGAAGCAGCATACAACGCCATCGACAACTACGGGATTAACTCCAGCGGAAATAATGAAAATCAAAAATCCCACTCGATCTAATAAAACCAAAATCTGAAACAAAAAAGCTTCGAACGACAGAAACACCAGACGAAACGCGAGATCTGAAAATTAACCAAAAGGTCCGCATGAGACTGTACCACAGCAAACATGGACCGAAATGGGCACGCGCAATTATAAAGCGAAAGACCGGACCACTGTCATACGAGGTGCAAGAAAAAGAAACCGGATTTATACACAAACGACACGTAAACCAACTGATTAAGATAAAGGACGAAAGAGAAACAGAAGTCATCAGTGAAGATAAAGGAAACGAGTGATAAAAAAACAGAACATCGTTACCCACTGAGAAAGAAAATGAAAAGGAACTATAATCGTTGATTAAACGTTTACTAGAGGGGAGAGATGTAATGTATGTACACACACGAACACAAACACACATACACTCACTTGCTCCGAAACAGACACACACCATAACGACAATATCCCGAGACAAGCAGTGTCGTCCGGTGCAACCGTCATGCGAACAACCGGAATTAATACCATAATAAATACATAATATACGAAAATTCGAGTGCTTTCATTTGCAGAACATAACACATACGAAACATCCACGTGCGTGACCTCAAACCGTACGTCCAAGGGACAGATGACCCGCGAGAGTAAACAAGGGGTCACTATGTAAGTACTGATCGAGATCTCAGGTAATCAGTTGTACCTAGGGATCGACCGAAGTACATCTTCCCCCGAACCAGTGAGAAAAATGGAACGCAAGCCCACCAGACCCGTCCTATACGTTCCGGCCGTCAGACAACCGACGGCCGAGGTAGATGGTCCGAGGAGGCCGACCATCGTCCCGAACACCCGGACGTTGGCTGACCGGCCGAAGCCACCGGCTACGGCGCTGGCCCACGGACTCTAGGTCATCGAGGTACCGACGATGAGCCGGTACTGGGGGACACTTCGACTCCTAGCCACCCATCGACCCGCTGTCGCTACCTCGTCACTAGGCCCCGAACTCTTCGAGCCCCGCGCAACCCCGCGAGCCGCGCGCACCCCGAGCGTTGCGCGCAACCCCGAGAGCCGCGCGCAGCCCCTAAGCGCCCGCCAGGCACGCACGCTGCTCACACGAAGGGTACCGCGAACAAACCCTCATGGAGGGCCGTTTGGCCCATTGTTAAATCAGTCTCTGCTACACCAGGCTCAGACTCATCCAGCTAACAGGCACGACTGTTATATCGTAGTTGGAAGTGTAAATTGATATATGCTAGCAACATATATCTATATCACGCCGTAAATACAGCAGTCCGACCTTCCGCCAGAATACTCTAGATCCGTTCCATCTTATGTACATATATATACCGTTCCGATATATGTGCATATTATTACCGGCCGTCCGCAGGGTTGCCAGATTAGTCGCTGAGCTCGTCGCGCACAGATGGCGCTCAAATCGCCCAAAATCGCAATCACGAGATGGCGCTCGAAGTCGCCCAAAATCGCAAAAACCGACGCGCCAATGATACGAAAAAATAAGAGAAACTCATAACAAAGAACAACTAACAACTAGGGCGCACACAAAAATGATAAATAAAAATCAAATACGCTTGGACGATATCAAACGATGATAACCTACCTCTAATGAAGTAAAAAATATGTCCGTGTCCATAGCAGGTTAAGTCTGCACCAAACTCTTGTGTTTTTAAGATGGATCCCTTCGTTTTTTTTTTCTTAATCATAGGGGATACGATTGAATGTTATTCATCATGTGTTTGTTTAGTGTTAGATGCGCGAATAATTTTTTTTTTTTCAAATAATTAAATTGTATCAACTCGCATATCTAACTATATGAAAAAAAATATCATAAAATCATTAATAATAATAATCAGTTAATATTAATCAAATGCTTTAATAATTTAGAAAATAGACATTCTCATATTATTATGAACACATATTTGTTACAGTAAAGAAATAATAATTAAAAAAAAAAGCACACGAAGGAGAGATCGAACCCTCAACCATTGGGTTCTCTGACGACGGTATCATTGTCACGAGCTAGCGACAGCCAATTGCAAAGAAGATCCAAGGGAACAGTGCTACCCTCATTGGTTGTCGTTCACTAACGACAACGATAATCGTCGTTAGAGCGTTACGGAATCCCACAAATAACCTCAAATTCTGTTCACGAGGTAGCGCTCCGGGTCGCCCAAATATCGCTTAAAGAATATCTAAATCGCCCAAATTGCGACAATCGCAATACCTCCAAATTTGATCGCAAAGTGGCGCGCCAAGTCGCCCAAATCGCGATATATCGCCCAATCTGGCAACCCTGCCCGTCCGCCGTATATCAACTATATAGAATAGTTGAACCGCTTATTCTAGATTCGTTTCGTCTTATGTATATATATATATGTCGGGGGAAGGCCACGAAATGGCAGAGAGGATGAAGGATTTGCAGGATTTGCAGCACGTCGAGGTTTATTCATCGCGAAAGCGTGATGATCCCAACACGACCGGTCAATTCGTTTGCTTGACCGAGACTGCTGATTTCATCCAAGCGTTAAATAAACAAACAATTTGTTTGTTGCTAAGGTTCTATAGCAAAGCTATATTCATAGCATGCTGAATAACGCTTGACGCTCGATACGGCGGATTCATTCAAAGTTCCTCTTTATTCTTCTCCGACATATATATATATATACCGTTCCGATATATATACATATCATTACCGGCCGTCCATCGTTTATTAAATACTAGTATACCCTTTTCTTTGTTATACATATATACCATTCCGATATATATATACCGTCCCGATGCGATGTATACATACCAGTACCGGCCGTCCGCCGTTTATTGAATATTCGTATACATTAATTTATAGTATACCTTTTTGCCTTGTTATATATATATTGTAACACGGCGAATTGCACCGCGTTATATGACCTCCGATATCCCCGTTATAGTGAAAAGGCAGCAAGGAATACTGGCAGTCGATATGGTCACTTATGTAATTTTAAGTTCTATTACTGATTTCTTTCGATTTTGTTCCTTTTCTTCCCACCTATCCCGAGCTATCCTGAGCGATAAAGACGGAGAGAAAGGAGGAAAAAAGAGCAGCTACCGACATTCCGACCCCAAGGGTACATCTACGAGGATGAAACCACCCTGGCAGGTGGCTCAACGCCTCACAATTAGTACCCGTGCTTACCCCGCACACGTTCCCGAGAGCTACGAGGCTGCCGCCAGCAACATCATCTACGGAGGTGAGAAATGCGAGCCAACCCGCTCGCCTGAACGACATGCCCGCTCAGCTGTTCCGTCGCCCTGGTCCGATGAAATTAAAATCGGCCAGGTCAGTCGTAAGGGATGTCAATGGCCAGAACACGATGATTGCCAACAACCTCGGGAGCATCAAAGAGCCCTCTACCGGCTCAGTACCGCTGCAAGTACCGCCCACGCATTCTGAATGGGTTAGGCACGGCGAAAGCTGCGTGTGCTGCGAGGCTTGCCAGGAATCATGCCCAGGAGGTGCTGCCAACTAACATGCCGCCTAACAAGTTCGGCAGGCAACGCCGCTGCAACAACGACGCTGCGCGGAAGAGTCCCCGAACGACTTACTTCTGCATCTCGTATCGTGCGAATCAGACGTGCTTTGGTCTTCGCTGCCTTTTCGAGTTTTATATCGTTTCTTCATTCAATCGTTCCCTTCTTTGTTACCGCATTTTACCTTTTTATCGTTTTTAACGTTTCTTCTTGTGTCGTTTTTGAGTCTGTGAACCCAGAACTCTAATTAGTGTTACGTGGGAGTAATTCCTGTTGCTATTAACGTAAGTGAGCTTTTGTTACCGCTCGAACCCCCGAGACGCAATTGCTTATCTTTTGTCTTGGTGACCGTTTGGGTCGTAATTTTCCGTATCTCGGGTTTTCGTGTGGCTTGTCAATTTATTTAATGACCATTTCGACGAGCCTGACTAATTATTAACGTCCCTGATTTTGTTCCCGAATTTTCTGTTAATTCTACCCCGCATGGCCCCTCGCCCCGCGTCCGCGTGGCGACGGCGTCATTCTAGTTTTCTCGCGTTGCCGGGTAATTTAACTGCCATATCGTTTTGAAATAATGTTTCGATTATCGTTCGTGATTGATTAAATATCGTATCTGATTTTATTGTCTTGTTACCGTAAGTCAAAAATTATATCTCGTGTATTTGCGCAACAGTTGTGTAATATTGCGCAATAGCGTCGGTTGCGGCCATCTTTGTGGCGTCCTTGTTTGAATCGTCCCCGCGCTATCTCCCGCTACCGCGTGGCGCTGTGTTCGATATATCGGAATATCGCGGTGAATCGAAGCCGCGCTAGGCAAGTGTGCTTTTCGAGAGCTGTCGAGTTATAAATCGGACGCTCCCTGAGTGGTTACGCTACCGTACTCTCTCCCCGTTGTAGGGTGAGCCGCGCGACTGTACGCTCCCCTTCAACGTAGACCCAGCGCGTGCGCAATACCTAGTTCATCTCGCATTGTTAGAATTCTCGTTACCGGTTGTGATTTAGCGTTAAGATTGTTGGTTACATTTATTTTGTAATTGTACGAGTCCTAGTCTTGTGACAGCTGACGCTTGTATTCCGTTTTCGACTCCTCTGTATTATATCAAGTCATTCGTTAACAGCTGTCACGTTCCGTTTATTCCGTACCTTATTCTGTTAAGCTTTCTTGTATCTCATTTGAAGAAGATTGTTTTTCGATTATAGTTAGCGTTATTATTCTCGCGTTGTATCAAGTTTAAGTTTATTTGTATTTCGCTTATAGAAGATTGTTCATCGCGATTTATCTTACTATCTTTATTTTGTAACGAATTTGTTCCCGTCCTTGTAATTCGATCAAAGAAGATTGTTTTATTTTAGTTATGTTATTATTTCCGTTTCTTGTATCGAGTCTGTTGAATTAACCTTTGTTTGTTGCCATCTTTCACCAAGGACTGTGTACGATTTAGGTAGAATTTTGAGACCTACTTTCGTTCCTACTAATAAACTAACATTTCTTTACCTTAATTTTGCGCAATTTTTGTAGTAGAAAAGTGTGTTGTCCGTTCACTATCCGGCCACTCCCCTCCGCCAAATACTAAGCTACCGAGTTCCCTTTTTCCTTTTACCTTCTTTCTTTTTCAGGTTATCGTGGTACATCGTACTTGGCGCCCAACAAAATTCAACTTAGGTTATTTCGGAGAATTAATACTTTCTAGCCGGATTACCCGATTTCAACAATTTCTGTAATTTTATAACGTATCGAACGCCTCATTTGTCCTCATCCTTGCTGCTGACACGATCCCCAGTAGGCGAGCATCGATTGACGGGTCGCAATATATATATATATTGTAACGGGCTTTTTACTTCGCCCGGGGGAAAGCGGGGTCGGCACAGAGGCTCGTTTACAAAAATGGCGTTGACCAACACGGCAATAGAAAGATGAAAAAAAATAAAGATTGACGGCACTGCAGAACAGGTGTTGGGCGCCAGGCTCGAGAGAGCCGTAAGAGAATACACTCTTACCAGATTCGAAATTTACCGTCCAATAGTATTCGTTCGTCGACTCGAACGGCGAACCTAACTCACACCACCAAATCTCAAAGCGAAACTATAGCAGGGGCAAGCACACACAAAAACAGCCGACTAGCTAGCGGTGAGGGGAACGTGGGCGCGAAGTTGAAATAGTATAGATAATAATCGAATGATTATAGATGTCATTACCAGCGTTTATTAACAAACAGTGCCGTTACGGCAAGGCAGAAGGCAACAGGCAATAAAAGAGTTATTTACACGGCAAGCGGTCTTATCGGTGGCGGTACGCTTCGATACAATTCAAAAATAAATAAAAATAAAACAAAATAGCCTAAAATATACCACAGCAACCAAATTCAACAAGTCAATAGAACACGGCAAAATCAAGCAGTATAAGCTAGAAGCGACGAGCGGCAAGCGACCAAGATAAGCGAATAATAAGCGGCATAAAATCAGTAACAATTCAATAACTCATGCGACTGCAGACTCGTGGTGAAGCCAGTTCGTTAACAATTTCAAGACTCAAAACAGGGCAGAACAATTCAGAAAAACAAGCTTGCTAACAATCTAACAGTTTCACAAGTACGAGGCAATCCTCCTTCACTTTTTCTATATTATCGGCACGGTCGCCTGTCGCTGCTTGACGGTGGAAGTTACGCTCGGCAACGACGGCACGGGCGCACACACTCACTCACAGATTCTCTCTCTCTCCCACACTCACGTACTCGGTACGCGGCCGGGAAGCGGCACGGTACACGATCTATTACAAAGTATACGCTACAATAAAGCGGCAAAAGATTACCGAGTGAACAACCAGAGTATCTTATCGTAATTAGAATAAATCAAGGTAGCAAGTAAAATCAGAAATACAATTTAATAGAAAAGCTTAGCTACCACGAGGCTCGCGGGCTTTCACACCAAAATGGCCGACCGAAGCCGGCCGGCAACCTGTTGCAAAAGGAAAAATGGCCTGAGGCCGTTGAGAATCTATAGCCAGCGAGATTCGGGGTAACGTCCGCCTACCTTTCCACGGCAAAGAGCTCCGGTTTCCAGCGACAACGGGAGCGGCAACAATTTCTCTACGGCAATTCCTCGTCCACACAACTCGCGGAAAAGAAAGCGTCAGATTAGCGTACCAAATTATTTCCAAAGCGGTTAACATAATTACTACGTGGGCACTAGCGACACGGATAGCAACGCAGCGCAAGGGAGAGTGAGGTGGCCGCCGGCCCTCGGCGATCGCGATCCCGCAGTGGCGCTACGGGAGGGGATGATAGGTAGATTGGCGAGAGACCGGCGGGAGCCTAGGCAGCCGGTCTGTTCGCCGCGCTGTGCTGCGGGTTGCGAGGGTGGTCTGGCGAAGGCGGAAATGTCCTGTCGGCATCGGCGAGCCCAGGGGGAGACTGAGTCCGGTTATTTGTGGGTGCCGGGTGGCAAGGCCGGTCTTATCGGAGGCTCAGGTGGAGGCAACTCGACCCCTGGGCGGCAGCGGCAGCATGTCCTTGGCGGCATCGAGGTCCGAGCAAGCAACAGCACGACTACTGGGTCCAGGGCTTCGAACTCCGCGCCGGTCGTCCTGTGGTCCCTCCGCGTTTCCCGCGACGGCAGCGCAGGGTGGTCGTTGGATGGCGTCGGCATTGGCGGCGGCAGTGGCGGCGGCAGTGGCGGCGGCAGTGGCGGTCACCTCAGAGAATGGGTCGGGGGAGTAACAAAAAGCATTAGCAACAATACATGAATCTTAAAGCTAACTCTGGTTGTTCATTGGCGGCACGGCAGGACTCTCCCTTGCTCTTTAAGAGCGCTTGACGCGGCCGCCTGGGAGTGGAGGTGCGGGTCGGTGACGGCCTGGTAGACCCGCCACGTCACAACACCCCCCCCAGACGGAACGTACAGGGCTCAGAAGGAGCCTCGTAGGCTTCCGCAACCCGAACCTCCACTGGCTTGGATAAAGAGCCCGCGAGTCTGGTAGCGGTTAAGAACGAGAAAGGTAACGAGGGAGAGGCCCACTCGGGCTCGGCAGTATGCGTTACGTTGAGTTCATTCGGTTCACATCCACACATTCATACTCAGTTTCGGCACAGGCCCATTATAAGTCGGCAGTTACATACAAATAGCGGCAATACAGGCCGTGAGAAGCATAGCTCCTCACGCAAAACAATATACAAACGACTAGAGAGTGGGTCCCCGCTCCGCACCTGGGGTTGGCGTGACGGTGCTTACTCCGGTCGCGAACTGGGTCTCAGAGGGAGTGACTAGGCGACTCGCGTCATGACTAGAAAGTGCTCCGCAACCCAAACGGCACGGCAGAAACTCGCGTCACTCAGAAGGAGGATGCCTATCGGCACAATCCTACAGTCAAACGGGGAACAACCCCGGACAAGACGGGGCTCGTCTAGCGGCACGATTCAAATGCATAAGCGAAAACGGCAATCAAGAAAGAAGAGAAAGAGAAAGCAGAAAAGAGATGAGAAAAGAAGAGGAAAGAAGAGAAATCGGCAGCGGCACGGTAAGAGGAGAATTACAAAAAAAAACAACAAAACACAAAAAAAAACGGCAGTGGCAAGGCGGCGTCTAGCCCGCGTGGCCCCCCCGGCGCTCCGTGGCCTCAGTGAGGACGCGTCGCACGATACGTGCGATGGCGTTCTCACTCAGAGCCAGAGGGGCTGCAGGAGAAGCACCCTGAGGGTTTAGTCGGGGGCGGCGGGGTTCTTCCCTCCACGGAAGGTGGGGGCCCGGCTCCCCACGACGCCAAGCGTTCTGGCAGAACGGGCACTCCCTCAGAGTGTGCTCCCGCAACCCGCACCGGAAGCAAAACTTCCGTGTGAGCGGGCGGGGGCATTGACCGAAGTCATGCCCCGCCCGCTCACAATTATAGCATTTGCCCACTGGTGGGCGGAGGCGCTCCATCCGCGGGGCCGGGCGGGCTCCGGTCGGATGATGGGCGCGTGCGGTAGCGACCGCGGCGCGAGGCGGGCCCAGGGCGGCCACGGGAGCCGGTGCCGGCCTTGGCGGCAGCCCCAGGTACACTGCGGGGGACCGGATGAGGGAGCCCGGGGGTGCCCGCAGGTCCGGCAGCGGGACCGGCAATGCCGTGGGCCGCGAGGGACCGCAGGGCATAGGGGGGTATCCCGGGATGGGCTTTGGC
Source organism: Diprion similis (assembly GCF_021155765.1). Lineage (NCBI taxonomy): Eukaryota > Metazoa > Arthropoda > Insecta > Hymenoptera > Diprionidae > Diprion > Diprion similis. The sequence continues at coordinate 14,148,064 of NC_060115.1, read as the reverse complement.
GGGTTCGCCTGGAGCCAAGCCAGTATCCGGGCCACCTTTTCGCGTCTGGGCTGGCGGGCGTTGGAGGTTGCGGGGTGGGTGCCGGCGGTTCCGGGGTTGTAGGCTCTCCGGGGTCCGGGCCGTAGAGGGGTTCGAAGCCCCAATCCAGCACCGGGCTGGTCGCGGGTTCCTCCTCCCGGGGAAAGCCCGGGGGGTGGTCCGGGGAAGCGGCACGGCACGATGGTCGTCCCCTTCGCCCCCGACGGTATGAGTGCGACATCCTGAGGGGAAGGAGGCAGGGTAACCAAGGCAGGGTCAGTTTCGGGCTCGGTCGGTACGACACTCACTCCATTCTCGACATCCATTCTCGGCATGTTCGGCTCTACATCCTCGACTACGTCGGCGGCAGTTTCGTTAATCAACGCGGCATGGTACGGTTTCAGATCATCCAAGTAGACTTTACCTAAGATTCGCCCGTGGGCATCAGCTAAATCGTAAACAAGAGGTGAACGTACGCGCACTATGGTATACGGGCCGCTATACTTCGGGCTCAGTTTGGCGGCAATGAAGTTCGCGGCCGAGGACAGCACCCGCTGTCACCGCATTACTTCGTCGCCTTCTCTGAACGCCTCGTTGCGTCGGCCCCTGTCGTAGTACCTTGCGCGTCTGTCAGACGCCTCTTCTAGATTTCTGGCTACCCAGTCTCGTAGCTCCGGCAGGCGCTGTATTCGCGTGTGCCAATCGGCAGTCGGCAACGGCAAAATCTCCGGAGGACCTTCGACGGTCCTGCGTTCCGATTTTGCGGGTCGGAGCTCTCTGCCAAAATTTAAGAAGGCTGGCGTAACGCGAGTGCTGCTATGTACGGAGGTACTTACGGCAAAGCGAAACTTGGCAAGGTGTAAGTCCCAATTTTGGTGGTCTTTTTCTACAAAGGAGACAATCATGGTTTTGATGGTTCGATTCGCGCGCTCTACAGGGTTCGCCTGTGCATGATACGGCGGGATGGTGGTTTGGAATATTCCGAGCTCTTTGCAGGCGGCAGTAACAAGTTTGTTTGAGAACTTCGTCCCGTTGTCGGTCAGCAGGACCTCTGGGGTTCCCCATCGAAATATGACGAGCTCCTCGAGGGCCTTGACGACCGCGCTCGCTGTTGCCCGCCGGAGCGGACAACACTCGACCCATTTCGAAAAGAGATCTTGCAACACGAGAATGTATATACCAGGTATAACCCTGGTGGCTTTTGGGAAACGGTCCCATGATATCTGCGGCAACCACCAGCCAGGGCTGTTCTACTATTCTCCTACCCATGAGTCCGCGGGGACCGGTCTGTTCAACTTTACACTCCTGGCAAACCTGACAGGCCCGGACATATTCGGCAACATCTTTATACATCCCCGGCCAATGATACAACTGGGCGAGGCGAGCGTGCGTCTTCGCGACCCCCAAGTGGCCCGTGGTCGGCACGGCATGTGCCTCGGCAAGTACGGCAGCGCGAAGTTCGGACGGCAATACCAATTTCCAGGCGTCTAAATCAGGCAATAACGGATCTGTATGCGGGTCAACTTTGTGAAAATATAAGCGACCCTCTTCCACCTTCCAGTCGGCAAATTGAGTCGGGCGAGTCGTAACTAATTCTATTCGTCTTCGGTACCAGGGGTCGGCAGTTTCCATAATCGCGGCAACTGGGTCTGTGTCGTCCTCAAACATGCGTGATAACGCGTCCGTCACGTGGTGTGGGGCACCCTTTCGATGGATCGGTTTGAAATCATACTCCAGGAGCTCCAGGGCCCAGCGGGCTAGTCGACCCGTCGGATTCTGTAAGCTCCGTAGCCATTGAAGGCTACTGTGATCCGTGATGACGGTGAAATGGTCGCCCTCCAGGTACGGACGGAACTTCCGTATCGCCCAAATGATCGCAAGGCATTCACGCTCGGTGACCGAATAGTTTCGTTCCACGTCTGATAATACGCGGCTCGCATATGCTATTACATGTTCGGCATCGTCGATGGTTTGGGTGAGGACGGCACCGATTCCGGTATTACTCGCATCGGTTTGTAATACGAACGGCACGGCAAAATCAGGGCACGCTAAGGTAGGCGCCGTGGTGAGGGCCGATTTTAAATCTTCGAACGCGGCTCCTTGTTCGCCTCCCCACTTCCACGAACGACTCTTTTTAAGGAGACGCGTGAGTGGTTCGGCTCTTTCGGCAAAGTTGTTGATAAACCGCCTGTACCACGAAGCCATTCCCAAAAAGCGACGCACCTGTTTGACCGTGCGGGGTGCGGGGTATTCTACGATCGCGGAAATCTTACCTGGATCGGCACGGAGGCCGTCCTTATCGACCAAAAAACCTAAATACTGGACTTGAGAACAACAAAATTCGCACTTGTCCCTATTGATCGTCAGGCCGGCACTTTTGATTTTATGTAGAACACGTTTTACCCAATTTAGGTGGTCGGCAAAGGTGCGGTTAACAATTATCACGTCATCAAGGTATACAAACACATGCGGTTCCATTTCCGCTCCGATTAACTTATCCATTAATCGTTGGAAGGTGGCAGGCGCCCCTGACAATCCATATGGCATTCGCCTAAATTGAAACAAACCCCGACCCGGTACGGTAAATGCCGTGATCTCGCGGCTTGCCTCCTCCAACGGGATCTGGAAATACGCTTGGCTAAGATCGATTTTCGTGATATAATGCGCTTCATTTAATTTGTCTAAAATGTCCGTCATGTACGGCAGCGGGTACGCGTCCTTCTTTGCGACCTGATTTACCTTGCGGAAGTCTAAACAAAATCGATATTTTCCATTCGGTTTCTTAATCATGACGATTGGACTGGACCAATCGCTATGCGATGGCTCGATTACTCCCGCAGCTAGCATCGCGTCGACTTCTTCGTACATCGCTGCTTTGACTCTAGGTGACACCGGGTAATAGCGCTGCTTTATGGGCTCGTGGCCCTGGACATCAATACGATGGACGGCAAGTTCGGTGACTCTTGGTTGTGAGATCGGAGGCGGCACATTTTCGGCAAGGAATAACGCGAGTTGTTCTGATTCGCTGACTGTTAGTTCGGATAGTCCCGCGCTTGGAGAAGGCAACGCGAGATCCGACACGGCATCGGCGCGAATCGGCAACGGTACGGCATATCCCTCGGTAAATGTTGCACCCCCTGGCACCTCAGAGCGACTCGGTATGGCTGAGGAGGCGGGAGGCCTCACTCCGGCACGTCGTCGTCTGGTTCTTCGCCCTCGTGGGCCTGGAGAAACTTCTTCTAGAGGTTCGGGCGGCGGGAGGTCCGGCCGGGGTAGAAAGGTACCCCTCGAGCCATTCTCCAGACGCCACGTTCCTCGAACAAAATCTACTGTAAAGCCAAAGGCTTTCGCACAATCGATTCCGACGATACATTCATATTCGAACGACGAGGCAAATCTGACCGTTAGGTCGCGGCACAGTGCGCCAAAGCGGACGCTGAGCACGAGTTCTCCCTCCGTCTCCTCGATCGTGCCATTCGGCAACAGGACTTGGGGTCGGCCACACCCAGAGGTTAAGGCTAACGCATCCGCGAAGCGGCAATAAGCTAACCTCCCTACATAAGTGCGGCAACTCCCCGGGTCGAAGAGAACGTGGACGGACTTCCCGTCGATGCTCACGGTTAAATAATAACGGGTGTCATTATGGCCGGCAGTGACTGGACTACAAAATTCCGGCACAATAACACGCGGTTCGGCGGCACTGGGGACAGTTTCAGGGACTAGTACGGGGACAGGGACAGCAACAGATACAGGTTCGTTGACTAATTCAGGTTCAGATGCGGGTGCAGGTTCAGGTTCAGTTTCAGGGGCAGGTTCGGGTGCAGGTTCAGTTTCAGAGGCAGGTTCAGGTTCAGGTTCAGAGGCGGGTTCAAGTTCAGATTCAGAGGCAGGTTCAGGTTCGGTTTCCGATTCAGCGGCAGGTTCAGTTTCGGAGGCAGTTTTAGGTCCAGAGACAGGCGCAGGGTCGGCAACAGGTTCAGGTTCAGGGAGCTGGTTCGTTATAAATCGGGAATTAGCGGCAGCTCGCCCCCCTAATTCCCCGCGGCGTTTCCCAAGTTCGATTGTCGGCAAAACGGGCAATTCTCGGTACTAACCCCCGAATACCCGCAAGCATGACAATACCGTCGCCGTGGCCTGACGGTACACTCCCTTTGAAAGTAACCGGTCGCACCACAATTCCAACAGGTCCCCCGGTACCCCGTTCGCGGAGTCGTTCCGGAGGGAGCGGCCCCCGGGGCCGAGGAAACCTGAGGAACCATGCTTCCGGCCGATCTCTCGCCGGTCGAGCCGCCAGCCCTGACGACGGTGTCCTGGGTCGGCACGGCAGATACGCTCGCGGCGGCAAGTTGCACAGGCGGTGCCACCCCCGAGGTTCTACCTTTCTTCCGGGCGGCAGACGCAGGAGCGCCTGTCCCCGTCGCGGTCGAATTAACGGTGGTCTCCACTTCAGCGGTCGCGGCCATTCGCGATCGACTATTGCTGACCGGAGCCCGGTAAGCGAACTCCGGCAAAACGGATTCTTCAGGTCGCGGCGGCAGAGTATAAAATCTTCGTAATGCCCTTGTGGCTTCGGCGGATTCGGCGGCACGTTCAAGTTCATCAAAGGTTCTAAAGGTACCCCGGGGAATGGCTGCCTGGAAGTCGGGATGCAAATTCGTGTAGGTGAGTTCGAGCTGTTCGGCATACGGGTACGGGGGCTGTAGATGACCGAGCATTAGGCGGAAATTTAGGATGAAATCGGCAACTGGTTCATCGGGACCCTGGAATCGACGCCTAATCTCATCTCGTAGGCGGTGCTGGAAATTTACTCCCCCGAAACGACGACGAAAGTCTTCTACGAACTCGGCCCACGCTAGCCATCGGTGTTCTGAAAGGCGGTACCATTTACGCGCGGTGTCGGTTAATAAAAACGGCATGGCTTCTAAAAGGTCCTCATCTGTTAAGCCAGTTCCGCGTCGGCACTCGGCAACGCGAACCAGAAACTCTTCGGCACTCGCATCTCTTTCCCCGGCATAAGTCACCCCCCATTTACGTACGACATCTTGTAAATTTCGGGTACGCTCCGTGAGCGCACGCGAATATGAACGCTGTGGTAGTCCAGTCGGTTGCGACCCGGGCGGCAAAACGGCATGGTGCGGATAGCCAAACTCCGGCAGAGGTGCTGGAGGTGGAAGCAGGTGGTGTGCGTATGCATACGGATCCGGAACGCGGTCGGTAATCGGTGCGGCAGGCCCGTAGGCTGTGACAGGTGAAGCAGGGTGGGAGCAGTATGCTAAAAATGGGTTGTCCGCCGCGAGTCGGCGGGTTCCTTCCGGGATGACCCCGGAGATTCCCCCGCGCCTCAACGGCGAGCTACTCGTCGGTTCGGCAATGGGTCCCTCCCCCCTGGTAGATGGCAAAATTTCGACAGAAGGTCCAAAATTTACTCGCGTCGGCAATGATCTAGAACGCGGCATCTCATGCATGGTAGTCGATGGACGTGTCGGCAAGGTGGTTGAGCTACCAATCGGCACGGGACCAGGTCCAGACTAGGTGGTCATCGCCAATTGTCTTTCGGCAAGCCACGTGTCGAACAGGGACGGGGGCGGCGGCAGCCTTCGGCGAGGCACCCGCGGTGGTGGTCCTTCCGATGGCGCCCACGTCCGCCACCATCCTCTTATGAATCCGTAAGCAGATGCGGCCCGTATTTGTCTTACTAAAATTGTTCCCTCCCGCGAAAGACCATAATAAGTTAGAAATGCGTTCACCTCTTCCGATACCAAAGTTTCAGCCCAGGTTCGCACCTGAGCGACAGTTTCTAGCGCTGGCGGCAAGTCACAATTTTCTTCCGACATTTTACAGAACACCCGGTATCTCAAGCAAATTCGAAATTATCGGCAGACCGCGTATGTAGAGCTCGAACAAAAGAAAGTCGCACACACGCTTAGCAAACACACAGATACTAATACTCGGCTAAGCAACAGGCTGATCGGCACGGCACGGTACGGCGAGGGCGTACCGGCCGCAGTCGCTGAGCGTAAACAAACTCGGCTCGCTCCGCGCGCTAGAGCGAGACCGCAATTCACAGGTACAGAAAGGCACAAGTACAGAATATACGGGGACCATCTCTAGAAACTGAACAGGAACTGCGCATGCGCGAATTTAAATCCGCCGTCCGTGCAGTCTGGCCACCCCGAGACCCTGCTGTCAAACTCTGTTTCTGTCGGCGATGTAGTTCACATGCATTTTTGAGGTTAGAATCTCAAGTTATTGAGATAGTCACTTGGAAAGGCTTGGGAAGCATTTGTTATTGAAAATTGATTGTTCAAAGAACGGTCGGAATTTAATGCTGATGCTCTTTGAAAATTCGTCCTATTCGATTGAAACAAGAAATCTGTTCAAATGTTGGGTGCTTGGAAGAAACGAAGCAGGTAGGTGGGGACAATTTATTCAATCATTTTCATTACTTCATACATTAAGAATAACAATGAAATTTTTTTCTTTCAACAGAAAATACAGCCAAAATAATAGCATCTCTGCTGTTCGCTGATGTCTTCTCTTCCCATTCAATTCATGACGCATGCAGAGATCATCGGCCACTTTTGCTGGTTGGAAAAGGAAGTTGTAGATCTTACGGTTTCTTTCAATTTCAAATCTAATCCGAAGAGTAAAACTCAGAAACATTCTGTGACACAAGTTAAAAGTCAACATTTTCAAAATGTGCCTCAGTAATTAACTTTAAGGATAATCATGTTTTAGAGTGATGTTCAGAACATTCATATGAAAATATTGACTTATCGGATTCAACATTGTACCCCTTGTTCCTTTGAAACAAATGAATATCTAATTTTCACTGAAGTTCATGAAAATATTTACTTAAACCTAAATCCAATACAATATCTTGTTCATAGTGCTCCGAACATCATCCAGTAACATGAATATCCGGAAGGAATCCCTCTGTCGCAGAAACCGTTATAAGGATCTTTGTTTCTAACTTATGCCACTGGATAACTTTTGCATTGCAGATTTCATTTCCAATCTTAGGATGGGATTTTTTGTTTCTAACAGTATTAACATGGGATGCAGAATTAATTGTAATAAATGGAGATTCACAAACTCTCAGTTTCAATGAAGGACCATTGTAAGAGTATAAAATTGAATCTGGTTTCAAGCTTTCAATAAGTTACCGGATGACTCCCTGATAAAGATTCATCATAAAAAAGTTAGCCAGCAAGTAAGTCCTATTGTAGACAAAGTGATAATTTGTAATGTGTACTAGTAAGTGAATGCATTCCTTAGACCTTGCTGGGGTTGAACGAGGCTCAAGCACGGATGATAGCTGCAACTAGCTAGTCAGATGATACTGTCGATTAATATTGATTTTAAAGACATTTTCAACTGAAGTTATCCAACATTTTTAGATTGAGATTGGTTCAGTTTACACATCAAAATTCATCCTTGGAATCTGATTTAACACTTGAAACACTATTCATCTGAATTGAATACCAAGAGAGTGAAAAATAAAATATCAAAACTGCCGAAAATAAAATTTGAAAAATAATGCGGGCCAATAATACTGCATGGATTACAATGGTGCACGGAATGATTGCTCTGTAAAATTAGTTAGCAGCAATTGTTGAATAACAAACTTATTACTATTGGCTCGATAGATCTGAAATGATGGAATATTCAAACACCATGATCTGTAGTGTGTCGTGCTCTTCAATTTTGCCACGACTGATGTTCAGAAGGTGGCGATGACCAGAAGAAATTCCTTCGGATACCTGTTGTCTAATGGAACAACGGAACAACCAGGTTCGATGGTTGGAACGGTGGCACCAATCGAGAAACTAGGGTCCTAGCCACCAAAACGTTTTGACCATCAGGTAAGGTATGATTTTCATCCTAATATCCAAACGTGAAACTTCAAGTCTGTCAGAACAAACGAATTTTATCATTGAATACATGTGAAAATATTGTAATATGCAAATATCATAGTATCAGAAGTTTACTTACACGCTTCAACGCCTGACAACTTTAGTCTCGCTTCGATGATGTTTGTTTCCCACTTGAAAATATTAAAAGATATTATCATCAGACAAGAGCTTCTAATTGTTTTGAATACCACTAATTTTCAATAAATTGCGACAGAAAAACGAATTGCTACTTTTTGTACTCCTAAGCTTTGTGTTTCAAGATACACTATTTCTTTTATTCCTTGTTACTGATTTTATTTTAATATTTCATGTTCATTGGCACTGATTACTGGCTTCCGGAGCACTGCACTGTAACAAATCTACTCTGGAGCAACCTTCTACTGGGTTTCAACAATCCATTTATTTTTAATTTTATGTAAATAAAGAATCTGTTTGAAATAAACAATATTTTTACTTACCTGCCTCAGTTTGTCTAGACTCCCACTCGTTGATGACGTTCCACATTTAATTTCAGTTTTCTTCTTTCAATAAATAACTGATCCAATTTCTGTAGCTTTTGATATTTGTTTCTCCATTGACGCCTTTATTGTGTCGATTAAATATCTGCTAATATCAACTACGGTATTGCTGAATGACACTTTTCTTAGAAAATTCACGATAAGTCGGAATAAATATCAACATAACCTCAATACGCTACTTTACGCGCGAGATATTCAGAGCCTTGTCACATTTCGTGTACGTTGGTCGCCTTGGTTAGCTGACGAAAATTACTCCGCGGGGCAATTTTGCTGACCAATGACATTGAATCATTTGGCACATGCGCAGTTCCTGTTTAGTTTCTAGAGATGGTCCCGGTATAGGTCCCTTGTTGATGTTTGACCTCAAATAACTTTTGAAAGAATAGATTTATCGTAAAATGACAGAAGATTTTTTTTGCAGAACGTTCAATTTCCTACAAAAACGTGTTTATGAATTTTCTGTACGATGCGTCGTTATCTAGTTATAAAAATCGCAAGGAGCAAGAACCATTTTTGTCATGTTATTCTTATGGAAAGTAGAAAATCGCGATGAGGCACATCCAAATATCAATATTATAATCTGAAATTTTTATGGTATTTCTTTTTCGTCATCTTGAACAATATTTTCAGTATAACATTGAAAAAAAAAATAGTTAATTTTTTTGATACAGTCTAATATATTGTAACGAGCTTTTTACTTCACCTGGGGGAAAGCGGGGTCGGCACAGAGGCTCGTTTACAAAAATGGCGTTGACCAACACGGCAATAGAAAGATGAAAAAATAAAGATTGACGGCATTGCAGAACAGGTGTTCGGCGCCAGGCTCGAGAGAGCCGTAAGTGAATACACTCTTACCAGATTCGAAATTTACGGTCCAATAGCATTCGTTCGCCGACTCGAACGGCGAACCAAACTCACACCACCAAATCTCAAAGCGAAACTATAGCAGGGGCAAGCACACACAAAAACAGCCGACTAGCTAGCGGTGAGGGGAACGTGGGCGCGAAGGTGAAATAGTATAGATGATAATCGAATGATCATAGATGTAATTACCAGCGTTTATTAACAATCCGCGCCGTTACGGCAAGGCAGAAGGCAACCGGCAATAAAATATTTACATGGCAAGCGGTCTTATCGGTGGCGGTACGCTTCGATACAATTCAAGGATAAATAAAAATAAAACAAAATAGTATACAATATAACACAGCAACAAAATTAAACAATTCAATATAATACGGCAAAAATCAAGCAGTATAAGCTAGAAGCGACGAGCGGCAAGCGACCAAGATAAGCGAATAATAAGCGGCGTAAAATCAGTAACAATCCAATAACTCATGCGACTACCGACTCGTGGTGAAGCAAGTTCGTTAACAATTTCAAAACTCAAAACAGGGCAGAACAATTCAAAAAAAAAAACAAGCTTGCTACAATCTAACCGTTTCACAAATACGAGATAATTCTTCTTCGCTTTTTCTATATTATCGGCACGGTCGCCTGTCGCTGCTTGACGGTGGTAGTTACGCTCGGCAACGACGGCACGGGCGCACACACTCACTCACAGGTTCTCTCTCTCTCTCACACTCACGTACTCGGTACGCGGCCGGGAAGCGGCACGGTACACGAGCTATTACAAAGTATACGCTACAATAAAGCGGCAAAAGATTACCGAATGAACAACCAGAGTATCTTATCGTAACTAGAACAAATCAAGGTGGCAAGTGAAATCAGAAATACAATTGAATAGAAAAGCGTGTAGGTTCGTATTTTATTAGTTATATTCAATGGCATGTGCCATGTACACGATTGTGTGAGCTGTACGGCAGCGCAGCTCTCCCTGAAACATTCTCACCGCCTCACTCGCAGCACACGATCCGACCGTGGTTGATCGAGCCCGCGTGCCACCTGGCGGTTCGTTAGCCTGGCTTAGTCCAGACTTACATCCCCCCTCCCCCACCACTCAAGGAGATTCATAGGAAGCAGGAAGAGGTAGATAAGGTACAATTTTACTCGCATGGAAGATGTTTGATTCTCTCTTTTTACCTGAATCTATCACGAAAATCAAATCCGAAAGCTTCCTTTTTATCCGGAAGGGGCCCACCCTGACTGGTTGCAGTTTCTTTCGGCCTATACGACTGCCGTTTTGAATGAAAACAAGATCTCCCTCTTTGTAACGGATTGGGTTACTGTTTTTATCGTAATAAACCTTATTTTGTTCGTGGACTTTCTTGGAATTTTCAAGGGCAATTTTCCTGTTTTCTTCCAGATTCTCCGGTTTATTCTCATTCAGTTCAGGGGGTGCAAAAGAGCAATCGATCCCGGTTAATAAATAATTGGGGGTAAATTTAGTTGTACTGTGTACCGTATTATTATAATCCTCAATTACCTTGTCCGCGATAACACTCCAAGGACGGTGTCTATTTTCTGATATTTTGCAGCGAATCGAATTTACTAATGTTTGGTTTGTCCGCTCATTCTGACCATTAGAAAAGGGACAGTCCACTGCAGTAAAAATAAGTTTTATTTTACTTGACTTTAAGTATCTCTTAAACTGATTTGCGTTTATACCCCCGTATTGGTCTGTTAAAAGTAACTCTGGTTGCCCTTTTTTCTGAATTTTTTTCACTAGATTGACAAAATCTCTTGCCGTCTGGGAGCTTGAGGTTATCGCGAAAGCGTATTTTGTGAAGTGGTCAATTACCAAGTGCAAATATTTTTTTTTTGATTTATTTCCCGCGAAGCCGCCTATAGTGTCCAAGGATATAATTTGAAATGGTTTGGAAGCCGGGCCTAGTTGAGATAAAGGTTGTCTCGAGCTACCAAACCTTGACTTATTTCTCGCACACGTTTCGCATGTTCTGCAGATTAATTTAATATGCTTGTGCATGTTTTTAAAGTAAAATGCCGGAGTCAAGGTCAAGGTTAGTTGTTTCACTCCTATATGTGTATTGTTATGTAGTTTTCTTATTAAACCAATGCCAAAGTCTTCCGTAACCCAGACTTTCTCTTTTTTATTCAAAGACTTATAATAAATATTATTCTTTATGGTGAATTTTTCGTTCCTCGTTGGAAGTTGTTTTTGATTTTCTTTAATGTCATTCAACGTAATAAAGTTAACTATCTTTATTATGGATTCGCTATTGGCATCCTCTTGTAAAACCGGATTACGCGAAAGACAATCAGCCCCCAAATTGTTTTTACCGGGATTATATTTGATTTCAAAATCAAAATTTGAAATGTAATTCAGTATCGATAATAACTCAGGGTCCTGACATTTTTTTACTCCAAAACCTTCTAGAGGCTTATGATCCGAAAAGATAATGAATTTTTGTCCCATTAATTGATATTGCCAGTATAAGATTGACTCTTTTATCGCCAAACATTCGAGAAAAATTGCTCGTTTATTTCTCTGCGGCTTTGTCAATTTCTTCGAAAAGAAAAATACTGGTTTTAACGAGTTATCTCTCTGAGGTTGTTTAAGAGTTGCACCCACCCCTTCTTTAGACGCATCAGTAAAAATGTAAATTGGGAGTCTCGGATCAAAGATGGCCAGTATCGGATCCGAGCAGATAAATTGTTTTATTTTTTTAAAGCTAGATTCGCATTCCAATGTCCACTCAAAGCGGACATTTTTTCTGAGTAAATTATGCAGGGGTTCCAATACAGCTGTCGCATTAGGAATAAATTTTAGATAAAAATTAATTTTACCCAAAAGCTGTCTTATATTTTTCTGGTTCTTAGGGGTCGGAAAATTTGTTATCGCAATTAAATTATCGTTTAATGGTTTTATAGTGTTATCCCCTATTAAATGACCTAGATACGATACCGAAGTCTGAATAAACCTACATTTTTCCCTGTTTAATTTAAAGTTTGCCTTTTTAAGTGCCTCCAAAACCCTATCAATGTGAATCATGTGTTCGTTGAGGTTTTTGGAAAAAATCAGAATGTCATCAATGTAATTCATACTGAATGAGTCTAAGTCATTTTCGAAAATTACGTTACTCAAAATTCTTTGAAATATAGCCGAAGCTGACTTAAGCCCGAACGGTAAACATGTCCATTGGTAATGCCCATTGTGTGTGACAAAGGCTGTTTTGTGTCTGTCCTTTTTTCTTATTGGCACTGACCAAAATGCCGAGTTGATATCAAGTTTCGTAAAGAATTTACAATCTCGCGCTTTAAGAAGCAGGTCATCGATCACGGGAAACGGGTGAACTTCCGGAACAATTATTTTGTTAAGCGCGCTAAAATCAATACATAGGCGCGATTTTCTACCCTCTTCTTTCTTATAGGCAAGTGTTACCGGGGCCGCAAATGGGCTTGTCGAGCGCTCTATGAGATTAGCTTTCAAAAGGGATTTTACTTGGGAGTCAATTTCATCTCTGTCCTGCAAGGAGCATTTATAAGGCCCTTTTGCCACAAATCTATTTTCAGTTAATTTTATTGATGCTTCATAATTTTCTATTGTTCCGATATCAAATTTATTATCAGCAAAACTTTTATTATGTTTAATAAGTAGCTTATCGAGAGTTAAATGACTATCCATCAACTCATTTCCCCTCTGTTTATTATGAAACCCACCGAGAGTCGTATGACTATTCATTGGCGTGTTTATATTCACAGTCGACGCGTTTATTCTTATCTCGCCAACCGGGTTTTTTTTAGAATCATTTCTCTGCGAGATTTTCAATTCCTCATCTTGGCAGAGCTTAAAAGTTTTAATTGTGTCTAGGCCAAGAAGGAGATCATCGTTAAACGAGTTACTCTTCACGACAAAGAAGAAAACTTTTTTTGTAATATCGAAGATTTTCAGTGGAATGACTATTGAACCAAGGGTCTCAGTGGATCCTGAAAAGGTTTTTATTTTCTTCACCCCACTTATATTTTGACTTAGTTTTAATTTTTTTACCGTCTCAAAGTTTATTATTGAAATGTTAGAGCCTGAGTCATACAAGGCGATAACTGGAGAGTCAGCTAACATAACTTTCAATTTGATAAGTGGGGTTATTATTAGTTTTTTGATTCATCAGAAGATGAAATACTATCCTCCAATTCCGTATTATTAACAGTTTTAATCTTATCATTCCTAAAATTTTGTTTATTAGTAGTAATGAAATTTCGGCACAAGTTCTCCGGATGGAATCTATTTGGGAACCCCTTGGCAGCGCAATGCGAGCACGGCTTTGAAATCTGTTTATTTACATTTTTGCCCTTTGTTTCCCCAGCTGTCGTACTTTCGACCTTCTCTTTGTTGATTACTACAGTGGACCGCTCGTTGCGTGCGGAATTCGCGTTTTTATTTTTGTTTTCCATCAGCGACTCTAATTGCCGGATACATGACATCAAGGTATCCCTACATTTCAAATCAGCTTTGTTAATGCGCGATCTTACATGAGCGGGCAAGCCTAAAACAATAAAATTCATTTGACTGTTCGCGGTTAATTCCGGGTCTGTATCTATAAGCAAATTCAATTTTTTTAGTGCGTAATCCAGAAGCGATCCGTTTAAATAACGGAAGGTGTAGGCATAATTTATCTCAGTCCATCCAACCCCCGAAAACGTGTCAATGAAAGAGTTTTGCCAGAACTCCCAACCGTGCGAGAGGGAGTTTATTTTTAGAAAAGAGAGATACCAGTCAAGGGCCGGCCCCTCCAAAAAGAGTCTAAGCACTTCCGAATAGCGCGTGCTATTAATGTTCAAGCGTTCGCATTCTGTAGTTAATAGATTTAAAAAAATCTTTGCGTTTTGATTTTTTCCCGAAAACTTTTCGAGAATCATGCTCTTCACTACCGAGTGGATAGGTTTATTATCTATTAAATTTGGTTGAGGAATTTGAGGAGTGGTGGTGTTAGGACCCTGGGCCTCATCAAGATATTGATCACGAAAGCACACGTTACCCTCCTCGTCTAGGTACTCCTGGGCCAGCTCATTAGCCAATGTGATGCGAACGTTGCGGAACTTTCCTCTAGTCTTCATGCTTTTAATTACATTTTTGACGATGTTCGTTTCAAACAAGGTCGGGTGCTGTTCCTTGAGTTGCTGCTCTCTCGGAAATTGAAAAATGGTATCCTCTCCTTCTAGCTGTATGGTGAGAACCCTCACGACCGTTGTTTTGGCATCTAAAGTGTCCGAGGTAAAGTGGAAGTTTGCTCGTGACGCCATGGCTGTTGTTGATTTGTAGGTTCGTATCCAAAACTCACAAGGTTTAGAATAAATGAGGTGGTTGATGCGAGTTAACACTGTAATTTATTTAAACAAAATTATAGTTATAGTGTTTACGTTAGTAAAAGACACTCATAAGATTGTGTATTCACATGTTATCTCATATTACCTGAATCAACAACAAGTACCACACTTAATTTATTAGTTATATTCAATGGCATGTGCCATGTACACGATTGTGTGAGCTGTACGGCAGCGCAGCTCTCCCTGAAACATTCTCACCGCCTCACTCGCAGCACACGATCCGACCGTGGTTGATCGAGCCCGCGTGCCACCTGGCGGTTCGTTAGCCTGGCTTAGTCTAGACTTACAAGCGTAGCTACCACGAGGCTCGCGGGCTTTCTCACAAAATGGCTGATCAAAGCCGGCCGGCAACCTGTTGCAAAAGGAAAAATGGCCTGAGGCCGTTGAGAATCTATAGCCAGCGAGATTCGGGGTAACGGCAGCCTACCTTTCTACGGCACACAGCGTCTTCCCAGATACGGCAATTACTCGATCTCACGGACAGCGGTACAAAACAAATGACCAACACAACGGTACTCGGTTTCCAATTCTCAATATAACACTTCTAAGCGATTAGGCACGACGATGAACTACGGTACGATTAATAGCGCAGCACAAGGGAGAGTGAGGTGGCCGCCGGCCCTCGGCGATTGCGATCCCGCGGTGGCGCTACGGGAGGGGATGATAGATAGATTGGCGAGAGACCGGCGGGAGCCTCGGCAGCCGGTCTGTTCGCCGCGCTGTGCTGCGTGTTGCGAGGGCGGTCTGGCGAAGGCGGAAATGTCCTGTCGGCATCGGCGAGCCCAGGGGGAGGCTGAGTCCGGTTATTTGTGGGTGCCGGGTGGCAAGGCCGGTCTTATCGGAGGCTCAGGTGGAGGCAACTCGACCCCTGGGCGGCAGCGGCAGTATGTCCTTGGCGGCATCGAGGACCGAGCAAGCAACAGAGCGACTACTGGGTCCGGGGCTTCGAACTCCGCGCCGGTCGTCCTGTGGTCCCTCCGCGTTTCCCGCGACGGCAGCGCAGGGTGGTTGTTGGATGGCGTCGGCATGGGCGGCGGCAGTGGTCGCGGCAGTGGCGGTCACCTCAGAGAATGGGTTGGGGGAGTAACAACAAGCATTAGCAACAATACATAAATCTTAAAACTAACTCTGGTTGTTCATCGGCGGCACGGCAGGACTCTCCCTTGCTCCTTAAGAGCGCTCGACGCGGCCGCCCGCGAGTGGAGGTGCGGTTCGGTGACGGGCTGGTAGACCCGCCACGTCACAATATATATATATATTCTGTCCACGGTCTTATACACAGGTCTTGCAACTGTGAATCTCGACGTGGTCCTCTTGACGTGCCAAGCCGCTAGGGTCGCTGCGATCGAGGGATACCCGGTGCGACAAAGATAACGATAGTCACGCATGCGCTTTACACGAGCGTTGAATTCAAACCCAAGAATCTCGCTGATACATAATATTTTCTATGAATTTTGTTCCTTGAAAGAAAAAGAAAGATATGCAATGACTAACAAATCCAAAACCAATAGATATGTTAGTCGATATCAAAACTTCACAACGGGTAAAACGCGTAGAATAATAGAACGGTCACCGTGAATGATAAAGTTCAAGAATTGTAGAGGTTATGTTTATACATCCCTCGATCGCAACGCCACCTGGATATTGCTTCAATAGTGGAGTCACTGCCTCCTATTGAGCTTCTTGCCTAGTTGCAAGACCTGTGTAGAAGACCGTGATTCTGTCTAACGGAGATGAAATTCAAATTGTTTCAGAGAACGTGTCTCACGGAATATGAATATCAATTTTGAAACGAATTTTACCCATAAAAATAAAACGCCTCTTGCACGCGGCTTTCTCATATTACGTGATGTATTTCTTATAGTCTAACCGCGCAGGTTTATTGACGAGAATTTTATGGAGCGTTGGTGTAGATTGCGCATAAACTAGACCGTGACTGTTCATTCATATCCTTGTAAACGTCTTTTGAAAAACAATACTATAAACGATAATAATTATAAAAACAAGCCGCAGTTATTTCGATAAAAATTACACGGTGAACTCTGGAATTTTAACTTGAAACATAATAATCAGCATACGAGTTTAATTAAGCTGACAAATTTTTTGGAAAATAAAAATCAGAATGTTTTTTTGTTCTAAAAAATGAATCTCAATTTTTCAACAAATGTCCTAAAAATTTAATAAAATATCGTAATGAAAATGGAGTCGGTATTGTTGTTATATTTTATAATGCTATATACGGTGTATGAAAAATTATTTTTCACTGACGATTGTGAATAAAAAATTATGAACGAGGGACATGCATGGAACTTCAAAAAAGCAGAAATAACGTATTTATTCATACGCGCATAATTTTTCACACACGGACCGTATTCTCGGCAGTATATATAAATGTATAATTATTATATGCTTTGAAAATTAATTAAAGTTAGAGAATTCACCCTTAGAATGGAGGGTAATTATATAAAGTGCGGCAGCAAAGTGGAACATTGGAATGCACGCTTACGTGTGATTCAGTTTACGGTAAATTTCAGCTTTGAGGAAGCTCTCTATAAATTTACAGCCTAACGTGGAAACACTTGATGGAAAATCCTTATTCAAGAATTTAATGTCAGACATAATATGAAGATCTCAGGATTTTGAAAATTTTCGGAATATTCCAGGCCTTCGGAGAAATGTTTTAAAATATCTGAAGAATCTTTGATACGACGGATTAGTTGTTTGGAATATTTCCGAGGATTCTTCTAGAGTTTTCTACAGTAACTGCGATTCATTTCCCTGAAATACGCTGATTCGTTTCAAAAAATTCTAGTGATAGATTTGGGAATTTTTTTTTTTTTCAGAGAAACACTTTATTCGTTTAGTAAAGAAAAAATACTGTTTTGATTTTTTTTTTTTTAAGTATTAAATTTTTGAGAAATTATCGAAGCGCGTTTATTTCTATTGAAATTTTCATTCCGCATTTCGAAAGTCTCCAATCATCTGAATTTTTCCAAATAACACTAAATTAAAGACGATTTTCAGACAATTTGCCATCTTCTCTATTGGAAATTGTAAAATTTTTTGAAAAACATGATTCAAACATTTTATTCCACACTAATAAATTCCGTTTTTCACCAAACGGAAGAAGTATAATTCTGGCTACACAATTAAAAAAAAAAATTTCGCAGCTGTAACCAGAAAATCTACTGTTTTCTTGCAATTTCAAAAATTCTCAAACCGTTATTGTAACAATATCCATTTTTAATAAAATTTCCAATCAACCATAGATATTGAAATTTAGTACAGCGCAATTGTCAGAAACCGCTTTCACGACAAGATTTGTGCTAACCAATTATCTGTTTCCATGATCCAACCTTTGCTTCCGATTGATCTTGACGATATAAACACACATTAAACGAATACGACCACCAAGCAGCATAGTTGTATCAGCAAGATATGATTTGTTCAGGTTGGAATGGCGCCGGCATTGAACCGTGAAGAGAAGATAACCACACGCTGCGGGCCAATTTTTTCCCACGTACACTTGGCGGCGGTGATTCTGAAATGGCTAATTTTCTCGATGAGTCAGTTACGTTTGCAGTTCCGAATCAGACCGCAGCGCCACCGTCGGTCGGCTGTGAAACGGACGTGATCTTTGTAAACATATTGTGGTGGCTGTGCATTTCTTTGGTATCAAGCTGTGTGTGATGTGTGTGTTCATTAGGGTGGTTATCAAAAAAATCATTTTTGAATTTCGACCGACTCACCCTCTAAGTCAGCTCCAAATAATTAAAAAATAATTCCCGCATTTTTCAGGTTTTTATCTCAACTCTAATTCGTGCCCGGTAAGAAATTTGGTTTTAGGGGAGTTTTTTGGGTCGCTGACTACGCATCTGAAGTCGGAATTTGAGAATTCAAAATGGTGGATGCAACATGGTGGATCAAAATCCCAGAAGTCACTTGATGTCTCCATACTGGATCACCATTTTGAGTTTCGTAATTTCAAGCTCAGATTCGTAATCAGCCATTTCGAAAACCCCCGAGCTCTGAGTTTTATCGAAACCGAATGACTTTTTGGATTTTGGTCCGCTATATTGAATCCGCCATTTTGAATTTTTGAATTTTGAGTTCAGACGCGTAGGCACCGGCCCAAAAAACTCCCTTAAAACCAAATTTTATCGATATTTGTTCGGTTAAATCGGGGAAATCCACATTCTTCTGGGCACGGGTTAATCTTGCTATAAAAATCTGAAAAAAATTGAGGAATTATTTTTTAATTGTTCGGAATTGATTTGAGGGTTGGGCCAGTCGAAATCGAAAATGACCTTTTTAAAGAACACCCTAGTGAACATAATAGGTCCACAAAAATAACTCATGACCGTAGAATCTAACCTAAAAATACGATATCCATGGGTCATGAGTTATCTTATGTTCACAAAGGTTGAGCCAGTTTCGCGAACCTAACCCAAAAGTATGAAACTCGAGGGTCATGGATGATGGGTTACGTTATGCTCACCAAGATTGAACCTGTTTCACCATCAGCCGGCAGTGGCGCTGCGGGCTGATTTAGCGTTGCCAACGTAACGGACTCGTCACAGTGGCCAAGTGTACCTACCTATAATGAAACGACTCACAAGGCAGAAACAAGTGTTACACGTGCTCAACTGGTCGCGTATTATTTCACCGAGTACTTTCGAGTTATGCTCCAAGTACCAAAACGGTAAGTCTAGATAATCTTATCTGAAGACTAAGAGGTTTTATTGATCCTTTGTTCATCAGAGTGTAACTCCCAATTAATCCGTATCGTGCCTCAATTTTGAGGAACATATCACGTGTCTAATGTTGTAATAACGAATATGCCGAAAGGCGAATTTGATGGTAAAGGGCCGTATAATTTTTTTTACATTTTGTTTCACACATAATGTGTACATTTTTTTAGGCAAATTTAGTTCTATCGACATTGAAACATGACTATATCTAAAAAGTTGCTTTAAGACTTTGGCCAGCTTTTTGACAAATGTTTTTGGATCCGAAAAACATGGAGCCATATTTTTACGATGATGGATTATCGCGGGATTGACGCCTTCGAAAATAGAAAGCGTAGATTCGTCAAGTTTGTCTTTTTTCATCACATTCGATTTTTTATTTTTAAGAAAATTATTCTACAGTAAATCAGAGATGGATTAAAAAATTCACTTTGAAACAGCGGAAATATTTTAAATTCGAATCTCATTCTGTATCGAGCGATAAATTATTTACTCCAAATTTAACGCATAAGACAAATAATTGTTAATATTATTTTGGATCCTTAAATGCGATTTGGAACTGATTATTGTAGTTAAAAATGATCTATTCTCAAAAATTGTTATCAAAAAATGTCAAGATCCTGTTTCACCAAATTCGCACACATTTTCCGAACTCGTTTCGTATTTCTGCATACAAAACAAAAGTAAAGGAATAGAGTGAAAAAAAGATGCGACGTGACTGAAAGAAAAAAAACTGAAAAAAAAAGGAAAATTGTGAACTCGCGACGATTTTCACGTCGAGGGAATAGTGTTTGGAAAGGATGATTGGTTTCGACGCTCAATCGAACAATTTTTCTTTTCTTTCTTCTTACCCATCGGTTTTTTTTTTTTTTTTTTTTTCTTTTTTAAACATACCTTGCAAGATGGCTACATATTTGTCGTAACATACATGTGGATCTGAAAAATTCTGTCAGCGAAAAGCTCGACTATGTTCAAGGACTAAGAAAATATGCTTTTCAGTGTAAATGTACAATTTGACAAAGACGTCATCGTTTGAAGGTCCAGCTAATTCAATTGGACTTTGTTAAGCTTAATTCGATTTACGAAATAAAAAATATTTCTCATTTGAAATAAAAGATGTCAGTTATTGACGATTTTTTATAATTAGCTTGACTTTGATTTGAAATTGTATTTAAAATTATCAGATTTTTATTATTATCGTACTTCTCAGGTGATTGATTTATTGGTGATTCGTCAGCGTATAAATTTAGCTTCACCTCTTAAATATTTAACGAATTATAATATTGATAAATGAGATTACGGACCTTGAATTTCTTCGAAATTCGTGGTAAAGATTTGTTCAGTCGATCCCAGGTACATCTGTTATTCTGTATCACGATTTTTGCTCTGATTTTTTTTGATGAGACCATGCGCCGATTAAATCTTCACAAACTGTCACGCAGAGTTTCATTGGCCAAGCTGATACAGTTGAATTTGACAAAACAGTCCCTGCTTCGTTGAGGCAAAAATCGAAAACTAGCAGTTCAAACGTGAAAATTAAATGCATGAGGTCGAGTTGATTTGTAAGGTAAAAAATATAATATTGTTGGTCTGGTTTCGGTAAATGATACAGATTATTTATTCAACTTCATATCAAATTGAAAAAAAATATTACATTTAACATTTTTATAGGTGTGTTACGTCCGACGTCCCGCCTCACGTCTCTCCCACCTTCCTCGACGCTCGTCTTTACCTGCCATTCCCACACTCCATATCTTGTCATCCTATTTCCATCTTGCCTTACACCACTCGCTATCGCCCTTATCTTGCTATTTCGATTCCCCTCCACCCTGGATCCTCGCTCATTTTCTCACGCAAAAGCCTCACTCGTATCCCAACGCTCTTACCTCCCACATTTAGCTTCAACTCCCGTTCCCCAAAAAACATGACCTCAACTACTCCCCATCGACTTCATCCAATTTCCAAATCAAAATAAAAGTTAAAACCATTCTCTAATTATTGTTCTTTCCCTTCCGTTCCCTGAACGAAGACGGCGACGACTACGAACCAACAAAAATAGCACCCGAACCAACACCTCGGGTGGGTACATGGACTGCCGTCGCCCTGTACCGTAACATTCTGGTGGCAGCGGTTTTGCCGTCGACCTACCCTTTGTTCAGTGCTTCGGAAAATCTACGCAAGAAAAGTGTTAATACACAAAACTCCCGATATCATATCAATAAGTGATAGCCACGTAGAGAGTGTTCGCCGGAAAATCAAGTGCGTACCTGACAAATTCAGAACCCGCAACGAACTGTGCAACGAGTGGAAATATACGAACAACAGCCGAGTTATACCACAGCGGTGGCGATTTTGCCGTCGACCTACCCTTTGTGCAGTGCTCCGGAAAATCTACGCGAGAAAAGTGTTAATAGGCAAAGCTCCCGATATCATATCAATAAGTGATAGCCACGTCAAGAGTGTTCGCGGGCAAATCAAGTGCGAACCTGACAAATTCAGAACCCGCAACGAACTGAATATACGGACGACAGCCGATTTATACCACACATCACCTTTCGGAACCCAAAATTGTGATTAGCCCCCACCCGTCTCTGGACGCCTGCGACGCTGGAACAAGAATCTGGTCCCAAGATTGGCATCACTCAGATACCTGGAACACCAAACCGAGACTCTTCAACACGCAGCGGACTTCCCCGCCTACACCCTCCTCTTGCCGACGGACGACGTGCATCACATCTTCAAGTCTCACCTGCCTTCAGTCGCCTACAACCATGCTGTACCTTGTGTTTGTGTTCATCTTTGCTCTGTAAGTTCGTTGTAATCCTTAGTAATAAGTCGATATTTCATCCCTGTACCCATTGCCCATCTACGAAAATCGATATGGCACCAACTAATGAGACCGGTTCATCTTTTTGGTCAGTAAAAGACGTCTTACCGACGATCCCTGCGTTCGATGGCAACAACATGCCTTTTGACCAATTTGTGAAACAATTGCGCCACGTGGAAACCCTCATTAGAGCTTCAGACAAAATGACCCTTGCTAAATTTGCACAATCAAAAATTACCGGTCCCGCTTCCCAATATTTAGTAAGCATTAATTGCAACGACGTCGAAGACCTTATAACGGCCCTCAGCCGAGCATACCGTCCAGACATCCCCGTACGTCAATTATCAACTCAATTAGATAGAATTATCCAACAACCGCGTGAGCGCGTCATCGATTACTCATGCAGAATAAGAGTAATATCAAACGAAATAAGCAAAGCTATCGAAAAAAATACCCGCCAGACATAGCAAGCGCCTTGCTAAATGACTTGAGAAAAGACACTGCTAGAACATTCATTAGAGGGCTTAGGCCAGAATTAGAGTGGAGAATAGCTATCAACAGACCACTCTCTACCTTTGATATCGCCGAAAGCGAGGAGACCGAGTTAAATAACCGTCAAATGCAACGCTTTGCACAATATTGTACCCCTCCTACACCTATGTATCCCCCAATTTCCGTCTCTGCCTGCCAAAACGATACCCCTCCACCTCAGGTGTCCATAACCCCCTCCCTCATCCCCCCTCTAATGTCATTGCCCACACCTAGTTACGCGCATCAGCAAGCGCCTGGTATAGAATCCATGTCCTATGCCCAAGCGCTCGGTGCAAGCACCCTCGCGCCTCCCGCAGATCAAACGAGGATCTCACCGACTATTTGCCAATTCTGGAACCACCGAGGTCGCTTGATCACGGAATGCCATCGCCTGCAAAATACAAGATACTGTACCAAATGTCGCACAATGGGCCACTTTTACAATGAGTGCAACCAACCCAGCAGAAGCGACAAACTGTACTGCGATAACTGTAAGCGCAGAGGCCACACATCAGACCAATGTAGATCTCTCCCGCGTGATAACCAAAACCATGTAAGTTCGAATCAAGATTTAAACCGCAACACTGCCCGCGGGGAGAACGCGCCCGCGAGCTATGCAAACAACTAGCGTTCCGATCCACAAGCCACATCTTAATAACAGCTTCAGCTGATCCCCCTTCAATTTCAATCGATACCCCTGAATTGACAAAGATTTCTAAATTTATTATCGACACTGGTGCAGACGTAAACTTAATCAAAGAAAGTTGCGTTAAGCCCCCCGTACGACGCACCACAGACGAACGTTTGACATTGACTGGTATAACGGACGACAAGACGGAAACCATCGCAAAAACGGAAATATGCTTTAATAACAACTCCCATACCTTTCACTTGGTCCCTGATTCATTCCCAGTCCCACATGACGGTATTTTAGGCCAACCCTTTTTACGAAAAGAGAAAGCAACTATCTCGTTCAACTTAAACTCGGTAATGCTTGGATCTTCATTGCCAATCCACTTCAACAAAATCGAACAACCTCCTCCTTAAACCGCACGTGTTATTACAATACAGGCCCGCACCGCGAAAGTCATCCCGATAATAGTTGCAAACCCAGATATCAAAGAAGGCTACCGTAAACACATTAATTTAGGCAACAATGTTCTTTGTGGTGAAGCAATAGTTCGAAATCAGAACGGCATCGCTTATTCCTACGTGTTCAATTGCAACGAATCTGTCGCAGAGATAGCATCTCCAACGGTAACCCTGTAAAAATTCGACGAACCACTGAGCACAGCCATGCTCCATTAGGCCACACCAATCGAACCCATCACACTATCCCCACGACGGACGACACACCAATTCACACCAAACAATATCGTTTTCCAAAAATCCACAAAGATGAAATCGAATCCCAGGTCAATAAACTCCTTCGGCAAGACCTTATTAAACATTCCGCATCTCCTTACAATTCTCCGGTTTGGATCGTCCCCAAAAAACCCGATATTGACGGTAATAAACGATGGCGCATGGTGATCGACTACCGAAAGCTCAACGAAAGAACAATCGGCGACGCCTATCCAATGCCCGACATCACCGAAATTCTTGATCAACTTGGCTCAGCTAAATATGTCTCTACATTCGACCTTGCTTCCGGCTTTCATCAAATTCTCATGCACCCCGTGCATCAAACATCATAGTGCAAAAACTGCGTTTTCGACGCCCCGGGGTCACTATGAATTCTCCCGAATGCCCTTCGGATTAAAAAACGCCCCTGCCACGTTTCAAAGGCTCATGTATCAAGTCCTGCTAGGCTTACAAGGCGATGAGATTTTCGTATATTTGGATGACATAGTTATTTGCGCTCGAAATTTACAAGAACATGAAATTAAATTCAGAAAATTGATGAAAAGACGAACTGAAGCCGGCTCGACTCTGCAGCCAGACAAATGCCAATTCCTGCGCAAAAAAGTCGTTTTACCTTGGTCACCTTATCACTGAGTCAGGGGTTAGACCTGACCCCGGAAAGTTAGTAGCTGTGAAAGAATATCCTGTCCCGAAAAATCCGGAAAATGTTGAACAGTTCCTCGGTTTTTTGGGTTATTATCGCAGGTTTGTCCCAAATTTCGGAAAAATTGCAAAATGCCTCACTAATCTAACCAAGAAGGATACCCCTTTTATTTGGACATCCGAACACCAATCTGCCTTCGAAACCTTACGTGATTGTTTATGCAAAGAGCCAATTCTCCAATACCCGGACTTCAGCAAGCCGTTTACGCTCACTACCGACGCGTCAAAATTCGCCATCGGTGCGGTTCTGAGTCAAGATAAGAACGGTGCCGACTTACCAGTAGCGTACGCATCCCGAGCACTCAAATCCGCTGAATTAAACTACTCGGTGCCCGATAAAGAATTTCTAGCCGCCTACTGGAGCATCAACCACTTCCGCCCCTACATCTATGGTCAGAAATTCACTTTAGTTACAGACCACGAGCCTCTCAAGTGGGTAAGAAGCGTTAAGAAGCCTAATTCTCGTTTATTACGATGGAGTCTAGAACTAGCAGAATACGATTTTGATACCAAACATAAATCTAGAAAAGCGAATGTCAACAC
Source organism: Diprion similis (assembly GCF_021155765.1). Taxonomy (NCBI): domain Eukaryota; kingdom Metazoa; phylum Arthropoda; class Insecta; order Hymenoptera; family Diprionidae; genus Diprion; species Diprion similis. Next base: position 14,122,653 of record NC_060115.1, on the reverse strand, counting down.
CGATGCTCTATCAAGAAACACGCCGCCTGACGTCGCACAAATCCTTTCTATAGATGCAAAACGCCCTCGCCCAACGACCCAATCCTCTGACAGCAGACCCAAAAAACGCACCAAAGAGACCCATCAGTACCCTCGACACCCTCGACAGAGCACAGACGAATCTACGAACCCGGCCCCGCTAAAATGCCAAAAAATCTCACAACCCACCTATCAAATGATATACCCCTCTGATTCTTCTGATCTCTCAGATGACGAATCCAGTGACGAAGAAGCCGCAATGCTTTTTAAACCTCCCCTTTCCATCCCACCTCCGCACTCGGTTCATCCCTATCCGAAACGCCATCGAGAAACGAATTCCTCTACAAACCCTGGACCACGTAAGAGACCACACCTGAGCTACTTTTCGGATACTTCAACTAGCTCAGATGACCTACAAACCTCAGAGATGAACTCAGAAGTTCATAACATTAATTCGGCTACCGATTTACCTAGCTCCCCTCACATTCACAACCCTTCCTATAGCGATTTCCTTATAGAATGCGACACGTTCCCTCTTATGCGTAATTAATATATTAAAGAAATAAAAGCAGACTTACTACAGCAAAAAGATAATTTGGCTCACTGCATATCAGCTGATTGCCAAATGTCAGAAGGAATCGCGTCACAGCTAAGAGAACGTAAATTTATAAATCGCGAACAACTCAGAAAATTTAATCCGACTGTGACTGACGTTATTCCAACCACTCACGGAAAACGAAAAATTTATAACCTAGTGACAAAGCCAGAGTACAATGACAAACCCTTACCACACGATTTTTTTGATACCTTGGGCAACTTTAGGAAAACCTTGGAAGAAGATGGTGTAACATCTGTCTCAATCCCGTTAATAGGCTGCGGACTCGACAAACTAGAATGGAGCACGGTGCGCAAAATGATCCACTATATTTTCAAAGATTCAAACACGAATATCACCGTTTGTCGCCTTGACCCTCCGCTTTCAACCCTCACACACCACGACGACACAACGGTGTCTGTTGATAACGCCTCACCTGACCCCATCCCTTCTACATCTGGTAACCCCGCTCCTTCTCTTCGTCCGCCGCGTCAAAAACCGCAACCTCCGATCAAATCAGTCGCACCCCTCGCGACCCCACCTCCCCTCCCAGCCACGAACGTCGTCATGCCCCCGCCTGTAGGACCCCCGTGTCGTGCTAAGAGACGCCCAACAGCTGTCCCCAGGGCAGCGAACTCTACTACTCACCCCCCTCTACCTCCTCCCTCAGTACCCACACTGGCCTCTGATAACGACAACAGCGCCAACTTGCTCACGGATACCGAATACCATACATGCGCCCGACAATCCGACTCCGATATGGAAACCACACACTCTGACCATGACATTGATCCCAATGTCGACGACGATTTGACCGATGCCTGTCACGATTTCACGAACTTCGTTGACAACTTGGACGACATACCGGTATCTGACAATGTCAAAGACACCAATGATGGTCTTTTGATGCTCAAAACCAATTATGCACACTTTATATCAACAGACTGCTCTTGGACTAAAGGCATACCATCACAACTTGCCCACGATAATATCGTTGACCCAGATATAGTTATGAGGCCCCGTCCACAGGAATTTGATATTATCGAATCCAAGCACGACAACCGACGGATCTTTACTCTAGTACTAAAATCAAAAGAATCAGATAAAAGCAACCTATATGATATTTTTCAACTCTCGTCTAAACTGAAAACAGTCTTAACCGATTCAATTCCGAAATCCCTTGCATTCCCAATAACGGACGACAGTTTAGGTGGACTCGATCCTCGTGTTTTCCGGAAACCTTCACACATCTTATCTTTTCGCAGACTTACAAATTCAAATCACGCTTTGCCGCAACACGACTGTCACCCCAGACGAATGTTCACGTAAAGAAATAATTGAAGAATGCCACGAATCATTAATTGGCGGTCATCAAGGCGTCACAAAAATATACAACCGCATCAGACAAAAATATGTTTGGCCGCACATGAAAGAACAAATCCAAGACTTCATAAGAACTTGTGAGAGTTGCCAAAGGGAAAAACTAGTAAGAGTGAAAACCAGGTTGCCGATGGTGATAACAGATACTCCTGCCGATGCATTCGACAAAGTAGCACTAGACATCGTTGGACCTCTCCCCCTTACTAAATCAAACAACAAATACCTTTTGACGATACAATGCAACTTGACGAAATTCCTGGACGCCATCCCTTTACCTGACGCCACTGCCAAAACAATAGGTGCAGCATTCGCGGAAGAATACATTACACGTTACGGTGCCCCTCGAGCAATACTTACAGACCAAGGACAGAATTTCATGAGCACAGTCATTAAGCAACTTTGTAAACTCTTTAAAATAAAACAAATTCGAACTACATCTTACCGCCCACAATCTAACGGATCGCTAGAACGTAGTCACCTTGTTCTCACCGAACACGTCAAGCATTACACGAATGCTGGTAAAGACTGGGATGAATACATCCGCTTTGCTATTGTCTGTGTGACGAGAGGTGAAGCTCGCACTTATTTGGGGGGAGAGAGGAGGGAGACGAGAGACGGGGAGAGTGAATTCACGTGCCGGCGTTGTGGAAAACAAAGTGTAGCGTGTATTTGGTCTTCTTCGACGGATCTTAATAACTAATTAACAAATTGGTCGGTCCCGCGTGGCGGCTGGTCACGCCCCAGCCGATTAGCGTCCTTCTTAAATCTAAATCCTGAAAAACCAATGAATTATTACTAATGAACGTGTGAGTGAAAGGGGTGGGTGTGTGTGAGTGTGTGGGTGTGTATGGGGAGTGGGGGGGCGTGTGTGAGGGGATCTGAGGAAGATGCAGTGGTTGGATGCGGTGATTGGCGGTGGCGGTGCGGAGCGTGGTTGGTGTGCGGTGAAATCGAGTTAGATCAGCTGACCTTTTTGTAGCGTTGTTGGGTAGTCTTGGCGTCCGGCGGCGTTCGTAGCTGGCACAAGAGTGCCTTCTCCGGCCGGCCCGGCGCGTCTTCGGGTGCGCCCGGGCCGGTTCGGCATTGTTCGGCCCCGCTCCGCGGGTTTGGGGCTTATTGTGACGTGCACGCGGGGTGCAACGTCACAACTCCCCCCTCCCCACACGGGGCGAGGCCTATAGGGTGAGCGGGAAGGGTGGTGTGGTCGTGTGGGTGTTTTTTGGTTTTGGTTTTCGTGTTGGGTTTCGTTGTTAGTGAGTGTCTGTTGCTTCTCCTTGCGCCTTTGTGTGTGTTTGTTCTGGATGTCGTTGTTGGTTGAATGTCTGTTGTTTCTCCTCGTGCCTTTTCGTGTGTTTGTTCTGGATGTCGTTGTTGGTTGAATGTTTGCCGTTTCTCCTCGTGCCTTTTTGGGTGTCGTTCCGTTTGTCTGTCGCTCTGCCAATCTGTGGGAGGGGTTAAGGGATGATGAGTAGTGTGTTACTTGGTGTGTTTGTGTGTGTGTGTGTGTGTTCTTATTCTAGTTAGTTTTATTCTATACCTATTATTCTTTCTCTTAATTCTACTGTTTGCCTTAAATCTACTTGGTGTTTTCTTAAATCTAATTTGTCCTGTCTTAATCCTAATTTGTGTCGTGCTAGATCTACTAATACTTGTTTTTCTATTCTTAGTGTTCTTATTCTATTCTTACTTTGTACTTTCGATTTCTGTCTTATCACATTTTTGTTACTTTTTGTTTTGCTGTGTGTTTTCTGTTTACTTATTGTTACGTAAATGTGTACTTAAATTTTCGTGTTGGTTCCCCGGTTTGTGGCGTATGTGCTGGATGATGCGTGTGTGTTCGTGTGTGTTTGGGTGTGTTTGGCCGGGGTGGGCAGTAGTGTGCGTCGTGTGGTGGTGATGAGTGGTGTGTGTGTGGTTGTGGGTGGTTGCGTGTATTCGGCCGGGGTGGGTAGTAGTGTGCGTCGTGTTGTGGTGGTGGTGGGTGGTGTGTGTGTGGTTGTGGGTGGTTGCGTGTATTCGGCCGGGGTGGGTAGTAGTGTGCGTCGTGTTGTGGTGGTGGTGGGTGGTGTTTGTGTGCCTGCGCTGTCTATACCGTCTGGTCCGTATCTGTGTAGGTGTGGTGGTTGTCCTGGTGTCTGTAGTAGCGGTATGTGTGGTGTCTGTCGTGTTCGTCTGTCCGGGGGGTATGCCATCCGGGGGGTGATTCCCGATGGCCCGGCTTCCTCGTTTCCTCTTTCCATTTTCTTGTTTTACCTGTCGGATCGTAATGTGTGTGTTAGGTCTTTATTTAGCTTGGTTATGTGTATAGTTTTAAATTGTCTATGTGCCATTTTCCTGCACTTTTGCCGCTTTCTGATTTTAGTTCGTATATTGTTGGTGAAATTTTATTTGTGATTATAAATGGACCTGTAAATCGTTTGGTTAGTTTAGCTGCAACTCTATCTGCTCCGGATGAGAGCGTGTGATTTTTTTTTAATACTCTATCTCCTACCTTGAATTCGATATTACGTCTACGCAGGTTGTAATAGTGTGATTGTTTTTCGTTTGCTTCCACCAGGTGTCTTTGTACTTCCTCGCAGAGCGTCTGTAATCGTCTTAAATGATCTGTCCATTTGTCTGTGTCCTGTGTTTCTATTTCCCTGACATCTTCTAGCTGTTTTTTCATACATTGGGTTGGGTTTAATTCCCTGCCTAGATTGAGGAATGCTGGTGTGTGTTTGGTTGACGTGTGTGTACATGTGTTTAGTGCGAATTGTAGGTCTTGCAGGTGTGCGTCCCATTCCCGGTGGTCATTGTCTATGTATGCCTGAATCATTGTTTTGATTGTACGATTTACTCGTTCTACCGGGTTTGCTTGAGCGTGATATGGGGGTATTGTGGTATGTCTGATGTTGAATTTTTGTGTGAGTTCGCGGATTAGTTTGTTAATGTATGGTGTACCGTTGTCTGTTAATAGGATGCGTGGCGTTCCCCAGCGTGATATTACGTGAGAGTGGAGTGCGCGTTCTACTGTTTGTGCATTTGCTTTTTTCATTGGCGTCATCTCTACCCATTTTGTGTACAAGTCCTGAAATACTATTATGTATTGGTTTTTGTTTTTTGAAAGTGGTAGTGGTCCCATTATGTCCGATGCTACCACTGTCCACGGTTCCTCAATTATTCTTAGTCCCATGAGTCCTGCCGGTTTTGCTTGTATGATTTTTGTCCGTTGGCAAGTTCCGCATTTGCGTACATGGTTGACTATGTCGCGGTACATGCCGGGCCAGTAGTATTCTTTTGCTACGCGTTGGTATGTCTTTTCTATCCCTAAATGTCCTGCTTGTGGTGTATTGTGGTTTTCGTGTAATATTTGTGTGATGTTGTTTTTTGGTATTACTAGTTTCCATGGGTTTGTGTCGGGTAAAAGGTTTGAGTGTAGTGGGTCTGGTCTATGGAAATATAGGTTGTTGTCGCGGATTTGCCATGCTTCGTTTTTCTCTGGTCGTGTTTGTACTTGTGCTTTTTTGTATGTGTACCATTTGTCTGTGCTGTCTGTTATTGCGTGTGTGATTTCTTCGTGTTCGTGTAGTCGTGATAGTGCGTCTGGTACGTGGTGCATAGCTCCTTTTCTATGTTCTGGCTCGAAGTCGTATTCTAAAAGCTCAAGTGCCCATCTCGCTAGTCGTCCGGTTGGGTTTTTTAATTCCCTGAGCCATTTTAGCGCCGCGTGGTCCGTGATGACCCGGAATTTGTACCCTTCTACGTACGGTCTAAATTTTTTGATGGCCCATACGACGGCTAAGCATTCCCTCTCCGTCGTCGAGTATTTGCGCTCCGCCTCGCTTAACGCTTGGCTGGCGTATGCGATGACGTGTTCTTCGTTATCGAGGGTTTGCGTTAGCACGGCGCCGAGGCCTGTACCGCTTGCGTCTGTTTGTAGTGTGAATGTTTGTGTATAATCTGGAGATGTGAGTGTGGGTGGCGTGCTGAGTTTATGTTTGATTGTGTCTAATGCGTGTTGTTGTTCTTTTCCCCATTCCCATTTCTGTTATTTCTTCAGTAATCGGGTTAGTGGCTCGATTATTTCCGCGAAGTTTGGGATGAAGCGTCTGTACCACGAGGCCATGCCTATGATTCTCCGTATCTGTTTGATTGTTTTTGGTTGTGGGTAGTCTGTTATTGGTTGTGTTTTGTCTGGGTCTACGTGCAGGCCGTGTTTGTCTATGATGTATCCCAGGTATTCAACTTGTGAGCACCCGAATTCACACTTTCCTGGGTTTATTGTTAATCCTGCTTTTGTTATTCTGTCTAGTATGTGCGCGAGTCTGTGTATGTGTTCCTCGTATGTTTGTGTGACTATCATGATGTCGTCTAGGTATGCGAATGCATATGGTTCCGCGTCCGCACCTATTAGTTTATCGAGTAGTCTTTGGAATGTCGCGGGTGCGCCTGATAGGCCGTATGGCATTCGTTTAAATTGGAATAACCCTTTTCCCGGTACTGTGAATGCTGTTATGTGTTCGCTGTTCTCGTCTAATGGTATTTGGAAGTATGCTTGGCTCAAGTCTATTTTTGAGATGTATTGTGCTTGTCGTAATTTGTCTAGTATTGCTGTCATGTATGGTAACGGGTATGCATCTTTCCGGGATACTAAGTTCACTTTTCTGAAGTCTAGGCAGAATCTGTATGTATTCTTCGGTTTTTTTATCATAACTGTTGGACTCGACCATTCGCTGTTCGAGGGCTCTATTACGTCCTCTCTCAGCATTTTTTCTACCTCCTCGTAAATTGCTTCCCGTATTTTCGGTGATACCATGTAATATCGTTGTTTTATCGGTGCGTGTCCTTGTGTGTCTATTTTGTGTTTGATTAAGTGAGTGAGGCCTAGTTGTCCCGGCGGTGTGATGATTTTCTCGTGTATTATTGATTGTAGTTGTGTGTGTTATGTTTGTGTGAGCTCCTGTATGCCGGCGCATGCTTGTGTTTGTAGTGGTTGTGTGTGACTTTGCGTTGAGTGTGTTTGTGTGTTCCGGTTCGGGTCCGGTCGGAAGTCTGGTGTAGGTAATAGTGCTTTTCTTGTTTTATTTTTTTCTTCCGGTTTTCCCTGCGTGTGGATTTGTGTTGGGTGCGATTGTGTGTATAAATTTGGATTCGGTGGGAAATTCGGTGTGGATAATAATGCATTTCTTGTTGTAATTTTTCCTTCCGGTTTTCCCTGCGTGTGGATTTGTGTTGGGTGCAGTTGTGTGTATAAATTTGGATTCGGCGGGAAATTCGGTGTGGGTAATAATGCTTTTCTTGTTGTAATTTTTCCTTCCGGTTTTCCCTGCGTGTGGATTTGTGTTGAGTTTGTTTGCGATCTCCGTGCGGTTAGTATTTTTCTTGGTTCTGTTTGCGTCTTTTTTATTTTTGCTTCCGCCTGTTGTAATTTTTCCGCGGCTTTCGCTTGTTTTGTGTGTGTTTGTGATGCTTGGTCGTGGGTGATTGGTTGTGGGGTTTGTGTTTGTGTTGCCCGTTCTCGTGTGGTTGTTTCGATTGGTGTTGGTAATTTCTGTGGGTTGTGTGTGCTGTTGTATTTTAATTCTGGTTGCTCCGCTATTGACAATGTATTTTTTTCGTAATTAATTATCATGCCGAACTCTGTTAACGCGTCTACGCCGAGAATGCATGGTTCTGCGAGTGTCGTTACGGTGCCGAAATGTATGAGTTTTGTGACCTTGCCGATTCGCACTGGCAGCATTGTAGCTCCGCTTATAGGTGTTTTGGAGCCGTTCGCTGTGCTCAGTGTTCTGTTCGGTGTGTCGTATATGTCTATTTGTGCTTTGTGTATTAGTTTGATGGTTTCCGCGCCTGCATATGAGTGAGATGAGCCTGTGTCTATAACCGCGTTGAATTCGAAGCCTATCATATCCACTCGCACGTGAAATCTTGGGTCATGTGTGTCATTGTGTAATGTGTATGTTGTGTAATCGGGTGTGTTGGTGTTGTTGTTTCCGGGAGCTACCTCCACCCTGTTTAGGTGTTCCCTTATTCGTTTCCCTGGTTTTGAGTGTGGGGGCATTCTCGTCTGAAATGTCCTGTTTGGTTGCAGTTAAAGCATCTGCTTATTGCTGTGTTTGTATTTGTCTGTGGTTGAATGTGTTGATACGGTGGTCTGTACTGTGTTAGGCGGTTCGTTGGCAGGTTGTAGGTTAACGCTGGTGGTATGTTTGGTGTGGGTAATAATGCTGCTCGTGTTTGTATGTGTGTTCCCATGAAAAAATGTTCAAACGGCCCAAGCTCGGTACAGTATTGCGCCAACGCTGTCCGCCGGATGCCCGACAGTTAGTGTCACTACTAGGCCGATGCTTGAACCAAGGTTGGAGTGATAGGAACGGTCCTACGGTAAGCTAGGACTGATAGATAGCATTGGGCCAGTACTGGTTGGGAAAATAACCCGATACTCCGCCAACGTTGGCCTGACGATTGGACCAATACTGGCGTAGAGTTGGAATCACTACTGTGCGAACCCTCGGGGTGAAAGTTGGCCATTCATCAACCAACATTCGACCAAAGCTGATACCAATGCTGGCCCAATTTTCTTGGCAGTGTCGGGCCAGTGTTGGGTGCGAAAACAACCCAACGCTCCGCCAATTTCGACCTAACGATTGGGCCAATACCGGCGTAGAGTTGGCATAAGTACTGTGCCAATCTTTTTGCTCAAAGGCGATTCAATAAAAACAGGTAAAAAAAACTGATTTTTTAATATATTTTTAATGTATTTTTCGTATCGTACATAATCGTACGTAATACTAATATCGTGCGTAATACTAATATCACACGTAATACTGATATCGTACATAATACTCGTATCGTACATATCGTACGTAATACATAATCTCATCATTAAATGATGTAATGTCGTTTTTTTTTTAATCTTTGTTTCAATTCGTATTCGTATACTTATACTGTAATGAAAATTAAGATTATAATTATGAAGAGATCAAGATACTATGAAATAATATCACATCGAGAGGATATCACATGAAGTTAAAGATAGTAAGTCACAAAGATAATAAATCATCACGCTCTATCTGTTATTATTGTTGTCGTTAGGACGGATTGTCATCCGTGCCGCACGGCCACCCTCGCGATCTCCAGCCCCCGCTAGCCAACGGCTCAAATGTGGCAGTAGAGCGGTGGATTCCTCGGTGGGAAATTTTATCTGGAAAACATCTGCAAAGAAAGAAAAGTATTAAATTTTTTTCCAGATATTGTTACGCAGTCCAATTATTTTTGATGGTAAAATACATATAAACATACCTCGAATGCACTTGAAAGTGTTCGTCGCTGCAAAAGAAAGTTTGCCTGGGTTGTTTTTAGTCTTCCGTCCACATCCGCTATATTGCAGTTGCACGTCTTTAGCGATGAGAGCTGGCATTGTACGATTGAACGCACTTTTGATGTTGCAAGATCCAAAAATCAATGACGTGATCACGTTTTTCTGAAATGTAAAATATTAGTAGAAATTAGAAAAGTAAAAACACATTACATTATTTTCAGAAAATATATACGTACCAGAGCATTACGCTTGTCATCAGACACTGCAATTGTTCGGTCGAATTCGATAAAAGCTTCCTGAGAAGCGAATGGTAGCACATCATTTAGTTGTGCCCTCGTTGAGTTAGTTCCATCATCGGTTTCGGGTTGTACTTGAAGAGTCATCGCGATCATATTTTTGAGCTCGTCAATTTTTTTGTTCATATCATACAATATCGATCGTTTGGCTCCAGTGATGTTTTTTGAAATTCTTGTCTCCATTGCAGAAAGCGCTTGGAGAAAATAATCTTTCGATAAACCTGAAAAACATAATAAAAATATTACAAATGAAAATGGTAATTTATAAAAATGTTATATTATAAATTGTGTTTAACAATTGTAGAAAGCCAATAACTATTTACTTTTCTTTAGTTTATTTGACTCAAAATGTTTCGACTTGTTATATCTATTTAAAAAAAACTTTCTTGATTTTTTTCAGAATTTTCAACACACTAACCAATAAGATATGATTTTTTTTCAACCGTGTATAACTTGTGAAAAATAGACCAATTGTTGCTTCTCAATTGTTTTTTTTTTTTTTCTTATATTTTTCCAAGATATTTTCAAAAAGAAAAATATCAATTATTTTTTTTTAAATACCTTGAAAAAATACGAAAATAAAAAATTGAGAATCATAATTTGGTCTATTTTTCGACAATTTATAGACGGCTGAAAAAAATCATATCTTATTGGTTAATGGGTAGAACATTCGGAAAAAATCAAGAGTTCTTTTGAATGGATATAATAACTAAAAGAATTTTGAATCAAATAAACTAAAGAAAATTAAATAGTTGTTGGCTTTCTACAATTGCTAACCAAAATGTTAGCGCTGAGCAACGCTGAGCAGCGGTCGTGGTTAAAAAAATAAAATTTTGGTTAGCAATTGTAGAAAGCCAATAACTATTTACTTTTGCTTTAGTTTATTTGATTCAAAATTTTTTCGGTTGTTATATCCATTAAAAAAAAAAACTCTTGATTTTTTCCGAATGTTCTACCCATTAACCTATAAGATATGATTTTTTTTCAGCCGTTTATAAACTTGTCGAAAAATAGACCAAATTATGCTTCTTAATTTTTTATTTTTGTATTCTTTTAAGGTATTTTATCAAAAATAATTGATGTTATTCTTTTTGAAAATATCTTGGAAAAATACGGAAAAAAAAAAACAATTGAGAAGCATCATTTGGTCTTTTTCACAAGTTATACACGGCTGAAAAATAGACTAACTGACGCTTCTCAATCGTTCTTTTTTTGGTATTTTTCCAAGATATTTTCAAAAAGAAAAACATCAATTATTTCTTATAAAATAGCTTGAAAAAATTCGAAAACAAAAAATTGAGAAGCATAATTTGGTCTATTTTTCGATAATTTATAGACGGCACAAAAAAATCATATCTTATTGGTTAATGGGTGGAACATTCTGAAAAAATCAAGAGTTTTTTTAAATAGATATAACAACCGAAAGAATGTCGAATCAAATAAACTAAAGAAAAGTAAATAGTTATTGGCTTTCTACAATTGCTAACCAAAATTTAGCGCTGAGCAACGCTGAGCAGCGGTTGTGGTAAAAAAAATTAAATTGTGGTTAGCAATTGTAGAAAGCCAATAACTATTTACTTTTCTTTTGTTTATTTGATTCAAAGATTTTTCGGTTGTTATATCTATTAAAAAAAACTCTTGGTTTTTTCAGAATATTCTATCCTTTAACCAATAAGATATGATTTTTTTTTAGCTGTCTATAAATTGTCGAAAAATAGACCAAATTGCGCTTCTCGATTGAATTTTTTTTTTCCTATTTTTTCAAGGTATTTTCTACAAAATAATCGTTCCATGCAGCGGAGGAGAATATTATACCTGCATCGTTGTTTGAATTTTGTATCGGCCCAAGTTGCTCTGCGGGCAAACTTTTATTGACCAGCGTCATTGTTGGCAATCTTCCATCTAAACAAATTTAAAAAATCTTTCATTAACAAAAGAACTCAAATTTTTATTTAAGAAATATCGAAATATACATACCAAAAAGATTTCCTGCAAGCGAAACATCGCCGATCTCAGGCAAAAGCGTATTATCGGATAAAGTATTTGACAGCTGCTGCATCGATAATATTTCGATGTTATCGCCTGGCTCGCTGTCCCCATCTGTAGTATGCTCTTCATAGCAATTGAGCGCTCGTTCCAGGCGACGGGTCCCTTGCTCGAAATTACCTGGCATAAATGAAATGCAATTTATTTAAAAATACTAAAGAAAAAAAAAGAGTGATAGACGTAGCAGCGTCTTGACGCTGGTAGGTATTTAAAAAAAAATGAAAAGTTCTTACATAAAGAGAAGGGTTTTCTTTTAATTAGGATTAAACTTTGTAAACTTACGTGCACGGCTGATTATTTTTGTAATCGAATATTTCTTCCAATTTGATGCCGGCTCCTTCTCCTGCTCAACCCACTTGCGAATTTTCTTCGCGGTGACATTCTCAGGATACCAGCACCCCTGATCTTCGTCATCTGTATCGACCCACGATGTAGGAACCAAATCTACGACGGGCTGGTCACCAACATTTTCGTTGAATTCTACGATGAGAAATCTTGCGCCTGTTTCCCGTGTACATGCCATGCTAAAAATGAATAGGTTATGTTTGGAGGTTAGAAACGTTATATCTTGAAAGATAATAACGCACAATTATCCAAAAAGCAATCGAATATTTATTTTCAAAAAGTAAAAACACGAGACACAGTAAATAAATAGAAACTTACCTTGTTTTTTTCCTTTTACTTTGAAAAGCGATATAATATATAACGATGAACGACCATGTGGCGCGACAAAAAATGAGACGAGAAGAACGTGAGAGCGTGCTACGGTTGTTACGTTCTGAGAGGAACGCCACGAGTTGATTATGATTCACTGCGTGATTTTGGTTAATCTCTTGACTTACGTAGTTGATGTTCGAAAATCTGCTGATCAGCTCCTCAACTCTTCTCGTTCAGCTCAATTAATTCTGAGAGTTTGTAAGGTAATTAGGCTCGTGCCAACCATCACTATGCGTGATTGAAATAATTCTCTTTACACAACACTTTAATTTAGAATAAACATTTATTAATAATCAATAATGTTCTTTACATTCTCAATTGTCGAATTTACAATGGTTTATAAACTGCTGTTTTGCTTATTACAATCGCAACTGTTATTAAATCTTCGAGGTTCTGAGTTTGACTTTATTCACTGAGTCTAAACTTTTCTATGATTTGTGGATTAAACTCTGTTCTAAAGTTGTTCTGTTTTCTATCGCGTCTAAAACTGTTCTCTCTGATGTCTGGATTTATTCTGCTCTGATCTCTCTGATATCTAAGACTGTTCTCCCAGATTTGAATTAAGGTTGAGAAAAGAGGTGGAAAAAGTAGGAGGAGTTCGAAAGGGTTACAGTTTCTCGCGGGTCTAGGATGATTGGATGAGGATATTAATTAGTATGGGGGTAGAGTTTCTGATTAGTGCGTAGGATCTTGGCGGGGAATTAGCGTGAGGTGGTTGGTTTAGAAAGCAAGCGGCGATACGCTAATTGGCCGCGTGATCATTAAATAAGGGCGCTATTCCTAATTCTGAGAATAAGGCTTCTTTATCTGAGAGTTATTCATGACTTCTCTTCCCACGTTTCCTCTGTTTAGTCTACTCGACTATCTTTATTGAGTGATAATTGCAAGTGATTATTGACTTGAATTATCGCAGGTGTTTATTACTCTGAGTTATTGCAAGTGTTTATTGCCCTGAATTATTGCAAGTGTTTATTACTTTGAAGCACTGCAGCTGCGATCGTAAATTAAGGGATTTATTTAAAAGCTAATGTTGAAAAATATAACGGTCAAATGTGAGAAAAATATAAGTACCATATATGTATATAAGTTTAGCTGATGAAATAACGGTTAATATAGCGTAGAGAACTGTCGATATAAGAATATTGCACGTTATGATTATAATTGTGCATGTCGGTATTAGTTTAAGAACTACGGGTAAGAGCTCCTAAAGCTCTCCTATGGTAACTGCACATCGGTAATGTAGGATACAGAGAGGGTGCCCCCGTGGATACCGGCTGGCACGTAACACGGTTACCGGTATATGTACCTCGTATTGAGACGTTGAGGTTGAGAGTTTGCGCATTAATATTTTACGCTCGGGCGCACATTGGTTAACTGACAATGCCGGCTAGCCGCCAATAATCGTCATATAATTATTTTTTACAAATAAGTAAGTATACCAATATTGCATTATTTATTAAAATATATTATCGTTCTCATTTTAACTCTACTTTTTTCTTGAATTGATTTTTCATTGATAGTTCTATATACTTTATTTCTTTTGAAATTGATTTCACTCATATTGAAATATCGGAGAAATTTCCATTCATCATGCGACATTTCATTTTTTCAAAAATATTCAAATTCCTTTTTGTCAAATATCCTTCAATTTTTTTTTTTTTTTTTTTAGTTCTAACGATTATTATATTATTTTTCTACAAAAAATGTTGTATTTTATACTTTCAATTACAGTGAAAAATAAAACAGCAGAAAAATATATAAAACAGTAATATCACTGGTAAAGAATTTTTTTATTTTACAGATGCACTGCGGATAACATTTTTTCACTATTTTATACATGAAGTAAAGTGACTACATAAAATGTATGGTTAATATCGAAGAGAATACATTTAAATCCTACTGCCTCGAAAGGAAGTGTAATTGTTTCTTCAGATTTTTCGAGAATTTGAAATAAACCAAACTTATTCGAGAAATCCGGTTCTGAGAAAAAATGTGTTACTCTTGTCATTAATGACCCGATCAAGAAAAATTCTCCTGCACTGCAGTCTTTTGCATTTTTTTTTTCATTTGCAGTCAATACGTTTCTCACAAACAAAATGTCACCATTTTCCAACTGAACTACATTGTTCGGAGGCATGGATGAAATGATCATACCCCTCGCTTGTATTGATATTACGTGATTGTTTTTAACAATGACATTTTGAATATTTTTTTTTTGTTGAATTTTTGTTGTAGAAAGAGAATCGAGCTCGGATAATCTATTTACCACTTGCGCTAATGGATTTTTTGGAGTGCGGACAAGATTTTTCAATTTGCCAAGATAACTTTCTGCCCAGAATGCCGAAATGATCGTTAACGGCAATTGAAAATGCTTTACATCGTCAGCTATATGAAGAAGATTATGAAAATTTAAAGTCTGCGAATCACGTCCATATAGTGAAGGCATGAGTCGAAAGAACTTTCTTAATAGACCGTTAGCATAGTCGGCATGTGTTAAAACATGTTTCGAACTGCAGAGGATACGACATGACATCGAGAGAAGTAAAAAATGTTTGTATTGATTTTTAGACAATACGTGTGGTAAAATGACAGGACCGCAATACAAGAGAATGAATCGATATTGAGTCGCTTTCCATCTGGCTATTTCTTGCACATCGAAGACTTTTCGCTGAAATTCTGCTGGAACCATCGATTCCAGCGAAGCCATCAACTCAGTGAAAATACGCAGCTTTGATTTTTTCATCCGGGAAGGACTACTGCGAGCTGTCCATTTTTCGAGCAGTAATTTCATTACTCCTAAAAATAGGAGGTGCATCGAATCGAGCGGAACGGACTTGATAATGTTGAATTCTGGTAATTGAAGAAGCGCTGTCAGCTGATTAGGCAAATGATGATTTTTATCTGTTTTTAGGTGGAATGATTTCTCCGTTCTTTTTGGGCAATCAAGATTTGGATACACTCGCTTCCGGTTGATGGTGACACCTTTCACAGTACAACGTTCACACGCATGGAAACCTCCTGGGCTTTTGATGCACTTGAGGTATGATCGAGCCGGTGAATCACATATTAATGCAGTGATCCGAAACGTGAATTTTTTTCCAGCAACGACGACACCACCTGTGATCAATGCTTCTGCTTCGAAAACGAAGTCTTTTAAAAACTCAGACACAGTGTGTGGCTTTGAATCGCCGAAGTAAATTGCAATCACGAACGGTCGACATTCGAAATTATCGTGATGAATTTTCATTAAGATGGGCCAGAATTGTTTGTTCGAACTGCGGTACACTTGGACACCATCTATATTTACAAATACATTGATTTGAGTATCAGTGTAAATATCAGGAGAGATTTTTTTATTTAATTGGGTTTCTATCCCAATGTACGCATATTTCCCTAGAGTCCCTTTTTTACTGAGCATTGGCTGCACATTCTTGTACTGACGAGTACCCAAAAGTGTCTGCGCTGTTTTCGGTAAGTTTACATATCCTTCAGAGCGAAGTAATGTCAGAAGATCTGTGAGGATGTTATGTGGCAGCGTTTCGGCATGTTTTAGTGCAAAAGCGACCAGCTTTTCTTTTAATGTCGGAACTTCGACAGGACAAGGCTCAGATTCTTCATCGGATTTCTCATTTTCGCCACCCGTTGACAAATCACTCAATAGCTCCGAAAATTCTTCGATAGATTGTTCATCAGATTCTTCATCGAATACGCCATCCGATTGCTTATTATTCAGAATATCTGAGCACTTTTCTGTTGATAATTGTTTATTTTCAACAATGTGCTCGAGTTCTTCTTTATATTGGTACGCCACCTCCTCTTCTGTATTTTGATTTTTTGTTATTTTATTTAATTCTCGACCTTTCTTCACACTATAATATCTTTTCGACATGACTGGTGACTTATTATTCACACTGTTATATATTATCTTTACATATTTACACACTGCGTGCACTATAAAGTTTTTTTGAGGTTAAAAAAATGCAAAAGTTAATAATGACAATCAATCGTTTCCGAAGAATGAAGAAACCTTTCCAATAAAAAATCTTAACAATAGAAATTCACAAACTTATGAAAAATATTTTTATAATGTATCCACAAACAAATAATAAATGAAAATTCAAAATAGCTTAATCGTTTTGTTGTTTGATTATATGACGCCAAATATGCTCAAACTGAGCATGGGTTCAGCAATAGCAAATAACATTGGCCCAAGGTCGGGGCAATGTTGATTACCAGCAGTCGTTTGCCATCGTCACAACGATACCGGCTTAGAGTTGGCAATTCATTGCCTGCCAATGCTCGAATTGAGCATGGGTTCGACAATGGCAAATAACGTTGGCCCAAGGTAGGGGCAACGTTGATCACCAACGGTCGTTTGCCATCGTCAAAACAATATCAGCCCATAATTGGCCATTCGTTATATGCCAATGCTTGAACTGAGCATAGGTTCAGCAATGGTGAATAGATTGACCCAGGTTTGGGCCCAACGTTGACCATCAACGATTAGTTGCCCAGTGCCGCGCCATCACTGGCCATATTGTAAGGGTTGGCAATTTTTTCCTGGGTTGCTATCCGTGGTGTGAATGTGTTTGTGTTTTGGTATGCTGCTGTGTAGTTTTGTTGGCGGGAGCTTGGTGTTTGCGATCTAATCGTTTGTTGTCTGGTGTTTTCCCATTCTACGTTTGATTCCCACATTTTCGCCGCGTTTTCTAGTTGGTCGAAGTTTGCGAAGTCGTATGGTTTTATATACGTTTTGTATTCTATTCTCATGTTTCGGTATGCTATGTCTAGTTGCTTGTGTATTGGGTATGGGGGTATGAGTTGTGTAGATAGTGTTCTTATTGCGATGAGATATGGTGTGATTTTTTGGAATTGTCCCTGCATGTAATTTCTCATTTTGTGTTCTAGTCTGTCTCTGTATTGTGAGTCCTGGAATGTGTATAGTAGGTCGATCTCGAATTGCGCGCGTGTTTGCCATTTTCCGCGGTTTAAGCGGTACCAGTTTTTCGCATCTCCGTCTAAGATCGGGGTTAAATTGTCTATTAGTTGTTTGTCCGTCATGTCGTATCCTGTCTGTAATTCTCTTAGGTTTTCTATGAATTCGTATGCGTTTTCGTTTGTTCGCCCTGCGTATGATATTTTCCACGTTTGTATGGTTCGCATTGGTATTGTTGACTGCTGTGTGTTATTCATGCTCGTGTTGTATGTGTTTACTGGTTGGTTATGCGTGTGCTGTGTTGTTTGTGTGTCATATCGTCGCGGTTCGTCAAAGTCTATCAGGTTGCGAATTCCTGCTAGGTTGAGGTTGTTTGTGCCCATAAATGTATCCGCGCCTATTGTTGGGTGCGTTAGTCTGTTTTGTGGCTGGATGGTTCTGTTGCTGAGATCGTGTAGTGGTGAGATTCTTAGTGTTTGTGTGAGGTCTATTGGTTCGATTCGTCTCGGTTGTATCTGTGTGCTGTGCAGTGATTCGCTAATCGGTTCATTTATAGGTGCATCTAATAGGCTTAACTCGTGGTTCATTATGTTTCCGTCGTCTCGGAATGGTTCGTGAACTTGCATCCGCTGATAATATCAGTATTGTGTGTGCGTCCTCTCGCCTGTGTTGTGGGTTTCGCGCGCGTCGCCGTGTACCGTATTGTTTTGGTTCCGCGCCCGGGTGTGTGTGTCTGTGTCGTCGAGTGCCGAGCCGTGCGGCATGCTGTGTCTTCTATTTGACATTATTTTGTTTTGATTCTGTGTGTTCGTGTATATGTGTGATTTTAACCGTTCCTTTTCAAATATCTCGAATATTCTCGTCGTGCTTCTAATTTGTTGGACTGATTAATTTGTGTATTGTATCGTTTCTCGTCTCGATTTTTGGGGCTTGATGTGGGTGATTAACGTTGGGCGCCAATTTGTGACGAGAGGTGAAGCTCGCACTTATTTGGGGGGAGAGAGGAGGGAGACGAGAGACGGGGAGAGTGAATTCACGTGCCGGCGTTGTGGAAAACAAAGTGTAGCGTGTATTTGGTCTTCTTCGACGGATCTTAATAACTAATTGACAAATTGGTCGGTCCTGCGTGGCGGCTGGTCACGCCCCTGCCGATTAGCGTCCTTCTTAAATCTAAATCCTTAAAAACTAATGAATTATTACTAATGAACGTGTGAGTGAAAGAGGTGGGTGTGTGTGAGTGTGTGGGTGTGTATGGGGAGTGGGGGGGGGGGGGGGGGGGGCGTGTGTAAGGGGATCTGAGGAAGGTGCAGTGGTTGGATGCAGTGATTGGCGGTGGCGGTGCGGAGCGTGGTTGGTGTGCGGTGAAATGGAGTTAGATCAGCTGACCTTTTTGTAGCGTTGTTGGGTAGTCTTGGCGTCCGGCGGCGTTCGTAGCTGGCACAAGAGTGCCTTCTCCGGCCGGCCCGGCGCGTCTTCGGGTGCGCCCGGGCCGGTTCGGCATTGTTCGGCCCCGCTCCGCGGGTTTGGGGCTTATTGCGACGTGCACGCGGGGTGCAACGTTATAACACCGCGAAGCACGAAGGCACTAACTCCACTCCCCATCAGCTAATTTTCGGTTCCCATGCCAGACTTCCGACAGACGCGAACCATGCCAGCGCTTACACCCGTTCTTACGATTCGTTTCTTCTAGATTTAATCTCCAACCTATCCAGCATACGAAAAAACGCCGCGGCTAACCTCATTTTAGCAAAGCACCGTTCCAAGACGTACTACGACCGTCGTACCAATAACCAAAATTTCGAAGCAGGTCAAAAGGTCTATCTACTAAACGAAACCCGATCTAAATTTGACGACCACTATAAAGGAGCATATACGATCAAGCGCATAATTGACGATATCAATGCCGAAATTTTCATCACCCCTCATAAGACCAAAATTGTCCATCTGAATAAACTCAAATTAGCACAGGAAGAGAGTGATTCAAATTAAACCCCCTTTAGAAGCCAACAGCCGTATATCATCAAACTCTTTTGCTACAAATTCTCATTATTCAGAAGAATCTCAAAAGTATACTCTTGCTGTAAATCCAGGTGGACACGCCACAACCTCGACTCACGTCATCCAAGACCCCAAATCCTTTTCCACCATGCCATTTCCCACCCTCACCTAGAAAATAGGTCATTCCCTAAGGACCTGGCTCCTTATACTTCGTTAATGCCCCGAGCTCATTCACAAATTGAAATGATGGAAATGTCCAAGCTACGACAACACCCACGTAAACTGCCCCGCGATCAGAGCCTTGACGCTACTTCCAACTCCCTCTTCATCTGGACAGACTAAGCCCTCTACTACAGATTTATAAGAACATACCCATTGTTATGCCCAAATATCGTTCAATAAAAATGTCTCAAATCACGCTATTATAATAACCGTATGCCGTACCACAATCAAAACCCCTAAATTATAACTCAACTATAATCGTATATATACTATTTACAATTATACCCCTGACATTGTCATTTAACTTTGACTTGTATCTATAATATCTACAATCAAAACCCTAAAAATTATAATTTAACTATTATCGTATATGTACTATCTACAATTATACCTCTGACATTGTCATTCAACTTTGATTGTATCTATATTATCTACAACCAAAACCCTAAAATTATAATTTAAATATAATTGTATCTTTATAATCCTAAAATTCTGAATTTAATATGATTGTAATTTCCCTTTCACGGTTATGTAGCTATTACACACTTAAACTATAAGAACATATCTATTGTTACATTAAAAAAGAAAAAAAAAACATTTCTGCTAAAAATGTATACTAACCCGCTCAAACGCGCATTAACCCTAGGCGCTATACTCTTTAAGGCAAACTATATTGTAATCTTTCGTAGGTGAGTCGGTACATTACCTAAAAATTCGGTTTTCCTTCGAACATTCGGCTCTGTGCCCTCACCGAATGTTTTTTCCGAAGGGGGGGCGTGTTACGTCTGACGTCCCGCCTCACGTTTCTCCAACCTTTCTTGACGCTCGTCTTTACCTGCCGTTCCCACACTCTATATCTTGTCATCCTATTTCCATCTTGCCTTACACCACTCGCTATCACCCTTACCTTGCTATTTCGATTCCCCTCTAGCCTGGATCCTCGCTCATTTTCTCACGCAAAAACCTCACTCGTATCCCAACGCTCTTACCTCCAAGATTTAGCTTAAACTCCCGCTCCCCAAAAACATCACCTCAACTACTCCCCATCGACTTCACCCAATTTCCAAATCAAATTAAAAGTTATAATCATTCTCTAATTATTGTTCTTTCCCTTCAGTACCCTGAACAAAGACGGCGACGACTACGAACCAACAAAAATCGCACCCGAACCAATACCTCGGGTGGGTACATGGACTACCGTCCCCCTGTACCGTAACAGGTGACAATCATTATAACATTTATGATTAAGAAAAAAGTACGTAGATATGATCGCACAAGTCTAGGAACTTCATTGTAGTGAAACAAATCGATTGCCTATCGTATTCGTTAAAATTGTCAAGAAAAAATTAAGGAAACACTGTTGGGTGGTTACATTATACTGATAACTGAGGAGCCATGTTCACCAAAAAATTGAAAAAACCTTACACGACTTGCAATTAAACATCTGATGAAACCACAAGGAATCGATTCGGATTACTAAAATCGTTGAAAATCATTGCGAATCAGTTGAAATGACACGATATAGATCAGTGCAGACAAAGAAATCCGTGGCGGGCATTAAAAATCAAGAAAATCACTGTGAGTCGTTGCGGTGAACTGCAAATGTTTTCAATTCGTCAACATCCTGCGAACTCTTACGTTATGATAGCCTTTCGTTTATTTCCAGATCACCATTTGATTTCCATTGAATTCCAATGATGTTCCAACGTTCAATGTGATTTTGAGTAATTTCTTATGATTTCCTATAATTCTATCCATCTTGAAAGTCATTTCAAATCGCCTACAACGGTTAGAGATCTTTGGAAATCAGGCGTAATAACATTACGAATGAATAGAATGAATCACTCGGTAAATTGGAATTAACGAAGTTCACATGATAAAGCAGAAATCTGTAGAAATGAGTCCAACAATAGCCGTATTCTAATTCTATTAACTAATTCTCCTTCTCCCGCATGCTTTCCTTGATCTTGCGAATAGTTGCTGACTCAAAGGACCCGTTTTCGTTCTATCGGCAATGGTGCCGAAGCTAGAAACTTGAGTGTCACGGGACTAACGACATGAGTCGCACGATGATTCCTGCTTCACAAACCGGTACGAATTTCCCACGCTCCCTGGATCCTGTGAACTCTGCATTGCCTATGCGCTGGAGCCTGAATCACCGAACGATAACTTATCGACCGAGCCGGAGGCTTACCAGTCGTCCGACGGCCTAGCGAAGGGCCGTGTCGAGGGCCCTATAAGCGGGACCACGCCGGCGCCTTTGGCGCTGGCGCATCGGGCCCAATTGGCGGGTCGTTGAGTCCCACGCTCCGTTCCACGGTATTGGCATGTTAACCTGTGGCTGACCACCGAACTGATCACCCGTGATCTGAGCACTTGTCGCAGCGGAAACCTAATCAAGAAAGGTGAAAAAAATGTCTGTTAAGTTGAGTATTTATGAAAAAAGATCACAAGGGGACTGCTCGGAATCGTTTATGGCACTTCAATTAGAGTGAAGAACTGCTTTCTTGTTGATTCATATTAATAAGTCGTATTTCATAAGGAAGTTTAATTTCAAAAAATGCTTATTAGACAATTTTAAACGAGGGCATTTGATTCTTATATTGTTCTTGGAACGTGGTCAAATTGTGAGTTTTTGTAGAAGTAAAAATTTTTCCGAAGTATCAAAGAATTTTTCATCTTAGTCTAATGTAAGAGCTGCCGTATTACATGTGACTCTTTCTCATCTGAATAACATGTAAAAAAGTATACTAATTCCAAATTCTTCGAATAATTTTACGAAATAATCGCACAGTAGTTATTGCCAATTAAATCAACTCCGTTTTTGTAACAATGACAACGTATTTTGGTTTTGTAGATCGAGGAAGGCACGCTTCGGTCCGTCATTTCAAACAAAAAATATAAGTCCTCAATATACGGTTACTGGTTACTCTCCAATAAAAAAAAGCTTTCATCATTTGTAAAGATAATTGAATTTCATAAACGTTCATATTTATATAATACTGTGCTCACGATTATTCTGCAAAATTCTGCGGAGAAACTGGACTGAGTTAAGTTTTTCAACACCAATTCCAATAGGAAAATTCAAAAGTATCAAAGTATAAAGTTGTAAACGAGATTTACCCTATTTGACAGAAATCCGACATCCCCTTAAATAGGCAAAGTGACTCGTAATGAGATGAGTTTCTAATTACCTGTTGAATCACCGGCATTTGGGGGCCCGTGAATTGGGCCGGCACGAACCGCGTCTGCGCGTGTGTCAGCTGACCGTCGTTCGCACTGGATCCAGCGGGGAGTCCCGGCATTCCCTCGGACCTTACACCGTCGGTAACGTAGTTGTCGCAGTTCACGATGGGCTCGCAGCGGCTTGGAGGCGCGCAGTTAAGTTCTCTAATGTTGTTCCACCACGAATTGAGGAAGCCCGGTAAGTTGCCGAGGCTGATATCCTCCCAATTAATCTCCGACACGAAAGAGCTCGCCGTCTCCTTCGCCCTAACGTGAAGGAGGTACTCCCACACACAAAAGGCCAGTTTTTGGCGGCCCTGTTTTTCTGCTGGGACCGTCGTCGAATCAGGCTGGCTCTGTGCGTCCATATTATCTCCTCCAATTATTTGTATCGTATTACACTTCGAAGATTTATCGTTCTCCTCGCTTGGCTCGCAAGCTGTGGTTGATTGCTTCCTACGGATGGGCCTTACTGACCTGAGTTCGGCTGGGGTCCCGCTTTTAACCCTGATGGGGGTGGGGCTTTTTCAAATTTCGTATCTATAGCCGGCCAATCGGTGAACGGGAATTTCATGCTGAAGGAATTATCACCGTCCTATACCTACTCCTCACTTATGAGTCATTTGTACAATAATGCTGGGGTCAAACTGCCGTTTAATTAGGTACCGGTATCATACCTGTGAAGAAAATTCCCCGGATTTATACTGTGTGACTGAGTACCTGCACTTAATTATAATGAACTTATAGTGAAGAAAATTATAGTGAAGAAAATTCCCCGGATTTATACTGTGTGACTGAGTACCTGCACTTAATTATAATGAACGACGTTGTTCGTAATCAGTAACAAGGAATAAAAGAAATAGTGTATCTTGAAACACAAAGCTTAGGAGTACAAAAAGTAGCAATTCGTTTTTTTGTCGCAATTTATTGAAAATTAGTGGTATTCAAAACAATTAGAAGCTCTTGTCTGATGATAATATCTTTTAATATTTTCAGGTGGGAAACAACCATCATCGAAGCGAGACTAAAGTTGTCAGGCGTCGAAGCGTGTGAGTAAATTTCTGATACTATGATATTTGCATATTACAATATTTTCACATGTATTCAATGATAAAATTCGTTTGTTCTGACGGACTTGAAGTTTCAAGTTTGGATAATAGGATGAAAATCATACCTTACCTGATGGTCAAAACGTTTTGGTGGCTAGGACCCTAGTTTCTCGATTGGTGCCACCGTTCCAACCATCGAACCTGGTTGTTCCGTTGTTCCATTAGACAACAGGTATCCGAAGGAATTTCTTTTGGTCATCGCCACTTTCTAAACATCAGTCGTGGCAAAATTGAAGAGCACGACACGCTACAGATCATGGTGTTTGAATATTCCATCATTTTAGATCTATGGAGCCAATAGTAATAAGTTTGTTATTCAACAATTGCTGCTAACTAATTTTACAGAGCAATCATTCCGTGCACCATTGTAATCCAAGCAGTATTATTGGCCCGAATTATTTTTCAAATTTTATTTTCGGCAGTTTTGATATTTTATTTTTCACTCTCTTGGTATTCAATTCATATGAATAGTGTTTCAAGTGTTAAATTAGATTCTGAGGATGAATTTTGATGTGTAAACTGAACCAATCTCAATCTAAAAATGTTGGATAACTTCAGTTGAAAATGTCCTTAAAGTCAATATTAATCGACAGTATCATCTGACTAGCTAGTTGCAGCTATCATCCGTGCTCGAGCCTCGTTCAACCCCGGCAAGGTCTAAGGAATGCATTCACTTACTAGTACACGCACAAATGATCACTTTGTCTACAATAGGACTTACTTGCTGGCTAACTTTTTTATGATGAATCTTTATCAGGGAGTCATCCGGTAACTTATTGAAAGCTTGAAACCAGATTCAATTTTATACTCTTACAATGGTCCTTCATTGAAACTGAGAGTTTGTGAATCTCCATTTATTACAATTGATTCTGCATCCCATGTTAATACTGTTTGAAACAAAAAATCCCATCCTAAGATTGGAAATGAAATCTGCAATGCAAAAGTTATCCAGTGGCATAAGTTAGAAACAAAGATCCTTATAACGGTTTCTGCGACAGAGGGATTCCTTCCGGATATTTATGTTACTGGATGATGTTCGGAGCACTATGAACAAGATATTGTATTGGATTTAGGTTTAAGTAAATATTTTCATGAACTTCAGTGAAAATTAGATATTCATTTGTTTCAAAGGAACAAGGGGTACAATGTTGAATCCGATAAGTCAATATTTTCATATGAATGTTCTGAACATCACTCTAAAACATGATTATCCTTAAAGTTAATTACTGAGGCACATTTTGAAAATGTTGACTTTTAACTTGTGTCACAGAATGTTTCTGAGTTTTACTCTTCGGATTAGATTTGAAATTGAAAGAAACCGTAAGATCTACAACTTCCTTTTCCAACCAGCAAAAGTGGCCGATGATCTCTGCATGCGTCATGAATTGAATGGGAAGAGAAGACATCAGCGAACAGCAGAGATGCTATTATTTTGGCTGTATTTTCTGTTGAAAGAAAAAAATTTCATTGTTATTCTTAATGTATGAAGTAATGAAAATGATTGAATAAATTGTCCCCACCTACCTGCTTCGTTTCTTCCAAGCACCCAACATTTGAACAGATTTCTTGTTTCAATCGAATAGGACGAATTTTCAAAGAGCATCAGCATTAAATTCCGACCGTTCTTTGAACAATCAATTTTCAATAACAAATGCTTCCCAAGCCTTTCCAAGTGACTATCTCAATAACTTGAGATTCTAACCTCAAAAATGCATGTGAACTACATCGCCGACAGAAACAGAGTTTGACAGCAGGGTCTCGGGGTGGCCAGACTGCACGGACGGCGGATTTAAATTCGCGCATGCGCAGTTCCTGTTTAGTTCTTAGAGATGGTCCCGGTATATCCCAGGAAAAGTTAAACCTAGCGAATCAAAGGTATCGGCTCTCTCAGACTCCCCAGTCCCCACAACTGTAAAACAAGTACGTCAATTCATGGGCCTAGCAAATTATTCCCGAAAATTTATTCCCGATCTTTCACCCCGCACAGCGTGTATTACAAAATTGACTTAAGATAAACAAAAATGGGAGTGGGGTCCCGAACAGGATGCGGCTAGGGATTTCGTCCTACGGCATTTAACATCAAAGCCTTTGTTATTTATTTTCCATCCCGAACTATCAACCGAAGTACATACCGACGCCAGTTCGTTGGGATATGGGGCTATGTTGATCCAATGGGTTGGTAATACTAAAAAAGTTGTAGCGTATTTCAGTAAGAGAACTACGCCTGCCGAATCTAGGTATTGTTCTTATGACTTGGAAACATTGGGAATTTATAATGCACTTGAACATTTCCGAACTTACCTTTTGGCTATACGATTCTTAATTATCACTGACTGCAATTCTGTCAAATCTACAATGAGCAAAAAGGATTTGTCCCCTCGGGTTGCAAGATGGTGGACATATCTTCAAGACTTTGATTTTGAAATTGTATATAGGAAGGGTAAATTCATTAATCATGTTAGATTACCTAAGCCGCAACCCTGTTGTAAATTCTGCGGATTCCTCCACAAAACCCGTTCTGAATCCGAAATTTAGTCGAAATTTAGAAATGAATTTGATTAACGACGATCCATCTTGGTTAGGGGCCGCTTAAAGAAACGATCCAGAAACGCAGACTCTCATAGAAAAGACAGAGTCAGGTGAATTGGATCCAAACCAGTATTTGATGCGTAACAACTTACTATGTTATACAGTTCAACCAAATTCAGATCCCAAATTTTATGTTCCGAGGGGGTCTAGACTTTGTCTTTTACGTCTCTTTCACGACAAAAATTGCCATGTCGGCTTTGATAAAACTTTACATAAAATCCTTGAAAATTTTTGGTTTCCTCGCATGGCTACTTTCGTTAGAAAGTACATATCACATTGTCTAATTTGCATAACTCGAAAAACACACACAGGGCCCAAACAAGGTTTATTATACCCTATTGAAAAAAATGCTGTCCCATTCCACACTATACATTTAGACTGCACAGGGCCTTTTCCACAAACGGATGAAAGATTCAGATACATTTTGATTTTGGTGGACGGGTTTACCAAGTTTTGTTTATTAAAACCTTACAAGACTTTAAGGGCTGAGGATCTGGTGCCTTTGATTCGAAATACTGTTACTATATTTGGGGCACCATCTAGAGTAGTTACTGATAGAGGAACGAATTTCAACTACCATCGAACTCGTTCCTTGTTCAGAGAATTGCAAATCGAGCATCACTTGATTGCCACGGGTACACCTCGAAGTAATGGACAAGTAGAGCGTTACGTGGCAACCATCTGTGACATGTTGAATACTGCTTGTAATGGTGCGTCAGATTGGCCAAGCGGATTATGGAGGGTTCAGCAATCAATAAATACGACAGTTCAAAAATCCACGGGGTTTACCCCACTTCGCTTATTGGTCGGTCGTGATGCAAATATTCCATGTGTTCAGTCCCGATTGAGTGATCTTGACACAGTTGAACCCAATATCGATGTACGATCTGAACGACAATTAGCTCAACAAAAACTACTTAGTGTTGCAGAAAAATTTCAATCCCGATTTGATAAATTCAGGCGCAATAATCAGGATTTTGCAGTTGGTGATGTAGTTTATGTTAACCAAGATCATAGAAGAAATGATAAATTGAGTCTGAAATATAAGGGACCTTACGAAATTAATTCACTACTCCCACATGATCGTTACTCGCTTAGAGGAATAGGGAATTTGAGAAATTTAACTGCAGCCAAAGAAAAATTGAGATACTGGCCAGGTGAATGGTTAGATGAAAATGCTGTTGTTGAAGATGCCATTCTGAATCATCCCTAATAATGCGTTTTCTAAGTTTACTTTATTGAATGGTTTAGTTAAGGTTTAGATTTCATGATCACGAAAAAAAAAGCGTCATAAAGACAGCTAGGTGTAAGATGGTGTCAGAAAGACACTTTAGGTAAAATGTCAGAAAGACATTATAAGTTCAAGGCAGTATCAGAAAGATGCTACAAACATAGGGTGATGTCGAAATGACGCTATAATAATTATGTTAATATATAAGGTACTTTGAGAAGCAAAGTACACGTCAGAATGGCCGTAACAGAATATAAAATGTATCGTAATACTCCTACTATGATGTACACATCCTACAAATGTAAACAAACTATGAATGATGTTCTTTTATTTCAATCTCATGAATTCCGAAGTAGAAATGCTAATAATAACAATGGTTGTATATGGAATGATGTTTCATACTAACTATAGTTTGGTTTCAAATAACTTGTATATGGCATCATTGTGATTGGTATATGGTGCGTGTACCTGCGAATATCGGGCGTCATGGTCACGCGAAACGTATAAAAGCGCTAGCATGGCCCGAGCAGGGGCATTCCTTGAGTAGCGGCGGCACCACACGTGAGTTAAGTACTTGTTATTATTCTGCTATGACGGTGTATCATATACATACATCCTGGCTATTGATTCATGCTGTATCGGTACAAGTTGGGTGTAACATTAATAATGCTGTTGCTGCTGTTATGCACAATGCTGTCCCATTTATCTTTTCTATGTGCTATAATAAATCGCTATCTGAGTTACGCAATTTACATGTTTTCTATTTCTACCCTTATTTGGAGCTTAACATGATTGTTTATTCCTGAACCTTTATTTAGAAGCTTTTGTACTCGCTTACTCCGTCTGTAAACTCAAGTTCCCTAGTAAAATCCTAACACCTGCGACGCGGCGGCACCTCGGGTCCGACCCCGCACCCGCAGGCGAGCGGCCCATTGGTGGTCCGAAGAGATTGCGGACCTACGCAGGGCTTGCGTTCGGGCGAGGCGACTCCTGTCAAGGAGCGACCCCACCCATATGGCGGCCTCATCGAGGCAAGACGATTATAGGTCGGCGAAAAAAAGGCTGAAGGACGAGATCAAGGCGGCAAAGGCCCGTGCCTGGCAGGACCTTGTCCAAACGGTGGAGAGTGACCCTTGGGGGAGGCCCTACAAGGTCGTCCTAAACAAGTTACGTGGACCGTCCGCGAGTCTCACCGAGACATTAGACCCGGCATCGACTGGACGGCTACTAACCTCCCTATTTCCACAAGACCCTCAAAGGACCCCGCGGGGCCACGATGAACAGGAAGCAGAAGGGGAGAAGGAGGACGAGGACGAGGAAACCTGGAGAGCGGAATGGGGGGTCGGCCTGGAGGAGGTCCGGGCGGCCCTCAAGAAGGGCGGAGAAAAGAGTACGGCCCCGGGGTGTGACGGGGTGAGGGGAAGAGTCTGGGTGGGGGTCCCAGACCCCATGCTAAGGCTTATTGCAAAGGGCTATACCAGCTGCCTCTATGAGGGCAAGTTTCCGCGGGAGTGGAAGACAGCGCGCCTTGTGCTTATTCCAAAAGGCGGTGAAGCGGCTGCGGACGCGCTCCCGAAGGTCAGGCCCATCTGCCTGCTGAACGAGCTTGGCAAGGGTCTGGAAAGGGTCCTGGCGGGCCGCCTAAAGGACTGAATGAGCACCAACCACGTGGCTGGACTGTCAGAGGGTCAGTTCGGATTTCGGGAAGGACGGGTGACGAGTGATGCCCTGCTGCGAGTGCGAGACTTCGCCAAAGATGCGCTGTCGAGAGGCGGTATAGCAATCGCTGTCTCGCTGGACATCGCGAATGCCTTCAACAGCGTACCATGGAGGACGATCAGGGAAGCCCTGCGGGAAAAAGGGATACCAGGCTACCTGCGACGGATCGTGGGGTCCTAACTCAGCTGTCGCGAAGTGGTGTACCCCGCTCCTGAAGGGGTGACGGGACGATGGCAGGTGCACGCTGGGGTTCCGCAGAGGTCGGTTCTGGGCCCACTCCTGTGGAACCTCAGCTTTGCCGGGGTACTACGGGTCCGTAAGGAGCAAGGGTGTGATATTATATGCTACGCGGATGACACCCTTGTTCTCAGCTCAGCGGCGGAAATGACTGACGCGATCGTGCTGGCGAATGTTCAGGTTTCCACAGTGGTGCGGCACATAAAGCGGATGGGGCTGACGGTTTCGGGCACAAAAACCCAAGCGATGGCGTTCGGGGGTGGTCGCGGACGAGGCAGCGGAGTAGCACCGTGCCTGAGGGTGGAGGGCGAGCGGGTGGAACTAAGAGGGTCAATTAGATACCTGGGCATCATACTGGATAGGAAATTGACCTTCCAGGACCACTTTGCCGAGGTGGAGGCCAGGGTAGCGAGGCTGACGCGGGCCCTTTTTCGACTGATGCCAAATTTAAGGGGCCCCACAGAACCCAAGACGCGTCTTTACGCTAGCGTATTGCACTCAGTGGTGCTATACGGCGTACCGGTCTGGGGCGATGACGTAATTTCGCGGGCGGCAGAGCGGACGCTGCGGCGAATCCAGCGGTCAATAAATACGAGGGTAGCAGCGGCGTACTGTACGGTGTCGCTGGTGGCGGGGTCCTTACTTACAAGGGCCCCACCACTGGCCTTGGTCGCTCGAACGCGGGCCCGCACTTGCAGGCGTGTACGGGAGCGGCAAAACGCAAGGACGGTTGTCGATGAGGGGTTGAGGCGCGCCATGGCGACAGAGAGAAAGACGGTACTGGCGCAATGGAGGGAGGACCTTAAAAGGCCAGGACTCCCGAGCGGCCTACTGAGGGAAGCGATCGAAGGGTCTTGGGAGGGGCGGTTCGCCAGGAAACACGGAGCAATGACATATCGGCTCTCGCAGATCCTGACGGGCCACGGATGCTTTGAGGGGTTCATACACAGGATCGGTAGGGCAACGGACCCCTCGTGCAAGCATTGTGGGGGGGGCATCGACACGGCGCATCACACCGTTGTGGAGTGCCCGGCATGGCGAGCGGAGCGAGAAGGCTTACAGAGCGCAATCGGGCAGGGGGTGGCACTGGGAGACCTGGTCCATGCGATGGCCCAGGACAAGCGGGGGTGGGCGGCTGTATCCAAGTTCGCGGACGTAGTTATGACAGCTAAGGAGGTGGCGGAGCGCGAACGCCAGAGGCGCGGCGCGCTGGCAGCGGCACAGGTTTCAAGCGATACCAATTCCGGAGGCTGACCGCAGAACGACCAGATAAAAGGTGGCAGGGAATCAGGGTGGGCAACGGCGTCGCGGCCGCGGTCTACTAAGACGGGAAGGGGCCCAGTCGGGCCGGCGGGGCGGGGTGCTGGTCGGCCTCCGCCCCGTCCCACGGGACGAGCCAGGGAGAGCGTGGAGCAGCATAGCTGGTGCCAGACTAGAGTCATTGGGTGCTAGGGTTGGTTAGGGTTAGGGCCGCTCCGCTACGCCCTCTCTTCTTCTTCGGGCCGTTCCCCTGGGACGGTGGACGGAGGGCTGGACTGTGCCGTGTCCCCCCGGTCCCGCAGGGACGAAGAGTCGGACAAATCCGACCTGTAGCGGGAACCCCTACGGCGCTGGGCGGCTCTATGACAGTGAAGCGTCAGCCGCAGCTGGGGGAAGGGGTCACCCGCACTCGGGAGGGTAGCGCCCCTCTGGCGAAGAGTGGGCGGGGGGGTTTCCTGGGTGGGGAAAGGGATAGCGCAAATCCGGGGAAAACGGGGTAGGGTAACGCGAAAGCGAAGTGGTGCAGGGGGGTTCCCCGAGGTTATGCCTCGAGCGGTTCCGGGGGGCCCCCCAGCTGCACCGGGGTGGGCGCTGGTTTTTTAGTGGGTGTGAGTCCCACACTACCCTGAGGCCTGTTGCGCCAGGTCTCAGGGTGAGCATAAGGCATTTTACCAGCGATATAAAAAAAAAAAAAAAAAAAAAAAAAGGTTAGGTTAGGTTAGGTGAGGTTAGGTTATAGCCGTTCCCCACGAGGCTGTTTCCTTGTCGTGGTGTGGGGCTTAAGCCTTTCCGTGCTGATCCTGTGGAGCAATGCTGGCGAGGTTTAACCAAGCTAGTCTGGTCCACGGGGGAGCGGGGGGTGACTGAACGACAGCCAAAAGTGTGAATGAGTGCGTGCATGGCGATGAGTGAATGAGACGCGGTCGTGCGCTCGGCGGATATTCCTTGAGTGAAGTTTGTACCTTTACAGGGCTGCAGTGGCGCACTGTCACGGGCCCAAAGTGGGAAAACCGCTCCTCGAGGCTGCTGGAGCCTAGCCGGGGGTTGAACCTGGGAGCGTGGGCGTGTGTGTGGAGGATTACCTGGTCCGTATTTCCTCATACCCGAAGTCCGGTAGGGCAAATCCGGCAGAGTCTAAACCGACCGGCGGCCTATCCTGTTTCGGATTAGCAGGGGAATCCGCGGGCGGAGGACTGAATGTGTCAGAGACAGGGGGGATCGCATGGATAGGAGCAACCAACCGACAAACCGACAGCGGCTTCCATGCGAAGGGGGTTAGGGTCACTTCAGGCGGGGATAGATGCTGCACCGCGGTGTAGCTGCCATGATGGCCGAACCGTCTTGAGACAAAAAAAATAATAATATGGATTTAAACAAAACAAACACAAATGGAGGAGAGAGGTTTTCGGAGGAGTTCGCCGGAGATCCCTTTGCAATAAGGGATAGTATCGGGAGGTCACCGCCGTCAACACCAACGGCGGATCTGGTCTCCCTTGCTGCATCGGTAGACCAAAGGGCGACGTCGGGCAAGGGAGCAATCCCAAAACCTAGGTCGGAGGGAAAAATCAACTGGGGTGGGCCGTTCGCAGGGATGGCAATGACCCTCAGCCTAGGGAGGGCGCCTGAGAAGTCCCCGGCCCATGCAGAAGGAGACGAGCAGAGGAAGGCACGGGAGGCTGTCGCTGCTCTTGCCGAGGCGATTGAGGAGATGTGCCGCTTTACCAGGGAGCACAAGAACGCTCATGCTTCCCTGAAGGAAGGACTTAGCAAGGCGGCACTGCTGGTGAGGCAGGTGGAGAGAGGGTGGCGCTGGGCGGAGAAGGAGCTCAGCAGATCCGGGGACACCGCCGAACGAGCAACGGCGTCGACGTCCACTCAGACGGAGGCAGAACTGGAAGGTGCTCTTCCGCAATTGGCCCGGGAAACGGATGGATCAACCGGCGGGGCGAAGAGGAAGCAGACCTCCCCATGTACCGGCGCAACAGAAAAGCGCCCATGTCCGGAGGCAGCCTTGATGGAGGAGGGGGCAGCTGAGGCGGCTCGCCCCACTGAGAACGGGGTGGGTTGGACGGTAGCGGCCAAGAGAGTCCGGCCTAAGAGGAAAGGAGGGGCTTCCGCACCGCAGAGGCAGAAGCCGCAACAACAACAGCAACAGCAGCAGGCACAGCAGAGCAAGGGCCTGCAGGGTGCGCTCAAGATCGGTGGCCGGCGCGGCGGCAGGTGAGGCCGGACGCGGTCCTCATTAAGACGACGGGTGGGGCGGCCAACTACGCCGAGGTCCTCAAGAAGATCAAGCGGCAGGTGGACCCAGAAAAAACCGGGGCCCAGATTTCCGCGGTAAAAAAGACCAGGGGGGGAGACGTCCTGGTCGAGCTGAAGCGGGGCAGCAGTGGAGTCCAGGCCCTGAGGGACGCAGTGGCGGGGGCACTAGGGCAAGGCAGCAAGGTGGCAGCCCTTGAGCCTATGCTCACAGTTGAGGTCAGAGATCTTGACAATGTCACCGAGGCTGGCGAAGTGAAGGAGGCGCTGACCAGCACCCTACGAGTCGAATGTGCTGGAGAAGTGAGGATGAGGAGAGGGTACAATGGGACCCAGGTCGCATTAATACGGCTCCCGGAGCGAACGGCCAGAAGGATCCTGGCCGTTGGTAAGGTCAAGGTAGGCTGGTGTATCTGTAGGATACGCGAACGAGTCACCGTGGACAAGTGCTTCCGGTGCCAAGGATACGGCCACCAGAGCGGGGAGTGCGTGGGCGTGGACTGCTCCAACGCGTGTAGGAGATGCGGCAAGGCGGGTCACAAGGAAAAGGACTGCCAGGACAGCTCAACCTGCGTACTGTGCAGCAGGAATAACTGGAGGGCCGACCACTTTACAGGGAGTGGAAGATGCAGGGCGTTCAGGGAAGAACTGACGAAGGCGAAGGTGAGGCACAATAGGAACTCGGCCCCGGAGACCCGGAGGACTGGTGGCAGGGAAGATGCTGGGCAGGAAGCAGCGCTTCTTTCTCCCAGCAACCGCGAGGTGGAGTTCCGAAGGAGGGTCGGATCAGTGTGGGCACAATGCCTCGCGTAATAGACAGCTCCGCACGTAGCAGGACGCCTGGTGCACGCATACTCCAGGTCAACCTGAACAGGAGTCGAGCCGCCCAGGACCTTCTCGCGCAGACCGCGGCGGCCTTGGGGGTTAGCATCCTGCTGGTATCCGAGCCTAGCAGCACGGGCAAGGCAGGACTGTGGATGCCCGACCGTAAGGGGGATGCGGCGATCGCAGCAACGCGAAACTTCACTGGCAACATAACACCGGGTGGAAAAAGTGAGGGCTTCGTATGGGCTGAAATTAACCAGACCTATGTTTTCAGCTGCTATTTTTCGCCCAACGCGAGGATCGAGGACTTTGAGAGGCAACTTGACGAGCTGGAGGCGCAGGCCAGAGCAGTGGGTAACAGAATCCTCATAGCGGGCGACTTCAACGTGAAGTCACCTTTGTGGGGGTCTGAGAGATGGGACGACAGGGGCCGAATCGTGGCGGACTTTCTAGCCAGGCTTGATCTCTTCCCAATCAACACGGGGGAAGCTCCGACCTGGAAGAGAGCGGCTACTGGCTCGAAGTCGGTCATTGACATCACGGTTGGCAGCCCTAGCGTGGCAGCCGAGATGCGCGAATGGAGGGTCCTGGAGGAAGAGAGCTTGAGCAACCACAGCTACATCTACATGGAGTGGGCGCTCAGCTCGAGCAACCGGACGCAGCGAGGAAGCGGAGGCTATCTAGGGACAACAGGCTGGGTCTCCAGGAAGCTCGACAAGGCGGCCATGGTGACCTGCCTCGCCGAGGAGAAGCGGAAACGCGGGAGCCGTCCAACAGATACCGGCGACTCGGAGGTCGATGCGCTGATGAATACCATCACTAGGGCATGCGACGCAGGTATGCCAAGAAGGAAGCCCCCTCGAGGCAAGCTCGCCGCGCACTGGTGGACCGATCGGATCGCCCAGCTTCAACGGGAATGCGTAAGCGCCAGGAGACGAGCTCAGCGCGCACGAGCTAAAGGCGGGGTTGCGGACGCCAGCATGGCAGCTTACCGGACGGCGAAGCGGGACCTCAGAGACGAGATCAAAGCCAGCAAGGCCAGGTGCTGGGAGGAGCTCTTGCAGGCGGTGGATGAGGACCCGTGGGGGCTGCCGTACAAACTGGTCACCAAGAAGCTGGGAGTGCTTCGGCAGCCGGTCGACCCGGTGACCGTGGAAAACATATTAACCGAGTTGTTTCCGGTCCACAGGCAGTCGGAGAGGAGCTTCCTCGGGACGGCCGTAGCTGGCCCCCACCCCGAGCCCTTCACCTTGACGGAGCTGTACCACGCAGCTAGGAGGATCAGCGGAGGCAAGGCACCTGGCCCCGACGGCGTACCTGGGGAAGCCCTGGCAGTGGTCGCGGAGAACTACCCGGAGGCACTGCTCAGGGCGTTCAACGAGTGCCTACAACAGGGGATTTTTCACCCGAGGTGGAAGCGGCAGAGGCTGGTCCTGCTACCGAAGGGACAGGCCAAAGAGGGAAGCGGGCAAAAATACCGGCCCATCAGCCTGATCGATGTGACGGGGAAGCTGCTTGAGAGGCTTCTGCATGCCAGGCTGGAGGCCGCCCTCAACGCGTCTGGGGGCTTAGCTGACAACCAGTACGGCTTCCGAAGGGGCAGATCCACGACCCACGCCATCGACGAGGTTGTTGACATCGCGAGGAAGGCTAACGAGCGTAAAGGTCGCTTCGCTACCCCCTGCTTGATGGTGCTTTTGGACGTCAAAAACGCCTTCAATGCAGTGGGGCACCAAGTCATACTGGACGCGCTGGAAAGGAGGAACGGCATGCCGGCGTACCTCGTCGGGATGGTCGGGAGCTACCTGGAAGACAGGCTGCTTCTGTACCGTACCAGCGAGGGAGAAAAAACCCGTCGGCTTTCAGCGGGTGTGCCGCAGGGGTCGGTCCTCGGGCCGCTGCTGTGGAACGTGGCGTACGACGACCTTCTCCGCATGAAAATGCCGGATGGAGTAACCACCGTGGGCTTCGCAGACGACGTGGCGCTGGTGGTGACGGCAAGGACGACTGGCCTTCTGGAGGCCAAGACCACGGAAGCAGTCAACAGTGCCTGGGAATGGCTGACTGAGAGAGGACTGGACCTAGCAGAAAAGAAGACGGAGATAGTGGTGCTCACGCGGCGGAACACCCTGAAGGTCAACCCTATTTCGGTCGAGGGGCACGAGGTCGCGCCCACGGGAAGCGCCAAATACCTTGGAATGACCATCGATGCTAGGCTGAACTTCGCTGAGCACGTGCAACAGGCTGCCAGCAAGGCAATGGGTGTGGCCGCGGCCATCGGAAGGCTTATGCCCAACATCGGGGGCCCGGCTAGCGGCAGAAGAAGGCTCCTGGCGAGCGTCACCTACTCCGTGGCGCTGTACGGAGCTCCGGTGTGGGCCGACGCCCTGAACTGGCCTGCGCCCTCCGGGTGGTATCAGCGTACCGCACGGTCTTGACGCCGGCCGCCATGGTGCTAGCGGGACTAATCCCCCTGCACCTCCTGGCTGCTGAGCGCAAAAGAATATCAGATGCGGAGACGGGAGGAGGGAGGCTGAGCAAGCTTGCCAGAGGCAGGCTCAGGCGCGACGAACGGGAGCGGACGGTCGAGAAATGGGACGAGGAATGGAGCGCGGAGGACAAGGGGGCGTGGACGAGGGTCGCAATACCCTCGGTCATGCCCTGGATAGACAGAGGACATGGCAAGATGGACTTCCACCTCACACAGGGGTTAACTGGACATGGATGCTTTGGGGCGTACCTACATCGCATCGGAAAAGAAGAGTCGGCGGAATGCCACCACTGCGACGAGGCCTCGGATGACGCGAACCACACCTGGTTTGTATGCGAGGCCTGGAACACGCAAAGAGAAGAAATGTGGAGAACCACGGGACGAGCCAAAAGCATTCAGGACCTGGTAAGGGCGATTCTCGGAAGCTCGGAGAAGTGGAAAGCCGCGGCTGACTTCGCCGGAGCAGTGCTGCGCGCGAAGGAGGAGGCCGAAAGAAGGAGAAGAAGTGAACGACGCGCCGCAGAGTAAACAGGTAAGCGGTGGCGGGATTCATTTAACTTGGTATATTTGCTAATTGGTGAAGGGGACAAAGGTGATGGTGTTGGCGAGCGAGGGGGTGTACGGGACAACCAGTGCAAAGACACCCTTGAGCAGCCCTAAGCTTGCTTTGTAAAACAATATTTGGCGAGGCAGAGCATGTGACTAACGCAGTGCAGTAGTAGTGTAGTGTAGATAGAACTTAAGGTGCACGGAGGCGGTTGGTGGACAGGACACTTGTGCGAAGTCGCCCGAGCGCCAAGCATGTTAAGTTAAGAACAAGACAGAGTGACAAACTGAAAAAAGTGTGAGCGGGGCAGAGGACATTGGACGCTAAGCGCGTAATTCTGGCCACGCCGAGTGACGTTCGGAGGACGAAGAAGGGCTAACTAAGGCGTGACTGTCGGTTTAAGATGACTCACGCCACGCTCAGGGAGGCGAAGGGAGGCCACGAAGAACTGGCCGGCCACAGGGACGAAGCGAAGTAATGCGAAAGCGGTTCCACTTCGCCCTGGGCGGGGGCGGCGGCGGAGGGGTTTTAGCCGGTAAAAATCCGGCACTATCCGAGGACAACTAGAACATCCGGATGTCTTTTGAAGATTTCCTCGTCGCCGCCAAAACAAAAGAAAAAAAAAAAAAGGTTAGGTTAGGTTAGGTTAGGTTAGGTTCCCCACGAGGCTGTTTCCTTGTCGTGGTGTGGGGCTTAAGCCTTTCCGTGCCGATCCTGTGGAGCAAAGCTGGCAAGGGTTAACCAAGCTAGTCTGGTCCACGGGGGAGCGGGGAGTGACTGAACGACAGCCAAAAGTGTAAATGAGTGTGAGCATGGCGATGAGTGAATGGGACGCGGTCGTGCTCTCGACGGATATTCCTCGGAGACTAACCAAGGAAGGAGTAGTAACCGACTGACCGGGGCCACGAGTGAAGTTTGTACCTTTACCGGGCTGCAGTGGCGCACTGTCACGGGCCCAAAGTGGGAAAACCGCTCCTCGAGGCTGCTGGAGCCCAGCCGGGGGTTGAACCTGGGGGCGCGGGCGCGTGTGTGGAGGATTACCTGGTCCGTATTTTGTCATACTCGAAGTCTGGTAGGGTAAATCCGGCAAAGTCTGACCCGGAAGGGAGCTTAACCTGTTCGGAAGTGTGGCAGGGGAATACCTGGACGGCAGACTGGGAAGCGGGGGGGACAGGGGGGTTCGCATGGATAGGGCCGACCACCCGACAAACTGACAGCAGTTTTCATGCGAGGGGAACTAGGGACTTCACCGGCGGGGATAGATGCTGCACCGCGGTGCAGCTGCTATGATGGCCGAACCGTCGTAAATCATAAAAAATACATAATATGGATTCGCAAAACAACAAATACCGAGCTGGAGAGGAGATGAATTTTTAGGAGTTCCTGGTTGACCCTGGGACGACGTTCGATCCCTCCGCAAGAGGGGATAGCATTGCAAGGTCACCCCCGTCTACACCAACGGGGGAGCTGGTTGCTTTTGTCAATGGCCAGGAAGAGAGGGAAAAGGTGCCGATCACGCCGCAGGGAGCGGAAATCGAACTAGCAGAGGCCAGAGAGTCCACTAACCTCGTGGAGCCCCAGGCGGCAAAGAAGATGCCAGTCGGGGCGCAGGCAAAGCAGGGGGCGGCAAGGGAGCGATACCCAAGGCCAAACCCCTGGAACGGGCGATAGCAGGTGGAGCGCTAGGGGGACTCACGATGAGTCTCAACCTCGCGGCCGTCCCCAGAAGGGACACAAACCGGCGAGAGGGCGAAGAGGGAGGGAGGGGTGATGAAGCTATCGCAAACCTGAGCAGCGTGATCGAGGAAGCGCTCAAGTTCACGCGGGAGCACAGGAACTCCCACGTCGCTATCAGGCAACTGGTAGCGAAGGCCAGTGTGCTAGTAAGGTAGGTGGAGAGGAGTTGGAGTTGGGCCAAGGGAGGAATGGCCAAAACAACAGACAAGGAGCAGCAGGCCGCAGCGGCCGCAGCGAGCAAGTGCACGCCGACGGAGGAAGCGGCGAGGCAGGGAGCAGCCCTGGCGGCCGAGGGCCCCAAGCCGACGGCGCCGAACGCGGCCAAGAGAAAGCAGATTTCTCCATGTGCCAGGGCAAGTGAAAAAAGGCCGTGCCCGGAAAACTCAAGGGCAGTGGCACCACCAGTGGGTAAGGAGGAGTGGAGTAAGGTGGTGAGGAGAAGTCGGCCCAAGCGGATCAGCGACAAGCCGGCAGAGGCGAGCGCGCAGGCCCAGCTCAAAGTGGGGACCAGAAAGCCTATACGGCCAGATGCTGTCCTCATAAAAACCGCGGGAGGGAGCAGCTACGCGGAGGTCCTCCGCAAAGTCAAGGGCCAAGTAGACCCGGAGAAGGCAGGAGCCCAAGTAGCCGCCATAAGGAAGACCAGGGGCGGCGACGTCCTGGTGGAGCTGAGGAAGGGCAGCGGTGGCGTGCAGGCCCTAAGGGACGCGGTAGCAGGGGCTCTGGGCCAGCAGAATAAGGTCTCCACCCTAGAGCCTAAGATGACGATCGAGATCAGGGACATCGACGACGTCACCGAGGCAAGCGAGGTTAAACTGGCCCTAAACAAAGTTCTGAAGGCGGACGTAGTTAGCGAGGTGAGGATGAGGAAGGGATACAGCGGGACCCAGGTCGCGCTGATTAGGCTCCCAGAGAGGACGGCGCGCAAAGCCCTGGCAGCAGGAAAAGTAAAGATCGGCTGGACCAGCTCCAGAATTCGGGAGCGCGTCATCGTCGACAGGTGCTTCAGGTGCCAGGGTTTCGGCCACAGGAGCACGAAGTGCAGAGGTATCGACCACTCAAACGCCTGCAGAAAATGCGGAGCAAACGGACACACGGAGAAGGACTGCCAGGGTAGCCCAAAGTGCCCCCAGTGCGCTAGTTCGGGCGCGCGGGCGGACCACTTCGCAGGGAGCGGCGGATGCCAAGCCTTCCGCAAAGAGTTGGAGAAAGCGAAACTCCGCCAGAACAGGCTGGCCATGGTGGAGCCTCCCAGGACCCAGGGAAGAAGCGAAAAGGTGCTGGACTCGGTGCTCCTCTCACCCAGTACAATGGGGGTGGAGTTCCGGAGACGGCCAGGCAGCGAGACGCCATGATGCCTCACGAGGAGCAACATAGGGGGGCGCCGGGGACTCGTATCCTGCAGGTAAAACTCAATCGGAGTCGGGCCGCGCAGGATCTCCTGGATCAGACGGCCACCGCCAAGGGAGCCGGCATCTTGATGGTGTCGGAACCCGGCCAAGCGGGTAGACAGGGTAGCTGGCTCATCGACAGGACAGGGAAAGCGGCGCTACCCACCACGCGCTGCTACAAGGGCGCACTGGAGCTCGGGGGTAGCGGAGAGATGGCTTCGTCTGGACCCGGACCGCAAAAACGAGCCTCTTCAGCTGCTACTTCTCGCCCAATATCACTATCGGTGACTTTGAGACGCGGCTAGGGGAACTCGAGGAAGCGGTCAGTGGAGTTGGTGGTAGAGTCCTAGTGGCTGGCGACTTCAATGCGAAGTCCCCGCTATGGGGCTCGGACAAGATGGACGAGAGGGGAAGAGCAGTGGCTAAGCTTATGGCTAGGCTCGACCTCCACCCCCTCAACGACGGAAGCACGCACACCTGGGCCAGGGAGAGTACGGGCTCTAGGTCAGTGATTGACATCACAATGGCCAGCTCGTCCGTACTAACTGAGGTGCAGAGGTGGCGGGTCCTCGATGAAGAAAGCCTGAGTGACCATCGTTACATCAAGATGGAGTAGGTGACGCGGACACGGGCCCCGACGACTAGGCCGCAGCACCTGAGACAGGCCAGCTTAAGCTGGTTAACCAAGAAGCTCGACAGGAAAGCCATGGTAGCGGCGTTGAGGGACGGCGAAGAACACCGGAGGAGCGGCACGACAGGTACCGAGGTAGACAGGACGACGGCAACCATCGCCAGAGCTTGCAACGCGGCTATGCCAAGGAAAAGACAGAACAAACGTAAAACGGAGGTGCACTGGTGGACAGACAAGATCGCACAGCTGAGAAGAGCCTGCCTCCAGTGCACAAGAACGATGCAAAGGGCGCGCAGAAAGGGCGAAGGCTGGGAGGAGAGCTTGGAGAGCTTCAAGGCCGCCAAGAAGATCTTGACGGCGGAGATAAAGGCCAGCAAAGCGAGATGCTGGGAGGAGCTCATCAAGACCGTGGACGATGACCCATGGGGGCTACCATATAAGCTGGTGATGAAGAAGCTGGGCCCTGCCCGACAGCCTGAAGATCCGGAGATTATTGAGAGAGCGCTCGAGGAGTTCTTTCCACGCCGCAGGACAGACCCAACCGTGCAACAGAGAGGGGACTACACGGCACCCGAGGCTTTCACTAGGCGGGAGCTGTGGAGAGCGGCCAAAAGGCTGAAGGGAGGCAAGGCGCCGGGGCCAGACGGGGTCCCGAATGAAGCGCTGCGCGTCGTGGTAAAGAGCACCCCGGAGGTGCTCCTGAGAGCATTTAACGAATGCCTCCGGGAAGGCCACTTTCACGACAGGTGGAAACGCCGAAGGCTGGTTCTTCTGCCGAAGGGCGCGTCCGGAGAAGGCGAGGCCCAGAAGTACAGGCCCATAAACCTCATCGACACCACGGGAAGGCTGATGGAAGGAATGCTCCACGCCAGGCTGGAAGTAGCCTTGGAGGAGACTGGAGGACTGGCCGGACGGCAATTCGGCTTCAGAAAGGGCAGGTCGACGATTCAGGCTATCCAGGAAGTTGTCGACATCGCAAGGCGCGCTAACGTGAAGAAGGGACGGTTTGCCACCCCCTGCTTGATGGTGCTTTTGGATGTCAAAAACGCCTTCAACGCAGTGGGGCACGGCACAATCATCGCAGCGTTAAGAGAGAGAGTCGGCTTACCAGCATACCTCCTGGCGATGGTCGAAAGTTACCTAGAGAATAGGCTACTTTTGTACCGCACTAGCGAGGGTGAGCGAACGCGCCGACTCACAGCGGGAGTCCCTCAGGGGTCGGTCCTCGGGCCACTCCTGTGGAACATAGCCTACGACGGTCTGCTCCGGATGAAGATGCTGGAGGGAGTGACTACCATAGGCTTCGCGGACGACATCGCGCTGCTGGTGACGGCGAAGACGACGGACCTTCTGGAGGTAACGACCAACGAGGCAGTCAACAGTGTGTGGGACTGGCTTAAGGAAAGAGGGCTGGACATAGCCGAAAAGAAAACGGAAGTGGTGCTTCTTACCAGGAGACGAACGCTTGACGTGAGGCCAATCCT
Organism: Diprion similis; assembly: GCF_021155765.1. Taxonomy (NCBI): domain Eukaryota; kingdom Metazoa; phylum Arthropoda; class Insecta; order Hymenoptera; family Diprionidae; genus Diprion; species Diprion similis. Next base: position 14,080,410 of record NC_060115.1, on the reverse strand, counting down.
GGTCAAGGAACACCCGGTAGAGCCAGCGAAGAGTGCAAAGTACCTTGGCGTCACCATCGATGCAAGGCTCAACTTCGCCGAGCACGTGGTGAGGGCAACCGACAAAGCCATGAGGATGACTACGGCACTTGGCAGACTTATGCCAAACGTTGGAGGACCATCCTACGTCAAGCGTAGGCTCCTGGCAGTAGTAACCTACTCAGTCTTACTGTATGGAGCTCCCGTCTGGGCCGAGGCCATGAACGTAGCGAAGAACAAGAACAGGATGGATGCAGTAGCAAGAACGTGTGCGCTGAGGGTATCTACAGGCTATCGTACGATATCGACGCAAGCGGTCATGGTGCTGGCGGGCCTGATCCCACTGCACTTGATGGTGGACGAGCGGAAGAGAATTTCGGCAGTGGAGTGCAATAGTGCATTGGCCAAGGCAAGGGCCAGACGCGAGGCAAGGATGACCACCATGGACATGTGGGACGAGGAGTGGAGAAAAAGCGAGAAAGGGGCGTGGACCAGAGACGCGATACCCACGGTTATACCTTGGGGAGAGAGAAGGCACGGGCAGATGGACTTCCACCTAACCCAGGGCCTCTCTGGCCACGGCTGCTTTGGGGCCTATCTGAGTAGGATCGGTAGAGACGCGACACCTGGGTGCCACCACTGCGGGGCCGAGGTTGATGACGCCGAACACACATGGTTTGCGTGCCCGGCATGGGAACTGTGGAGGGAGGACATGCGAGGCGTGACCGGGCCAGCCAGAAACATCCGGGAGGTGGTCCGGGCAATGCTGCAAGGGTCCAACCAGTGGGAGGCCGTGAAAACATACATAGGACGAGTCCTGCGGAAGAAAGAGGAGGCCGAAAGGGAAAGGAGAGGAGAAAAAGGAACCGGAAGAACGGACCTAGGGGGGCCTGCACGACGAACGGGGTGTGGCTGCGATCTACGGTACAGCCACACCGTCTGTTTTAGAAGTGCGGGAAACCTCCAGGAGACGATGGCGATTGGATCCGTGACTGGCGACATCAGTACGGAACATGACAAGATCATGGAACTGGCGGAGGAGCATGCAGCGGAGGAGATCCCTAGGGGACCCCCAGCGACCAGGGCTGCAAGACCGGTGGGTGGAGGTGCGGAGGTCCGGATGTCTTATGGAGACGTCAATTACATAGGTAACAACCGGGCCATCTTTTACCTCAAACGACGATACGGGGGCCCGCAGTTGTTCAAGAACTCTTGCAGCCCGCTAAATATGCAGCCGCCAGGACTGGATGTGGTAGTGCTGGACGGCGTGGTCTTCACCGCCGACTGCAGCTGCGCGAGCGCGGATGAACATAGTAGAATGTTCCCGCACTACAGGACGACGGTAGCTGACGGGGAGACCATCTCGCACTGGAGGCTGAATACAGATACGACGGGGCGGACAGCGGCTCGCAGCACGGCCAACATGTCGACGGCCAGCAATATGCTGGTGACGCAACGGCATCAATTCACAAAGTAAACGACTGCGAGGTGAATGAGTGTAGTGTGAGTGGAAGTTGGTGACGAAAGGGGTGGATCTGGACGCTTTGCGCATTGACATCCCCCCCCAAAAAACAATAATAAGGTAGTGTTGCATGACTCAGAACAACAGTGGACAGGTGGTAGTTATAGGTTAAGAAGTGTAAGACATGACATAAACATTATAAATGACTAAGACTGTAGGCGGGGCAGGTGAAATTGGACGCTACGCGCAAATAGAACTCTGCCCACGCCGAGTGACGTGTGGAGAAAGAGAAAGGGCTGACTGAGGCGTGACTGTCGGGTTGAGATAGCTCACGCCACGCTGAGGGAGGCGGAGAGAGGTCACGAAGAACTGGCCGGCCACAGGGGCGAAGCGAAGTAATGCGAAAGCGGTTCCACTTCGCCCTGGGCGAGGGCGGCGGCGGAGGGGTTTTAGCCGGTACAAATCCGGCACTATCCGAGGACAACCAGAACATCCGGATGTCTTTTAAAGATTTTCTCGTCGCCGCCAAAACAAAAAAAAAAAAGGTTAGGTTAGGTGAGGTTAGGTTGCGATTTTGTGGTTACTGATATCAGCCCACCAGTTGCATCTTCTATGCACTGTAAACCAATTTTAAGTAAAGTTACATTCATTACTTCTTGGTTTAATACTTACCATTATACAATTATAAAAATTGTATAATAAATCTAATACACTACGAACACACTAAAAATATATATATATATATATATTGTGACGTGGTATTTTATACCCCGTCACATGGGTTGAATATCGCTCTCCTTATTTTCAGAATGTCGTAAAAAGTAACGAAAACACGTCTGGGGCCAATACTCCAAAAAGAACAACTAATTAATTCCTAAGTGAGACTTAATTATTAAGCTAATTCCTGTCTTTTTTTTTATCTCTGTATCACACTACGAGAGCTACCTTCAGCGACACCGCTCCGAGGGAACCGAATATCGCGAAGCCAAGGTCACGTACCGGGTCAACAGCCAACTATCGTCAACTGCAACAGATCGGATACCGCAAAGTCAACTTCAGATGGATGCCTACCTAGGTTGCGTACAGGGTCGTGCGTGAAGCACAACGAAGACCTCCGATCATTTAGACTTATCGGCCAGGAGCCGAACCATCGCTAGAACGCCACTGCCGCATGGATGCATCGTAGACGACGTACAGGGCTGTGCGTCAAAAACACAATCAAGCCTCCCGTCGCGGTACTTATCAGCCTGGAGCTGAACCAGCATAATATCTACTGTCTCGCCTACTATACCGCAGAATCGTAGCTGTCTACAAACCTACGATTATCGAAGGACTGCATCGTGAGGACAAGCCCGAGAAACCGTGGTGGACCACGCCGGACTGATGGTCTTAAGGATGGGAACCCTGCGTGTAAATCATCACCATCAGGAAGGCTCGGTGCAACAGTGCCGTAGGGCCCGCACCGAGTTGCAGTACCGGAGAGATAGTCAGCGCGGGGAGTACTAGCACTGCATAAGTTGACGACGCACCAATCTCGAATTCTGCAAAGTATCGGTACCGCAACAATGTGAGTAGGATCATTCTTCTCGTCGTCGTTCCTAGATCTCTCGCACACATCGATACCGCAACACCGTGAGGGGTAGACCTTCCCCTCTCGCGAGGACCGCAAGCAGCTGACCATAGCCCTCCCACATATCGCTCGACGGATCGATAATTCTCTACAGGACAACGTGGGAGGAGGAGACACCCAGGAATGGACTATCGCCCATCTACACCTGTTGACCCGTACCACGTGACCCTCTGGCCCAATTATCGATCACCGAACACCGGAAAAGGATCACGTGATGAAATCTCGCCGAAAATCGACCGGGATCGTCAGGATCGCCGCTCGTCTCTTCACATTCTACGTCCAGCTATCGCTAGTTACAGACGTGCTTTCGCTACACTCAGTGTTACTTTACTATCGCTATTTTCTGCTCACGTATTCTAACGATTCAGTGCTTTCTACTTTCCGCTTTTCGACTGCCTGCTTCTCCGCCTATCTCTGTTCTATCTTCTATTTTCGTAAGTGAGGTTTTTCTTCTATCTATTTTGTGAAGCCACGAATTTACTTGCTTTACATCTTTTTCTCTCTTTTCTTACCTATTATCGATTTTCTCTCTTTTATCTCGCAGTTTGTTCTGCGTGAGCCGCGTGGGCTCGTATCGTATTCTCTTCTTATCTCTTATCTTATTCTCTCCCTTATTATCGAATATTGCAAGTAATTTCGCGACTGGTTAGTTTACTATTATTTGTAGTGACTATTATCTATTTCCTTGATTTATCTCGTTTGAATGATTTTCTTGATATCGCTGACTAGCAGCGCCTTACTTATGCTTTCGTAAAATATCTCTGAACACCGTATTTTATTCGAATCTCTGATTTATCGTTCTCAGGAGTGATTGTTAAATCAATTAGCTTATAAAGTCTCTAATTTTGTCTCTTATTTCGCTTCTCGCTATCTGATATCTATTTTCTCTCTGTATCTCTGTTATAATTTCTCAAATATTGTTTCTTTGATTTCTTAATATGTTACCGATTTGAATATTATCGAATATCTTTCTGATTCAATTATTATCGAATATCTTGGAGGAATTATATCGTAAGCGTACCGCGTGCGCGATCTTATATCGCTGCGCGGTATAGCCGTTGTTCTCTTTTGACATTGGAGTGTTGTGCCGTACCGAATAACACCTTTTTCATCGCTTTCTTTGCTAATACCGCTGTTACGTAGTTTGTCCGTAGATCTCTAGTTTGTAATATATCGCATTATAATATTTTGCCCTCTATAATACCTGTTCTTGACACGTCAAGATATCTATTTCTTGTTCATCATAATTATAATATTTCGTCGTATCGCATATATCGCAAGCTAGAACCTACGTATTTCTCTAATTTCTCTTGTAATTTCTATCGTAATTTCTTCCGTAATTTCTATCATACCTGTTTTATATTATTTCGCTATACTTGATTATTTCTGACTTCGCTTCAAATATCGAATTATCTAACTGACTTGTAATCCTTGCCTTTCTATTAATTGTCATATCGTTTGTTACCGATTAATTGTAATATCTTTTGCTTCTCGATTAACTATAATATCTTTTGCTTTCCGACTAACTATAATATCTCTTGCCTTCTTTTGCCAATTGTATTCTCGTATTTTCTATCCATTATCGTGCCTCATTATTGTTACTCGTTGCTGCGATTATTCTGTACTTCTATGTGATTATATCTTTCCCGCCATACTATGCTACTTGACTTGAATTGTGACAATTAGTTTGAGAACTTTAGATTGTGCATTGCATGCTAGCCTATTTCTTATCTGCTTTGTAAACTTGCTGATTGTTATACCGAGTAATAGTATCGCGATCACCCGCTTCATACCGCTAAATTACTTGAATAATTGTATCGCTACCGTGCTACCTCTGAACTCACTTTATCTCTGGCTGTATCTGAATCTCTCTACTTGTTTTTTTTTTTAATACAATTGATACTATTACCATTTTCTTTAATATTGTGTTTTATCGACTTGGATACGACCCATCCCCTCTACCATTATCTTTACCTGCTGAGTGAGCTGTGCAAAACCGTCGTAGAATCTGATCTATTTCGTCATATCGTATTCTCTAATTATCGTATCTCTGACGCTACTGCGTCTGGCGCCCAACATTTATCTCTTTTTCTAATTATCGTTTCTTCCGTGATCAGATCAGTACCTGCGCCGTAGGGTAGCGTGATTATCCCTCCCTCAAGAATTATCGCTAATTTTCTTTTTACCTATAATAATCACGTTGCAATATATATTGGAAGTGTTTTGTGTTTCAAATAAAATATGGGTACGTGAGCTTAGTTAACGGAATCAATAAAAGGCGTTATGTAAAATATTTGGAGGAAAATTGCTTTAATGGCAATAGGTGTTTCTCGTTTTAAGTCTGAAACAGGACTGTTTTTACAATAATATCGGTTGACGCAGCAACCTTCTTCATTTGATAACATGAGAACGTTTATACTTCTTGCGTCGCAAGCTGACTACTAGATCATTTGGAAGGGGGGTAAAACGGGTGATTTTACCCTTTGTAACACTACTTCCCCCTAAGGAAAAGAGTCGTCTCGACTCGGACAAATTTAAACAATAATGAATTTGATCTAGCAGACGGTGCTCGAAGGTGAGTCGGAGCTGTGGCTCTAAAAATTCAAAAACTCCCTTTCTGCTATCTGGCATTTGCCCACAGTCTCAAGGTAAACCACAGAAAACCTTGAGCAGATAGTCGAGCATTAAGCGGAATTCAAGATCTTATGCGCCGTGTTTTCACAAAGGCTAGTGTAAAAGTGTGTAGTGTACAGCTTCGTGTAAAATCCGAAGGAGCGGCCAGTTCCCAAATTTCGGAAATCAGGTAAATCCAAACGAGCCAAAATGATCCGGGGAGAGGACCACGGGAACAGGAGAGGTTCCAATAGGAGTCCAAATCGACGGTGGCCTTAGGAGGTTTTTGGGGCTTCTTCTCAACCTTCGGGAACGAGGGAGAGGAAAGACGGCAAGTCGGTCCGGAATTCTTTCGGAAACTGCACACCCTAGATTGGGAGGACAAACGTGAGTGAAGGCAGACCAATTCGAATTCGCTGAGCGAATTTGGGAAGAGCACGGATCGTATGAATTTTATTATTTTTAAAGGAGAAAATAAACGATCTTATCTGGATTATCGTTGAGTATTTCTTTGAAATCGGGGCCTTCAGTCATCCTCAAATTCCAGGAGAAGGTAAAGGAAAATCAGGTTATGTCATAAAACAACCTGAAGAAGTGCTGACTAAAACTGACACATGGGTTAGAAAAATGTGAAAATCAAATAATCGCTCATCGACCATGAAAAATAATAATCGTGGCTCTATTCAGATTATAAAGTAATCAGAGCTGGTCTGACACAAAACTCGATTTATGAGAAGAATCTTCTAGAAGAAAACAAAAACCAATCTCGAAAACAAAACGAAAAATTGAAATAACAAATATCTGGATTCAAACAACCATTGTGAAAAAAAATTGTCAAAGAAGCATGACGTCCGAAATCCACGCTTGTCGCAACGCCGGAGTCCTGGCAAGGAGGTTTAACTTTGATTTTTCCCAATTAAATGCCGAAGAAGTACAACTTCAATTCGAAGAAGAATGGGAAAAACTGAAATGTGGTTTCCTTAATGGAACGTACATCAAAGGACAGTCAGGTCTTTTATGTTATCAGTGTCATCTCTTGAAGTAAGTTTTTTTTTTCATTTATTTTATTTTCTCTAAGATCTACTCATGATCTTTCCCTAATTTCAATTTATTTTTTACTATATTCTGGCAGTCCGGCTCCCGAATCTTCAAGTTCGAAAGTGTGGATTCATGTTACGACCGGGGAACCTGGACCTAGTTGTAGAAGGTGCAGAGGGAGTCTGCTAATTGGGTCCATCAAAAAAACCTCGTCATGTCACAGTTGTCAGAAAGTTAAAAATGAATTAATGAAAATTACCGAAATTTCCTTTTTCCTCAACGGAATCTAACTCAAGTTTAATGTTTTTCATTATAAAGTCTTGTTTATTTAATAAAATTTAAAGAATTCCAATAAATAAAGCGTATTTCAAACCAACTATCTTTTAAGAACTTCAAGAATAATTCTGAGCAACTCTAGAACAGTCCCAATTTCTTCTTCTCTGGTGTGGGAACAAATCCGAGTGTAAGAGATTTCTGAGGAAACTCACAAATAAACAACGAGATCTACTCTGACTTTAAACGCTCGAACGAGAAGAGCAGCAGAATTCGTTCAATAAATGAGACCCGAAGTCTCGAAAATTTTCCTAATTTGCAACGAGCTTCAAGGAAACAATTGTCTTTTAAAATCGATGTTTCGAAAACTTGACAGGTAGCGAGGTTAAATTCGTCTTGGTCGACAGAAGAAATCCTCTTAATGTTTAACCTCATCAGATGTTCCAGCTCTCGGTGAGTTTGTTTCGGATTGATGTCCATCTTCGAAAGGAGCAAGCCGGTCCGGGTGAACGACCTTTGCTTTTGTGTGAAGGCCTCTTCGGATTCTACCGGAACCATCTCTAGAAACTAAACAGGAACTGCGCATGCGCGAATTTAAATCCGTCGGCCGTGCAGTCTGGCCACTCCGAGACCCTGCTGTCAAACTCTGTTTCTGTCGGCGATGTAGTTCACATGCATTTTTGAGGTTAGAATCTCAAGTTATTGAGATAGTCACTCGGAAAGGCTTAGGAAGCATTTGTTATTGAAAATTGATTGTTCTAAGAACGGTCGGAATTTAATGCTGATGCTCTTTGAAAATTCGTCCTATTCGATTGAAACAAGAAATCTGTTCAAACGTTGGGTGCTTGGAAGAAACAAAGCAGGTAGGTGGGGACAATTCATTCAATCATTTTCATTACTTCATACATTAAGAATAACACTGAAATTTTTTTCTTTCAACAGAAAATACAGCCAAAATAATAGCATCTCTGCTGTTCGCTGATGTCTACTCTTCCCATTCAATTCATGACACATGCAGAGATCATCGGCCACTTTTGTTGGTTGGAAAAGGAAGTTGTAGATCTTACGGTTTCTTTCAATTTCAAATCTAATCTAAATAAATCTAATCCGAAGAGTAAAACTCAGAAACATTCTGCGACACAAGTTAAAAATCAACATTTTCAAAATGTGCCTCAGTGTCACAATTAACTTTAAGGATAATCATGTTTTAGAGTAATGTTCAGAACATTCATATGAAAATACTGACTTATCGGGTTCAACATTGTACCCCTTGTTCCTTTGAAACAAATGAATATCTAATTTTCACTGAAGTTCATGAAAATATTTACTTAAACCTAAATCCAATACAATATCTTGTTCACAGTGCTCCGAACATCATCCAGTAACATGAATATCCGGAAGGAATCCCTCTGTCGCAGAAACCGTTATAAGGTTCTTTGTTTTTAACTTGTGCCACTAGATAACTTTTGCATTGCAGATTTCATTTCCAATCTTAGGATGAGATTTTTTGTTTCGAACAGTGTTAACATGGGATGCAGAATTAATTGTAATAAATGGAGATTCACAAACTCTCAGTTTGAATGAAGGACCATTGTAAGAGTATAAAATTGAATCTGGTTTCAAGCTTTCAATAAGTTACCGGATGACGCCCTGATAAAGATTCATCATAAAAAAGTTAGCCAGCAAGTAAGTCCTATTGTAGACAAAGTGATCATTTGTGCGTGTACTAGTAAGTGAATGCATTCCTTAGACCTTGCCGGGGTTGAACGAGGCTCGAGCACGGATGATAGCTGCAACTAGCTAGTCAGATGATACTGTCGATTAATATTGACTTTAGAGACATTTTCAACTGAAGTTATCCAACATTTTTAGATTGAGATTGGTTCAGTTTACACATCAAAATTCATCCTTGGAATCTGATTTAACACTTGAAACACTATTCGTCTGAATTGAATACCAAGAGAATGAAAAATAAAATATCAAAACTGCCGGAAGTAAAATTTGAAAAATAATGCGGGCCAATAATACTGCTTGGATTACAATGGTGCACGGAATGATTGCTCTGTAAAATTAGTTAGCAGCAATTGTTGGATTACAAACTTATTACTATTGGCTCCATAGATCTAAAATGATGGAATATTCAAACACCATGATCTGTAGCGTGTCGTGCTATTCAATTTCGCGACGACTGATGTTCAGAAGGTGGCGATGACCAGAAGAAATTCCTTCGGATACCTGTTGTCTAATGGAACAACGGAACAACCAGGTTCGATGGTTGGAACAGTGGCACCAATCCAGAAACTAGGGTCCTAGCCACCAAAACTTTTTGACCATCAGGTAAAGTATGATTTTCATCCTATTATCCAAACTTAAAACTTTAAGTATGTCAGAACAAACGAATTTTATCATTGAATACATGTGAAAATATTGTAATATGCAAATATCATAGTATCAGAAATTTACTTACACGCTTCAACGCCTGACAACTTTAGTCTTGCTATGATGATGTTTGTTTTCCACCTGAAAATATCAAAAGATATTATCATCAGACAAGAGCTTCTAATTGTTTTGAATACCACTAATTTTCAATAAATTGCGACAGGAAAACGAATTGCTACTTTTTGCACTCCTAAGCTTTGTGTTTCAAGATACACTATTTCTTTTATTCCTTGTTACTGATTTTATTTTAATATTTCATGTTCATTGGCACTGATTACTGGCTTCCGGAGCACTGCACTGTAACAAATCTACTCTGGAGCAACCTTCTACTGGGTTTCAACAATCCATTTATTGGCAATTTTATGTGAATAAAGAATCTGTTTGAAATAAACAATATTTTCACTCACCTGCCTCAGTTTGTCTAGACTCCCACTCGTTGATGACGTTCCACATTTAATTTCAGATTTCTTCTTTCAATAAATAACTGATCCAATTTCTGTAGCTTTTGATATTTGTTTCTCCATTGACGCCTTTCTTGTGTCGATTAAATATCTTCTAATATCAACTACGGTATTGCTGAATGACACTTTTCTCAGAAAATTCACGATAAGTAGGAATAAATATCAACATAACCTCAATACGCTACTTTACGCGCGAGATATTCAGAGCCTTGTCACATTTCGTGTACGTTTTTCGCCTTGGTTAGCTGACGAAAATTACTCCGCGGGGCAATTTCGCTGATCAATGAAATTGAATCATTTGGCGCATGCGCAGTTCCTGTTTAGTTTCTAGAGATGGTCCCGGTATAAACAACATCGTTTATTCGGTTAACCACCTGGTAAGGGCCTTTCCAGTTCCGTTGGAGTTTTGGACATCGTCCTCTCTGTCGTCGTGGTTGAAAGAGCCAGACAGAGTCTCCAGGATTGAATTTTAAATCTCTAGCTCGTATGTCGTGGCGAGCTTTCAATTTATCCGAAGCTATCGAAATTCTTTCTCTTGCAAAATTATGAATTTCTTCTAGGCGTTGTTGTAAACCAGAGGCATAATCTGTCTGAGGTTGGGATTGCACGAGAACAGGGCCTTTCTCTAAATCTGACGGGAGTCGAAGATTTCTCCCCGTACGCATACAAGCGGGCGTCTGTTTTGTCGTCTCGTGAATCGCAGATTTATAAGACAGGAGGAAAAAAGGAATCCAGGTGTCCCAATCTCTCTGATTCTGCTCCACGAAGGACGACAAGTATTGGAGTAAAGTTCTATCCAGACGTTCTATCATGCTATCAGACTGAGGATGGAGGGGAGTAGTACGAGTTTTTCTAACCCCTAAAATTTGAGTAACTTCTTTCATTAAGCTTGACTCAAAATTTCGGCCCTGGTCCGTGTGTATTTCTAGAGGTACTCCGTGTCTACAGATAAATTCTTTTACGAACGCCTGAGCTACGGTAGAGGCTTCCTGACTGGCGAGTGGAATTACTTCGGGCCACTTGGCAAAATAATCAGCGATGACTAAGACGTATTTATTCCCACTGTAGGTTATAGGAAGAGGACCGAGGATATCCATTGCTACCCTCTCGAAAGGAGCTCCCACGTTGTAAACTTGGAGAGAGCTTTGTCCTTTATCTCGAGGTCCTTTCTTCGACGTGCAGACTTGACATCTCCGACACCAGTCTTCTACGTCGGCACGACATCGTGGCCAAAAATAACGATCGCGTATTTTACCTCAAGTTTTATTCGAGGCAAAGTGTCCACCTGCAGGAGAATCGTGGTGAGGAGCAAGAATCTCCGGAACTCGATTTCTGGGAACCAAAAACTGCCACTTGATCTCTCTCAAGTCCGCGGATTCCCATTTGCGGTATAATATTCCGTCTATTAAAAGAATAGAGTCCCATTGAGCCCAATAAATTTTGACGTCAGATTCAGCTGAGGATATTTCTTGCCAGTCTGGGCGAGTTTCTGTTTCTTTCCAAGATTTGACCTGAGACAGAGTAGAATCTTCTTGTTGAGATCTTTTCCAATCTTCGAGGTTTTCTCCAAGAGAAATCTTCCGTATTGTAGGAGGAGGATCTCTGTATTTTTGAAGGCGAGTACATTGCCTACAATCTGTTGTTTTTTCGCAGGGTCTTCGAGAAAGAGCGTCAGCGTTTCCATGTTGTAAACCTGCTCGATGACGAATTTCGAAATCGTACTGTCCGAGCCTCTCAATCCATCTAGCTACCTGACCGTCGGGGGATTTAAACGAAAGTAACCACCTCAAAGAAGCATGGTCTGTTCTAATCAAGAATTTCCTCCCGTACAAATAATGATGAAAGTGGACTACGGTTTTAACAACAGCTAAGAGTTCTCTACGAGTTACACAATAGTTCCTCTCGGTTTTACTAAGGACTCTGCTGTAATAGCTAATCACTCTCTCTTGACCTTCCTGAATCTGTGACAAGACTCCACCTATCCCTGACAAAGAGGCGTCTGTATCTAAAATAAAAGGAAGTTCGACCTCTGGATAGGCTAAAATCGGGGAAGAGGTAAGATTTTCTTTCAATTTCTTGAAGGCTTCTTCGCATTCCGGAGTCCAGTCGAATGGAATCTTGATTCCTGTGAGACGATGGAGGGGTTTGGCTATCGTGGCGAAACCTTTTACAAATCTTCTGTAGTAGGTACAGAGACCCAAAAAGCTCTGAATTTGCTCTTTGTTCGTCGGTGTCGGCCAAGCAGAGACCTTCTCGATCTTGGAGGGATCGGTCTTCACTCCTTCAGCGGAGACTATGTGACCGAGGAAGCTGACTTCTTTCTGGAACAGATGGCATTTCCTTGGACTCATCTTTAGCCCTGCTTGTTTTAACCTGGAGAAGACTTGTTTGAGGTGGTCCACTTCTTCTTCAAAGTCTTGCCCGAAGACGATTATGTCGTCCAATTAAACGAGGCAAATTTTTCCTGTGAGTCCTTGGAGAACAGTCTCCATCATCCGTTCAAAGGTAGCCGGAGCGTTACTTAAGCCAAAAGGCATTACCTTAAATTGCCATAATCCTCCTAGTCCTGTGACGAAAGCTGTCTTTTCCTTCTCCAGGGGATCCATCTCAACCTGCCAATAGCCACTCTGAAGATCAATGGTACCGAACCAGGTCGCGCCAGCAATCAGATCGAGCGTTTCGTCGATTCTGGGGAGAGGATAGGAGTCCTTCTTGGTTATGTCGTTCAGCTTCCTGTAGTCTATGCAAAATCTCTTGGAGCCGTCTTTTTTGTTGACCAGGACGATCGGAGAAGCCCAGGGGCTGGAAGAAGGCTCGATTACGTCGTTGGTCAGCATATCTTCAACGAGTTTCTTCACCTCTTCTCTGCCGTTGAGAGCGAGTCTCCGGGGAGCTTGTTTAATTGGAGGATTGTTTCCGACGTCGATTTTGTGTTTTACCGACGTACATCTCCCCTTGTCTCCGCTGTTGACTGCAAAAGAATCTGCGTACTTAAATAAAACAGATTTAAAGGATTCCTTCTGTTGTAAATCCAGCGTGGTCGACGATTTTTCAAAAAGATTTTCTACATGTGAAGGGAGCAGATTTTGATGATTGTCTTTGGAGAGTTCTACTTCTCGTATTCTTGGAGGAGTCCAGTATACTCTTCTTTTCTTCGAGCAGAGAGGGATTTCGCGGCTGTTAGACGTCAGAGAATTCCTCTTGGTGGAAATCACGCAATCGTGAGCTGTGAGGAAATCTAAACCCAAAATACCTTCATCCTCGATATCTGCGACAAAAACCTTGTGTGGAGAGTCGATACATCCGAAGAGGTTAATCTGCACGATAACCTCTCCCAAAACCGGGGTCGTCTCTCCAGTGGCTGTTCGCAAAGATAAAGAGGGAACAGTCTGGTCGTCGGATTTTAAAAGATCCGACCGAACCACGGTTACCTCTGCTCCGGTATCAATTACCCAGAGGCAGTCAACGCCATTGACAGTTCCGCGTGCGTAAAGACCAGACTGTCTTAAACTCCTTAGTAAAAACTGAGTCGCAAAAGGGCTTTCTACTCTAACAACCTGCGATGATTTTTGCCCTCCTAAATCATCTGAATCCAGTTTTTTGAGATAGCCATGGTCGAGGTGCCGGGATTAGAATTCTGATGACTATCTTCCCTGGCTACTTTACTATTTCGCCAATTATTAGCGTTTGAATTTGAGCTTTGCGTCTGTGTCTCTGCTTTGCCTTTTAACGCGAAGCAGTGATTGGCGTCATGGCCTTTTTGGTTGCAAAACAAGCAAGTGAGGGTAGTAAACCTATTGTCTACTCTCTCATTGACGTACTGAGGTCTTCTACTGTGGTTCTGAGAAGAACCGCGATTATTCTTATCTTCAAGATTTCTATTATTATTGTAATTTTTATTATCTTTCAGGTTATGAGACTTGGTCTCTTCCGAGCGACCACGTCTCTTTTCTATAGAGGTGTTATCATCCACCTGTACTTGGCGGAGTTTGCCCGCTCCAAAATATTGTTTTCACATGGCTTCTACCTCGAGAGCTTTGGCCATTGCCTCTCGTAAGGAAGTTAGACCCGACGTTCCAACGGCCATTTTAACTTCCGGGTCGTTAATAGCGTTTAAAAAAGCTTGTGTCGCTAAAATATTACGCGACGGTTCGTGGTCTGGCAAAGCTATTCGCGACAGTCGCTCTATGTCTTGTCCGAGAGAGGCAAGGTCTTCGTCTCGTCCTTGTCTCCTAGTTTGTAATTGAGCAGTATATAATTTTGTCAAATGATCATTACCGTATCTTAATTTTAACGCGGAGCTGAGCTTTTCGAAGTCAGAAATTTCTTCTTCTGACAAAGCTGTCAATACGTTCAAAGCTGGCGTTCTAAGACAAGAGGCAAGGCTATGAGCTTTCATGGCGGAGTCCCATTGATTATGTCTAGCAATTGTATTAAATTGTCTTTCATATTCTGCCCACGGAATTTTTCCGTCAGAAATAGGCGGTTTTAACGCACAGATAGGTTTTTCACATGTTTGAGAGGGAACTCGGAATACTCTTTGATTATCTAATTGATTTGATTGTGGGAAATGAGGTTGAGCATTTGATGGTGGCTCGGGAAAGTAGGTCTCGGTTATTACTCTAGGTCTCGGTTATCACTTTAGGTCTCGAAATCGGAGAACAGTCAAGTTCTCTAATAAAAGGAACATACCTTGAATTTTGAGGAACTTGGTCCACTAGAATTTGGCGAGGAGAAGTCCGGGGTGTCGGGATAAGAACCATCCTAGGAGTGGGTACCGGGGAAACTCTGGGAGTAGCGACCGGTTCTCCAGACTCCTGAGCTTGATTTTTAGCTTGAAGAGCCGACACTGTGGACTGGAATAGCTCGATGATTTGTGTTTCTGAGCGTGTCTGGGCCTCGCGATCCAGTCGACGCTGTTCTTGTTGTTCCTGTAGAATTTGGAGAAGCTGCTGCTGTTGTTGCTGTTGTTGGGCAGCAGCCTCTTGTTGTTGATGAATAATCTTCATCAGGTCAGCTTGGGTGACCGGGCTCTTACAAGGCGTTGAAGTCGGTTCAGGGGCTCGTGGGGAATCACTCAAAGAAGGATTGTCTCCGCAGCTTTCCCGGCGACGATAACGAGTGACTCTGTTGGTACTCATTATAATCACGCACTGAATTGATTCACGAAAGAAAAGCTCAAAATCCCGATTCTGACACCAGTGAAACTGTTTTGTGATTCAAATAAAATATGGGTACGTGAGCTTAGTTAACGGAATCAATAAAAGGCGTTATGTAAAATATTTGGAGGAAAGTTGCTTTAATGGCAATAGGTGTTTCTCGTTTTAAGTCTGAAACAGGACTGTTTTCACAATAATATCGGTTGACGCAGCAACCTTCTTCATTTGATAACATGAGAACGTTTATACTTCTTGCGTCGCAAGCTGACTACTATATCATTTGAAAGGGGGGTAAAACGGTTGATTTTACCCCTTGTAACAACATATATGCCAGTTGGTTAAAACATGGCTTTAAATGAACACTGTCGCACCGCTCTAAGATTAGCAAAACTAATCTATGAATCAGAAGACCATTTTCCTTCAATGGTATTATATGAAGAGCCTTCAACGAAAATAGTTTTACAAAATTTCTTACTTACAACATATTCGTACAATATTGAAGAGCAATATAAAATCTATTGTGAAGCATCAATGTTCACATTTGAAGATTTGCAACTAATTGAAGAGGATTCAGATGATGAATACATACCGTCAAAACCTCCAATTAGGGTCACAAGAGCACAGCTTAACAGATTGCTCCAAAGTGATGAGTCACTCATCGATTTCTATGGAGATTCACATACTGGACTAACAGATGAAGATATCTTTGATGTCCTAATGGAAACAGGTGTTGTTCAAAAGGGTGATACGTTTGTCATTGAAGATGATGAAATGGAAGTGGATATTCAAGTTTCAACTATGAATGAAAATCAAGAAAATATTGCTGTAAATGAAGACGCAGAAGATACCATTCTTGGATTGGATATAACAGAATACATCCAAAATGTCCGTGCGCAACAGCGAACCGAACAATCCACTATTAGAAAAGTTAGGTCGAGAAATGAAGACGCCGTTTCTTCAATACAAGATGATGAAAAATATATAATCTTATCAAAGCAGCGAAAGTTTGACGGTCAAGGTGATATAGATGCGCACCACATTGAAACTAACTTCAAAGAAACCACCACTGTCCAAGATGCTACTACCATTCAAGATTGGAGTACAAAATACAGCTTTTGTAATGGAAAGACATTTATTGTGTCCTATAGACACATACAGTCGGTTTTAACTATATCAAAGAAATTCAACTTTGAGCTTCAAAGAAAACAAAATCATTACATAGTTGAACCAAAAGATGAACCATCAGCCCCCACATGGCTGTCACCTTGTCGTGGTGTGGGGGCTCGAGACTCTCCGTGTTGAGCCCCGGGGGCGATGCCGGCGGGACTCTCAGTCCCGGTAGGTTCAACCTAGCCGGTAAGGCCCTGGGTGGAGCGGAGGGTGACTAACGACATCCGTATATGAATGGTGTGTGTGTGAATGAATGACCGAGTGTATGAGATGTGGTTGGGGCCCTGAGGGATATTCCCTAGAGACTAATCAAGAGAGGAGTAGTTGCCGACCGACCGGGGCTGCGAGTGACGTTAGTACCTTTCAACGGACCGCTGTGGCGTACTACGGGTAAACGTAAGTCCAGGAGATTTGTTCTCGTGGCAAAGGTCCCAGGAAACCACATGTCCAAAGTGGGAGAACCGCTCCTCGCGGCCGTCTGGAGCCAATCTGGGGGTTGAACTTGGGGTCTCGGGTGCATGTATGGAGGATTACCTGGTCAGTATTTGCTCATATCCGACGTCCGGTAGGATAAATCCGGCACCGTCTTACCTGGCCGGCGGTCTACCCTGCCTCGGATTAGCAGGGGAACCCGTCGGCTTGGCGACGTTATAAAGATTAGGGACTGGGCGGATCGCACGGATAGGGAGGCCACTCGAAAAACCGATTGGCGGCTTCCGTGCGAGGGGATAGGGATTACTCCGGCACGGACAGACGCCACACCGCGGTGTGGCTGGCATGATGCCCGAACTGTCGTAATCATTAACTGTATACACTATGGATTCTTTCAGACAAACACAAACGGGACCGGGAGCGGTGGAGAGGGGGGCGCGTGGCCGTCTGAGCGGCAGACGCGCGCGTGATGTGTGTGAAGTTGGCCCAGCACTTTTTGAAAATTGTAATTATGAATATTGTGCCAAGTTGTGCTAAACGTGTGCTAACTTGTGCCGTTTACGCGCCTTTCTTAACTTCAACGGTTTTCGAAAAAATCTCAAAAATCGAAAATGTGATAAGTCCAGCACTTTTGGAAAATCAGAAAAATGAAAATTGTGTTAGATTGTGCTTGATTTGTGCTACCTTGTGCCGTATTCAGTTTTTTCAAAAATCTGTACTTGGGGGTAGAGTAGAGAAAAAAAAAAAAAATTAAAATAAAATTAACGAGTTGGGATGAGTTGTGCTAGGGGAGTACGTGAACTTTTCCCTCTCACAAAAATAGCTTCGACCTACACTTGCACTCGTAAAGATGAATTTTTATTCCGGCTGACTTTCAAATTTCGGAAATTTTCAAAATTTCGGAAATCCGAAAATTGTGCTGAGTTGTGCTAAGCGAGTACGTGAACTTTTCCCTCTCACAAAAATAGCTTCGACCTACACTTGCACTCGTAAAGATGAATTTTTATTCCGGCTGACTTTCAAATTTCCGAAATTTTCAAAATTCCGAAAATCCGCGAATCGTGCTGAGTTGTGCTAAGTGAGTACGTGAACTTTTCCCTCTCACAAAAATGACTCCGACCTACACTTGCACCCGTAAAGATGAAATTTTATTCCGGCTGACTTTCAAATTTCCGAAATTTTCAAAATTTCGGAAACTCGAAAATTGTGCTAAGTTGTGCTAAGCGAGTACGTGAACTTCTCCCTCTCACAAAAATAGCTTCGACCTACCCTTGCACTCGTAAAGATGAATTTTTATTCCGGCTGACTTTCAAATTTCCGAAATTTTCGAAATTTCGGAAGTCCGCGAATTGTACTGAGTTGTGCTAAGCGAGTACGTGAACTTTTCCCTCTCACAAAAATCCCTCCGACCTACCCTTGCACTCGTAAAGATGAATTTTTATTCTGGCTGACTTTCAAATTTCGGAAATTTTCAAAATTTCGGAAATCCGAAAATTGTGCTGAGTTGTGCTAAGCGAGTACGTGAACTTTTCTCTCTCACAAAAATCCCTCCGACCTACCCTTGCACTCGTAAAGATGAATTTTTATTCTGGCTGACTTTCAAATTTCGAAAATTTTCGGAAATCCGAAAATTGTGCTGAGTTGTGCTAAGCGAGTACGTGAACTTTTCCCTCTCACACAAATGACTCCGACCTACACTTGCACTCGTAAAGATGAATTTTTATTCCGGCTGACTTTCAAATTTCCGAAATTTCCAAAATTTCGGAAACCCGAAAATTGTGCTGAGTTGTGCTAAGCGAGTACGTGAACTTTTCCCCCTCACAAAAATAGCTTCGACCTACCCTTGCACTCGTAAAGATGAATTTTTATTCCGGCTGACTTTCAAATTTCCGAAATTTTCGAAAATCCACGAATTGTGCTAAGGTGTGCTAGGCGAGTACGTGAACTTTTCCCTTTCACAAAAATCTCTCCGACCTACCCTTGCACTCGTAAAAATGAGTTTTTCTCCAAGGTGACAATCAAGTTTTCGAAATTTTCAAAGTTATTCGTTTTCTCCAAGTTGTTCCGAGCTTGTGCCATAGCCCGTTCTTCTGAAAACTCGAACAAGGCTCGAATAACTTCGAAAATTTGTTCGAAATAGACGAGAAAAACGAATTCTGATGTTCAATTCTACTATAAACTCTAAATAAACACTTTACATTCGTTTTCTGATAAATTTTATTCATTTCCGGAATGACTTCTATAATGTATTTTCTGAAAAGTGAAAATATCAAACGTGTATGTTATTTAAAGGGCAGTTTGCCGAAACAATCAAAGTGCTAGATTTTAAATTGTTCAGGAAAAACAAAAACTTCGTGAGAGATAAACACAAATGTTGACAGCCAGTAGATTTTGGAAACTTGATTACTGACAGCCTTGACCAGCGAAAATATCAACTGGTGCATTTGAGAAAAAAATTTGCAAAATCGGCCTCGCACCGAAACTCTATAAACTCATTCCGATTCTCATTTCTTTATTTCAGAGGGTGCTCACCCTGATTACGGTTATAAAAACGTTTTTTACAGCAACATAATGTACTGCTATGTCTCCTGCATCTTGTTTATAATAATGAACATGCTCAAAATTGGTAGTTTATACGGTATTCTGAAAAGCTTTTCATCAGGACCCTTACATTCGTACATCAGACAACTCCTTTTTTTGGATGAATGATTACTAGTCCCGGGAGGAGCCTGAAAATTCCAGGAGAGTTGTAGTATTTGATCGATACATATTGTGAAAAATGAATTATAATGATTACATTCAGACTCAATCTCCTACCAAAATTAATTCGACCGTCATATTTTCCAGAAATAATTTGTGATCGAATTTTAGATAACTTATCAGCGGATATAACGGTTTACAGCCAGAATGGTGTTTATGCACTTTCGGAATTTCGCATTTTATTCCGTGTTCCCACTCTCGGCATGACCCAGAACCAACGACGTGGACGTGGCGGGATTTTGGTTCCTCTTCTTTTTTTTTTTATTTCTTTTTTTTTTATTTCTTTTTTTTTTTACCTGTGTTTTTACTGTTACCATGTTCTTATTTTTAGATTCTCATTCCAAATTCTTTGCTCTCATTATCATTAATTTTTGAACGTTCGTTGTATTTTTATTTGTATTGCGCATAGTTACCGATGTAGTATATTTATAGAAATCATATTATGTTTAGTTATATATTGTGATAATTAGGTATATACGTAGAACCTAGACTTGTTTCTTGTAACTGGTATTTTATAGAAGTATTACGCGTCACGTGCTTGTTCAAAATATGTGAAATATCACAATGCACGCATATATGTAGCTTGAATATGTATGACCCTAACATTAAAAATTCACTTATAAATAATACGTCTAATGACAGTATTGTTCTTTAAGGCGGAGATTAATTGTAAATAGAATGACAAATTAAAAGTAAAAATATACTTAAGAATTAAAAATATAAATCGACTGGCTAAGAAACAATTGATGGTGTTGGTTCTGTCATGAAAACTATAGTTTGACTAGCCCGAGAAAAGGCTTGAATTGTAGCTTCTGTGTGGGAATCAACTTCGCCAAAATACGAGTAGTAGTTGAATCAGGCCGAAGTATAAATGATTAAAAACGGGTCAATTGGATATGACTCGGATTTGGATGCAATTTGACGCTTTGTATCGTCAAATTCGAGCCATTTAGTTCCTTGGTGCGAGTATCCTACATAATGCCCTGATTTTTTGCCGTATCCTCCGTAACGTACGACTACTCCAGCTAAAATGAAGGACTTCTCTTTGAGGCGTAGAAATTTCGGAAAGTCAGCCAGCTTGCATTTCTGTCTTAGGCCAAGCTCGGCAGGATCACATTCCACTACGATTTGTGAACCATATGTCATAGTTATTACTTTCTCCTGATCACAGCACATGGATATATTATTCGGCATACCGTTCATTATTGCGTCGCTGAGCCCTCCCAAGCCATGGTTCACTATTATGTCTACATTTATAGGCACAATAATCGATCTCCTCACAATTTTTTTCGAGCAACCTTGGCAAACTTTTGTTTTTGTATAGCTGGGATCATTAACTAGCATGTATTGGGCTACGTTACCAATGCTCGAATAACAATCCACAGTCAATACATTGTTTTCAACGGTCGATTTGAATTGTTGCACTTTTTTCAGCAACAGAGCTCTTTCTTTATAAATTTTAGCAGTGCACCCATCTTTCAGAAAATTTTGCAAAAAAACCATAAAATCCGACGTAGACTTAGATATTTCCTTCAGAAACGTGTAATTTACGCATGCCCAAGCCAATATAGATATTATGCTGTCAGGGCCGCACGTGTTTTTAACAACAATCCTATTTTGTTGGTGCCTTATTGACGGGCACATATTGCCGTTCTCCAGATTGGCTAGTCCAAGACGACTTTTCTTCGAAACGCTGGTCAGTTCAAATTCTGGACATGCGTCCAGGTATGTCTTTCTTTTCGTTCCACGTGCTGCTGGATTCTTATTCCTCCAATTATGTTCTATATTTAACACGTTGTTTTCACCAGCAATGAAAGAGGAGTCAGGGCTTGTGTTTCGTCCGAGTATCACCGCATTCGCATCATGGATAGTGTGTGATACGTTATAGTCGTCAGTGTTTGCTATATTTTGAGGTACAACCGTATTCATATCGTCAATTGGAGTCAAACCCATCGCATTTGGTATATTTTCCGGTACCATCATATTAACCAATTCTTCGTCATCGTTAAGAAGAATCGGAGTCAACCTCGTCGGTGATTGTTTTATGCTCTGGATGGAACAGGATGCATCTTTTTTTGCACTGTCATCCTGCATTGCCCATTCCTGTGAGGCAACAGCTAGCTTTGCTCTGCCTTCGAACGACAACAAATGCGTAGCGACATATTTGTCTGCCCTTATTGGTCGGGATTCGTTGCGCAACATAACGTGCTTCACGTCATTCATTTCCGACTCGACAGGTGCAGAGCTTATATTTACTTCCCCGTATCCGAAAACACCAATCATCACGCCCGTATATAAGGGAAAATAGTATAATAAAGTTTTCAATTTTTTGCTGATTTTCGGGACATAATAAGGGTTCGGCTGATCACCCGTACTCGACGACGCTACCGTATTGCGACATTCATCTAATAGTCCATGGGCCCAGGACACGATGCTACAATCGTCTAACGAAGTTTCATGCTCGTGAATACAATTACCGTTATCATCAGGAAGTTCTTCTGGGATTTGTAAATCATCGATACCTTTGATCTTTCCAGTAATCATATAATCATACAGCGTGCGCGTTCAGCTGGCACTTCCTCTCCCAGGTTGTTCTTTCCGATATCTTCGCTGAGGGACAAAATAGCGATGCTTTTTGCTAAATCTACAAATTGTGCAAAAACTGTTTGCTTTGTTAGTAATGCGAAGGCAAAAAGATAAAATTTTCTTACTTTGGGATTTTGTAGTGCTGAAAAAAATTTCCATCGTGACAAAAAGTGCATATAATGGCAAATATCTAAACGTATAAAACACTTGGGAATCTGAATTTAGGCTTCTTTCAAGAGTAGAGCATAGCAAGTCGACAAGTAAGCCTTGAGATTCGCGTTTTGACCAAATGCTTTGGCAATGGCATCAAGTAATGCTTTATCAAAGTCGCATACCACTGTTCGTGGTAGGGGGAACCCGGATTTGTGTCTCTCGCCGATTCTCAGAAATTCGCAAAGACAATACTGAATGGCATTTAAGTTCTGGGCGGCGCTCAACATTTGAAATACCGGCATTTTGTAGGTCCCGGTATCCACAAGTGCCTGGTACAGATAAATGTGCGGACATTGTTCACCATTTGGTAAGAGAAATTTCTTTATTAATGAACCGGTAGCATCGATATCTACGACGTCGTGGTGATCTATATACACCGCTATTTGTGTGGTGGTCCAATGGTGTACGAAAAAAGGATCGTGACCTATAGCGTGTATAGAACCTGCGTAGTCGGTATATTTCATATTATTTAAACTGGAATTGGCACACGTCCCTTTCAATTTTAAAAATTTATCCCGTCTCTCCTGCTTTTCTTTTCGCAAAGTCGCTGCCCTGTGAAGGTTCGGAGGCTCACCGTCATACATATCCATATGATCTCTAGCAAAATTTCTGCGCCAAATGGTAGCCGAAGCAGTTGCCAATGATTCCGTCACTTCGATTCGTTTTTCACCATTCAAAGGTCGTTTCTTGACGTGTTCAATCGCCGGATCAAATCCTGCCACACAGCACTCCATCCGAACATCGGCATTCTTTGAGGGCTTGTTAGCAGTAATGCCTGTCAAGGTGCATTTACAATGTGGACACGATGCGTACACCGTAAGGTAAATTCCACTCTCAGATATCGTGCACCGTTTAAACATGAAGGGACACGGCAGTTTAGTTTCCTTCGATACGAGATCGAACACCGCATTTGTCCATCTACCACGACGCAAAGTGGAGTAGTTACGTTGGACCTTAGAGGTAGACTTGTAAATAATTTTTTCACAATCAATATCGTGCCATATTTTGAGCGGTATCTTGATCAAAAATTTGATGTCTGTCTCTTTGTTCGTCCGATTAAAAGATTCGTCATCGTCGATGGATGACGACGTTATAATATTTATTGGCCGCTGTAGATTGTGATACTGAAGAAGTTCATCATGAACGCCGTATCTGTTAACTAGTATTACAGTGTATATATACTTCGGTGACATTGCTCCCTGTAATAATTCACTAATTTCTGTATAGACCAGAGCTTTGGGGGAAACGGGTCTTCCGTCATCATTTAAAATATGTCTGTATTTTGGACTTCGAAGATGTTTCAACAATTCCTCTATGGGAGGCATCTTGGCAATTTATGTTATCAACTGATAGAATTGTCTTTTATAGACCGACACGTATTTGGCTCACACAGCACGTCCCAATTCTTTCGTTTCTCGGTTATCTACATAAGGTCACGCCACCTTCTGTCAACTCTTGCGAATTTAGCTGGGTGCCGAGGTCTGGTTCTGGTAGAGGTCACCACTCAGTCGTTCGACTTTGATCGCGGGAGAGAACGCGACCTAGCGGCATTCAGCGGAGGTCAGACCAGTCTGGTTAAAAAGCGCGGGTAGTCGTTACGAGTGCAAGGGTAGGTCGAAGCTATTTTTGTGAGAGGGAAAAGTTCACGTACTCGCTTAGCACAACTCAGCACAATCCGCAGATTTTTTAAATTTTGAAAATTTTGGAAATTCGAAAGTCAGCCGGAATAAAAATTCATCTTTACGAGTGCAAGTGTAGGTCGGAGTCATTTTTGTGAGAGGGAAAAGTTCACGTACTCACTTGGCACAACTCAGCACAATTCGCGGATTTTCGAAATTTTGAAAATTTCGGAAATTTGAAACTCAGCCGGAATAAAAATTCATTTTTACGAGTGCAAGGGTAGGTCGGAGGGGTTTTTGTAAGAGGGAAAAGTTCACGTACTCGCCTAGCACAACTCATCCCAACCTGTTAATTTGATTTAAATTTTTTATTTTTTTTATTTTTTCTTTTCTTTACCCCCAAGTACAGATTTTTGAAAAAACTGAATACGGCACAAGGTAGCACAAATCAAGCACAATATAGCACAATTTTTATTTTGCCGATTTTCCAAAAGTGCTGGGCTCATCGCATTTTCGATTTTTGAGATTTTTTCGAAAACCGTTGAAGTTAAGAAAGGCGCATAAACGGCACAAGTTAGCACACGTTTAGCACAACTTGGCACAATATTCATAATTACAATTTTCAAAAAGTGCTGGGCCAACTTCACACACATTCAAGTTGAACTGTTTGACCGAACTGCCGGTGAATTCATAATAACGAACGGACATGTTTGTAGATACCACATATTCGATTGGTTCGCATCAACCGTGACTGCGGAGACCAAATTGAATAGTCTCATCAAGAATTCGAGAATTAAAACATAGTTTTTGATAGATCAAAATGTTTTGAGTGCTAAAAAAATAGAAAAAAAAATAGGGGCATCATGGGGCACGTGTCAAAATGATCATAATGGAAAATACGATTTTTGAGAATTTCCTTAAATTTAAAAAAATGCCGTTCTTGAGATGGGTTTGAATAATCATAAAACTTAACCGGTGGATTTTCAAGTCAAAATACAATTAGAGTAGAAGTTTGACATCCGCGTGTATCTTACAATTTGTTGTCGAGAAAAAAATGTCTAAACAATTTCGGAATTTTTTTTGAAAGGGAAGGGGGGGTTGAAGGATCTCTACTTCTTATAAACATTGTATTTTTTCGTAAGGATTCGTTGACTTGGCGATAAGTTAAGAAATAAAACCGAAAACTGGGTTTTTTGCCATGGGGTGGTAAGGCCAGCAGAAGGGGGGAGTGGACCAAATTTCGTGTCGAGCACTTTTTTTTAACTGTACCAACATAATAAAACCATAATCAGCCCAAAACGTTGAGTGGGCCAAATCACTATTCTTATCCGACAATAGCCTTTAAAGATTTTTAAGGAAAAATTAGATCGTTTATATTAGAAATGAAGATTGATTATAATGGAAATATGTCACACCAGGAAGACGCGTTAAGCCCCCGCCATACGACTCTCTCTCTCTCTCTCTCTCTTCATCTCTCTCTTTATAATCTGTATATTTCATTTTTTATTTCCTATCATTTTTTCAATGCAAATAATGTAAAGTAAGGAATCAAATCGAAAAGTGTTATTTAATATTTTAGGAAAATAGTAAATAGTGAGCACTCGAATCATATGGTACATGAAACGTATGTAAACAGTGAATATTTGTATCAAGTTATACAATTTTATGAACTTGCTTGCTTTTCTAAGTTCGTATTACACATACTTGCTGCAGTTCCCATTTTTCGAATCTTTAATGCAAAATTGCAATAATCCGACAATATAGCTCACGTATGATTCAAAACAAAAACAAATTGTAAATAAATTTTTATTCCCGACTCAACCATCAAGTTGACCATTTTGACCTGAAAAGTGGGACGAGAGTGACATATGTTTCCCGCTTAACTTTTTTCCTACAAATTTAATTTTTCCCGCTAATCTCGTTTTTCCCGTAAAGTGGAAATATGTTAGAATATGTTACAAATTGATGTGTAACGTCTCAGCCGAGGTCTTAGCTCTCAGGCCGCGTAAAGGAACTTCGTTCTAATAAAATTTTGGATTACATTGGGAATAAATTGTCGAATTGTTTGTTTCTTGGGGGGCAGCTAATTGAGCGTCTCACGGCTGCCGGAGCCCCAAAACCGTTACATTTATGTGTGGAGACGCCGTGCCAGCCACGACTAGTTGAATCTCGAAACCAGGGTACCAAGCGTTCTCCCATTGGCTGTTGAAACACGCCACTCGAGATCCCGAAATTTCATTGGATGCGACAGTCATGTGACCCGATTCTCAGTTTCCACTGTCGAGTGGGGGCGATCGAGATCGCACTTGGCGTCCCAACGTTCGACTGCCCACATCGTGCCGCATGGTGCTGTTCCCTCCTCATTGTGCTAAACGACTGTGTAAAACGCTTCAAGAGAAGAGAAAAGCGTTTAAAATTATAAGTGCCAAATATTTTCTGAAATGGCTGACGATTTCTGCAAACAACTCCTCATGTCGTGGGGTTTCGAGAGCCTGGTTGAACGTTTCCAAGGTAATTCTACAATTTGCTTGTTGTATCGCGAGATTCCACATGAAGAAGCAGGCTGCGTTATCTTGAGTTTTGTATATATACATACTGGCTGCACTAAGCCGAAAAAATTGCATGGATAGCGAAATTTGTAATAATTGCTAATTGAACTAGACACGTGTTTTTCAGCACTCTAGCCTAAATTGCGCAACATGGTCGGTGAAAAAAAATCTGCGCATGCGCGCCGTATGCGTCCGCATACCTAAAATTCCTCGACACTTCAACCTAACCTCAATTTCATGAAAAACAGCGTAACATGATTTTGTTATATAAAATATCGTGTACAACAAGGAGACTCGGTCCTTCTATGCCTCGCGTATTCGCAATATTCAACTTCGGCTCGTGTGCCCGGTCGCCTACGATTCATATTGCAAACTCACGCTTGGCTTGGAAAGACCGAGTTTCTCTCCTTGATACACAATATACTATTTCCATGACTGAATTTCAGTTACGGCAACGAATACGGGCGTTGATGTAATCAATAGTTCAATTCTATGTTTGCAAACATTTTGAATAAATGTTGCAACATTTAAGTAAATAAATCCACGGTGCTCATGCTACCAGCCTTTCTCACAAATGCCACGACTAATCGACACTTCCTATCTTAATGACATTTATAGTCTTTGCTTTTATGATATTGTTGAATCTTACAGAGCCTTGATAGATTGTGTAAATTCGATTTTCTTGTGTACGTTAGCTGTGAGATTTCCTTTTATTGTGCGAGTATCGATATATCAGAATTGACAAAATCGTTACATTCAGCATCATCCGGTGTTCGGCAGTGTCAGGATCGAATCAATGGTCTGCCAGCAGATTCTCAGTTAAGGGGAGATATACACCTTTAAACTTGTTAAAATTCTCTGGAAGAGATAAATTTCCTTTTGTGTATCAATGGTTCCAATCAAATCCAAACAAAATTAAAATAATTAAGGGGCTGAATCCTCATTCATATTTTACATCCTGTGTTACTTACAGTTTAATAGCAGTTATGGTAAGTTTTTAAAACTGCAGAACCACTTGCTTGACATAGACCTTCAGGTTCATCGTTGGACCAATTCTGTAATTTCTGGTCTTCAATTGTTTATAAATCCGATGTCTCTATTATATGAGCAAAGAACTTTTTGATATTACAGGAATTGTCAAAGTGATTCAATTTGGAAAAAAAACAACGTTGATTTTATTTCATTTGTTTCTTTCTTTTTCTATTATGTCAGCCAAAAATTGACATATCAACAAATTCTCTCCTCATATAATAGAGGCCTCTCTTATGAGCAATTGAAGACCAGAAACTCCTGAATCAGTCCAATAATGGACCTGATTCTTTATAACAACCAAGTGATTCTTTGCAAGGCTTCGATGGAGCTCTTGGAAAGACTCGCTGTGTCTCAATTTTTATTGCAGGAGCTCAAAAATCAAAATTTAGCCACTTACGACAACAATCTACAAAATTGGTCATACTTTTGAAGATCTAACCTTTCATAACCTAACTTTGTCCTACGAAAATCGACTTCTTCACATAAAAGTGTATATACCCCCTCAACAGTTGAGAAACTCGAATCACACGAATATCTCATACCGGGAAAATAGCAAGAGTGCTGACAAAATTCAGAGTAATTGTGATTTTCAGTATAGATTGTAAATTCACTCCGGTCAGTACTTAAATCTATTTAGTCATTACCTGGGACAATGAATTTAGAACATGTCGAAGACATTACATTATCTCATTTTGCTGCTAACTGGCTACTTTGAGCCTGTCTATTAACAGGTGTCACTCGTAAACTATTTTTCAGCGTTATCATTATAATTGTAATTTTTATTGTGATTATTTTTTATCTCAGTTATCAAATACCTCTCTTTGAAAACTTTTGTAATTGATGAAAACTAATTTCAACATTTGTTCCACAGACAATGGTATTGACGAAACTATTCTCCCGGAATTAACATCTGATTTAATAAAAGAACTTATCCCTCAAATCGGTTTGAGAATTCAATTCACTTTGAAGTGGGGCGAACTTTATGCGAAGAAAAAAGAAAGCAAAAAGTTGGTGCAAGGAGTAACTAAAGTAAGTTGCTCAAATTCGGAAAAAAAAATTTGATATGTACCATGCCTGCTTAGGATTCCTCTCGGGTTTCCTTCAGTCGAGATGCATTTAACTCCGACTCACCCATTCTCAAGTCATAATGAGCCTTCGTAAGCTTTTCTTGATATTCAAGTCTATCTTTCAACTTATGTTCAAGTTAAACCTAATGTCTTGAAGCTTACTCGGAAATTCCGGTTAAAACAACTAATCGACAAAAGAATTTGTTATTCCTGAATATCATTTTTCTCCATTAAAGTCTTTTATGAAGAAATGCAGGCACGTCTTTTCCGGCTATTCACTCTTGATGTGTCTTGTTCAGTATTCTTCAGTTTTAATGTAGGGTCAATGACCTTCTCCACAGCTCGGTATAACTCTCTAAAACATTGACATCTAGACCTAATGTTTTTTTTTTTGTCAGAACCCCACTGATGATTCTGAGAAAAGCCGGACCGTGCTTGAAGAAAAATCAGATAATCAGGAAAATTTGGATTCCAATAACACTGATTCTGACACAATGAACGCAATGTTGAGAAAACTCCGTCGCCCGCACGTTAGACAAATGCTTAATAACTACATGCATGGTCGTGCTATTCTCAAATCATTTTCAAGCACTAGAAAATTGACTCGGAAATGTAGGAATGTGGTAGTGGGTATTATAATCAGTGAAATACTGCAAGATTGCAATAGGTAAACAATATATAGAATAATTTTGGCAGCACTTGTCTACTACATAAATAAAACTGATTGATTTATATTTCGAGTTCTTGATTTACTTGATTCTAATTTTTATTATTCACCGTTCTAGTTCTAACTCATACAAGAATGAAGATTTTCACGTTTTATCCCAAGAGATTAAGCAGGTGTTCCCTAACGAAGAGCCCGGCACATATTACGTACCATCAATAAAAAAACAAAATTCCCGCTCCAAAGTATCTGTTGGTTCTCGAGGAAAACTCGACGACAAGTATCGCAATAAACTACGCCAGTATAAAAAATTGACAGGATCTCGTTACTCCAGTAACGGTTCCTCAAGCAGTACTTGCATTGATCAGTCCAGTGGTGATGAAATAACCGAAGGTAAATCAGTGATACAAAACATAAAATATATGTAAAGCAACCAAATGGGATTCCTATGAAAATAGCAACCAATCTTTTGATGAATTTTGACTTTCGACTGTCTCAAATTATTCTAAATTGTGTTAACTATCTCGTTAATACAAATTTTCAAATTTTTCTTTATCGTATCGACTTAGTAAATTCTTGAAGAAAAAATGTGAAATTTGCTGTACAGAAATGTAATAGGCTGGTTCCATTTCAAACCACCCAGCAAGATCGGGACAAAAAATTCAAACGACTTGTAAATAATTTATATGATTCTTTGGGTAATTTAAGGGGACCCGTATTTGGTCATTTTACTCCAAAAAAATTTCATCTCTCTGCACGGCTATTACCATTTTTTGTCAAAAACTCGTTTTTACAGATTCCGTAAATTTACTGTTTTCTTTTAAAGTGCTATAACTTTTGAACGAATTAACGGATTTGAGTGACTTTTTTTTCAAAATGTGCGTATTTTTATCTTCTTTCAGAAAATTACAAGCTTAGGAAGATCGATACAAAATTGCCGGAGTTATTCAACGTAATGTAAAATAATCCGAAAAAATTTAACCCCGATTTTCGGGAATTGCATATTTTTTTTTTCTCTCACCAATTTTTTCTCGAATAGTTCTTTAAAGATACTAACTCTTCGCACAAGTTTCGTTATCGGATTAGTTCTGTAAAAAGAGTTATGAATTTTTCAATATCACGAATTTTTTATATTTTCAGGTAGCTTATATTTTGTACTGTAAATCGATTTCTTTATGTCGCTACATTGTTTCTTTCTGTTTAATACATGTATACGACGAAATAAGTGGGTAGGAGAAGTATGAAAAATCCATTCAAAAATAAGACTATATTAATCCCAAAACAGTTCAATATTCAAGAACCATTTTTGCCATGTTATTCTTATGGAAAGTAGAAAATCGCGATGAGGCACTACTTAGTATTAAAATTAAGAGCTCCCATTTTGACAGGCGCCTTTTTTCAGTATCCTGAACAATATTTTCAGTATATTGAAAAAAAAAAAGTCCATTTTTTTAATACAGTCTAATCTATATAGAATATCTATATATCTATATAGACACACAGTTCATGTCTATATATAATATCTATATATCTATTCTATCTATATAGAATATCTATATATCTATATAAATACGAACTGTACCTTTACTACAACAACAAGTCAGCACCCTTGGGTTGAAGAAGCAACAATTTGAATTAATTGACGATGTATGACATGCTTCAAACATAGTTATAGTGAATTCATGTTTATTGTAATATTGAACTGTTTTGGGATTAATATAGTCTTATTTTTGAATGGATTTTTCATACTTCTCCTACCCACTTATTTCGTCGTATACATGTATTAAACAGAAAGAAACAATGTAGCGACATAAAGAAATCGATTTACAGTACAAAATATAAGCTACCTGAAAATATAAAAAATTCGTGATATTGAAAAATTCATAACTCTTTGTGACGTTGCACCCCGCGTGCACGTCACAATAAGCCCCAAACCCGCGGAGCGGGGCCGAACAATGCCGAACCGGCCCGGGCGCACCCGAAGACGCGCCGGGCCGGCCGGAGAAGGCACTCTTGTGCCAGCCACGTACGCCGCCGGACGCATCGAAGGCCAAGCAACGAAACGAAAAGGTCAGCCGATCTAATTCCACTTCACCACACACCAACCACGCTCCGCACCGCCACCACCAATCACTGCATCCAACCACTGCATCTCCCTCAGATCCCCTCACACACGCCCCCCCCCCACTCCCCATACACATCCACACACTCACACACACACCCACCCCGTTCACTCACACGTTCATTAGCAATAACTCATTAGTTTTTAAGGATTTAGATTTAAGAAGCACGCTAACCGGCTGGGGCGTGACCAGCCGCCACGCGGGACCGACCCATTTGTCAAGTAGCCCTTAAGATCCATCCAATATTAAATACACGATACACTTTATTTTTCACAACGCCGGCACGTGCAGTCACTCTTCCCCGTCTCTCGTCTCCCTCCTCTCTCCCCCCAAATAAGTGCGAGATTCACCTCTCGTCACATCTTTTTACAGAACTAATCCGCTAACGAAACTTGTGCGAAGAGTTAGTATCTTTAAAGAACTATTCGAGAAAAAATTGGTGAGAGAAAAAAAAATATGCAATTCCCGAAAATCGGGGTTGAATTTTTTGGGATTATTTTACATTACGTTGAATAACTCCGGCGATTTTGTGTCGATCTTCCTAAGCTTGTGATTTTCTGAAAGAAGATAAAAATACGCACATTTTGAAAACAAAAGTCACTCAAATCCGTTAAATCGTTCAAAAGTTATAGCACTTTAAAAAAACAGTAAATTTACGGAATCTGTAAAAACGAGTTTTTGACAAAAAATGGTAATAGCCGTGCAGAGATGAAATTTTTTTGGAGCAAAATGACCAAATACGGGTCCCCTTAAATTACCCAAAGAATCATATAAATCATTTACAAGTCGTTTGAATTTTTTGTCCCGACCTTGCTGGATGGTTTGAAATGGAACCAGCCAATAGGAAAAGATAGCTTCGTGAAAAACTTGAGGATTGTTCCCCTACTATAATAGATTTGAATTTACTTTGAATTTACAGTGGATATTGAAACTCAAAAGAGTGTTCGATGGCTAGAAAAAAATCAAGCCCCATGGGAATTGGTAATTTCTCATTGGACGGCAACTCATCAATTTCGTCGTAATCAAATTCAGCAGGCTGATTGGAATAAAGTTACTGATATTCTCAAAGAATGGCCAATCCTGCTACATCCTATAGGTCATGAACTCGTAAACCGTGATTATGAACTACTTAAACTGTCAGAGATAGCTAATAACAGCGTCAATTGGCAAAGATTTTTTGATACTCTGTACGATTTATCTAGAATGAAAGAAGCAAAAAAATGTAATGATTTACATGATCTTTTGGTGTCTGGCGACTTGAATGAAGGTGAGGGTAGTGGATATTAAAATTATACGATGGAACTGAATCCTAATTCTGGGTATATTACAACGATTGATGATATTTCTAAAAAATATGCATAATTAATCAAACTTGGAAAAAAAATCACACTTCAATTTGAAATATTGATTCGAACAATTACATCGCATGCACGGTCAAGTTTAGATGGAGGTAAATTGTACCATATGAAATTTCAGACCAATTCCGATTTAATTTCTAGTAATTTGTCTATCGAACCTCCCAAACATTAAGAAATTGGTTGAAACTTCGCGATGTTTCTCACCGTTGGTGTTTTTCTAGTAGTAGATTGAAAATATTCCTTAATTTCTATTTGCAGACAGTAAAGTCGCAGTTCAACTATTACTTCTACCTCACTTTGTGCCACCAAAAGGCAGAATGCGTATCGGGGCTAAACACTGGAAGCCAACAATAACTGAGTGTGCAGAAAGTCTGCTAGAACATGCGAAGGTTATTATTATTTTTATTTCTTGTAATTATTGATGAACATTAACTTTCATGTATTCTTGATTTACACTACTTGACCCCGCTTTTTCATGTGTCCAAAACAAGGGATTACTCATTAATGGTACGAAATATTGCATAAAAAGTGGTACTTTTTTATACGTTTGCGCTCCGAAACATTGAATAAATCAACTCTACTCTAGGTTCCAGGTGATGTATCTCGAATCCAATTAAAAAAAGTTGAGGCGATGAGTGAATTGTAGCTGACTGTTCAACCTTACGTCATCATCGTTGGGCCTACTCTCAAAGAGATTTCTGCGGTCTATGTGTGCATTGACTCAACACTCTACAATGTCGGGTCTACATTGAACGCTATAGACATCTTTTTTAAGGCATATCACGTCTTCAATGCTGCGTACCCACCACAAAGCGAACACATCTGGTATTTGATCCAACACGGTTTGTACCGAATCAGTACAAAATACGATAAACAAATAGCTTACATACTAGATCTAAAAAACATTCTGCAAAACCAAGGTTCAACTGCAGTAACTGCTGAGTAATGAGCATCATGCGTCGCTAAACAAAATGTCTACACGATACTGATGTTCTAACCCACGCCAAAAAAAATTTCTCACTATATAATCACACACTTTTGAGTCAGCATTCGATATCTGTATCTCAATTTGCCTTGATAACGTGACGTATGCATGTCCACTTTGCTCCAATCAGTTTTCGAATATCAGTTTTTTTATAGGACACTTTAAATTAAGCCATGGTCTACACCAGAATTCAACCTTGTCTTGCCCAGTCGAAAATTGCCAACGTAGCTTCAATGATATATATGGGTACAAAAAACATCTGCTCTCTAAGCATGCCAGTAAGGAACGCTCTCTAACCAGTCATTGCACTAAAGATACAGGAAGTGTCCACGTGGAATCAATACCAGAGTCGAGTAGTGATCTGAATGCGAATGTTGTAGAACCATCATCATGCATTGTTGATGCAGAACAGTTATTAATGTCACCTGCTGTTGAGCCCTGTATTTCTCTATCAGAATTTTCTAATATTATTTCTAATGCCACTGCTTTTTTTGTCTCTAAACTGTACAGCAACACTTCTATGACCAGAGCTCTTGCACAAGAAGTGATCCAAGATGTTACTGAACTGTATGGTAGTACATGCTGCGAAATACTCAAAAAAAGAAATAACTGTACTGAATGCTCAGATCCAAGATCAGACTTGAACACTATGTTAGAGTTGATACAAGGTTCTCTGAACAATTTTAGTACTGAATACGAAGCACTGAAACAGCTCTCAGATTCTAACAATCTTATTGCAGCAGAATCTATTTGTGTAGGTGCTACACTACAACCAAGACGTCATAGCACAGAGATGAAAATTGGCGTCGTCAACTCTAATTTACAAATAGTACCTATGAAGTTGTTGTTAAAAAGATTTTTAGAGCTACCATACGTTTTAGAGTCAACATTGTCGCAGCTCAAAGAGCTCAAATAAAATAACGTAATTACGTCGATTGTACAAGATAAACGGTGAAAAGCAATTGAACATAAATTCAATCATCGAATTGTCTTACCTCTGGTGATATATTTTGATGATTTCGAAATAAATAATCCCTTAGGGTCGCATAAAGGAGTACATAAACTGGGAGCTGTGTATTGTATTATAGCTTGCTTTCCTAAAGAGTATCAAAGTAAGATTGAAAATATTATACTTGTTCAATTACATCACACCAAAGATCAGGAAAAGTATGTGAATAAAGCTATTTTTGCCAACTTAGTAGATCAAATCACTGAGCTTGAATCTGAAGGGATCAGTACAGTTATTGGCGGTGAAGAAACGACAATATACTTTGTCTTATCATTGATTATAGGAGATAATTTGGGGCTCAACAGTATTTTTGGTTTTACAACTAGTTTTAATTCACAATATTGTTGTCGAATTTGCTTGGCTGACAAAGACACACTCCATCAACAAATGACAGAGGATGTTGACCTGTTGCGTACCATTGAAAATTACAACTCAGATTTGGCTGAATGTTCTAGAGGTGTGAAAGATGAATGTATCTTCAATCAAATCCCGTTTTATCATGTGATACTAAATTCCAGTGCTGACCCGGCTCATGATCTAGATGAAGGTGTATTCAGATATGATATGGCGAAGCTACTAGATAAATTGGTGTACAAAAACAAAGTTTTTTTTCCTCCAAACACTCAACGAAAGGATTCAGCTCTTTAATTTCAATACCAAAATTGCTTCGAACACTCCACCTATAATTAAGGGAGATACCTTAAAATCAGGATATCTAATTATGTCAGCTTCTGAAATGTGTTGTTTAGTGCGATACTTGGGTTTGATTGTGGGTGATCTCGTTAGTTCAGATAACGAAGCATGGGAGCTATATGTGATACTCCGTGAAATTAACTGCATAATAGCTGCTCCGATAGTCACAATAGAAGGTTGTCAGTTACTTCGTACTTTGATTGCCGAACATATTCACTTGTACATGAAAATCTTCAAAAAAAATCTCAAGCCGTAACATCATTTCCTAAATCATTACCCACGGCTCATGGAAGAGATTGGACCATTGGGTAATATATCATGTATGCGTTACGAAGCAAGGCACAAAGATTTTAAAGATAACGCCAAAGTTTCAACCTCGCGTGTTAATCCAGCTTACACATTGGCTTTAAAAAATCAATTGAAAATGGCACATAGATTTATCAATGGTAAAGGATTTGAGGAGCGTCTGTCTTGCGGAGGTATACTCAGAACAGAGTTGAATAACATTGAACAGTTTAGTAATTTTTGAACATCTCTTCCGAGCAATTTCAATTATAAATGCATGGTCACGACTTGGGCAGAGGTAAATGGTACTACGTATGCACCAGGTATGATTCTTATGATAGATGATAATGATTTGGATCTAATATTAGGAAAAATTCAATATGTACTTGTTGATACTGCTTCTCAAGTGCATTTTTTGTTCTTAAAATTGAGAAATTTAGGCCTTGTCCAGCACGTTCATGCATTTCAAGTAATTGAAACAAAAAACTAGGGATTCATATCACAAACGCAACTTGTCACACATCTGCCCTATAGTATGCACGTTATGACTGATGCAAACTACTACGTCCCATGTCTTTGAATGGAAGATTCATTTGCCAGAAGCTTGTGAATATAGAATTTAAATTTCATTTGGTCAAGTATGCACTTTAGGATCTTGAATGATGTTTTTGAATTAATATTTAGCTGAAATTTTTCATCAGCATTGGTGCTAAACTTATGTAGCCAATGCCAATTGTATTCTCTGTAGCATATAAGTTTAGTTGCAATGCTAACGTAAAACTGTAGCTGAACATTAAAACCATATGATACAAAAACATAATTTAAACTTTCTAATTTATATCCAGTTTGTTATAGTTTGTAAATTTCTCTTTTTGCAAAAAATGGATAACCCACAACTTCTTATTGACCATTTCGCATTGGGATAATTATTTGTCAATACTTTTTCTTCGCTGGCTATATCTCCTTTTATGGTATACAATTTTATGAAAAGTTTTTAGAATACAGTTTGTGTAGACATTTTGTTAAGAACTTCCTTAATACAAATACGAAAGTTATATAATAAAAATAGAACAAATGTTCTCGTGCAAAACATTTGTATTTCGTTTATAGTTTTGTTTTTTACTTTGAGATTTTATTTTTGCATAACATAATCAGAGTTTTATGTCAACTGATATTGTTGTTTATGAGTTCACCTAATAGTTAAGGAGTTTCAATTACGTATAATTTTTTATGTGTGATAATAGTCATGTATTTATATAATGATACTCACGAGGGTGAACCAAGTCGACCAGTCTGAATTGGTGAATAAAGATGACATTCAATCAGATGCGTATATTTTTCTATCACTAATGGGTACAAGCTTCAAACAAATTTTTGTGTTGGAATTTTAATTCACTTAAAACGTATTACTATATGGAATTATCTAGTTTCACCACCATTTTAAATTTAAGTGACATGGTTCCCCCTTGCTAGATATTTTATGCTCCCATTTGTGTACTGATTTCGTATTATTTTTCAATGTGATTATACTTATCGGCATATAGTTGATCAGACATTTATATGTCAATTTGTAAGAAGATCTCGTCTCGTATAATAACAGGTTTTCATGTGATATTAGTTATAAAGATATAAAGATATGTATATATTGTACGGGCTTTTTACTTCACCCGGGGGAAAGCGGGGTCGGCACAGAGGCTCCTTTACAAAAATGGCGTTGACCAACACGGCAATAGAAAGATGGAAAAATAAAGATTGACGGCACTGCAGAACAGATGTTGGGCGCCAGGCTCGAGAGAGCCGTAAGAGACTATACTCTTACCAGAGTCGAAATCTACCGTCCTATATAGCCCAATCGGATTAGGTTTTGACCCGTTAAAAATTCATATCAGCAATTTTCTTTCAGAAATCGTTAGGGGGGGTCACTAGGAGTCTACATTTCGATTTTCGACCGCCTCCACTTCTTGCTGCCTCCGCCATCTTGAATTTAAGGGGTAAATTT
Source organism: Diprion similis (assembly GCF_021155765.1). Classification (NCBI taxonomy): domain Eukaryota; kingdom Metazoa; phylum Arthropoda; class Insecta; order Hymenoptera; family Diprionidae; genus Diprion; species Diprion similis. The sequence continues at coordinate 14,042,773 of NC_060115.1, read as the reverse complement.
TGTATCTTAAATAACTCGTTTATTTTCAATTTAACATGAAAAATGGTCATTACAAAAGTTGTTTAGAATTGAATTGTCTACAAGTTTGATCCTTATCAATTTTTCCGTAGGATTGATATTTTTCGATTTACACCCGAAAAAAGGGGTCGAATTTTTGTTTATCGAATAACTCGTTTATTTTCAATTTAGCACGAAAAATAATTATTACCAAAGTTGTTTGTAATTGAATTTCCTACCATTTTTGTCCTTATCAATTTTCTCGTAGGATCAATATTTTTCGACGTAGACCTGAAAAGAGGTGGGGGTGAAATTTTGTTTATCGAATAACTCGTTTATTTTTCATTTTACACGAAAAATGTTCACCATCGAAGTTGTTTGTAATTGAATTTCCTACCATTTTTGTCCTTATCAATTTTCTTGTAGGATCGATATTTTTCGATTAAGACGTACAAAGAGGGGGTGGAATTTTTGTTTCTCAAATAACTCTTTTTTTTCAATTTTACACGTAAAATGTTTACGGATTGGGGGTGGAAAAAAACTCATCGTGGATTGGAACCTGTCGCTACAACTGCCGATCCAGCACCAGAATCATTGCTCAAGACAATTTCTTGCAAATGCAAAACGAGATGCGGGAAAATGTGTGGTTGCCGCAAAGCAGGACTGAAATGTTCTGTGTTGTGCCATAACTGCAGCGGAGAAACATGCGAAAACGTCGTCGCAATTCGAGAGCTGCTTGATGAAGAAGACGTCCATGATACCGATAATCTACCGTCGGAAGAAGTGACCATTGACCCTTCTGAGTTTCTGGACGTGGTTATCGACAATGATGAGGAAGATTCAGACGACTCGAGTTTGGCCGAACCATCGTCTAAACGTTCTAAACCTGCATAATTTGAATTTCGAAGGTTTTTCTGAAATGTATCGTACAAAAATAAACGTTCATTTTTTTCATTGCAAAAGTTTTACAGTTCGAAAAACGGTTCATTTACACCCCTCTTTCCCTTTACCATGAGCGTATATCCCAAAAATATAAATCTTAAAAAAAGGCAGCATCAAAGTCGTCGCAAATTAAATTTTCGGACAGTCAGTTTATTATCGTTTATGCGAAAGAATCAATAATAAACGAGATAATAGAATATTTCGGTTCCCCTCCCACCTCTTTTCAGGTTTAAATAGAAGAATATCGATCCTACGGAAAAAATGATGAGGAGAAAAATGGTAGTAAATTTAATTTCAAACAACTTTGATAGTAAACATTTTTCGTGTAAAATGAAAAATAAACGAGTTATTCGATAAACAAAATTTCACCCCCACCTCTTTTCAGGTCTACGTCGAAAAATATTGATCCTACGAGAAAATTGATAAGGACAAAAATGGTAGGAAATTCAATTACAAACAACTTTGGTAATAATTATTTTTCGTGCTAAATTGAAAATAAACGAGTTATTCGATAAACAAAAATTCGACCCCTTTTTTCGGGTGTAAATCGAAAAATATCAATCCTACGGAAAAATTGATAAGGATCAAACTTGTAGACAATTCAATTCTAAACAACTTTTGTAATGACCATTTTTCATGTTAAATTGAAAATAAACGAGTTATTTAAGATACAAAATTTACCCCTTAAATTCAAGATGGCGGAGGCAGCAAGAAGTGGAGGCGGTCGAAAATCGAAATGTAGACTCCTAGTGACCCCCCCTAACGATTTCTGAAAGAAAATTGCTGATATGAATTTTTAACGGGTTTTGGCCGATTTTGGACTAATTCGATTGGGCTAATAGCATTCGTTCGTTGACTCGAACGGCGAACCAAACTCACACAACCAAACCTCAAAGCAAAACTTTAGCAGGGGCAAGCACAAACAAAAACAGCCGACTAGCTAGGGGTGAGGGGAACGTGGGCGCGAAGGTGAAATAGTATAGTGGATAATCGAATGATTATAGATGTAATTACCAGCATTGATTAACAAACAACGCCGTTCCGGCAAGGCAGAAGGCAAGAGGTAATAAAATATTTACACGGCAAGCGGTCTTATCGGTGGCGGTACGCTTCGATACAATTCAAAAATAAGTAAAAATAAAACAAAATAGCATAAAATATAACACAGCAACAAAATTAAACAATTCAATATAACACGGCAAAGATCAAGCAGTGTAAGCTAGAAGCGACGAGCGGCAAGCGACCAAGATAGGCGAATAATAAGCGACGTAAAATCATCAACGGTTCGATAACTCATGCAATTACGGAATCGTTGTAAAGCAAATTCGTTAACAATTTCGAAACTCAAAACAAGGCACAACAATTCCAAAAACAAACTTGCTAACAATCTAACAGTTTCACAAATACGAGATAATCCTCCTTCGCTTTTTCTATAATATCGGCACGGTCGCCTGTCGCTGCTTGACGGTGGTAGTTACGCTCGGCAACGACGGCACGGGCGCACACACTCACTCACAGATTCTCTCTCTCTCTTTCACACTCACGTACTTGGTACGCGGCCGGGAAGCGGCACGGTACACAATCTATTACAAGTGATACGTTACAATAAAGCGGCAAAAGATTACCGAAGGAACAACCAGAGTATCTAATATTAATTATAAAATAAGAGCAGCAAATAAGATCAACCGGATAATCAAATGGAAAAGCTTAACTACGACGAGGCTCGCGGGCTTTCACACAAAATGGCCGACCAAAGCCGGTCGGCAACCTGTTGCAAACGGAAAAAAAAAATGGCCTGAAGCCGTTGGTAATCTACAGCCAGCGAGATTCGGGATAGCGGTAGCCTACCTTTCCACGGCAAACAGTTCCGGTTTCCAGAGACAACAGGAGCGGCAACAATTTCTCTACGGCAGAGACAGAACACCAAAAAGGACTCGACTTCAAATCTTCACAACGACTACACAGTCTACAAAGCAGTTTATATCACTACGATACGTCCGAAGCTATCAACAACGAGGCGCAAGGGAGAGTGAGGTGGCCGCCGGCCCTCGGCGATCGCGGTCCCGCGGTGGCGCTACGGGAGGAGATGATAGGTAGATTGGAAAGAGACCGGCGGAAGCCTAGGCAGCCGGTCTGTTCGCCGCGCTGTGCTGCGGGTTGCGAGGGTGGTCTGGCGAAGGCGGAAATTTCCTCTCTGCATCGGCGAGCCCAGGGGGAGACTGAGTCCGGTTGTTTGTGGGTGCCGGGTGGCAAGGCCGGTCTTATCGGAGGCTCAGGTGGAGGCAACTCGAGCCCTGAGCGGCAGCAGCAGTATGTCCTTGGCGGCATCGAGGTCCGAGCAAGCAACAGCGCGACTACTGGGTCCGGGGCTTCGAACTCCACGCCGGTCGTCCTGTGGTCCCTCCGAGTTTCCCGCGACGGCAGCGCAGGGTGGTCGTTGGATGGCGTCGGCATTGGCGGCGGCAGTGGCGGCGGCAGTGGCGGTCACCTCAGAGAATGGGTTGGGGGAGTAACAAAAAGCATTAGCAACAATAAATAAATCTTAAAGCTAACTCTGGTTGTTCATCGGCGGCACGGCAGGACTCTCCTTTGCTCTTTAAGGGCGCTTGACGCGGCCGCCTGGGAGTGGAGGTGCGGGTCGGTGACGGGCTGGTAGACCCGCCACGTCACAATATATAACTGAAGATGTATAAAGTTATTCTAGAATTTAATATCGGAATATGTGCATTGATATCGTACTAATACTTCACTAGTGGTAGTACTTTCCACCGATTCTCCGTTCTATCTAGAATCTATAATACTAAAAATAGGTTTCCATGTGATTATTTAATTACTAAGGTTTATAAAGCTATTGTAGCGTTTGATATGCAATAATTGGACTACTCGTGCTGACCACTCTTAATATCTACTCATAACATAGTGAATATTGCATTTTATAAATATATTATAATATAATGAACATGCATTTCTTCAATTTAGTCGAGTTTATTCGACCTAATTTCCCTGAGAAACCTACATTTGATTCCGTGAACGAAGATGTATTATGAAGAAACTACGTACCCATGTGTTTTATCTGGAGATGCATTTACTTCAACCACGCACTGTCTTTGGAACCTATAAAATATTTTTTCAGATAATCAAATGATACTCTTCACCAAACTCAATTTTGAGCGGTCTGAACCTAGTCTCGATTGCTGTAACAAAATATTTCGTTCCACCGACAAAGATTTCTTACGAACAAATGGTGTATCCGTTTGTTTTAACAGAAGCTTCGTTCAGTTGACCGCACTGTGTTTGGAATCAAGAGAATATTTATTTGGAGCAGCAAATGGTACTCCTCACCAAACTGAATTTTGAGTTACCTGGACCTAATCTCGTTTGCTGTAACAAAATATTTCGATCTACCGACAAAGTTTTGTTAGGAACAAACGGTGTATCCGTTTGTTCTGACTGAAGATTCGTTCAGTTAACCGCACTGTGTTTGGAATCAAGAGCATATTTTTTCGGAGCAATAAATGGTATTTTTCACCGAACTGAGTTCTGAGTTGCCTCAACCTAGTCTCGTTTGCCGTAACAAAATATTTAATGCCTTCGGCTACGATTCAGTTGAACGAACAAAACATGACTTTGATTCGATCAGACGTTTGTTTTCTTCAACAATGCTTCGTTTCGCCTAATGAAAGATACGTCAGATCAACTAAATGATGAATTTCAGTGAATTAAATATTCTTTGCACTTGAATTTTGATTTGTTCATTCAATTATACATTTGTTTATTTGAACTGTTTTCAATTTGGTTCAATCAATTATTGCTTTAGTTGTCTTTACAAAATATTCATTTCGCCGCCCGTAACCGCCGGATTTATTTGAATCGACAAAAATTTTTTTGATTCAACGAATTTTTTCTCAGTGTAGCACTAACAAATCGCGAATGTAGCTAAGGTATTCTTTTTAGTACAAACATGTAAGCATTTTTAGCTCCTCGCGACCAGATTCGCTTACGAACCGCCGTATCACTAATATTTAACCAATTATTGGCTTTGTCTTTTAGCATTGCCGTATAGTGTCCTTGATCGAGATTTTCCCCTTCGTGAAATATAGCGCTACTTATTTTGAATTTGACACCGGCAAGCTACACTTTTGTTGTAGGTAATCGCGTTTGCCTTAAAATTAAGAATTTTCGTTGTATGCCCATCTTGATAAGAAAATACCATTAACTGCACAATAATTATGTTTCCGACTGAAGTTACGACAGTTTTTTGTAGTCTATCGTTTTTGTGGCAGTTTTCGCATTCACTGTCAATTCTTGACCATCGTGAAAAAGTGGCATTCAGTAAATCCTGTAGGTTTTTGGGAATCTTGGCACCTGGTGCGACTGTAACGGGTAGAGCTAATATGTGATTGGACTGTGTGTTGTCCGAGCTAGTGCCACAATTATTGCATCTAGTAGTTGTGATGAACTGATGTTCGATTGCTTTACGTACAGTATTAGACTTTTCTAACAGTGCCATCAAAAATTCGGCTGCGTCTTGCTGTGTTTCTTCTTGGAAATGCCCGCCCGCCAACTCTCGAACTGCGAGTGAATTTAATTTAGTTCTATTTTTGACGTACGAATAGGCTAATTTCTCTAATGCATCGTTGTTATTCAGTTTGATTAACTCGCATAGAATATTTGGGCAATGAAACAGGCACTGGAGAGTGGCGTTGGCGTAACAAGAAACACCGTCGACATTTTCGATGTCGACAACGGTTTGCGAAGAATCTTGTAATGCGTCACTATTTTGTCCTATTTGTATTTCTTGTACATACGTTGGAAGCGACCATACAGCGTCTTTGACTAATAATTTCGGTACACGTGTAATATTGATTTCAGCCAATTCCGGTTTATTTAGCTTTCTGAGCCGATTGTACTCTATAAGTGCCGATTCCTGAACCTTCACTGATCGCGGATTCAAATTTATCAAATGTAATCCTTCGAGCGATTTGACTCTTGACAAAGCGACGTATGCTTGTCCGGAAGTGAATACAGTCTCGCTAATGTCTACAACAAAGCTGTTTAAAGTCAAGCCTCGACTTTTGTGAATGGTTACTCCGTAACTGAGAGACAGTGGAAATTGATCCCTGAATATATACAGGTTGAGGCATTTATAGTGACCCAGGCATTTTTCTCCTAAACCAAGCGGGATAGGAAAAAATGTTCAGGACATTAGTTTCTTGGTTTCAAGGGGGACATAAGATGGTGTCTTTGAATTTCTTCAAAAGTCGTAGTATCAAGGTCATTTAAGGGTCAACTTTGGTTTTTCAAACGGGATGATATATTTTTTGTTCCGGAAATCAAAAGAGCATTAAATTCCAGGTCTAAAAGTACTTGAACGCCATGGTCTTAAAACTGAAGGATCATGGGATATTCATTGGAAAAGAAAAATAAATCGGTTAAATTTTTTTAATGGCGCAGTCATTGCGTGGGCAAGATTATTTTCCCAAAATTTCACAACAAATGTTCAAAATTCTGACCACTCACCTCAATACATTTTTCGTAACGTCCATTTTAAGCCCGTTGCCCGTTGCCAATATGTCGCCTGGCCAGCAGCCTAATTTCAATGCATATACTCCCACCTGCCAACAAAGTTGCAGTTATTTCTAACACTGTAACGTGCACCTCGCGAATCTGCTATTTCTACATTCACCTTCCCTTATTAGCACACGGTCATCAGAGATGCACTTTCCCGCATCCGCCAAATTCATACTATAAAGCGCATAGTCTTGCTGCAGATGCTCACAGTCTGATTTTGCACTGCATCGCAACCATGTACTTCATCGTCTCAATTTGCGCATTCATTACCCTTGCGGCTGCTCGACCGCTAGACAAACAACCATCCTCAAACTTCAGCAACCTCAACGTGTTCTATCACACCCCGGATGCTAGGGTGCACGGTGATGGTCAAGTCGTCCACATAGACGTCAGTGAAGGGATCGACCCTTACAAAACAACAACGAAATTCAATCGGACTTTTGCTGGAGGTAGCTATTACCTCCTTACTATACCCTTTTTGTGCACACCTTAAAGCATTTTTTATTACTCTCCACAGTACATTTTGGTACTGCCCACAAACTTCTACACCGCCCAACCACAACGATATTGCGCCCACCTCACGATGTGAGTATTCTCAATCTTCAGCCTACGCAAGTCTTTCACCATGTTTTTTGCGTAATGTAAGCTATTATCGTTGTAGCCGAAACTGTAACATCATCAACTACTGCTTCAACAATCAGCTCAGTGCCAAACGACACCACTCCAATAATTAACATAACCGCCGCACCCGCCGGTGAGTCTTAATTATCCGCTATTCAGTGCAGAAAATCTATCAAAAAATTAGATACCATACCAATCTTATTTTTCAGAGTCATTTGAAAAACCTTTCACCATCGCCTCTTACTTTCAAACTCTCGCTATGATCAAAATCGACTTGAAACTCAAGTTTATTATACGCTCATGACAAAAACTTACGAATCATTTTAATCTAGATTGTAACAATTCAACAGAGGACCAGACATCACCCTCAACGACGTTCACTCCCATCCGAACAACCACCACCGAACCGGAACGCAATGTATCAAAACCCGAAAACGACACTGCCACCATATAACAACTTGTGACGATATAATATCATTTGAATTATTCGCGCCCTAAATTTACACGTGGCACTGGGTGCGCTAAACGCGAAATTTGAACAGTTCCGACACAGCCACCTAGAATTGGGTGCTAGGCGGAACAGGTAAAATGAGGAAATTAAACACACTTGGAGAAGACGCTGGACCACGTGGTCAAAATTCCTCCGAATTAGTTAAAACTTTATTCAATTTCTATTACTTCAATCTAATGTGACATTCAAACGCCTAAAAGTACAATTCAAAGTTTAATAATGGTATCAAAGAAAATCCGACAACTAGAACGTGGACCATCAATGAGATTTAATGCCGATATAATACGAAGATATCAAGATCCGAATTCAATTCGAACACGTGAGCATCAAACTGGGAACCACCATCAAATATTCTCCATGTACATTTAACGGACGTTATCGTTATCATCATCAACGTGGATCTCTTCGAAGGCTGCTGCTGAACTTTCAACATCGATGGAACTATTCGTATCATGAGTATTTTTAGATGAAATAACATTTAGTGAATTCCCTTTGATACCCGAATAATTTAAATTTTTACAAACAAGTGCATTCTAAATTTAACTTTAAAATATATACTTTGACAATGCGGCGTATTTTAAAATGTCTGTATGAGTGTTGTATGGATGGATGTGTGTGTAAGTTTTAACTAACTTGAATTTGTGTATTTGAAATCCGATTGAATTAAATTTCTTGCCAAAAGAGAAAAGAGACATATTAAAGGTTCTCTGGTTATACATATTTTGCTCCGTTCTTGTTAAATTTGAATCAAAGATGAATGATTAAGAAGGCGAATGTAAATCTTGTTTTATTTATTTATTATTTACTGCTCTTATTAAATTGCATGATAAATATAAAAATTACAAACTTATGGACCAGAACCGTCGATTAATGGATTATATCTCCAGACTTAAAATGAATCAAACATCTACACCCGATCGAAATTAATAATTTTTTCACTCCCTATACTGTAGTCATATTCTAGCGGGATTGTTTTTTACCGCTCAATAACTTGTAGCCCGTGTGAAAAATTATCATGTTCCAGCGGTTTTTTACCGCTCAATAACTTGTAGTCCGTGTGAAAAATTAATAAAAACAATATAGTGTTATAATATTTCTTTATTTCGATGTGCAATATATACATATACTGCTTGGTATTATCAAATCCAAACTATCCTTACGCAATCCACAATTCTGCGGTTGATTTGGCCAACTTGATGCATCTTCAGCGCTGCTATAAGTCGTATGACGTATGAATGCCAATCCATCCTCTACCGGTATATCATAAGCATCCGCACATCCTGGACACAACAGCTGTTCATCAGTCTCGTACCCAGCAGTCACCAGGAAAACTCTCTTCATTCGTTTCGTAAGCGCACCAATTTCTACCGATCTTACAAGCACATATTTGCTGCATCGCTCATCCTCGGACTCATAATCGCTCGTATTTTATTTCACCATGATAATCCATCTAGCATTTTTTTTTTGCAACGACGTTCTTATACCGTTCCCCACCGCATTCGCTTCACCCTCGCCATTCAGAAGGTTACCCATGTCAATACATTATTACCATGCAATTATACAACGCTTCGTCACCGCCCGAAAGGCTTCCCCCACCACTCCTCACCACAATGTAAAATGCTGCACTGCTATCTCGCATCCTCACAATGTAATACTACAAGTTCGTCGCATATCAGTTCTACGCTTGCGACATGTATCAGGGTGATAATCGATTCTTTCATCCACCAATTTTTCTGAACTTGTGCCATCAGTGCTATAAACAAGTCGTACGTGACCAATCAATCAGACCGCGATCTCTAGGAACCGCATACTTCAAATCAACCTGCAACAACTTGATTGATTTTCCTCAATACTGCCACAAGTGTCACATTTCCCTGCTTACGCAATCTGACGAGCCGGCTCGTTGCGAACCACGCATCCCATTACAGTCATCAGTGAAATACAGATTCGAAGACATCGAGTGGGAACCAATATACTTTTTTCACCAGGATCTCTCCGTAGTCGATGAATATATTTACGTTAGAGCTGCTGATGAGAACTATAGCATAATTGCTAATACTTTGCACGAAGAGTAGCTGCGAGTTGAATCGTACATTGTATCACGAGTGCTGTTCATATAATTTTCGAAACTTTTTTTAGATGCACAATGACAAACCGGTTCGACAAGTTTCATACCGTAATTGATAAATTAGATATTGCATACCAGCGACTCACTACGGACTTCAATAAAGATCTCGCTTCGCAGTGTAACACTATTAGTCTGAAACTTCTAAAAACCCTCAACGACTTTGACAGAGATCGAACCACCAGTTTTGCCGATAAACGAAAGATTCAGACTCTCATTGTTGAATTGACCCCTCAACGTGCTGTGTTAAACCCTTCAATTCGAGGCGGCTCACACGACGCTCCGGCCATTCAATGGGATGATGTAGAATCTGCGTTCGAGAAGCGTTTGATCACCGGGGTAATCACCAACTTTCGAATCAGCGATCCAAAACTATTCCTCACAGCTGCATACACCGTTATTTTCGAGAAACTCAACACATTGCTTCGCCAGCATCACCATCTGAAAGTCAACACCACGCTATCTGCAACTTTTGGCCTGTATGTGAAATCCGAAACAAAATTCTTCCATACGAAGAACTCCACTCTTCAAACAACCTCGAATCTGGCGGAATGGTACGACGAGTATGTTGCATCACCTCTACTGGCTCAAATCGAAGAATTTCAGGAGCGCGATAGTGGCTGGGCCTTGATTAGTATAGATAATTTATTAGGTAACATTAACAAGTATGAGCCGCTGGTAGGTTCGATGTGGATGGACTTGCCGAGCGATATTAAGGTTAAAAAAAGCCGTGGTTAATGTTCAAAATGCCGATAAGGCTTGTTTTGCTTGGGCTTTCGTATCCGCTCGACATCCTGCTGCAACAAACGCGAATCGAGTAACTTCCTACCCCCATTACAATCAAGTATTCAATTTCACTGGTATCAAATTCCCTACAAAATGAAATGACATACCGAAATTTGAAAAACTTAATAATATTCCCGTGAATGTATATATTCTGGGGAAACGGCGCAAGCGGCATCAAATCTTACCACTACTCATCAGTCGGCATGAAAATCCAAATATCCAACACATCAACTTGCTCATGCTACACGATAAAAACCTTGATGATGAATTCTCCCATGAAAGAACACACTTCTGTTGGATGAAAAATTTATCGCGACTAGTCAATCGTCAATTGAATGCACGTACGAATGCAATCCATGTTTGTAATCGATGTTTACATTTTTTTTACTCCGAAGCAAAATTGCTCGCGCACAGGCTTGATTGCAGTCCAGATACACCTTGTAAACTCACGCTTCCAGATCAGTCCAACAAGTGGTTAAAGTTTGAGAATTACTCGAACAAAATGCAAGTACCATACATAGTTTACGCAGATGTTGAGCGTTTGTTGGAGAATCCCTCACAGTCTTCTGAATCATCGCATACGAAGATATATCAGAAACATGTACCATATAGCGTAGGTTATTATTTTAAATGTAGTCACGATGAGTCGCTATCATACTACAATTCCTATCGAGGTGTCGATTGTCAGAAATGGTTAGCCCATCAATTACACGGAATCGCAGTCAGGGTAGCTGAATACTTCAATCAAAAGAAACCTATGTATCAATTGTCTGGTCAACAACAGACTGAATTCGAAAACGCTGAAGTATGTCACATTTGCGAGCTAAAATTTGTGCATTCAAATGATCGCGTGAAGGATCATTGTCATGTTACAGGACTATATCGCGGGCCTGCACATTCAAATTGTAATCTGAATTACAAACTCAATCGCACCGTACCCGTTGTATTCCACAACTTGAGTGGTTACGATGCGCACTTCATAATCGGTGAATTGGCTAATAATAAATCATCCTCGCTCAGTGTTCTACCAATTACCAAAGAAAAGTACATAGCATTCACCCAGACGTTTCACAGCCTCGCCGTAAGACTTCAATTCATCGATTCTTATCGATATATGAGTTCGAGTTCAGCCGAACTAAGTTCTTACCTGCGGTACAATGATTAAACGAATTTGAAGTGTCAATTCCCCAACGCCACAGATTCGCAATTCAATCTTCTGACCCGCAAAGGGATATTTCCGTATGATTACGTGACCGAAGCTGACCGACTGAACGAACGCTCATTACCCTCGAAAGAATCATTTTATAACGTATTGAACGACCAAAATATTGAAGACGAAAACTATGCTCATGCACAGAACGTTTGGCACAGTTTTAATATCACAACATTGGGCGAGTATAGTGATTTGTATCTGAAAAATGACGTAATGCTCCTCGCAGACGTCTTTCAAAATTTCCGCGATAATTGCCTCCGAATATATAAGTTAGATCCAGCACACTACTGTACCTTACCCGGTTTCACTTGGGATTGCATGCTTTTCAACACGAAAATTCAGCTGGAATTGCTCACGGACGTTGATATGCTGCTGTTCATTGAAGGAGGCTTGCGTGGAGGATTGAGTCAGTGCTCGAATCGATACAGTATACCAAATAATAAATATATGACAGATCACAATCCGCAGTTGGAAACCAAATCATTGCTCTACTTAGACGTAAATAATTTATATGGTTGGGCGATGTCTCAGTACCTGCCTTGTAGAAATTTTGAATGGGTGCATCGATTACATGATTTTGATTTCATGCACGTTGGCAAAGATTCTGATGATGGATACATATTGGAGGTAGATTTAGAATACCCCACCAATGTTCACGTATTACATCAAGACTTACTCTTTTGTCCAAATCATGAAAAACCTCCCGGTGGGAAAACTCCGAAACTTTGAGCTACGTTGCAGAACAAGACACGTTATATTATACACTATCGTAATTTGCAACAGTGTGTGAAAAACGGTTTGATATTGCGTAAAATTCATAGAATATTGAAATTCAAACAATCAGCATGGTAGAAGAGTTATATTGATTTGAACACGGCGTTAAGAGCCAAAAGTGCCAACAAATTCGAACAGAATCTATACAAACTGATGAACAACGCGGTATTTGATAAAACGATGGAAAATATTCGTAAATATTCTGACGTCAAGTTAGCGCAAAAATGGCATGGATGTTGCGGTGCCAAAGCACTGATATCGCGACCAAATTTCCACAGTCGAAGTATATTCGATGAAAATTTCGTTGCGATACAGCTGAACAGGCTCAAAGTGATATTTAACAAGCCAATTTACGCCGGAATGGCCATTCTAGATTTATCCAAAATTTGGTCTACGACTTTCATTATTCTTTTATGTTACCAAAGTTGAAATCAAATTGTAAGTTAATGTATACCGATACGGATAGTCTTATTTATGAAATAAAATCTTGCGACGTTTATGAATTCATTCGCAACAATATTGACAGATTCGACACCAGCGATTATCCTGCGGATAATATTTATAAAATCCCTCAGGTTAACAAAAAAGTTGTAGGACTAACGAAGGATGACAGAAATGGCGAAATAATGACTGAATTTGTCGGATTGCGATCCAAAATGTATGCGACGCGAATGGATGACAATAAGATGGTGAAGAGAGCAAAAGGTGTAAAAAATAATGTATTGAACAATCAAATAACTTCCGAAAATTATCTCGACTGCCTTAACCAACACGAGAGTGTTTCAAAAACGCAGCGAACCATTCGTTCGAATCTGCATAAAGTGTATTTAATTCGACAATTGAAACTTGCTTTAAGCCATCACGATGATAAGCGATATTTACTACCGGATAGTACAGACACGTTACCCTGGGGACATTTAAAAATTACACCATCTGTATAGAAATAATATTTATTTAACAAAAAAATATGAAACGATGTGAATAAAACGACTACAATGCATTGTCTTTGTTTATCCAAGAATTATGTGATTTATCCAGACCCAACCACTTCACGAACACCTATCACCTCTCCTCTTCAAAACTTTTTCCACTAAATATATGTCGGGATATTTCACGGAATGCAGTTCTTGTTCATAGAAACCTCCCTCGATTGGGTTTGACTGCTGATCTATCAGAAGATAAGTTCGCGGATTTGTGATTTGTACTTTTTGAATCTTGAAAATTTCGGTCGACCAATTTGGTGTGTAACCTTTCGCGAATATCGTCTTGTACTTGCCAACTCTTACGAAATCCCCTACTTTATATTTTGCTGGCTTAACTTGTTCAACGTTGCTGTAGACTGTTGCGAGTAACTGGTTTGCATTTTTACGATTCACTTTTATCGGTGCCATACCCGTGGTACGATGTTTGCTCTTATTGTATTCCGCCACCAACTGTTGTATATTATCAATCCATTTGTATAATCCGTTCAGGCTGAATGATAGCCACATTTTATCCTTGAGTGTGCGATTCCAACGTTCTATAACCGATGTCTTTATAGCGCTGTAGGTTGAGTAATGGTTGATGTTTTGCTTTTTCATTAACTTTTCAAATTCGGCATTGAAAAATTCTTTACCATCGTCCGATTGCAGATTCTTAGGTGAACGGCCGCTTTGAATAACTTCTTTAAATCCGTCGACAACCGATTGAGCACTCTTATTTTTCAGTGCCACAGCCCACGCGAATTTGGATAACACGTCGATGACCGTTAGAATGTAATTGAAATTTCGATTTATTTTGGCATACTGCCGCATTTCGACCAAATCCGCTTGCCACAAGTCATCAGAGCCTTTCAGGATCACTCGTCGGCGCTTAGAGTTACGACGAGCCGCTGCACGTAGCTCTCTGACCAGCTGTATTTTCTGCCCACTCATTCTTCAAACAATAATATTAGCTTCGCGTAATTCCTCCGCTATTGAGATAATCTCATTCGTGTGAGCTGTGTTACCGGCAGCCTCGAAACGACTCAATAACCACAACCTGTCCACCAATTCGTTGGATCATCCCAATATGTATACTCTAATCGAAAATTCTTTCGCACGATATGTTTACTGGTGTTGAGACCTTCACCGAGTGCCGAGCGACTTGGAAATAACTTGCGTATAACGTTCCGATATTTGTAGGATTTATTACCGCATACTTGACCAGTTTTTAGATAGCCTCTTTTGTGAGCATTTGTAGAATCTATGATGTCGCGATATTTACGAAGATCATCATCCGTGTAAATATCTTCGTCGGGGATCTTCTTAAACATGAGTTCCAATATACCCGGAGTTGTTTTGAATCGCATGTTTCTAACGTAAAAATGATCTGGCTCAAATTCAATCGGTGAGTCACCAATCATGAAACCAGGGGCCCCATCATTGTTCACAAATCTAATTCCGTAAACCGAATCCATTGTCTTTGCCGTATCGCGAATTGAATTCATTATATAATTCTTGGCCAAAGTGCCAAAGTTTTCCTCGAACGCGCGTTCCATATGCGTTGAAGTATCAGGGTCAGCCATCTGCTCCATCAACGCTGACCGCGGCAATTCCGGATGAGATTCGGTGACTGGCGTCGTGTAAACCGTTTCACGCGAGACGGGAATAGTTCGCTCAATCGTAACGTTCGCGTCATCTTCAATATCACTGCTTTCAGGCGTATTGGGTGTAGATTTCTCCAGACCCCCTTTGCGTTAAAACACTTTCCGGATAAGCGATTGACTCGGTTTTCGTATGCGATATTCTGAGTTTGGAGTCTGTTTGTGATAGTCCAAAGCCATACTATTATCCAATTCATCTTCATCATTTTCAGCAAACACTTCAGGCTTTATAGCATCCGCTTTGAACTCAGATGCCTTTGCTATAGCAGTCAGCGGCTCAACAATCGGTTTAAAAGTTCTCTCCATCGCTTCGCTGTCGGCTATGCGATCAGTTTTCAATTCAATGCAAAACCATGCGTGCTAAAGTCAAACTTGGTATGGGTAGTAGAAAACCCTCGGTACGTGCTGCTATAACATCCGCACGTCAGGCGGTGAAAAAGTTTAAACCGACGGACAAAGGGACCGCGATACGCATAGCGCTTAAAGCAGCAAAGCAGCAAAACAGGCAATTAGAGGGGATAAGAAGAATGTTAAATTGCCCAGAGTGTTGAAGGTTGCAAAGCATGGTGGTTTTGTACCGCTATTGATACCCATATTCGCGGGGCTATCAGCTGCGGGATCGTTGGCAGGTGGGGTGGCGGGCATCGCTAAAGCGGTGAATGATGCGTCGAGCGCGGCTAAAAAATTGGAAGAAAACGAACGTCACAATAAGACAATGGAGGCTATCGCATTGGGGGGACGTGGTAGGGGACTTCATTTAGCACCTCACAAGAAAGGATGGGGGCTATTCTTGAAATCAACCAACAAGCTAAAAAAAAACTCCAAAACGTGAAACTTCTGCACGGGGTTACTACAGGCCGTGAACTGTGGAAATTTCTCAAAATGATGAAAATATTACATTTCCGGGGTATTTTCATGCGGAACAATTTACCGAAACGAATCAGAGTTCGCGAGAGCGGAATTATAAATTTAGATAGTGATGCCGGAGTGGGGACACATTGGGTGGCTTATAAAAAAATTGGACACAACGTGTATTATTACGACAGTTTTGGCAATTTACCACCGCCGAACGAAGTTGTGCGATACTTCGGCGGAAGGAATGTTATCTGGTACAATCATGACAGGCATCAGTCTGACAACGCATCCAATTGCGGAGAGTTGTGTTTGAAATTTCTCGCAGCGAAGGAATAATGTCTATAACCTTCACGTTAACGAGTAATACATCGACCCTGAGTGCGAATTACTTTCCACCGATGATTCTAAATCACCGCAAATCGTATTCAATGGGACTGGTCACGTTTCAGTCATACAGTTCAATACCCAACATTGATGAAACATGCAACAGCTTGGGTTATAATTACAATAATCGAATTACTATACCGACGGGGTCGTATACCATTGAGGATGTAAACAAATATCTGCAAAAACATATGGAATACGTGATTGATGTTTCACAAAATGTTAGCGCTGGTAAAAAGGTGGTCGAAGGACCAAACATAATAATTCGAGCCAACAATAATACACTTAAATCGGAAGTTTGGTGTAGATGGGACATTGATTTCTTGGATGATAACTCGATAGCGCCATTGTTAGGGTTTGATGATAGTGAGATACGTAAAGCAGGGGAATGGCACGAGTCGACAAACCCGATAAAAATATCTAAAGTTAATTCCATTAAAGTGGAGTGTAGCGTAACATATGGCGCATTCAGCAACAGTTCGCAGGCTCACACGATACACGAATTTTCGCCAGACGTTCCACCAGGTTATAAAATTTCGGAATCGCCCCGGAGCATCATCTACATGCCGGTGAGTGTTCGCGTGATTGACAACATAACGCTGAGTATAGTTGACCAGAGCGGAGCACCG
Source organism: Diprion similis (assembly GCF_021155765.1). Taxonomy (NCBI): domain Eukaryota; kingdom Metazoa; phylum Arthropoda; class Insecta; order Hymenoptera; family Diprionidae; genus Diprion; species Diprion similis. Next base: position 14,025,742 of record NC_060115.1, on the reverse strand, counting down.
GTCAATTTCAGAGGGGAAGAAATCACTATACGACTTCACTTGAAAGAAGATTGAAAATGCTAACATACAACAACGCATATAATCAAGCAACCAGCACTGTTTCGGTCAGTACTGAATCGCCGAGGGATACAAAAGGGTCACTAAATTCCGAACGTTTGCTTACTTCAAAAAGCAAGAAGATTTTGATTTTGCTGGGGCTTAAACTTCGAAAATGATGTCCAACATCCTGAGAATCGATGCATCGCCGGTCTACGACAACAGCATCAACCAGGCGATCGTGCATGCACATAATCCGTATGCAAATTCCTCCTACAACAATAACGACGAGATACGAATTTTGATACAACAGCAGGATTTGTGTGTGCTGCCGAGTGAGAGTTTCATCTACATTCAGGGAAAAGCTTTCAAAATTGTTGCGGGTGCGAGAAATTATCAAATTGATTCTGAGCTGGAAAAAAACTTTCCCTGTTTTTTCTTCGATGAAATACGTTACGAATTGAATGGTGTGGAAATTGATCGTTGTAAGAATGTAGGAATAACATCAACGTTGAAAAATTATATTTCGCTGGATCAGAGTAAGAAAAATGCCATGGAAATATTCGGATGGAAGGATGGTGGATATAAAAGCAAGCACCACACGGGTGATTTCAGCCTGTGTATTCCGTTGAATACCGTGCTGGGTGTCGCAGAAGATTATAAGAAAATTGTTGCCAACGCTCGACACGAACTCATTCTCATACGAAGCAGAACCGATAAAAATTGCTACAAAACTGGTGCAGCTGCGGAAGACATGCGTTTGGGAATAACAAAATTACAATGGAGAATACCGCATGTGATGCCATCGGATGTTGAAAAGCTGTCGCTATTGAGAATATTGGAGAATAATCAACCGATATAGATGTGCTTCAGATCTTGGTCGTTGCACGAATATCCCAATTTACCGAAATCTAAAATGCAAGTTTGGCCCATCAAAATAGCAACGCAACTGGAAAAACCAAGATATGTGATATTTGCATTGCAAAGAAATCGGAAGGAAAACGTGAAGAATCATGCGAGTTATTTCGACCATTGCGATTTACGCAACGTTAAGCTATTTCTGAACAGTGATTCATATCCATATGAAAATCTTAACGTAAGCTGTAAAAATGAACAATTTTCTCTACTGTACGATATGTATGCTAAGTTCCAGAATTCGTATTATGGAACTGTAAATAGACCCATTCTGGATATGCAAACTTACATCAAGGATGCACCAATAATAGTGATAGATTGTTCGCGACAAAATGAATCTATAAAAAGTGCTACAGTTGACATACGAATAGAATTTGAGAGCGAAACGGATATAGAGGATGGCACGGCTGCATATTGTCTCATACTGCACGATCGAATCGTCGAGTACACACCTCTAACGAACGTTGTTCGAAAATTGCTGTAATGGATTGTATGTTCGTGGATGTGCAGGGATTTATCGGCGTTGGGAATAAATTCGTGGTGAAAGAAGTCGCATTTCATGAGAACGTAGCAAAGACTATGAGCCATTACATATTTCGAGATCCATACGCCTGGAACCTGTTGTCGAATGAACTGCGCCATCAAGTGAAGTATCTTACGCATAATCATCATGGATTCCAGTGGACTGATGGTTTTACAACTTACGGCAACTTGAGGAGGATTATGCGCGATCACCTGGGCAGAACGCCGTTGGTGCTTGTCAAGGGATTGGAAAAAATTCGTTGGTTGGAGGAATATGCGGAAAATTTGAATGCGGTGGATATGATGGAACTGGGCTGTCCAGCGATTGGAATGTTGAGAAAATCCTACGACAAGAAGATTGTTGATTGCAGCTTTCATGCAGGCAGTAACGTATTACCGCCTAGGCTAACCTAGGCTGTAGCCTAGGGCGGCACAATTTGGGGGGCGGCAGATTCTTCGATTTTTTTACGATTTTTTTTACTTTTCTAGCAAAAACCTGTGCTACACTCTTTTTTCTTCAGTTTTACCAAAAGCGCAAATTGACTCTGTTAAATTTGTTTTGACTTTTTTCCGTCTAATGCTGAATGTGCTTATTTATTTTATTTTATTTGAATAAAGCGTTCTTAAAATTTTATTTGAGATTTGCTACTCAGCGCCATCAGACGGCCCAGTGGAGAAGCTACAATAGCGTTGGGAGTTATAACGGTAGGGCAGGAACGTCAGATGTCAGATTAGAAAACCTGGGAGTCCCGAGTTTCTGAGAGTGTACAAGATTGTTGATGGTGATATTCATTGTGATCAATCTAATTCCTTCTATTATTATATTCATTCATTCGTATTCATTGTTAGAATCAAATCAATATCATTGTTACGATGAACAACGCCCGAAAAAAGTTGAGTGGTGCTGAGTACAAGAAAAGAGCACATGAGAGGTTAAAAAATGAGTCGGAAATTCTTCATAAAATGCCAAAACTCGACAATTTTTACGAATTAATTTATTGGCGGAGTGTTCTCGCACGTGTTGTTGCGGTTATAAAATCGTTCGCAATGTCTGGCTCAGCCTTTAGAGGTTCAATCGAGCATTTCCACTCTGAATCCGGTGGAAATTACATTGCAGCGCTTCAATTGATCGCAGAGTTCGATCCGTTTTTGGCGGAACACATACGATTGCATGGGAATAAGGGTAGAGGATCTACATCATATCTATCGTCAACTATCTGTAATGAACTGATAAATCTGATGGGAAAGCACGTTACCATGAAAATTATATCGCAAGCGAAATCTGCTAAATACTTTTCGATTAGCGTTGACTCTACCCCAGATATTTCTCACGTTGATCAGTTAACGTTTATCATACGTTACGTAAGCGAAAAGGGATATTCCGAAGAACATTTCATCAAATTCCTTCCTAACACCGGTCACAAAGCGGCAGAAATAATCTCTCACATTTCATCAACGCTTGAAGAATACGATCTCGATATCCAAAACTGTCGTGGTCAGTCATACGATAACGCGAGTAATATGTCCGGAGTATACAGCGGTCTTCAAGCAAGAATTAAAGAGATCAATCCCTTAGTTCACTACGTACCATGCGCAGCTCATTCATTGAACCTCGTCAGAAAATGCGCGGTCGAGTCATGTTCTACAGCTGTTCGATTCTTCGCGGTTTTACAGAACTTGTATACATTTTTTTCGGTATCAACTCATAGGTGGGAGATTCTATTAAAACACCTGAACCTTAACGTCATTGACGGCGGATTGTAGTGAAAAGTCTCTCTCAAACTCGATGGTCTGCTCATTCGGATGCCTGTAAGAGCCTATGTCAATCGTGGGATGAAATTCTCGATGCACTTACTGAAATTTGTGAGAACATTGATGAAAAAGCTGAGACGCGCGCAACAGCAACAGGATTACTGAATTCTCTAAATACATTAGAAAATTGTTTTATCACCGTTGTATGGAACGAAATACTGAACAGGTTTCACGCCGTAAGTAAGGCTTTCCAAACTATGGATATCGAGTTGCCCATTATCGTCGAGTTATACAACTCTCTCATCAAGTATATAAAAGGGTTTCGAGATCAATTCGATGTGTACAAACGCAAAGCTCAAGAGAAGTGTGGTATCAACGAGTATGTACAAGATACGTCGCGACCGCGTAGGCGTGCAACGAGTTTTCAAGAAAATCGCGAGAACGAGCATATTTTTTTCCGGCAGAGAGAATCTCAAGGTCAACACCTTCTACTTTATGATAGACAAACTTATCGATGAGTTGACTTCTCGCTCAAAATCGTACGTGACGGTGTGCAAAAAATTCAATTTTTTGACACGACTTGGAGAGATGGACCACGATGAAATCAGATCGAAAACACGTGATCTGCAGTCCCTCTATTCTGGAGATTTAGAAGAGTCGATTGAAATTGAATGTCAACATCTTGGGGCACATTTAAAAACCTTAAAAATGCAATCAATCTCAGCAAGTAAATTGTGCACAATGCTGTTCGAGAGAAACTTGGGTCCAGTCTATCCGAACGTCAACATTGCTCTTCGAATATTATTGAGTATGCCAGCAACTAACTGTTCGGCTGAGCGCTCATTTTCGGTATTACGCCGAGTTAAGAACTATTTAAGATCGACCATATCACAAGAGCGTCTTAATGCTCTTGCCATCTTGTGTATCGAATCAGAAATTACAAAGAATGCCCAATTTGACAACCTTGTTACAGAATTCGCGCGTGTGAAGTCTCGCAGAGGTTATTTCGGTTGAGTAATGATACAAATAAATTATCTGTACTTGGGAGTCACGAGTTTTATTATATAAATAATAAATATGCATACATGTAATATAAATATATATGTAATATATGTATATCAATATATATATGCAATATATATAAATATATATGTAATATAATATATAAATAAAAATTTTATATTACATTATATTATATTTTTAAATTTGTACTTCACTGTGATTTCTATACATGGATTGGATGACGAGTAATTGGGGAGGGGGCGGCAAAAAATGAGATTCGCCTAGGGGCGCCCCAGACCGTAATCCGGCCCTGCATGCAGGGATTTGTGCGTTTGAAAACGTGCAACTCATGAGACTGTGGTACAATGAATATCAGGACAAGAGTAATTTCGATGAATGAAATAGATGTACACTGAAAAATAAAAAATTGTTATATTTTTAATAAAGTTGTTTATTCAATCGATACATTTTTTTTATCAATAAGGTTTAAATTTGTTTTTTTGAGTGGTTCGGCGTTTGCGTTCAGGTTTGCTGCCGGGGAGTTTGCGGATTCGGGAGATGACTTTCGCAGTCAGGTCACCCAAAAGCTGATATTCGGAAGAGCTTCGGTTGGTTGTGAACTGCATGTTGGACAGAGCGGTTCGCCACCAGTCAGTTTTGTCAGTTCGTAGAATATCCTTGTTATTGTAGATTTTAATGTGGACGGTTACCTCTCCGTTGCCGACGTCGTTGTTGAGAGAACAGGAATGTGTGTCGGTGAGTAGTTTGATGGATTCGGGAATACCAGTCTTCGGCTCGTTCTCCGGTAATACATCCCATTCGGGTAGCAGTTGACTCAAACCAAAGCCTCCGAAAAATGAGTTGTTCGACGCGGTTGGTGGCTCATCGAGTAAGTTTGTCTGTGACAAAATATAATTCATTGGTTAGAATGCGATCAACGCCGACGGCGCGGCGTATATTTACCAATTCTTGCAGTTCATGTATGATGACGTTTTCATATACCGAGGAAAATGGTGGTGGGAGTATGAAACAATGATGTCTGTGGGCAATAACTCATTTGAGAACGTTCTGCATACAATGTAATTCTTTTGCATATCAAAGCAGAGCATATAAATGACTAATTATAAACCTGCATTTCGCGGAAAATGAATGGTGGGGTAATCGACTATTAGGAGGCGGAAGTTGATGACCTTTGAGCTTGAGGCCGGAAATGATACTGCAGACATTATATTTTCAGGGGAATGTGCGAGTGCGGTGTTGGAGGCGTGTTCCGACGTTGAATTAAAAGTAAAAATTAATACTTTCAGCAACATGTTTCAATTTGACCATCAGTTCTTCGCACTTAGTACAACCCTCTATTGGCCGGGTTGTTTCGAATAAGCTATCTCCACAAACTCGACACGTGAACGAGTCAGGCTTCACGAACGATATGTGGAATAGCACATTATTGTCGAAGTGTTCTATGTTGGCGCTGCAAAAAAGTGATGTTTTGTAAATGATGTTGATGGTAGATGATTTTGAGGCGTTGTGTATACTCACTGGACGACGAAACATCGCAGGCAAATGTAGCCTGGTACATTTTTTTCACGGACGGCACTAACTGTGTTGCAACGAACTCGAGCCCACTGCTGGGCAAAGTGTTCTCGCAGAGGCTTGCCAGTTAGCCGCCTGAGGTCGGCCCAGTCGAGTTGGGCCGCAACTACACCAACGTTGTTGTTCAGATGGAAGTTTCACCTGATGAAAGAGATTTTATGACTGCGGATTTTTGCTGGCGAACTGCTTTTATACAACGATAATGCTGGGGTGGGGTGAAAAGATCTTGGGGATCGTGTTATTTTGGGATGCGCTAAATCGCGAAAAACCGACAGGTTTATGCGAAGGGGTTAATCGGGCGACATTGTAAGTTTTTCGCGAAAACAAGGTAATTTTGGACGACAGGTTTATGTGGAAGTTAAAATCCGCCTCGGCGTCTTAATTGGGCAGCTGGCCAGACGTGATCGAGCAGCTGACCAGACGTGAACGGGAGTTCTACTTACCATTGCACTCTCTGATGGTAATCACCCACACGCGCACTGCGATGGTAATCACCCACTGATGATAACAAAAAACGTCAGAAAACCGCGGGTTGAGAACCACGGTCACACACACACACACACACACACCTCACACGGACACGCACACACACACACACACACACACACACGCCTCACACGGACACACACACACACACACACACCTCACACGGACACACACGCGTTGGTCCAGAACCGGCATATCCACGTTAAGTCAGCTTAGGCCGGTCACACGGACGCACGCACACGCGGTGGTCCAGAACCGGCATACTACTGCTACTAATATTATTAGTTACAATTTATTTTCTGTGACTCTTAGATTCTTTACGAGCATAGTAAATTTTTTTGTATTTTGCTTTTTGAACCTCAGGATGCCTTAAATATCTAGTTCTTTGATGTGTTATTTTTATTCGGGATCAGCGTCATAGCTTTGTTTTTGATGTTTCTTTTTAATCTCGGGATTCGCGTCATGCTTTTGTTTTTGGTGTTTCTTTTTCATCTCGGGATTAGCGTCATATTTTTGTTTTTCAAGTTTTTTTTTAATCTCTGGATTAGCGTCATCTTTGTGTTGTTTAATTTTTTTTTTTTCGGGATTAGCGTCATATTTTTGTTTTTCAAGTTTCTTTTTAATATCCGGGTTAATGGCATATTTAGCTTGTTCCGTTTTTTTCTTCAATTCGGGCTCGGCCGCATACCTCGTTCTTTGATATGCCTTCTTAATTTCCGGATTTGCCGTATATTTCGCCCGCTTCTGATATTTAATTACATTGGCTTTTGTCTCAGCACATCTAACCCTTTTTCTAATCTGTTTTATTACCGATTTGGTTTTGTGATTAACCGATTGTGTTGCGCACTCCGATGTATCATCGCTCTTGTTTTTCCGAAATGGGCGATTAGTTGACGAAGAACGTACTCGTTTTGTATTATCGTTTCTGCCCTCGTAGTAATTAATCCCTGTACATACATGAATGTTTATTTCGTGACTGGTATTAGGGTGCTGTTCAAGCTTTTTGTCTTTATTGTCTAACACACCGTATGAAGTTGAGGAGATTTTAGGTACCATTTCTTTGCAAACTGATGCATAAGTTCTCTTTGGTTGATCGTACGTCTTTGATTCTTTATTCTCGATCTTTATCGCGATTCGCAGTGCGTTTGTCTGTTGCTGTTCATGGTGCGCGGACGTTCTCGTTTGATTTGTTGGGAAAAGCGTCAATAATTGTTCGTCAAGCACTTTCACCAAATGCTGTCGCAGCATCAGTGTAGACTTGAGCCGTCCATCGTCATCTACCAAGCACTGTTCTGACACAGGGTTCTCACCTAGTGCGAGTGATGTAGCAATAACACAGGCAAAAACTCCGCATGACACATAATCAGGTTGCATTTGTACATTTTCGTACACAATTGAATAATTTCCGTACAAACATTTCAATATGTCATGCTGTATAGGTAGCAATCGCATTTTCAACGTGTCATACACGTGTACTACCGCACCATCGTAATATATGCAGGTCCAGTGACCGATATTATCGATACCCACATCCCCACGGTAAATTATTTGTATATCTTTATTACTGGTAACTCGGCGGTACCAATGTGTCCCTTGATAAAATATCGAATCTTGTGGCTCAAATGTTGTGTTTGTAGCAAGAACTTTGAGGAACGCGTTTATACATTCATCAGTCAACTCACGTTTTGTATCTGAAATGCAGGCTCTGATCGCTGCCTGATTTCTACGTATGATACTTTGCACATCTATCGTCTCATTGTCATCGTCAATCTGTATCACCGAATGCAAATCTTTACTAGCTGCCGTAGCGGGCTTCGGAGCAGCGGTCTTATTTATTCGCGCAGATCGTATCGCCTCAGTTTTTCGTTGCTTACGTTTCGCATAGCTTTGTTTCTTAGTTTTCGGCATTTTTTCGGATTAAAACCTGGTATAATTCTATTGAGTACAAGTAATGTTTGTCAATATATGCTTAATATGCTATGGTATTATTGAGGTTATATAAAAAAACCGTTAAAAGTCTACTTACAGTCGACGTCTTCTTATAATGTAACCGTTGTTTGACACTGTTTTATAGTCAACGATTAATTGGTAATCAAAATGAACCAACCCGTTGCGATGATTAATATAATTGTAAATACGCCACTCGTGTGTGTGTGTCAGGCCTATAGTTTTTCACTCGGTCGTTTAATACTAATGAAGTTGACGTTGAGAAAGATGATATTTTAAGTCCTTTAATTGTTATTTCGTAAGACGTTAGTTCGCTAAAAGAAATCGTAATATATTGCTAAAGACAATATCAACACTAGTTTACTAAAGGCAGTTGAATATTGCTATGGTTGAAAACAATATCAAGAGTTTACCGAAAGAAATTAAATATTGATATTGTTGAAGACAATATCAATTGCTCACTCATAGAAGTCTAATATTGATATTATTGAAGACAATATCAATAATCTCGTATTCTCGTGTTAATTCAAATTCTTTCCAATTAACATTAACACAGCTCACTTGTCGAATAATTTAAAATTATATCTGTTCGATATGTGCACACAATGTATCTCCAAGTTAAGGTTGCGTTCAGATATTACTTCCCGGGTGATGCCAACAATCTTTCATCTCTTTTGCGCTACTGACTTCGTGGATTGCTCTGCCTTTGTCCTAGGGAGTTTTGAGCACTGTTAGGGAATATCGGAACGCACCCTGAATCGGCTGGCCGCCGTCTTGATTTTTTGAACTGCCGTTCTCAAAGTCATCTATTTTATCTGATTGAGAATGTCAAGTGAATCGTTGCGTATAACCACGGAATTAGTAAAACATGATTTTACCCATTCGTGATTATACGAATAATTTATACATGACTTTTCTGTAATAAATTCATCAAATAATTATATCCTGTACGATAAATAGTTATTTGATACATTTCATGAATAGCATATAATGGTTCCATGTCACCTGATCACACGACAAAATAACACCGACAAAATATCACAGACAAAATATCACAGCGACAAAATATCACACGAAAAAATATCACAGCGACAAAATATCACACGAAAAAATATCATAGCGACAAAATATCACACGACAAAACATCACGACGATAAAATATCCCCGAAAGCCCAGAAACTTGGGACGCAATCAGGTCATCTTTTTGGTGGTGTCGTATAAAGTGGGAGTGGGTCTGGTTTGGGTGAGTGAGGAAGATTGAGCAAGAGCAAGAACAAGACTGAGCAAGAGCAAGGGATGTTTATTCAATCAGAGTCTTGCGGAACCAAATATATATAGTAGAAAAATTAGATTTGAAATTAGAATTAGAATTAGAAAAATTACAAACTGATATTGTACGCGATGTTTCGTAAATAATCAACACTATTTTCGCGACTGTATTCCAGAACGACACGCTTTAATCGCGCATCGTAATCACGATACACTCGACGACGTGGTCTTGCAACTTCGCAACCCGCACGAATTTGCGCCATGACCACCTCCGTCGCACTTTGCTCACGTTTCAACGCATCGATAAATTGTCCCATCGATGCATGAGCAATTCTGATTCGGCGATTAAAAGCGTTATGCCACCCTTCAACGGCGTTATTCGTTCGTGGTTCATCAGAAAGTACGGACGCATAACAATTCCATATGCTTGCCGGAATTCGAGGTGAACGCCAATGCCCCCTAACTTCGCTACCGATGTATGTCTCCTCGAAATACCGAACTATATCTTTCAGTTCATTGGCATGTTGCTTGAAATATTCGCTTTCGATTAACGCTTTATACACAGCAACAACATCATCAATCGGAACGAAAGCCAAAGCAATTATCATTTTAATATGTACCGCAAATTCGGTACTTCGACTATAGCGAGATTGTAGGCCACAAGCTTGAATCTTTCGCCACATACATTGGCCAAAATGAAATAAACACCCGCTTATCTCTACATTCGGAAAGCACGTTTGTAATGCCGATATCACAGCCAACTCAAAATCTATTATGATCCTTCTCGGATTAAATTGAAGGTCTTGTTCCAAGAGCCACCGCATGAACTTTGTATACAAACGCTCTGTCTTGTTCGGAGCAAGCACATAAATCAAAGGCAATATCTTATTAGCACGCAGGCCATGAATTGTATACAATTGCAAAAAAATTGACGAAACAGATGTAAAAGTGCCGTCCCCGAGCCAAACATCGCACTCGGCCAACAATTGGAGGTTTTGCTGAGTAGAAAAAACCAAAAAACGATTGGCGCCTCCACTATCGTGCATTAAAAACACTTCCCCCTTTGACGTAACGGTGTACGACTCCGGAATGATCATTTCCCTTCTCGAGTGCGGAGTTGGAAACGGAATGCAAATAGCAGCTCGAGCACGTTGCATACTTCGTAGCAGAGTATCACGATTCGGTAATTCGGCAACAGCAGCTTCCGAAAGACCTGATGATACTTCGTCGATTATAACACCAGTAGCCTCACTGGATTTTGCAGCCCGTTTCTTCATTTTTTCTTGGGCTTTGCGACTCTCGACGGACGCAACGTTCGGAGCATGATTATGCTCGGGTTTATCACCAACGACAGAGCCTGGTCATCGAAATGTAGATATAAGAATACATACTCACAAATAACAAAACAGCGGAAAGGGAAAAAGAAATATTACCTGTGCGCTTATCGGAAGTAGTTCGAATATAACAGTTACAAGATAATTTCTTGTACAAAGTGCAGCGCCAAGTAATCGCTTCCTCGTTTTCACGATGACGCGAATATACGAAGCCCTCGTGTATAAGTAGCGGCTTACCTTTCTGAGATTTGAGAAATTTGAGAGGCATAACGAGGCAATACAGAATCAATACTAAATTCTAATCATGCGATAGATCACGCTGTATATCAGAAATCACTCCCACTCTCGCGTTGCCCCCACATCCGATAGACGTATCGTACGCGAGAGTGGGAATCAGTGGGATATACAGGACGCTGTATATCCGAGGGGAGAATAATTGGATTGTGATATTTTATCGTCGTGATGTTTTGTCGTGTGATATTTTGTCGCTATGATATTTTTTCGTGTGATATTTTGTCGCTGTGATATTTTTTCGTGTGATATTTTGTCGCTGTGATATTTTGTCTGTGATATTTTGTCGGTGTTATTTTGTCGTGTGATATTATGACATGCTACCCATATAATACATTATTAATTTGAATACAGTAATCAATGTGTTGATCGGTGTTGCTGTCAGTGGCATGCGATTGGTCAACTTTCTGTGTACACGGATTTTGATTCGTCCTAAGTCGAAACTACTGAGAACCTGATTGGTTGGTTCAAAAATTCAAATGTTTTTTATAATTGATATGCAACCAGGCGCGGGATAATCTTCCTTCTTCCATTCGATTCCGCTCGAGCAGAATGTGGAAGTACAAAATCGTTAGCTATTGTTCAAATTACTTATTTATATCGTCATGTGTCTGATCTATTGTTCTAATTTGTGTTTAGTGGTGTTCGATGTGCGTGATTTAGCATATGTTTTACTTTACTTGTTATTATATTGAATGAATTATTAGTGTTGCCTATTGGGAAGGACAGCCGGATTTGTGAACATAAGATGGCTTACTGTAACGGCATCAAGTTTCATAATTCATTGTTTGCCATCTAATATTATTTATTTCATTCGTCCAATCTCCTAACTAAGTAGGCAATGATCTTGTATGGTCTGTCGTTTTTCGACATTGTAACTCTTATATTTTTGTGATGCACTTATAAATATTACACTAATCCATTATTCTATTGAATTGTTGTATTTTCGATAATATCAATAATGGTTATATTACCTGTAGTACAGTGTATAATGATCTATTCAATTGTAGCCGATATAGAAATCGATGAGGCAATTCAAGATGCCGTTGCCAACAATGCTCCGACACCAGCACCAGCACCAGAACCAGCGCCAGTGGTGCGGCGTATAAATGGACGTCCCGACGCCGACGTACGTACAGTCTTGCAATGTTACCAAACCTTCTGTTCTACAAGCCAGATGATCTGATGTCGAATTGTTGTAACAACAAATCGTATGCAAGTGGACCATTTACTTTGAACATATTTCGTTACGTAGTTAGTTTGTAACAGATCTTTCGATAGATTCTTCGGACTCTGCATACAGCTCTATAGTTTCATGTTTGCACGTATATCTGTTTGAAATAACCTTACACAATGCCTCTGTATTTCATCTCTTCAACCTGTTGATTTTAATGAACATGCAACAAATTATTTACTTTATATTGTTCGTATGCTTTGTACCAAGGATAAAACAATCATGATCTAATACTCTCCGTACTTGGTAACTGAAATCGAATTATATTTGTTACCAACGGTTCATACTTTGATCTACAGATTCAACAAATCCTCGAACTTATGGAGGAGTTGGTCTGGCGGAGGGACAATCAAAACGAGCAAGGGCGAGGCCAACGAGCACAGAGGAGAGGAGGAGGAAGAGGGAGAGGCGGAAGAGGACAGCGGAGAGGAGCATGGATAGATAAAGGAGGGAGAGGAGGAGGAAGAGGAAGATGCGTAAGAGGACAGAGGAGAGGAGCATGGATAGAAAGAGGAAGAAGAGGCGGAAGAGGACAAGGGGGAGGGCAAAGAGGAGGACCAGATATGGGATCCATACAATTTTATTTCAATTATTAATGTTCTAAGCTGTAAATTAATAAAAAATAATAAAATCTATAATCTTCATAATATAATATTGAGTAAACTAATCATTTCATAAATAATATTTTAATATCCTTCTTTATGATGTGTATGATCCATTCCTATTTCACCTGATATGAACCAGGTATCGGTATAGTACAACATAAATTTGATACTTTTTTATTCAGATCTAATTCTTCCATACATCTGTTCACGGTTATTTGTGATTATACCTATGATACGGGCTTTCGAGTTTGTTCTTACTTCAGCTGACTGAAGGACAAGCTTGCTAAGGTAACGTATTTTACTTTAGTAATTATATCAGTCTTTCTATTTCACAGCACTTAGTATCATACTTTGAATATTGCTTAGCTGTACATTTTTCTCCATTACTGTTGCGTATTGCTCTTATGTATCATAATCAGTTAAGTGACAGTTTGTTTTACATATTCATTCTGAAGAGAACTGGTATGAGTATTGTGCCTTTGTAGCCAACTAATCACACTGTCGATGCAAACACCTGGATTGATGTTTGTGCTGTTAGTCATCTTGCTGCTCTTGAATCGTGGGGTCAGTCAGGTCAGCCCTTTCTGTCCTTGCATGACCTGATTTACTTCTATCTCAAGTATAAACATCCAAAGCCCGTTGGACGGCTTGTGAAGAGTTTGTCGTTGAAGAAAGCTGATTTTGCTGCCGCGGCGGAGATGGTTAACTCGAGACTGCATGAGCTGGACGAGGATGTTAGTGGTACACTGCGATCTTTAGACTCACGTCTCATTAAGCTGAATAATTTATTCAAAAATGTTGTTGATCTGTGCGTTCCTGTGCGTCAGTTCGTTGCTAAGCGTCGCCCGGCTCCATGGATTACGCAGGAGCTAAGAGACGATTGCAGAGATCGTGATAGGTGCTACCGGCGATTTAAGAGAAGTGGTCATCGTCAGGCTTGGGAAGACTATGTTACGTCGCCGCGTCAGGCTCAGTCACTCTGGAAAAAGTGTCAAGCAAGTTATCCTCAATCAATGTTCAATCGTGCTGGGCATATGAAGCAGTTTTGGGTTGAAATGGACAGGCTTGGGTTGACAGCAACGTCTGCTAAGTCGCGTGATGCCTTGCGTTTTAGTGTTGAGGATTTAAATGACTATTATGCTACAATAACTGAAGGCCAAGCTTCCGTCGCTAGACGAAGAGATAGCAGGCTCAGCGAGGCCAGGGGGCGGTGTTCTGTTCTCATTTGCTCGTGTTGACGCTCGTGAGGTAGCGAAGTGCATTTCACTGGGGACTTCGCGGGCTGAAGGTGTTGATGGCATCTCAGCTCATGTGCTGAGAAATTCAAGTTTCTGTTTGGGCCGCGGATCACAGATCTAATTAATCATCGTTGGACAGTGGGTGCTACCCGACGCTTTGGCGATCGTCGCTTATCACGTCGATACCCAAGGCTCGCAGCCCGCAGACTGTAGCTGATATGAGTCCGATATCGATACTATGTGCAATGTCTAAGGTTTGTGAGCGCGTTGTGTTGGATCAGATTATTCGTTTTCTTAATGACCATGATGTGCTGGATCGGTGTCAAACGGGCTTTCGGCCTGGTATGGGTACGACTGCTGTGATTAAGTTTGTTGATGACGTGCGGTGTGGCATAGATGAACAGTTAGTTACTATGGCTGTGTTTATTAACTTGACGAAAGCGTTTGATTCTGTTGATCCTCTGCTCTTGCTGCGTAAGCTTCATGGACTTGGTTTCGCGTATGAAGTTATTCGTTGGATGTACTTTTATCTATCGGGAAGAAAGCATGCAGTGAGAGATGGTGATAATGTTTCCGCATGGCGTGAGTGCTCCACTGGTGTGCCTCAAGGTAGTGTACTTGGCCCGTTGCTTTTCTCATTGTTTATAAATGATCTCCCCAAGTGTTTAAGGTATTGCAGTCATCTTTTCTATGCTGATGATGGCGCTATTTACCTTACGTGTAAGCTCACTGAGCTAAATAGCGGTATCGAAAGGATGAATGAAGATCTTGTGGCTGTGACTATGTGGTGTCAGCGTAATAAGCTGAAGATTAATGCTGGAAAGACTATGGCCATGATCCTGGGCAGTGCATTCAATGTGAACTCAGTTGGGCTTGATCAGATCCCAAGACTTATTTTAGACGGTGAAGTGATTGAGTACGTGGTCAGCTTCAAATACCTCGGAGTTATGCTTGACCCAAGGTTGTCGTGGACAGGCCAGGTTGTGAAGACGTGCAGCTCGGCGTCGAGAATATTGTATCGCCTTCGTCATTCCGTCAATGACTTAAATATCCCTCTGAAGCGGCAACTTGTTACTAGTTTAGTGCTTCCTGTCTTCGACTACTATGCAGCTGCCCTTACTAACCTAAACTTGAACCTTGAGAAGAAACTGACAGTTGCATTGAATAACTGTGTGAGGTTTATACTGCGCAAGCCACTTGGAGTGCACATCAGCGGGCTCAGGCTTGACCTGGGTTGGCTCGCGCCGCACAATCGTCGGCTGTATCTTTTGGGTTGCATCTATTACGGAATGCTGGTCATGAATAAGAATGCTCTCTTATGTGAGCGTGTAAGGATGAACCACAACATAGCCAGGTATAGAGACAATAATCGTACTGATACGCTCATTGCACCAGTTCCGCGCACATTCACCTTCCAGCACTCGTTTCTTGTTTTGAGCACTTCTTACTGGAATTCTTTGCCGCCGGCTATCACGACCGCTTCATCTTCAGACGTGTTCAAGACGAGTTGCTACAATTATTTGCTGACTATTGAGCGTGTCGAAGTAGTGAGTGCGTTGTCTTAGCTGCTAGCTGGCTGTTTGAGAAGACGCTTGTGGAGTCAGTGCAATTAACTTCTTTTTTGATTTACTTATTTATTTATTTATTTTTATTATTTTTATTTTTTTTCCATGTTTATTTTATCATCTATTTTATTGTTCTCTTGCTTTCTCTTGTAGCAAAAATGACGTTGTGAGACCAATTAATATTAATATCAACGCTATTTTCAATGTTAACATTATGCTAGTGTCAAGTTTAAAATATGTACACTCTGTGTACCTTTTTCTTCTTTTTTGGGCTTTTGGCCGTTAGAGGACTTTGTCCTACGGCCTCGATAATAAATTACATTACATTACATTCATATATATATATAATCGGGCCATGTTGGAAATTCATAAGTTTGGTATAATTTTAGAAAATCAAGGTTTGTACCTCGTTTGTTTTCAATTGTTTTGTAATTAGGTATTTGAGGATATCCACCGTTGGTTGTTTATTGCAATTGGATTCAAATTCAGTTTATTACAATATCCCTCCGCCATTCAATATAATAATATTTGAATTTTACTCAATTATATAAAATTTTGTTCCAAATTTATGGCTCGGTATGTTCGCTTCGTATGACCCAGGACTTATGTGTGGACTACTCCTATGTATACCTGTAGTTAATATGTCACATACTTAATCAATGCTACATTTACAGAGTGGTCTTTATTTAGTGTGTTTACGAATTTTTGCCGTTCCATCCCCCAAATCAACTTAAAATATAATTGAAAAAATATTACCTGATTTTTTCAGATTCTTATCTTAACTCTAAGATAGTCCGCTTTGTGGTCCAAGTTTCTTACGGAAATAAAATTTGAAATTTTTTTTTCTGAGTATAACAACCTCATGATTTCATAAGCTTCACATGATTTCAAACGATTTTGCAAATTTGTTGGCGATATATAACACTTGTAAATATTTTATTTCGAATACAAAAGACATCAGTAGATTCTAAATGTGACAAGATTTTGTAGACTCCAAACAATTTGAACATTTTGATGAGAATATAAATAATTGGAAGCTCTTTACAGTGTATCTGTTTCGTTTAGGTATTAGGTATTTCCTAGTACTTGTATCTTTTGATTTACCAATTTATCAAGGATGATGATGAAATTAGTGACGTTTTAACAACGTATACTTAAGAAAGCCTGCTACTGTGCACCTTTATTTAGGAATGTCCGACATTTAAGGAACTATTATGAACAAAGTAAACTTCCATTTTGACAGGCCAACTTCATAAAAGTCAATTTCAAATCAAATTATCCTCTGATGATTTGTTAGTCTGACACTTCGTTACATTAACATTACTAATTCCAGTTTGATTACGAAATTGGGTGTTATACTGTGTAATGCAGTATTGCTACTTTAAATGAAGCTGAAGGTAGCAGCTGAAGTTGGCAGTCAAATGTGTTCAAGTTTTTTTTAAATAAAATAATGTAGTTCAGTTTTATCCTCATGATGCTATAAAAATGTCGTGAGTTCTAGTTATTTCACCACATTTCAATTTTTATATTTCACTACCTTATTTGAATGAACATTGAAATCTTAAATTCATGCTGTTAGCTACAGCCTTGTGTACTGCAATAGCGAACCAGATATACATGCTTGAGAGATATAATTTCGAAAGAGGTGACGATCCACACAGAAATTCACAAGTTCTCAGTGGGGAATTCACCATATTTCATGGGTGTTCGAGTCTATCAATCAAAGTATCCGGTTAGTTCATATCCTAATTTTACCAAGCACAATTTCTATCACAAACGTGTTAGTAAGAACAACGGAAGTATCTGTAATAAAAAGGGAGAACAACAATCACAAACAAAACGGAAAACATTCAATTAATCATGCATTTGTACTACAATTATATTTTCATCAAGTCTATAGTTTGTTTCATATAGTAACAAGTGGTTTGTTAGTAATAGTGTAATGCCGAATGCATACCGCCTGTTGCTGGAAGGTGAATGGTTCTGATGAGTAGGTACATGAAATTAGTGATTGGTGTGTCAACAAAAGTCGGTTCGAAGAGTTGAGTGATACCAGAGCACCATTTTCCAAGTGGCTGCCCTTTTGTGTTGTGATGTAGTTGCCACAGTGCAATGTTATCAATGGGTTCAACAGATTAATGGTTCGACAAGAATGGGACAGGTGACTGTGAAACATGAAATAAAAAGCAATCAGGATTTTATTATGGATGTAGTTCAAACATAGGACATGATTATAGCTTATTATATGAGGCTGAATTCAGTCTTGTTATTGTGATGAAACGCTTGATTTTTGTTGTCGTTAAGACTGAGAGTAATTTCTGTGACGAGTGTGTTAGTAATAAGAACGGTACTGTCTGAATAAAGCATAAAGAACAACAATGACATACAAGACTAACAACATTCAACTACTCATGCTGTCATAATACAATTTGTGTATATGAAGTTCACAGTTTGTTACGTATGGTAAAAGGTGGTCTATTAGTAATAGTATTGTGGTCCGTGCATACCGCTTTTTGCTGGAAAGTCAATAGTGCTGATGGAAAGGTAGATGAAGTTAGTGATTGGCAAGTCGAGGAAAGCCAGCTCGAGAAAATAAGTGAAACATAGAGTGCCAATTTCCGAGTAGCTGCCCGTTTGTGTTATGACGTAGTCATGCCGCAGCGTAATGTTGGTGAGTTTAACAGATCAACACTCGGATAAGAATAGGACAGATGACTGTAAAACATAAAACGAAATACAATTAGGGTTATATTACGTATATAGTTAAAACAATAGAAATGACGTTAGCTTACTATATGAGGCTAGTATATTTTACATGGTTTACTAAATATTCTACATTCTCAAAGGTGCAAAGTGACGATTTTTCTCACAGAAGAATCGTTACAGCACCATTCTCAACTTCATTCTTACCTTATCATTGCGTTTGTACACATCGTAGAAGGTTAGGTGATTCGGTCAATATGAAAATGTATAGCAAACTGTTGACTTCAATATTGACAGATGTATATTGGTCTTCTTAGTGAGTACATAGTGGTGCTGGCCAACAGATAAGTAAAGTGAATGCTTAGAACTTTGATGACAATCTGCTTGTTTTAACAAGATCTGTAAAGTGTTGAGTCTTGCACAGCTGTCAGTTACGTACTCTTTGGAATGTCGGCTTGCAGGAGTGTAATATTTGTTATAGGTTCCAGGGGTACGAATGACTGTCAAATAAACGAAACAACAAACAAGCGAAGAAAACACACACAGGAGAACACTGAATGAAAGTAATGTATTGTACAAATACGGACAAAACATACAATTTGATAAACAAAAAAGTCATGCAATTGATAGAGAAGAGGTTGAGGCTAAGCTATTCATATATTAAATGTTCTGTACATAAATATATATTCTCATCCAATGTGAATTAACGAAGTAACATACCGTCTGATTTGATTGAAGCATCGTGAGTATTTTTCCAATAGCTTTTGTTAGCATTGTTTTATCTGAGATTCATGACGAGTGAACTCTGTTTGTTAGTCAAGCTGACGTCTCTTAAGGGGTAAGGCCACTGTAAATTTTTTGAAAAATCGATTTTTTTTTTATTGGCTTAAAAAATAGTTTAAACCCTTTAGAAAACAATAACGGAAGCTTCAACGCTAACGTTTGGAGTTTGGGCTCCAAATCATCCTCAAGCGGAAAAACTGTACTGGATATCACGACGGATATCGCTGTTTGCATATTCAATGGCGGCCTTACCAACGTCTTGCAAATATTCAAGATGTTGGAGGTGGAAATTGGTGCCCAATTATATAATTTCTGCATCGAAGCCGACGCCGAACGCATCACGCACGCCGAGGCATCTCTGAGCGACGCGGCAAAAAGTGCGCGCGCGCTCCAAAAATCGACCAGGAAAGACGAAGAAGACGAAAATTTGGCCATCGAAGGACAAATGTATGGTGCTGGAATTGCAGACTAACGGTACAAATTTTTTTTACCTCCTTTTTTTAATTTTTTCCCATAAAAAACTAGTCGTAAAACTTTAAACGCGTTTTTCTCGAAACACGGTTTTTCAAAATGGCACGCAGCATCACTCGAACAATTTTCATTTTTTTTACTTGAAATTTTTACCAGATGTGAACATTAACATTATCTTGAGAATGTCGATCGGGATTTTCAATAACTTTATTTATTGTTTTTTTATTAACAAAAAACTAGCCGTTTTTTTCGTAAAAAATCATTTTTTTTTTTCAAACGCACGCCAAATCCACAAAAATTAATACTTTTTAAAATCCGATCGACATTCTCTAGCTATAACCCTCTAGATTAACGGTTTTTTTTTTTTTTTGTTCTAGATTCAAAAGTGCAGCAGTGGTGCTGCGTGCCGCGGAGCCCTGCAAGCAAAACATGCCCCGGGAAGATGGCTGTGGAACCGCCATTTTGTTTTTTTTTCGCTGTAAAAAAATTGGATAATAAAGTTTAATGTATGCCCGATAACACCCTTAAAAGTTTTTTTTCAATTACCTTCAATTTCGGAAGCAAAAAATTCGTGAAAAAACCTTTCTTTTTGGACCGTTACAGTGGCCTTACCCCTTAAGCTGGAATAACCACTTCATCAAAATAAAAAATGACCTATATGGGGATTTAGTGCTCTTTAGTTGCTAATTTGTTCCCCAAATTTTGATTTAGTTGCTCCAGTAGTTCCGCCGAAATTGAGGGCGATGTCAGGTTTAAAAAAAGTTGGCAAAGCCAGACCAACGGATAACGGAATAATAACGAAAAAATGTTGAGAATTTGTTGCTAATTATTTGTTCGAGCAATACACTCATTTCGAACAGGTAGAATCAACCCCTGGTCCGAAAACCACCCCCGAGTCGTCACGTACAAACACTACGCTTAAAATATAATGGAACGTAGAGTGTATTTTGTTTTCTATAGATGATTCACTGAATCAAGTAAATCTGACGTATCACGGATTTTGTTGCTCAACCCCTAACACCCGAAACTCACCGCCATGCCAACTACGTTGCAGGGAACTGACATAACGCGTGAATCTAAAAATTCGGTAAAAATTGATTTCAGACCCGTGAATTAGTTGCTCTCGATGTACTGCATCTCCGATTTTGTTGCTCAACCCCTAATGCCCGAAACTCACCCCCATGCCAGCTACGTTGGAGAGAAATGACAGAACGCGTGTTTTTAAAAATTCGAAAAAAATTGATTTCGGACCCACGATTTAGTTGCTCTCGATATACTTCAACTCCGATTTTGTTGCTCAACCCCTAATGCCCGAAACTCACCCCCATGCTAGCTACGTTGGAGAGAAATGACAGAACGCGTGTTTTTAAAAATTCGAAAAAAATTGATTTCGGACCCACGATTTAGTAGCTTTCGATATATTTCAACTCCGATTTTGTTGCTCAACCCCTAATGCCCGAAACTCACCCCCATGCCAGCTACGTTGGAGAGAAATGACAGAACGCGTGTTTTTAAGAATTCGAAAAAAATTGATTTCGGACCCACGATTTAGTCGCTTTCGATATACTTTAACTCCGATTTTGTTGCTCAACCCCTAACACCCGAAACTCACCCCCATGCCAACTACGATGCATGGAACTGACATAACGCGTGGAGCTAAAAATTCGGTAAAAATTAATTTCAGACCCGCGAATTAGTTGCTTTCGATATACTTCAACCCCGATTTTGTTGCTCAAGCCCTAATGCCCGAAACTCACCTCCATGCCAGCTACGTTGGAGAGAAATGACAGAACGCGTGTTTTTAAAAATTCGAAAAAAATTGATTTCGGACCCACGATTTAGTTGCTCTCGATATACTTAAACTCCGATTTTGTTGCTCAACCCCTAATGCCCGAAACTCACCCCCATGCTAGCTATGTTGGAGAGAAATGACAGAACGCGTGTTTTTAAAATTCGAAAAAAATTGATTTCGGACCCACGATTTAGTAGCTTTCGATATATTTCAACCCCGATTTTGTTGCTCAACCCCTAATGCCCGAAACTCACCCCCATGCCAGCTACGTTGGAGAGAAATGACAGAACGCGTGTTTTTAAGAATTCGAAAAAAATTGATTTCAGACCCGCAAATTAGTTGCTCTCGATGTACCGCATTTCCGATTTTGTTGCTCAACCCCTAACTCCCGAAACTCACCCCCATGACAACTACGTTGCAGGGAACTGACGGCACGCGCATTGTCTCTCGATATGCTGTTATTGGGATTTTGCTGTCCAACCCCTTATTCAATTAAATAACCCCTCTTCTAACTAATCTTGGTAAAAATTAGAGAGTCGCGCGTCAAAGTTGCTGGGCAGAAAACAAAATTCTCTTTTTGATTCTTTTTCACCATTTTTAAAATAAACAGGATAATACGCGAGATAATTAAACAAAAGAAACGTTCCGTACCTCTATTTGCAGTGTAACTCTACAAATGGAAATGGAACTAAAATAATATTAAACACAGTGAATTGAATCGTTACTTTGGTTTTTATTTTAAATGTACGAGAAAGGACCGTCTTTACTTGACCAATATCGCTAAAAAAACTGAGGGTTATTCTAGACCCACTAGCGCCTTGAGGGGCCTATGGGCCTCATTTTTCGGTTGCAAAAGCGGCTTGAGTCTTGAGAAAGAGCATATAACCATATATCGTCTAAAGAGGTCTCTGTTTATGTTTATATCCACTCTCCGGCACTTACCACATCGATTCGTTTTTGAACTCGTCAATTTAAGGGAATATAATTCTAGGTACAAGTGATTCAATAATCCAATAATTTTGATCGATACCACAAGGAATACTGTCAACATGTCGTACCATGATATTCGATTCGATGTACGCGAAATATAACATCCTGCACTCGCCTTTCGTTTGATATCTGCTTTGTTTTGCCTGTGATATTTAATACGGGAGGGTGGATAGATTCAAGCGTGGCGGTATTTCAATGTATTCCAGCGCCTCCTTACTGATCTTCGCCGTCCAGTCTTAATCAATGAAACTGCCGATTTTTCGGCGTTTTTTATCCCCACCAAACTCAATTAGCATTTCCCCTTAACTGCCGATTTTTTCCATGTTCTCCTCCGCATTGCTCCAGTATCTTTGATTCCCTTGTCGTGAACGCATCAGCTTTGATTTAACAATGAATCCAGCACGTGGTCGACCCTCAAAAGTCAATCAGACGATAATTGACGATAAAATACTGGAGCACGGAGAAGAAATATTGTTGCCGAATAAAAAAGTGGTTGCAAAATCTAAACCAATATGGGATGTGATATCACGCGAACTTGGAAATAATATAAGCTCAAGGTCGTTGTATGTTTTTGTTACGTGCAACAGATATGGAGTGAGAGACAAGAACGATTCCTGCAGTCGGAACGTTCCTTCATTCCGTCAGAACCGTTCCAACAGTCATCACATTTGACGCAACATTTTTCAATAAAAAATGTGTCAAGCACATATCGCGTCGGTACTTAATTTTTTTTTTTTTTTTTTTTTAGTTGAAATTATTTTTTATTAATTCAGGCAGATCTTTTTGATTTAACCTAATTCGTTTCAATTCATGAATATCAATCTTTTCTCCATAAAAATCAACTCTAATACAAGTGAGTTTGAGAAGATTAAAAATTATTCTCCCGTATTTCCTTAAACTTTTTGTCATTCAACTTAATTTATTTATTTCATTTTAATTCATGAATTTTGATTTTTTTTTAATAATAATTCTCTTCAATTCAAGTGAGTTTGAAGGAATTTAAATTCATTCTTTTGTATTTCCTGTTGATTCAAAATATGTTTTTTTTTTTAATACAATTTGATTTCTTATTTCAGGTCAATTTTTCTTCTCTGTAAACAGATAATTCTAGCATGAATCCGAACTAACTCAAATCACCTTGACTTAATTTCCAATAATTTAGTTACTTCTCAGTTAATCCCTAATATTTCGGTTGAATTTCAGTAATTTAGCTAATTCTCATTAATTCACGTTAATTATAATTAATTCGAAATTCTATTGACACGTCAATTCAGCGGATGGATTGCTAACAAATTCCGTCATTTATTGTTATGAACGAATTTCATAAATAAACGGAAATTTCCAATTTTTTGCCTCGAAAAAAATTAGTTAGCATGTTTTAGGAATTTCAAACAAAAAATATATTCATGAACATGTCTGTAAAATGCACATTTTTGGACTAAAAAATGGCAAAGTATACAAAAACTCGAAATTTGTAGATACATATTTTGTTTTAAATTGCCTAAAATAAACAAAGCAATTTTTCCCAGAGTAAGAAATATCAAATTTCTGTTTGTTTATAAAATTCTTTGATCACAATTCATGGCGGCATTTCGTACTATATTCAATACTCACTTACAGTCAACATATTTTTTGCATATTTCTAATGTAAACGATATTTATTTCTCATCATTATTTGATTGATACCTATATTGAACTTATATTCATTTGAGTGAATTTATATGTTATATTCGATTCAAAAATATTGCATTATACATACATGCAACGTATACGTATTATACTTTTTCGCATGAACACACACGGCTACCGTGGCTAAAGCAACGATACGAACCTTATCAAAAGTCGGATTCGCAACAAGTGTCCATATTTACTATTGTGTCTACAGTATGGCATATTTGCTAATAGATTTTTGTGTTTTTTTATTATTCTTGAAAATTTTGTTATAAATATCGATTGCGCTCCATTATAGCATTTCCGACATTAAAATTTGTTTTTGGTGCATGAGATATTTTGCCCGTAAAACGCAATCGAAAGTTTTTTCTCAAGTGTATCAAAAGAAACACGAATTATGTAATCAAATGTATTATCCATTGTATGTTTTGGAATGTGTTTCTTTGGATGTACAGGTATGTGCAATTGCGGAAGTAAACTTCGCTGTGTCATACGAGATGTCGATGAAAATGACAGTAACGTTTATTTCAATTGTACTGTCACAAAAGGGTTTGGTACGTGCGGTAAAAGGTACCTTCGAGCACCAATCAGAGGAGTAGTAGCCAAAGAACTGATGCACAAAGCCGTACACGTTTATCGGGCGAAAAAAGCAAATGACCTAATGTCAGAAGGAGATGCAGAACCACCGCACCTTTATTCGGCAACAGTTCTCGGTGTTGCGAAACATGAATTTATCGCCCACGAATATTTAGATCGGGACCCATTGAAGGCAATTGCGGTTATGAAGGCTACTCATCTGAAGACTGTGGTCCACAACATCGGATACGACCCGTTCCATGTTCATTACTGGACGAATTATCAAACACAGTCCTTCAGAGCGAATTGTAATTGTTCCGTTGCAATTGATGCCACTGGAAGCATCATCAAAAAAATCGAGAAGCCGGAAAAGGCACATTGTAAACATATCTTTTCATACCAGTGTGTAATTAACTGTGATGGAGAGCAGTTTTCAATATGCCAAATGATATCCGAGAGTCACCATACTAACGCGATTCAGTTCTGGCTTATGGAGTGGATCCGGTCTGGGGCTCCAATTCCTCGTGAGGTAGTAACAGATGCCAGTAGAGCTCTGTTAACTGCAGTAATACGTGCATTTACAGCATGCAGCACAATTGAACATTATGCCGATGCATCCAGAGTTGATGAGCTGCCGCCGTATTACGTACGCATTGACGTCGCTCATTTTATAAAAACATATGCCTCATTTCTGTAAGATATTCCACAACGCATTAAAATCTTTCATCTCGCTGCAATTGGGAAGTTAGTAGTTGCACGAGATATCTGGGAAGCTCGAAGCATTGTGAAGAATATAATCCTGGTTTCCCGGTCTGAGACAGATGGTCCTTTAACTTGTGGGCGGAGCTCGCAATGCGAAGAAGCTAAATCGGCTTTGAAAATATTGGTCACTGAAGTGACTATAGATATTGGACAAGAGACTGGGCTTGGAAGATCAAATGAGGCCAAAATTCGGTTGAGTAATTTGGTCGAGGGTGTAACAGTCGAAGTGCGTATATTTTTTTTCTTATTAAAATAATTACCGTCACGCAGAGTAGCTTCTTATTCACATTAAAAATTTTATTATCTTTACTTTTACTAATCACCGTCGTATCTGTTGGTTCAAAACTTGTTCGTTCAATTCAATTAATTTTCCACCTTTGGTTGGTTCATAGTGCAATGATTCTTATCATAACGCTGCTGCTGTAGATGAAATTGTCACAAGTGAAAGCTCGGCGAACAGCTATTGGTCTAGGTGGGCGGCAGAAATTGAGATGGAAGTGAATGACGCTCCAAAAGAGGTTGGTGATCGTGAAAATGCTCACTATCTTCCGCGATTAGCAGACCGTCTTTTGAAAGATGTTAAATTGATCCCGCTCTGGTCAAACATAATTCGCGGTAAGTTTGGCTACGGCCGTGTACCGGCTTCCAGTGCTGCAGTAGAGGGAGAGTTTGATAAAATCAAGACTCACCTCTTAAAATATTGTGCAACGCCAATGAGGGCAGATATCTTTTTGCAGAAGCACGTAGACTATATTAATGGCCGTATTAAGATAGCTAGTTCTAAATTATCTCGCAAAGATAATTCATCAGCACTTACAGATCAAACAGAGGACATAATCAGAGACGAAGAAACACAAACCGAAATATATTCCGATCAATGTCGTAAGTTTGTAATTACATTTTTGATTTGACTACACAGTTGACTGGTTACTTATGTGAATTATGGATGTTCATAAAAATTCAATAAAATGGCAGTCTGTTTGTTAGAATACATTAATATTGTGAGTTTAATAACATAAGAATAATAAGTTCAATCAAATTTTCTCCAAATAGATATATAAATCACAAAGATAATTTAAACAAATTCAATTACCCAATGCAAAAGTAAGCCGTAACTTATTTTTTTTTAATTTACCGTCTTAAACGTTATTCCTCATTGAAATCGTTTACGCATTACAAAAGTGATTTGAAATTGAAGTTTTTTCAAGTATACTTTAGAAATGTAATTGGTGATTGAGTTATTTTTAATGACAAATCATAATAGTAATTAATAATTGTGTGTCTTTCAACTAAAATTATCTTAACATCGATCCAGGCGTGCAGGTGAAATCTAAAAAAATTCACAATATACCGTCGACAGCATCTAAGGCTTTAGAAAAAAGAAATAGCCCTGATAATGTTGAATTAGATTCATGTCCTGCATGCACCACTCATGGAAAGCCATCAGGTGCATACTTCTGTGTCATATGCGAAACGCCAGTACATGCTCTAAGCCAATGTTCCGTCCCTGTGAAAAACAGCGAAGAAGGATATGGACAACGTCGACTTTGCGTTGCCTGCAGCCGTGCGCGAAGCGTGCCGGAAATACTTGCAACACGTGAGGTTGAAGATTGGCGGGGCCATGGCAAAGCATCCGAAATGAAGTCACGAAAGGCACGATATTTGGACATAAGAGCAGATGAAGTTAGGGACAAGTTGTTGTTCGAAAAACACAACAAGTTACCAATTATGAAAAACGGCAATTCAGGCGCTCTACAGTCAGTAAAAATTGGGAACGAAAACGTGTGCTTAAATAATATGTGTGCTTTCGATAGTCTTCTCCAAATAATGTTGTCTGCGATCTGTGATTGGCCTTTGTTGAGAGAAGCAGTAAGTAAAACATAGATTTCTGTTGTGATAATTTCGCTCAGATAAAGTTTCCTGAATTTTCCCTGACTTTTCCCGTCAATAAATTTAGAATTCCCTGACCTTTTTCCACGAAACTTGAGTAATGTTAGGCAGCTGTTGCGACTAAAACCTCCAGAAATCGTGCACGTTTAATATATGAATTTGAATTCAAAAACACATTGTATTGCTTCGTTCTACACAAATAATCAGAAACTGTAGAATGTAATTTCCGAAAGTTAGATTTGCTGAATTTAAGAAGCATAGTTGAAGTTTGAAAACAATTTATAAAAAACATACGTCTTTCCTTGACTTTTTCCGACGGACAAAATTCCCTGGCTATTCCTTGTTTTGAACGAAATATGATTGATAAGTTCGATAACTTGCATTCTTAGGTTACACATGGGTTTATTAATTTATTTGAAAAAGGTCTGAGGCAAATTGCTTTATTGACTAAATACATTGGTTACCTAGTTACATCAAAATTTTTATATGCAATTCTCGATATTTCGTGTTTCAAACATAATGTGTAACGGTGATCACAGATGACACAATCGAAGAAAGAGAACCCTTTCATCGAGCTGTGCTTCGATATCCTTGACAAAGGACTAAGAGCCTACTCTTATAAATCGCGAGCCGCAATATTGCTCGAACTTTTCAAGAAGGACAGTGACGTCACACGCGGTGAATGCCGCCTAATTGACTGCGCAACAAATGTTGGCTACCTGGCTGGTGTACTACTTAGAAGTATACCCAGCTATCAAGAAAGATCAGAATGTGACAATGGATGCCCAACTCGGGAGAAAAAGTTGCCCATTGTAACAATTCAGCGAGGAACTCTATGCAATGGAGAAGAATTTAAAAATGTAATTTTGGATCAGGTTAGGCTCGCTGGCCAAAAGAGATGTCCTCTAAAATCATGTTCGGGATGGGAAACAACAGAAATATCGGCATTAGGTGAAATTTTGCATACATAATTATCTATTTTAACCAAGTCATCGAGACAAATTGATCATGCGAAAATCGTAAAAATCTCGTTACGGCAAAGTAGAAAATGGTAATAGCAACTCAAGGAATGATGTAATACAATTTTGTTTATTTATGGAGTTGAAGTTCGAAACATAAACGTACACCAAGATAATGATACCAGTTTTAAAATTTTCGTGCCATTACAAAAAATATTCGTCACAGGAAAGAAAATGCTAATTAGTTTTGTCTAACTGCGGCCAGAAAATTTAGAATCTGTATTGTTCTTTTCGATTATGGTTACTCTTCCTATACTTTCTTGTAACTATGA
Organism: Diprion similis; assembly: GCF_021155765.1. Taxonomy (NCBI): domain Eukaryota; kingdom Metazoa; phylum Arthropoda; class Insecta; order Hymenoptera; family Diprionidae; genus Diprion; species Diprion similis. Next base: position 13,997,024 of record NC_060115.1, on the reverse strand, counting down.
AGATAATATAATTGACTCAACAACACTTACTGCTAAGACCTTATTAAATTAGAAAAATATTGTAAACGAAGCTAACTGATTTTGCGGTTCAATTGCCGGAAAATAAAATGAGAAGTATACCTGAAAACTCCAATCGAGCAGAATAGTGACTCAAATTATATCATTTTTTTTTTTGTAATTCTCACAGTATCTAAACAGTTGTAAGGATACCCGTTTAAGCGGGTGCCCTGGTACATTTCGACGTTGATGTATCAAATCTCCAAATATCGAAGTTCACGTATCTCAAACGCAAAAATGGGCATAACAGACGCATTTTATACGCAAATTCAAACAAAAAACAGTTCAATACATTTTTATTTGTCGCAGAAATGAATAAATTACGTGAATTATACGAATTTACTATTTCGTAATATACTATTTCGTAGAATCCATGGCATTTCTTCATTTCTGTGTAGAATAAAAATGTGTTGAAGTGATTTTCTTGTGAGAATCGCGTATACAATGGGACTGTTAGGCCATTTTTCGCGTTTGAGTCACGTGATCTTGGATATTGAGAGATACAGAATACGAAAACGTCGAAATCGAATATTGCACTCCCTTCACTTTGATTCTCTACTAGTAGTTTTTGCATTGAGAGTGTGAAGATTTATACCCGAGTGCAATTAACCGCATGATAGTCAGCGAAGCCGTGCGATCGCTTGGCGTGATTGCACGAGGATGTGAATCGTCACGCTCGTGATGCGAACAATTTTTTTGCTCTAAGTATACGTGAAATGGGATTCAACAAACAGTGTTATATGCCACATTTTCAAAGGCCAGCTGCATGAGAGTAATTCTACAATTGCACAATGATGATTTTTCCCCTTACGTTCAGTTACCCTAACGCTTATAACTTCAACCTCGGAAAATGAATCGTCATTTCAGGATTAAAGATTTGTCTGGTATTTATAAACACGTAGTGTAACGGTATTGATACTAATTTCAACCTAGTTTAATTTCGTATCTATAAATAATGTACTTGATATGCTGTCGTGAGTATTCTGAAATGTGTTTTTATGTTGTGGGATTCATGTTAACTGATTCAATCCATTTTTTTAGAAACATTTCAATATTGATGTTAGACGTTATGTCCAATTGCAGGTGAGCTTGTGTTATTCGAGGTGTTCGATTTAGAGAATGACGATTGGCCAATAAAGCTTAGCCAAATGCCTAAACGGTTTCTAAACCCTGTGTCATCTGGATCGGCGATGTACGAACTACTGGGTCTTGTTCACTACAAGGGCCCATTAATACGGACGCGTAGGTCCGATGACGAAATGAACATCAGGTCCTTAGGCCATTACACGGCGGTTTCGAGACGTCGAGGAGAATCCTGGGTCGAATACGACGATACCCGCGACAAGGAGCTTCAATTGAAAGAATCGTGGAACACAAGTCCGAAAATTTTGGTTTTTGCACGGCAAACGAATTAATAAAAACCCTGTTGCAAAAAGAAAAATATATTTGTTGTGTAGATCTCTGCGAATTTCATCATTCGAAGCATCTTAGAGTGCCACTGAAATGAGCGAATCGTTTTGAATACATATTGTGAATACAATTTCTTTCCTTACCTCATAAATTCGTTATAAACAGTTGAACGCAATAGTGTTAGCAACCGTGCGCGTGTGATGAGTAACAAGAGTTCCACAAATTGACAGGAGCACTCTGAACATACTAGCCTAAAATTAAAATTTTGCGGATCAGCATACTTGCATCGCATACTTCTCGTAACTTTGCAAAAATTGTGGATTATTCTTCAAAACTCGGAGATGCGGTACATCGAGAGCAACTAATTCGCGGGTCTGAAATCAATTTTTTTCGAACATTTAAAAACACGCGTTCTGTTATTTCTCTCCAACGTAGCTGGCATGGAGGTGAGTTTCGGGCATTAGGGGTTGAGCAACAAAATCGGGGTTGAAGTATATCGAAAGCAACTAATTCGCGGGTCTGAAATTAATTTTTACCGAATTTTTAGCTCCACGCGTTATGTCAGTTCCATGCATCGTAGTTGGCATGGGGGTGAGTTTCGGGTGTTAGGGGTTGAGCAACAAAATCGGAGTTAAAGTATATCGAAAGCGACTAAATCGTGGGTCCGAAATCAATTTTTTTCGAATTCTTAAAAACACGCGTTCTGTCATTTCTCTCCAACGTAGCTAGCATGGGGGTGAGTTTCGGGCATTAGGGGTTGAGCAACAAAATCGGAGTTGAAGTATATCGAGAGCAACTAAATCGTGGGTCCGAAATCAATTTTTTTCGAATTTTTAAAAACACGCGTTCTGTCATTTCTCTCCAACGTAGCTGGCATGGGGGTGAGTTTCGGGCATTAGGGGTTGAGCAACAAAATCGGAGATGCAGTACATCGAGAGCAACTAAATCGTGGGTCCGAAATCAATTTTTTCGAATTTTTAAAAACACGCGTTCTGTCATTTCTCTCCAACGTAGCTGGCATGGGGGTGAGTTTCGGGCATTAGGGGTTGAGCAACAAAATCCGTGATACGTCAGATTTACTTGATTCAGTGAATCATCTAAAGAAAACAAAATACACTCTACGTTCCATTATATTTTAAGCGTAGTGTTTGTACGTGACGACTCGGGGGTGGTTTTCGGACCAGGGGTTGATTCTACCTGTTCGAAATGAGTGTATTGCTCGAACAAATAATTAGCAACAAATTCTCAACATTTTTTCGTTATTATTCCGTTATCCGTTGGTCTGGCTTTGCCAACTTTTTTTAAACCTGACATCGCCCTCAATTTCGGCGGAACTACTGGAGCAACAAAATCAAAATTTGGGGAACAAATTAGCAACTAAAGAGCACTAAATCCCCATATAGGTCATTTTTGATTTTGATGAAGTGGTTATTCCAGCTTAAGAGACATGTCAAGCTGTCTGTTGAATGTGTATCTGATTGCAGAATATCTCATCTTTTCTCTGGTTGGATTCTGATTTTTTACACCTACCTCGGACGATTCGTTTCGTAAAATTACAAGAGCCCGTAAAGCAGATGCCACTAATAATCACTGATTCACTCACTCACTTATCTCATAAGACCATGGGCATGACCCATTTTCACGAACTTTGCAAATTGATTTCAAGATTCGATAACATAAGAATAAATAAATATTAATTTGTTACAAATATTACGAACGACGGCGTGACAGCATCATGAGGCGGCTATTTTGATGACTAGACGATTCGCAGCGCGGGCAGCACCATCTAACTGTTGCATTATTATTTAAATTAATAATTGCCTTACCCAGCGGCCATTTTTTTATTATTATCTTTTATCGACCCACTTTGCAACTTTATGATATTATGAATAATATGATCGTGGATATGAAGGTCAATTGAAAAGCAACAATTAAGTTGACGTTTCGGCCCGAGTGAGGGCCCTCCTCAGAACAAAAAATTATTTATTGACAACATCGGTCACAAGAAAAAAAAAAAATTAAATGTAATAGAATTTACTGGCAATCTCAAAAAGTAATTCTGATACAATGTCATTTTTGAGTGAAGTTAAGTTGTTCGTCAAGTTGATGATGGCCGCATGGGAATCACTTATCTCTAAACTGAGTAAAGCTTGAGTCAACTTGACGAACAGCTTAACTTCACTCAAAAATGATATCGTATCAGAATTACCTTTTGAGATTGCCAGTAAATTCTTTGACACTCAAATGCTCAAAGTAGAAGCTTCATTTGCCAGTCATAAATCTGCTAATATAAATAAAACGGGCTAATCTTGTTGGGAAACAATGTCCACCGTCTTATCCATCCGTCCTTTTTGAAGATGAATGGTTGGTTAATCTCAGTAACACGGATCTACCGGTCAACGTTGCCAAAGTTTTACAACTATGACCTAAATATGGTACAGCCTTCAAACCTTAATGTATTCTCACTATTAAATCGATCTCTGACTTTGAGTCTAAAATTTCTGTAATTTCTAATGAATGTAGGAATCAAACTAGATTGGAGTTCACTAACCAACTCAAAAAATTCAAAAATGTCCCTAGTATGTGCAAACCTTATGACTCTTCTATGCTTAAATACATCAAGGAAACACAATCCTTCCGCTAGTCTAATAGTGAACTTTCATTTCTAAAGGTAGACAAAGGCAACACGACGGTGGTTCTCACGAGACAAATGTATTTAGATAAAATGTCAGAACAGCTTTCTAACTTAAGGCCCCGCTGACCTGGCATGTCATATATATATTTCGTGACGTCAGAAGCGGGGAAATTGAGTGAAAAAGCCTATACGAATCCTGCGATAACGAGAGTATGAATCTTATTTGAAAATATTTTAAATCGTAGCTTGAATAATAGTGTACGTGTGAATCTCAGTCACTGCTCAGGCAAATCGCTGATAATGTTTATAATAAAGAATGATGAAGTGAATAAAATCACGCGACAACAAACATGGCCGATCGGAGCTACCGCATGTTGAATATTCACTGATTGCACTGTTCCACAATTTCTTTCACCCTCGCCAGGGAGATTCACACGTACAAAAGCACACACGTTATCCGGGAAAACTTATACTATCAGTTATTTTTTTGTAAACATGGCTCGATTCGTATACGCGTTTTTCATGTGACAGCAGCCCGTTTATGGTCCACAAGAAGTATGTTTCGATCTGTAACTGACATCATTGGTTGGATCTAACAGAACAAGCCAATGAAATCAGCGGCCTTAGTTCACTGTTCAACGTTCAGAGGCGCTGCACGTATTTATGACGTCACGATTTGATATTTTCAAGTCAGGTCAGCGGCACCTTAAACACCTACATCATTGTCAAATTTGATTATACCTGTACCTTACAGCAAGATGTTAAAAAAAAATTAACGGCGGGGTGGGTGGGATCCAAATATATTTCTGACCAACTTAAACGACAGACGTCCAAGTCTGACTGTGTACCTCCTCGCGCTTATGGGTTACCTAAGATTCATAAACCGGGAGTTCAGTACGCGTTAGTGTCTCCTTCACTAACAGCTCTACTTTTGGTTTGGCACGCCTTGTCAGCAATTGGATTTGTAATAACATCATACCTCCGGCCTCTGGCGTCAAAAATAGCTTCGCATTCGCTAATGCTATTAAGGATCTCACCCTCCCCCCTGACTATATTTTGGTTTCTTTAGACGTCATCTCGCTTTTCACTAACCTTCCGCAGGATTTAGCTATACAAGCAGTCACTCAACGTTGGTCTCAAATTTCTGGAAAAGTTCCTGTACCTCTCAATGAACTTGTTAAAGCTTTGCATATCTGTTTGAAGGTCGCTATTTTCAAATTTGACAACAAAATCTATTCACAAACTTTTGGCTTCCCTATGGGTTCACCTCTTTCTCCAATTCTGTCTGATCTTGTGATGGACGTTTTGGAACAACACTGTCTATCGAAACTTGATTTTGTGCTTCCATTCTATCTCAGGTATGTAGACGATATCGTCACCGCTGTTTCTTCTAATAAGGTCGGCTCAATTCTTGATGTCTTTAATAGCTTCCACCCTCGTCTACAGTTTACGTCTGAGGTTGAGTGGAACCACCAAATCAGTTTCTTAGACGTTCTCGTCATTAATTGTAACCAGTCCATTAAAACGGATTGGTTTCACAAATTGACTTGGTCACAAAGATATTTAAATTTTAACTCGCATCATCCTCGATCATACAAAGTTGGTACCATTAATTGTCTTGTTGACAGAGCCATCAGGCTTTCCAGTTCTGAATTCCATGATAAGAATTTGACTTTAATTTTTCAATCGCTACGCAAGAACGCTTACCCTTCCGCTTTTCTTAACAAACACATACACGTCAAATATCACTCCATAGTCTCTATAACTGATCCCAACAGTAACAGTAACGTCTCAACAATCAACTCTAATATTAAACATTTCATATCTATTCCGTATGTAGCTGGCTTGTTTCAATCCTTAAATAGAATCTTTAACAAATATAATATTCAATTCGTTGGAAAAAACACACATGACATATCGGCACTCTTTGATTCTGGCAAAGATGTGCTACCGTCGGATAAACGTTCTTGCGTGGTGTACAAGATTCCTTGTAAACAATGTAACAAGGTTTATATCGGCGAAACTAGCAGGCACCTGCATACACGTGTGAGTGAACACAAACGCAATATACACGACAGCGAAGACAACTACACAGCCTTAACCAAACATATGGTGGATTTTGATCATGCCTTCGATTATGATCACACTTCTGTTTTAGATAATGAACCTGTCTATTACAAACGTCTATTAATCGAAATGTGTAATATTGTTTCACATACAAATTCTGTTAACCTTAGGCATAATATAGAACATCTCAGTACTATTTATACTTCTCCATTGCTAGGCTGATAACTCCTTGGTACCGACTGTGTTGCTTGCTCTGTTATTATCTTCTCGCTCTCGTTCTATGTATGTTTACTACTAGTATCTACTTTACTGACCGGCTGCTTCTTCTATCATGTAACTTGCGTATCTATTTTCAAGTAATTAGTGGCCTTTTACCTACTTCTGTTTAACTCTCTCTTCCTGTTCGCATGTTGAACGATTGACCACATATAGATTGAGATCTTACTTTAAAATTTTGTTCTCAACGATGCAAGCCTGGGAGCTACGCATAGCAAACTCCTTTTATCATGGGCTATTGCCCACTTCACTGTAAATTGTTTTTAAGTCTCTTTTTGTAATTTGTATTAAAAACAATGCATATTGTATGTGCTTCCGTCGCATCTTTATAAGGTACGTTATGTATAGGTTATATTACCACTGTTATCTTGGATCTTAATATTTTTATCTATTCCATCCTGTTCACATTAATTTTTTTTTTTTTTTTTTTTCTTGTGACAGATGTTGTCAATAAATAATTTTTCGTTCTGAGGAGGGCCCTTACTCGGGCCGAAACGTCAACTTAATTGTCGCTTTTTAATTGACCTTCATATCCACGATCATATTATTCATCATCACTGAGGTCAAGAAACTATTTATCTTTATGATATTATATCGCCTGAATACAGATTCAGATTTATATCAATATCAATAGAGGGCGAGATTTCGATGCCAAAATGCTGTGTTTAAAACTTAAAGTCGATTCATACACGCGTTCGGGCGGAATCGTGTCTACAAGGCGCTCTGGCGTGGAGAAGAAGAAGAAGAAGAAAAATAATTCTAATTTTCATCATCTTTGACAGCTAATATTGCGGAAACCACATGCCAGATTTTGATCGGACTTTCACACTAAGGTTATATCGGCCGGGAGTACCAGCCGTGTGAGTCTCGTTTAAAAATATTTACGCGTTCCTGAGATACGACGATGTGCTTATACACGGGAAGATAGGGAAGTAGTTAGGCCGGGTAAATAATTCCCGGCTGGCTTTCGCCTTTAAAGTATATATGTATTGTAACACGGCGATTTGCACCGCGTTATATGACCTCCGGTATTCCCGTTATAGTGAAAAGGCAGCAAGGAATACTGGCAGTCGGTATGGGAATTTATGTAATTTTAAGTTCTATTACTAATTTCTTTCGATTTTGTTCCCTTTCTTCCCACCTATCCCGAGCTATCCTGAGCAATAAAGGCGGAGAGAGGAGGGAAAAATAGCAGCTACCGACATTCCGACCCCGAGGGTACATCTACGAGGATGAAACCACCCTGGCAGGTAGCTCAACGTCTCGCAGTTAGTACCCGTGCCTCCCACGCATACGTTCCCGAGAGCTACGAGGCTGCCGCCAGAAACATCATCTACGGAGCCGAGAAATGCGAGCGAACCCGCTTGCATGGACGACATGCCCGCTCAGCTGTTCCGTCGCCCTGGTCCGATGAAATTAAAATCGGCCAGGTCCGTCGTGAGGGATGTCAATGGCCAGAACACGATGATTGCCAACAACCTCGGGAGCATCAGAGAGCCCTCTACCGGCTCAGTACCGCTGCAAGTACCACCCACACATTCTGAAGGGGTTAGGCACGGCGAAAGCTGCGTGTACTGCGAGGCCTGCCAGAAATCATGCCCAAGACGTGCTGCCAACTAACGTGCCGCCTAAGAAGTTCGGCAGGCAACGCCGCTGCAACAACGATGCTGCGCGGAAGAGTCCCCGAACGACTTACTTCTGCATCTCGACTTGTGCGAACCAGACGTTTTTTTGTACCTTGCTACGTTTGCCGTTAGCGTTCCTTTTTATCGTTCCTTTTTATCGTAGTAATTCCTTTTATCGTTACCGAACTTTTCTATTTTGTATTTTGTGTCGTTTGTGAGTCTGTGAACCCAGAACTCTAGTTAGTGTTACGCGGGAATAATTCCTGTTGCTACCAACGTAAGTGAGCTTTTGTTACCGCTTGAACCCCCGAGACGCAATTGCTTATCTTTTGTCTTGGTGACCGTTTGGGTCGTAACTTTCCGTATCTCGGGTTTTCGTGTGGCTTATTAATTTATTTAATGACCATTTCGACGAGCCTAACTAATTATTATTAACGTCCCTGATTTTGTTCCTGAATTTTTTGTTAATTTTACCCGGCATGACCCACTCTCCCCGCGTCCGCGTGGCGACGGCGTCATCCTAGTTTTCTCGCGTTGCCGGGTAATTTAAATGCCATATCGTTCTGAAATATTGTTTCGGTTATCGTTCGTGATTAATTAAATATCGTATCTGATTTTATTGTCTTGTTACCGTAAGTTAAAAATTGTATCTCGTGTATTTGCGCAACAGTTGTGTAATATTGCGCAATAGCGTCGGTTGCGGCCATCTTTGTGGCGTCCTTGTTTGAATCGTCCCCGCGCTATCTCCCGCTACCGCGTGGCGCTGTATTCGATATATCGAAATATCGCGGTGAATCGAAGCCGCGCTACGCCAGTATGTTTTTCGAGAGCTGTCGAGTTATAAATCGGACGCTCCCTGAGTGGTTACGCCACCGTACCCTCTCCCCGTTGCGACGTGAGCCGCGTGACTGTACGCTCCCCTTTAACGTAGACCCAGCGCGTGCGCAATAACTAGTTTATCTCGCATTGTTAGAATTCTCGTTACCGGTTATGATTTAGCGTTAAGATTGTTGGTTACATTTATTTTGTAATTGTACGAGTTCTAGTCTTGTGACAGCTGACGCTTGTATTCCGTTTTCGACTCCTCTGTATTATATCGAGTCATTCGTTAACAGCTGTCACGTTCCGTTTATTCCGGACCTTATTTTGTTAAGCTTTCATGTATCTCATTTAACAAAGATTGTTTTTCGATTTTAGTTAGCGTTATTATTCTCGCGTTGTATCGAGTTTAAGTTTATTTGTATTTCGCTTATAGAAGATTGTTTATCGCGATTTATCTTACTATCTTTATTTTGTAACGAATTTGTTCCCGTCCGTGTAATTCGATCAAAGAAGATTGTTTTATTTTAGTCATGTTATTATTTCCGTTTCTTGTATCGAGTCTGTTGAATTAACCTTTGTTTGTTGCAATCTTTCACCAAAGACTGTGTACGATTCAGGTAGAATTTTGAGACCTACTTCCGTCCCTACTAATAAACTAACATTTCATAACCTTAATTTTGGGCAATTTTTATAGTAGAAAAGTGTGTTGCCCGTTCACTATCTGGCCACTCCCCTCCGCCAAATACTGAGCTACTGAATTCCCTTTTTCCTTTTACCTTCTTTCTCTTTCAGGTTATCGTGGTACATCGTACCTGGCGCCCAACAAAATTCCTTTTTGGTTATTTCGAAGAATTAATACTTTTCAGCCGGATTACCCGATTTTAACAATTTCTTTAATTTTATAGCGTATCGAAAGCCTCATTTGTCCTCATCCTTGCTGCTGACACGATCCCCAGTAGGCGAGCATCGATTGACGGGTCGCAGTATATATATATATATATTGTAACGTGGCATTTCAGAATGGCTCGTTACAAGGCTAAAAATCTAAAGGAAACTACCGAAAACGCGTCCCTGGCGGGGTACTCCAAGCAAGCTCGATACGATATAGGCGAAAAATACTAGTTACTAATATTTTCTGTACAAATTTTGTAATCCCGCGCTTCGGCGCAAGCTAAACAGGTACCGCGACCACGATCATCGAGGGATCAACACGTTTCTTTGATTCACCGAGGGATCGACAACTACCGAAAACTACAGTTCCAGCTACCGACGAATTCAACTACCGTTTCGTAATCATGAATCTCCCGTACAACTTTGAATGCCTACTTTTTCGGATGCCGTAAGTTCGACATCAAGGGCAGACCGCAGCCTGTCGTTCACCGACTTACCGGCCAGGAGCCGGACCGAGCCTAAAACACTACGTCCAAAGTTGATAAAGCCCTCGTCCTGAGGATCGACGCAGCCTCCCTGTCAATAAGGGCTACAATCATTGTGAGTCATGGTCCACGGACGATGAGGTGCTGTAAGCCGCCGTGTGACTGCATGGTCTTCGTGATATATCGTGGGCAGTTGGCCACTGGATAGACGATGAAGCCGGTGGAGGCAAACAATGTGGAGTTGCACTCCATCCGGTAACCTTCCGGAGGTAGCCTACGTACCTGCCTCGTGGAGGGAACCCCCAATGACAGGCAACCTGGACCGTACGACGCAGCAGACGAAGAAAAGTACGTGTGATGTCAACTACGCTCATCTAGCGGTAATCGTCGATAACGCGTAGCCGATATTCGCCAGAGGGATGACCCAATTATGGTGGGGATTGAATGACCACCGAAGGGGAAGAAGAATCACCTGACGACACCGGCGAGATCGCTGATCCGGACTCCGAACTCTGCCTATTCTACGCTCGACCCGCCAGGAGACTGCTTCGAATATTACTCTCGCTACTTTAGACTTCCTTCAACTTTCCGTATTCTTCCTCTATCTTTCCTGTTCCTTCTTATCGCTATCGCTACCGTTTATCTTTTTCGCACCCACTATCGTTTGAATATTAGCTTCTTTCCTTTCCCGTAACTTCAGCTCCTTCCTTCTTGCGCTTTAGCTAAGTTTATTTCAAATATAAAATCAGTGCCTAATCTCGTCACCGACTAAGGTAAGGCTTTCGCCTTTATATCGTACCGTTACGAAGTTGCTCTAATTTCTGTTTCTCTTATCGTATCTTAATTATCGTTTTGGTTGCATCGAATGATGCCAGTATCTTTGTGAATCATGGTCCACGGACATTGAGGTGCTGAAAGCCGCCGTGCGACTGCATGATTTCGTTTCGTAATTAATTTCCGAAAACTATCGTGAGCGACCTCGTAACTACCGAATATCTTTTGTATTTCTGAATTTTCTTTGCTTAATGCTTATCTTTTGTATCTCTAATTTTCTTTGCTTCTCGTAATTTTATGCTAGAAACGCTTGTGTAATTTCTACTGTCTATCGCTATCGCTATCTTCACTTTTCTTACTAGTATTGCCTATCGCTTTGTATCGTATCGCTTGTTTTATATTATTTGCTTTGTGCATGAAATTTCATATCGTATATTGAGCTACTTGGAGTACAGCTGAGCGTAGATTAAGCCGCTAAATACTACCGCACCTTTGTTTTCTATCGCTTATATTAATTTACATTTCTTATTACCTTGTAATATTTTCTTGTTTCCCGAATCGTACTTCTGTGTTATCTTAAGTTGCTTGTTGTAACCAGGTGTATTTAGTGTATTATTTTTACTCTGCAATCCCTTCTCTAAACCTCTCAATCTCGTATAACTTTTGTATTTTCTCTCGTTATCGTGATTTCGAATTTCCTTGTTAATTTAATATCGTAATTTTGACTGTTGTAATTATCAAATCGCTTGCTGTAAATAATTCTTCCGTATAAGCTTCCGATATTTGTGAATCGTATATCACTGCCAATCTTTTTCGCTAATTACCATTTGTCGTAATTTAAATAGTATTTTCTTGTCACTATAGTTCTAAGCTACCGTCAATTCCGTCAACTACCGATTTTCGCTAAAGTTTCACTCTTGCTTTAATGTAACAATTCTCGCAGTGCCGCTTCTGAAATTTGGGTAAGATCACGTCGCCCAGTGACGTCTAGTTTGAGTAGACTTTTTGCATTATATCGCTTCTTTCGACCTACGATTAATTTCTTTTGTCACCTATTATTTTGTGCGAATTATCGCTTAGCTTCTTTAATCGAAAATCTTGTAAATCACTCTCGTAAACTCTCGTTGACTAAATATCTTTTGTTAACTTTCTGTAACAAATTGACTAATCTACCGCTTATGAACTGATCAATAATATACGACTGATTGGCTTGTTAATTTACTTGATTCGAGCTTATTTCTTGATCTCTTTATTTTCCTTATTTCCGTAACTGTTGTAACTGCCTTTGGATACCGCCACTCTACCAGTTCGTGTAAGTACCTGAGCCTAGCCAGCCATACAACGGGTTCTCTAATTATTATTATCGTATCGTATCTTTCCCTTTCCTTTAAAAATTGACGCTGAAGCGTCTGGCGCTAAACGAGTATCTTTTCGTATCGTAAATATCGTATCGAATAATTGGAGAATCGCGCCAAAGTGTTAACGGTAAGTCCTCGTCAGAGGGTAACAGAATTTAGCGTCACAATATATATATCAAAATCTCTGAACAGCCTCATGGTACAAATGTTTATCGAGCCTGTCACACGACTGTCAGCTAGAACGACACCCGCTCTCGTTTGAAATTACAACCCACGGAGATTCGGATCGACTACCGGTGCCCTTCCGGTTTTCCGGTAATCTCTTATGGATATATCTATACCAAATGATTTCTTGTATATATCGTGAAATATTGACTAACCAAGTCGTATGTTTGTCAAAATTTTTTCTTTTTTCTCCACTCATAATCATTTTTAGGTATCAGGAGGAACGTGAAAACCATGACAGTTGCCAAATGCTTTGTAGCGAAAACAATGATTCCATCGAAGCCTAGATTGGAATGCTTGAATACTTCAGGTATTGTAATTGCATTTTAATAATTTTTGTCATATAATTCTATAAATTTTTAATTATTAAGATTGTGACGTGGCGGGTCTACCAGCCCGTCACCGACCCGCACCTCCACTCCCAGGCGGCCGCGTCAAGCGCTCTTAAAGAGCAAGGGAGAGTCCTGCCGTGCCGCCGATGAACAACCGGAGTTAGTTTCAAGATTTATGTATTGTTGCTAATGCTTTTTGTTACTCCCCCAACCCATCGTCTGAGGTGACCGCCACTGCCGCCGCCACTGCCGCCGCCAATGCCGACGCCATCCAACGACCACCCTGCGCTGCCGTCGCGGGAAACGCGGAGGGACCACCGGACGACCGGCGTGGAGTTCGAAGCCCCGGACCCAGTAGTCGCGCTGTTGCTTGCTCGGACCTCGATGCCGCCAAGGACATACTGCCGCTGCCGCCCCGGGGGTCGAGTTGCCTCCACCTGAGCCTCCGATAAGACCGGCCTTGCCACCCGGCACCCACATACCACCGGACTCAGTCTCCCCCTGGGCTCGCCGACGCCGAGAGGACATTTCCGCCATCGCTAGACCACCCTCGCAACCCGCAGCACAGCGCGGCGAACAGACCGGCTGCCTAGGCTCCCGCCGGTCTCTCGCCAATCTACCTATCATCCCCTCCCGTAGCGCCACCGCGGGATCGCGATCGCCGAGGGCCGGCGGCCACCTCACTCTCCCTTGTGCTGCGCTATTAATCGTACCGTAGTTCATCGTCGTGCCTAATCGCTTTGAAGTGTTGTATTGAGAATTGGAAACCGAGTACCGTTTTGTTGGTCATTTGTTTAGTATCTCTGCCGTGCGAGGAACCGTTCGCCGTAAAAAGTTAGGCTGCCGTTACCCCGAATCTCGCTGGCTATAGATTCTCAACGGCCTCAGGCCATTTTTCCTTTTGCAACAGGTCGCCGGCCGGCTTTGATCGGCCATTTTGTGTGAAAGCCCGCGAGCCTCGTGGTAGCTAAGCTTTTCTATTCAATTGTATTTCTGATTTTAATTGCTACCTTGATTTGTTATAATTACGATAAGATACTCTGGTTGTTCATTCGGTAATCTTTTGCTGCTTTATTGTAACGTATAACTTGTAATAGATCGTGTACCGTGCCGCTTCCCGGCCACGTACCGAGTACGTCAGTGTGAGAGAGAGAGAGAATCTGTGAGTGAGTGTGTGCGCCCGTGTCGTCGTTGCCGAGCGTAACTACCACCGGCAAGCAGCGACAGGCGACCGTGCCGATAATATAGAAAAAGCGAGGAAGGATTATCTCGTATTTGTGAAACTGTTAGATTGTTAGCCAGTTTGTTTGTTGGAATTGTTCTGCCGTGTTTTGAGTTTTGAAATTGTTAACGAATTTGCTTCACAACGAGTCTGTAGTCGCATGAGTTATTGAATTGTTACTGATTTTACGCCGCTTATTATTCGCTTATCTTGGTCGCTTGCCGCTCGTCGCTTCTAGCTTATACTGCTTGATCTTTGCCGTGTTCGATTGAATTGTTTAATTTTGTTGCTGTGTTATATTTTATACTATTTTGTTTTATTTTTATTTATTTTTGAACTGTATCGAAGCGTACCGTCACCGATAAGACCGCTTGCCGTGTAAATATTTTATTGCTTGTTGCCTTCTGCCTTGCCGTAACGGCGTTGCCTGTTAATAAATGCTGGTAATTACATCTATAATCATTCGATTATCATCTATACTATTTCACCTTCGCGCCCACGTTCCCCTCACCGCCAGCTAGTCGGCTGTTTTGGTTTGTGCTTGCCCCGGCTATAGTTTTGCTTTGCGATTTGGTTGTCTGAGTTTGGTTCGCCGTTCGAGTCGGTGAACGAATGCTATTGGACGGTAAATTTCGAATCTGGTAAGAGTATAGCCTCTTACGGCTCTCTCGAGCCTGGCGCCCAACACCTGTTCTGCAGTGCCGTCAATCTTTATTTTTCCATCTTTCTATTGCCGTGTTGGTCAACGCCATTTTTGTAAACGAGCCTCTGCGCCGACCCCGCTTTCCCCCGGGTGAAGTAAAAAGCCCGTTACAACACATTCCAGGACTCTCAATACAGAGACAGACTAGAACACAAAATAAGAAATTACATGCAGGAACAATTCCAAAAAATCACACCATATCTCATCGCAATAAGAACACTATTCACACAACTCATACCCCCATCCCTAATACACAAGCAACTGGACATAGCATACCGAAACATTTGAATAGAATACAAAACGTATATAAAACCTGCGACCCGTCAATCGATGCACGCCTACTGAGGATCGTGTCGGCAGCAAGGATGAGGACAAATGAGGCTTACGATACGTCACGAAATTGAAGAATGGTTAAATCGGTGAATCAGGCTGCAAAATGATAATTCTCCGAAATAAACGGGAGGAAAATTTTGTTGGGCGCCAGGTACGCTGTACCACGATAATCTTAAAGGTAAAAAGGGAAAAAGGGAAAAGGGAACTCGGTAGCTCAGTATTTGGCGGAGGGGAGTGGCCGGATAGTGAACGGACAACACACTTTTCTATTATAAAAAATTGCTCAAGAGTAAAGGTAACGAAATGTTAGTTTATTAGCAGGGACGGAAGTAGGTCTCAAAGTTACCTAGGTCGTACACAGTCCTTGAGGAAGAGTGGTGACAAAAACAAAGGATGGTTTAAAAGACTCAATACCGGAAACGGAAATAATAGCGTAACAAAATAAAACAATCTTCACTGATTGAAATACACGAATGATAGAAAGAAACTCGTAACCAAACAAAGATGGTAACTCAAATGACGATAAACAATCTTCGTTAAGTAAAATACAGGAAATCTTAAACTTAATATCACGCGAGAATAATAACGATAACTCGAATTGAAAGACAATCTTCGATAAATAAGATACAAGAAATCTTAACGGAATAAGGTACGGAACCAACGCAACGTGACAGCTGGTGACGAAAGACTCGATATAATACAAAGGAGTCGAAAACGGGAAACACAGCGTCAGCTGTCACAAGACTAGAACTCGTCTAATTACAAAATAATAATACAAGAGTCTTAACCTTAAATTATGACCGGTAACAATATTTTAAACGATACAAAATATTCGCTTCTTGCGCACGCGTTGTATCTACCTCAAAGGGGAGCGTACGGTTACGCGGCGCACGACACGACGGGAAGAAAGTACGGTGGCGTAACCATCCAGGGAGCGCTCGATTTGTAACTCGACAGCTCTCGAAAGGCACAGTGGCGTGGCGGCTTCGGTTCTCCGCGATGTTTCGATATATCGGATCCAGCGCCACGCGGTAGCGGGAGATAGCGCGGGGACGATTCAAACAACGACGCCACAAAGATGGTCGCAACCGACGCTATTGCGTAATATTACACGGTTGTTGCGCAATTATACAAGATGTGATTTTTGATGAACGGTAACACGATAACGAGATCCAATACGATATTTAATTAAACGAGAGCAACAATCGAAACGATATTTCTTCACGATATCGCGGTTAAGTTACCCGAAAACACAAAGGACTAGAATGACGCCGTCGCCACGCGGACGCGGGATGAGGGGGCCATGCGGGGTAAAATTAACAGAAAAAATTCGGGAACAAAAGTAGGGATGTTAATAATTGGTTAGGCTCGTCGAAATGGTCATTGAATAAATTAACAGGCCACACGAAAACCCGAGATACGGAAAATTACGACCCTAACGGTCACCAAGACAAACGATAAGCAATTGCGTCTCGGGGGTTCGAGCGGTAACAAAAGCTCACTTACGTTAGTAGAACAGGATCGGTGTCTCACACACAATAATTAGAGTCCTGGTTAATAGTTTATGACACAGGCTCACTGAACGACACAAAACGATAAAAGGGAAAAGTTCGGTAACGATAAAAGGGATTATGATAACAAACAGGAACGATAAGAAGGAACGCTAACGGCAAAGGCAGCAAAGTACAAAAACACGTCTGATCGGACCATGCCAAGATGCAGAAGTAAGTCGTTCGGGGACTCTTCCGCGCAGCGTCGTAGTTGCAACGGCGTTGTTTGCCGAACTTCTTTTTCGGGACGTCGGTTGGCAGCACCTCCTGGGCAGGGTTTCTGGCAGGCCTCGCAGCACTCGCAGCTTTCGCCGTGCCTAACCCCTTCAAGGTGCGTGGGCGGTACTTTCAGCGGTACTGAGCCCGTAGAGGGCTCTTTAACGTTCACCGACGTTGTTGGTGAACATCACGTTACGGCCTTGGACCTCCCTCCTGAATAATCTGGCCGAATTTTAATTTCTTCGGACCAGGGCGACGAAACAGCTGGGGAGGGTATGGCGTTCAAGTGAGCCGATTCGCCCACATTTCTCGGCTCCGTGGATGATGTAGTAGGCGGCAGCCTCGTAGCTCTCCGGAACGTATGCGGGGGAGGCACGGGTACTAGCTGCGAGGCGTTGAGCCACCTGCCAGGACGATTTCATCCTCGTAGATGTACCCTTGGCGTTGTCGAATTGTCGGTAGCTGTTCTTTTCCCTCCTTTCTCTCTCACCGCCTTTATCTCTCAGGATATCTCGGGATAGGTGGAAAGAAGGGGAAACAAAATCGAAAGAAATTAGTAACAACACTTGAAATTACATGTATGACCATATCGACTGCCAAAAATCCTTGCTGCCTTTTCACGATAACGGGGATATCGGAGGTCATATAACGCGGTGCAAATCGCCGTGTTACAAACCATACGACTTCGCCAACTTCGAACGACTAGAAAACGCGGCGAAAATGTGGGAATCAAACGTAGAATGGGAAAACACCAGACAACAAACGATTAGATCGCAAACACCAAGCTCCCGCCAACAAAACTACACAGCAGCATACCAAGACACAAACACATTTACACCACGGATAGCAACACACATACAAACACGAGCAGCACTATTACCCACACCAAACATACCACCAGCGTTAACCTACAACCTGCCAACGAACCGCCAAACACAGTACAAACCACCGTACCAACACATTCAACCACAGACAAATACAAACACAGCAATAAGCAGATGCTTCAACTGCAACCAAACAGGACATTTCAGACGAGAATGCCCCCACACTCAAAACCGGGGAAACGAATAAGGGAACACCGAAACAGGGTGGAGGTAGCTCCCGGAAACAACAACACCAACACACCCGATTACACAACTTACACATTACACAATAACACACATGACCCAAGATTTCACGTGCGAGTGGATATGATAGGCTTCGAATTCGACGCGTTAATAGACACAGGCTCATCTCACTTATACGCAGGCGCGGAAACCATCAAACTAATACACGAAGCACAAATAGACATATACGACACACCGAACAGAACACTGAGCACAGCGAACGGCTCGAGAACACCTATAAGCGGAGCTACAATGCTGCCATGGCGAATCGGCAAGGTCACAAAACTCATACATTTCGGCACCGTAACGACACTCGCAGAACCATGCATTCTCGGCGTAGACGCGGTAACAGAGTTCGGCATGAGAATTAATTACGAAAAAAATACATGGTCAATAGCGGAGCAACCAGAATTAAAATACAACATCACACACAACCCACAGAAAATACCAACACCAATCGAAACAACCACACGAGAACAGGCAACACAAACACACACCCCACAACCAATCACCCACGACCAAGCATCACAAACACACACAAAACAAGCGAAAGCCGCGGAAAAATTACAACAGGCGGAAGCAAAAATAACAAAGACACAAACAGAACCAAGAAAAATACTAACCGTACGGAGATCGCGAACAAACTCAACACAAATCCATACGCAGGGAAAACCGGAAGAAAAAAATAAAACAAGAAAAGCATTATTACCCACACCGAATTTCCCGCCGAATCCAAATTTATACACACAACCGCACCCAACACAAATCCACACGCAGGGAAAACCGGAAGAAAAAAATATAACAAGAAAAGCACTATTACCTACACCAGACTCCCTACCGAACCCGAACCTGTACACACAAACACACTCAACGCAAAGTCACGCACAACCACCAAAAACACAAGCATGCGCCGGCATACAGGAGCTCACACAAACACAACACACACAACTACAATCAATAATACACGAGAAAATCATCACACCGCCGGGACAACTAGGCCTCACTCACTTAATCAAACACAAAATAGACACACAAGGACACGCACCGATAAAACAACGATATTA
This sequence comes from Diprion similis, assembly GCF_021155765.1. Lineage (NCBI taxonomy): Eukaryota > Metazoa > Arthropoda > Insecta > Hymenoptera > Diprionidae > Diprion > Diprion similis. The sequence continues at coordinate 13,977,870 of NC_060115.1, read as the reverse complement.
CATGGTATCACCGAAAATACGGGAAGCAATTTACGAGGAGGTAGAAAAATTGCTGAGAGAGGACGTAATAGAGCCCTCGAACAGCGAATGGTCGAGTCCAATAGTTATGATAAAAAAACCGAATAATACACACAGATTCTGCCTAGACTTCAGAAAAGTGAACTTAGTATCCCGGAAAGATGCATACCCGTTACCATACATGACAGCAATACTAGACAAATTACGACAAGCACAATACATCTCAAAAATAGACTTGAGCCAAGCATACTTTCAAATACCATTAGACGAGAACAGCAAACACATAACAGCATTCACAGTACCGGGAAAAGGGTTATTCCAATTTAAACGAATGCCATACGGCCTATCAGGCGCACCCGCGACATTCCAAAGACTACTCGATAAACTAATAGGTGCGGACGCGGAACCATATGCATTCGCATACCTAGACGACATCATTATAGTCACACAAACATACGAGGAATACATACACAGACTCGCACACATACTAGACAGAATACCAAGAGCAGGATTAACAATAAACCCAGGAAAGTGTGAATTCGGGTGCTCACAAGTTAAATACCTGGGATACATCATAACAAACACGGCCTACACGTAGACCCAGACAAAACACAACCAATAACAGACTACCCACAACCAAAAACAATCAAACAGGCACGGAGAATCATAGGCATGGCCTCGTGGTACAGACGCTTAATCCCAAATTTCGCGGAAATAATTGAGCCACTAACCCGATTAGTGAAAAAAGAACAGAAATGGTAATGGGAAAAAGAACAACAACACGCATTAGACACAATCAAACATAAACTCAGCACGCCACCCACACTCACATGTCCAGATTACACACAAACATTCACACTACAAACAGACGCAAGCGGTACAGGCCTCGGCGCCGTGCTAACGCAAACCCTCGATGATGAAGAACACGTCATCGCATACGCCAGCCGAGCGTTAAGGGAGGCGGAGCGCAAATACTCGACAACGGAGAGGGAATGCTTAGCCGTCGTATGGGCCATCAAAAAATTTAGACCGTACGTAGAAGGGTACAAATTCCAGGTCATCACAGACCACGCAGCGCTAAAATGGCTCAGGGAACTAAAAAACCCGACCGGACGACTAGCGAGATGGGCACTAGAGCTTTTAGAATACGACTTCGAGCCGGAACATAGAAAAGGAGCTATGCACCACGTACCCGACGCACTATCACGACTACACGAACACGAAGAAACCACACACGCAATAACAGACAACACAGACAAATGGTTCACATATAAAAAAGCACAAGTACAAACACGACCAGAGAAAAACGATGCATGGCGAATCCGCGACAACAACCTATATTTCCATAGACCAGATCCACTACACTCAAACCTTTTACCCGACACAAACCCATGGAAATTAGTAATACTAAAAAACAATATCACACAAATATTACACTAAAACCACAATACACCGCAAACAGGACATTTAAGGATAGAAAAGACATACCAACGCGTAGCAAAAGAATACTACTGGCCCGGCATGTACTGCGACATAGTCAACCGCGTACGCAAATGCGGAACTTGCCAACGGACAAAAATCATACAAGCAAAACCGGCAGGACTCATGGGACTAAGAATAATTGAGGAACCGTGGACAGTGGTAGCATCGGACATAATGGGACCACTACCACTTTCAAAAAACAAAAACCAATACATAATAGTATTTCAGGACTTGTACACAAAATGGGTAGAGATGACGCCAATGAAAAAAGCAAATGCACAAACAGTAGAACGCGCACTCCACTCTCACGTAATATCACGCTGGGGAACGCCACGCATCCTATTAACAGACAACGGTACACCATACATTAACAAACTAATCCGCGAACTCACACAAAAATTCAACATCAGACACACCACAATACCCCCATATCACGCTCAAGCAAACCCGGTAGAACGAGTAAATCGTACAATCAAAACAATGATTCAGGCATACATAGACAATGACCACCGGGAATGGGACGCACACCTGCAAGACCTACAATTCGCACTAAACACATGTACACACACGTCAACCAAACACACACCAGCATTCCTCAATCTAGGCAGGGAATTAAACCCAACCCAATGTATGAAAAAACAGCTAGAAGATGTCAGGGAAATAGAAACACAGGACACAGACAAATGGACAGATCATTTAAGACGATTACAGACGCTCCGCGAGGAAGTACAAAGACACCTGGTGGAAGCAAACGAAAAACAATCACACTATTACAACCTGCGTAGACGTAATATCGAATTCAAGGTAGGAGATAGAGTATTAAAAAAAAATCACACGCTCTCATCCGGAGCGGATAGAGTTGCAGCTAAACTAACCAAACGATTTACAGGTCCATTTATAATCACAAATAAAATTTCACCAACAATATACGAACTAAAATCAGAAAGCGGCAAAAGTGCAGGAAAATGGCACATAGACAATTTAAAACTATACACATAACCAAGCTAAATAAAAACCTAACACACACATTACGATCCGACAGGTAAAACAAGAAAATGGAAAGAGGAAACGAGGAAGCCGGGCCATCGGGAATCACCCCCCGGATGGCATACCCCCCGGACAGACGAACACGACAGACACGACACATACCGCTACTACAGACACCAGAACAACCACCACACCTACACAGATACGGACCAGACGGTATAGACAGCACAGGCACACAAACAACACCCACCACCACCACAACACGACGCACACTACTGCCCACCCCGGCCGAATACACACAACCACCCACAACCACACACACATCACTCATCACCACCACACGACGCACACTACTGCTCACCCCGGCCGCATACACACAAACACTCACAACCACACACACACCACCCACCACCACCACACAATGCACACTACTGCCCACCCCGGCCAAACACACACAAACACACACAAACACACACATCATCCATCACAACCACGACACACCCTACAACCCTAAGCACATACGCACAAACACTCACAAGCAAACCTACACACACCATACAAGCAACAGCAACAACAACAGAACACACACAAAAAACAAATCCCAGTGGCGCGGCTACTTGCAGCAAATGCGGCGGACTGGTCCGCAACGAGAAATTACACACACACGAAAACGCATGCAAGCACACAGACACCATGACGAAACGCAACACAAACACATCACACAACCCAAGTACACGCATACGAACACCATCACCGACACAAATGCTCAGAGACCGGTTAAAAAGAGCACTGGACGAGGCGGAAAAACTCGACACGTGGGTGAAACAGACACGAACACACGACCAGACACCCACACACCAAACATAAAGACCGATATACGACACAGTCATGACTATTTACGGACTGCAACCAGCACACACCAACGAACGATCACCACACACCGGAGGCACACCCAAAAACACACAAACCACCGGAACAAAAACACAACACTATACACGATACGCCACCACACCAAAAACCTTACAGACGACACACACGAGACAAAGGACAAGGGACTATCCACCGTTTCCAACATCACAAAAAATCAAGACACACGACACACTACAGGCTAAACGCACAATACAAACCCTAAACGCATACGACCCCGCCCACCCTACCACCACAGACACAGAAACGGACACGACAAACACCGATTCCGATACAGGCACAGTAATAGAAGTCAGGATACACTATTGAAATTTCTTTCTTTGATTAGAAAAGAAAAGCTCAACGAGTTCAAAGAGAAGGGACAATTGGATGATTGGTAGAAAGGGTTCAATAATATTTCTTTCACAGGAATTATGATGATAATTACAATGATAAACTTTATTAGAATGTTCTTTGCAAAAAATAGTTAACAGATTAGACTTTGAATAGCTTTGGCTGTGTAACTGCTTCTTCACAGAGCTGGAGGTGAACTGGCGAGAGAGCACGAAAGCCTTCTCGTTCTTTTCTTTGAAACGACGCCTCTCGCGTCGTTTGCCAGTAGCTCGAGTGCAGAAGTACCGGTATAGTCGGACTCTGCTCGAACCAAGCCAACACTTCCGCCGTTTGAGTAGAGTCAGAGTTCCTTAACCCCGATGTCGTCTCTCAGTTTACAAAAGCGATTTTTGGTAAGCGCCTTTGTAAGGATGTCGGCCTTCTGTTCTTCGGTCCGAAGATATTCGACGTTAAGTTCGCCATCTTGAACTTTCTCTCGCACGAAATGGAACCTCACGTCGATATGTTTCGTCCTTTTATGAAACTCTGGGTTCCGTGCTAGTCGAATGGAACTTTGGTTGTCCACGTGGATGACCGTGGCCTCTTTACAAGGCTGCTCGATGTCGGACAACAGCCTTCTCAGCCACACCGCTTCCCTCGATGTTATCGACGCTGCCACGTACTCTGCTTCAGTTGTACTGAGCGTGACGAGCTTCTGTCGTTGACTTGCCCACGTCACGGGGCCACCAGCCAGCTCGAACACGTACCCGGTTGTAGATCTTCTCGTTTCTACATCTCCTGCGAAGTCGGCATCCGAATATCCTCTCAGACTTAATTCGCCGCCCTCGCCTCGATATTTTATTCCGTAGTCCGCCGTCCCGGCGACGTACGAAATAATGCGCTTCACTGCGCGCCAATGTTCTTTGCTGTGTCGATTCAGGAATTTCTCACTAAATTCACCGCGAAAGATATGTCTGGGCGCGACACAATCGACAAGAACATTAGAGACCCCACGGCCTCTCGATATGGGACATCTTTGCCCTCTTCTCCCTCGGATAACGGTAATAGTTTCGATCCTGCTTCACACGGTACGCTTGTCGACTTCGCGTCGACCATCTCGAATCTCTCGAGTATTTTCCTTGCGTACAGGCTCTGATGTACGAAGACCGTTCTCGTTGCCCTCTCTCGTTCGATCTGCATTCCCACGAATAGACTTGCGTCCCCAATCGTTATCTTGAACGCTTCCTTGAGATGCTTGAGAACGACGTCGATCGCTCCTTTATTTTCCGCTGCTACCAGGCCGTCATCGACGAACAGGGCCAGGTACACGATGCTCTCTCCCACTCGACCGACAAAAATGCATTTGTCCGCGCTTGTTTCTTTGAATTTGAATTTTCGAAGAAACGAGCTGAATTCCCGATTTCAGCAACGAGGGGATTGTTTTAATCCATACAACGACTTTTCGAGGAGGCACACCTTGTTCTCTCGAGTTTCCTCGTCTACCGGATATCCTTCGGGCAATTCCATAAAAATTTCTTCGTCGAGTTTTCCGTATAAGAATGCAGTTTGCACGTCAAACTGTGAGAGCTCCAAATCTTTTGCTGCAACGACAGCCAAAAGAACCCGCAGTGAGTCGTATCGCACGACCGGAGCGAACGTCTCCGTAAAATCTACGCCTTCTCTCTGCATGAAACCTCTTGCCACGAGACGAGCCTTGAACCGACGAATTTCACCTTTTTCATCTTTTAACACTCTGAAAACCCATCTCGAGTCGATCGTTTTCATCCGTGGTCGCCTTTCCACCAGCGACCAGGTCCCGTTTTCCTTATGTGATTCGAGTTCTGAGTCAACAGCTTCCCGCCATTTTTCCGACTCTCTGCTTCGAAGGGCCTCGCCGTAAGTTCCTGGTATCACACACTCCGCGACGTTTGTTTCGAACCTTGCCGGTCTTCGGATGAGATTCCGATCTCTTAACTGTCGCGTTTCACCTTCGGCTGCTTCCCGCTGTTCCGGCTCCTCCGCTAACTCGAATACTTCGTTGTCATCTTCGTCTTCTTCCGCCGGAGCTTGAACGATTTCTTCGTTCGCTTCGTGTTTCGGCAAAATCAGTTCGCTCGATTCGCCTTTCTCGGAAAGAACCGACGGTCCGACGACCTCGTGAAATGTCACGTCCCGCGACACTGTCACCTTTTTATTTTTTGGGTCATAAAGTCTGTAATTCGAGGAATTACTCTCGTAACCGACGAGAATCATTTTCTTCGCGCGCGCATCCAATTTCTTCAATAACTGCTTCGGTACGTTGACATACGCTTCTGAGCCGAAAATTCTCAGATGCGTCAGGTCCGGTTTCACACCGATCCATTCCTCGTGCGGAGTTTTTTCTTTCTGTACGCTCGACGCTCCAGCCCGGTTCATCAAGTACACGGCTGTACTGCACGCTTCCGCCCAAAGACACTTGGGGAGATTCTTCGCGAGTAACATGGTCCGCGCACTTTCGATCAACGTCCTGTTGTCTCTTTCCGATTTACCGTTTTGCTGTGGCGTGTACGGGGCTGTGAACTCTCGTTGGATCCCTCGTGAATCCGTGTAGCTCTCAAATGCCCGGTTTTTAAACTCCGTTCCGTTGTCCGACCGAAGAACCCGCATCGGCCTGCCAAATTTGTTTTCGATAAGTTTGTCGAATTTTTTGAACTTCTCTAACACGTCACTTTTGTGTCTCAGGAAGTATATGTGGCGAAAACTCGTCGCATCGTCTTTAAAAGTCAATAGAAATCGCGCACCGCCGAGAGACGCTTCGGACATCGGTCCGCACACATCCGTGTGGATCACTTCTCCCGGAACTGTCTTTGCGCGAACTCGCGTTTTCTTAAACACTTTTCTATGCGATTTTCCTTCCTGACACGAACCACAAAAACTTTCTGAGTTTTCCGAAAACTCGACGCCTTTAACTAGATTTTCCTTGACTAGGCTTCGCACCGTTTGTCCGTTCACATGTCCAAGTCTTTCGTGCCAAACTCGAAAACTCTTTTTCACAACGTTTGCTTCACTGCCGCACTTCGCACTTTTGGTTTTAAAAATCATTCGATAGATTTTATTCTCGAGTTTCACACCGAAACCAACCGCGAACCCGTTATTGTCAATACGCACGCCGTTTCCCCGAAAAAGCACTTCGAGGCCTTTTTCCGCACAGACACCGACCGAAAATAAATTTTTCGTCATATCCGGGACGTATAATACGTTTTCGATACGAGACGAAACCCATCCGCTATCTACGAACTTTTCGATCTCTACTGTACCGACTCCCGCGACACGACACTCTTTACTGTCTCCGAGAGACACCGTGTTACCCACGGGTAACTCGCGATAGTCACTTAGCCAGTCCCGTCGGTAAGCGATGTGACGCGACGCTCCGCTGTCGGTCAACCAACTATCGCTTTTATCGGCAGCGAGTATTTTTCTCACTACCTCGGACGGAATATTGAACACTTCACTTTTACCGATATTTTTCCTTTTTTCGGCACTCGCGTTCTCGACAACAAAAGCACAATCACTCGAATTGTTCCCGCCACCGTCACTGCCTTTCTTTTTGCAGCTTGACGCGTAATGGCCAAGTTCTTGACACTTGAAACACCGCACTTTGGGCTTCGCACTCTTTTTCTTATTTTTCGTGTCCTTAGAGCTCGCTTTGCTTTTGTTCTTGTCTTTTTCCTTCGAATTTTTTACCGCTACAAACGCACTTTCACTTTCGTCGTTTGCTGACAGACGCGACTCTTCGCGACGCAGCCGTTCCTCCAGATTCTCCAATGTTTGCATGTCTGGCGGCATATTGTCCCACGCGGTCATAAAGTTCGAATATTTTGGCGTAAGACTTCCTAAAATCTTTGCCATGATCGTCGTGTCCGAGACTATCTCTCCTACGTCTATCAGCTGCGCCGCCATGTTTGTTACTTTAGCGACGTGCTGAGTTATCGAGTCGTTCGCTTCCATTCGGTGCTCGTACAACCTTGTCGAGAGCATTAATTTGTTTGACGCCGAACGTTGTTCGTGAATCGCCGCCAACTTCTTCCACATTTCGCATGCGGTTTCGCAAATTAACAATGGCCGCATCTGGTCTGACTCGAGCGTTGACGATAGGAGGAACATGGCACGCGCATTCTCGACGTCCCATGCCTCAGCCTCTGGTGTTGCTCCGCCCGGCCTCGGTTTTGTACCGTTCACGATTCCCCAGATACGATGCGCCAAAAATAACGCCCGCATCTGAAATTTCCAGCCTTGATAATCTTGGCCGTCGAATTTTGAGACATTCTTCGTTGTGATTGCCTCAGACATTGTGGATTCGCTTTGCTCGCTTGCTGCGCACGAATTCTCACACACGGCACGTTTCACACGTTATCGTAGTTCTCTCACGACCGCCACAAAAGGCTGCCGTCGGTTTCACCACACGTGGTTTTCTCCACGCCGCGTTTTTTTTTTTTTTTTTTTTTTTTTTTTTTAACACGCGTCTTTACGCTTCCTGCGTAACGAAACCGCACTTTTCGCGACACTCCCGAGAACCACTTTTCTACCAATCTAGATCCCTTCTCGCAGTCAACGTGACTGGGCCCATAACCTATTGAAATTTCTTTCTTTGATTAGAAAAGAAAAGCTCAACGAGTTCAAAGAGAAGGGACAATTGGATGATTGGTAGAAAGGGTTCAATAATATTTCTTTCACAGGAATTATGATGATAATTACAATGATAAACTTTATTAGAATGTTCTTTGCAAAAAATAGTTAACAGATTAGACTTTGAATAGCTTTGGCTGTGTAACTGCTCCTTCACAGAGCTGGAGGTGAACTGGCGAGAGAGCACGAAAGCCTTCTCGTTCTTTTCTTTGAAACGACGCCTCTCGCGTCGTTTGCCAGTAGCTCGAGTGCAGAAGTACCGGTATAGTCGGACTCTGCTCGAACCAAGCCAACATACACACAGACAACGCGACAAAACGACCAAACACACCAAAACGAAAAAGACAGATGAAAAAGATACAATTACAAAAAAAGAAACAGGACCGGAAACGCGGATAAAGATAAGACAAAAATTGAAATAACACACATAGAGCCGCACACACATACACACACACACACACACACACACACAGCCATACACACAACACAAGGACCGCCCCTTTTTTTTTGCTTTTGTTAAGAACAGTACGTAGACAGACCAAAAGACAGACCGTAGACGAGACGACAGACGGGGTGAGAAAAAGAGAACACAAGCCAGCCACTAAACGCAACAGACCACACACCGGGTGCAGCGCAACACAACAGGTCAACACAGAGAAGAAACACAGACGAAGAAAACACGTAGACACAACCCAAAAAACGCGGAGAACGACGCCACAAACCGGGGAAACAACAGGAAAATTTAAGTACACATTTACGTAACAATAAGTAAACAGAAAACACACAGCAAAACAAAAAGTAACAAAAATGTGATAAGACAGAAATCGAAAGTACAAAGTAAAAATAGAACAAGAGCACTAAGAATAGAAAAACAAGTATTAGTAGATCTAGCACGACACAAATTAGGATTAAGACAGGACAAATTAGATTTAAGAAAACACCAAGTAGATTTAAGGCAAACAGTAGAATTAAGAGAAAGAATAATAGGTATAGAATAAAACTAACTAGAATAAGAACACAGACACACATCAAACACACACACAAACACACCAAGTAACACACTACTCATCATCCCTTGACCCCTCCAACAGATTGGCAGAGCGACAGACAAACGGAACGACACCCAAAAAGGCACGAGGAGAAACAACAAACATTCAACCAACAACGACATCCAGAACAAACACACAAAAAGGCACGTGGAGAAACAACAGACATTCAACCAACAACGACATCCAGAACAAACACACAAAAAGGCACAAGGAGAAGCAACAGACACGCACTAACATCGAAACCCAACACGAAAACCAAAACCAAAAAAACACCCACACGACCACACCACCCTTCCCGCTCACCCTATAGGCCTCGCCCCGTGTGGGGAGGGGGAAGTTGTGACGTTGCACCCCGCGTGCACGTCACAATAAGCCCCAAACCCGCGGAGTGGGGCCGAACAATGCCGAACCGGCCCGGGCGCACCCGAAGACGCGCCAGGCCGGCCAGAGAAGTCTCTCTTGTGACAACCTTAGGCAAAGACGGAAGCTCACGCGAACCCCAAGCACTCTCGACGGAAAAGGTCAGCTGCTTCACATTTACTGCCTCGTGCAACCACCACGCCACACATCTCCTCCGCTAGTCACCACATCGCACCACTGCATCCTCACCAGCTCCCCACACTCTCTCACACCCCCTACACCCACACCTACCCACACACACACACCTCCTCTCACTCACACGATCATTTGTATTCACTCATTAGTTTTAAGGAATTAGGTTTAAGAAAACGCTACTCGGCTGGGGCGTGACCAGCCGCCACGCGGGACCCACCCCATTGTTATTTAGTGAGTAAGGTACGACGACACTACAACCCCAAATATACATCCGACTTTCGCAATTCATAACTTCGGCGTGAACTTACTCTGCCGCGTCTCTCGTCTCCCTCTGCTCTCCCCAAAAATTAAGTGCGAGCCCCCCCCCCCCCCCCCCCCCCCCCGTCACACATTTTATGAACTGAAAATGACTATAAATTGTGCTTAGTTTCACTGCCAACAAATAACTTCTTACTCCTTTGTTCGACTCAGCTAGTCATTCCATCACTCGAAATATCGGTTTCATTTAGGTAATATATCCATGAATTTAAAAAAATGGTGAAACTAGCCTATGTGCTGCTTAGGTGCTGGCGCATGAGATTGCGTAGATCTGCCAAAGCATTGAGCTTTTCGGTGTGTTGAGCATCCCGTATTAAGGCTCGTTCCTTTTTATGGGCTAATAAGTCCTTCATGTAATCCGCCTGTTTGGACGTTGCTGTCTCTGAAAACAAAAATTCATAGAATTGATGCATATGTGCAGATAGAAAACAATTAAATTATTTGGCATCCTTTTGAAAAATCTGTTAGATGAATCAGCAAATTCCACTTGATTTATTCTAGATCGCCAGAAGAGTAGGAAAACACCTCTTGGCTAATGGCTTACTTGGCGTCACAGTTGGATCTTTGGGATCATCGCAATAAACATCATCCGATCCGGCGGTTGAAATCGGTTCTACCCATGGTTTTTTTCGAAAAATATTATCCATAGCCTGTAATTGTTAAACATGGGAATAAAAACAATATCAAAGATGAGAATAATTGCATCTTACCTCAAAATAATCCCAGGGTCTCTTGGAGTTCCCAGACTTGTTGTTGTGGTCTCGTACGTTCTTGTAAGTTCTCTTTAGAGACTGGAACTTGGAGTCACATTTACGAGCTGGTATGATATGCCCTTTCTTTGCCATCAGCACTGATATCTGTTGCCAAGCTTGTTTTTGAGACACATTGTTGTCTCTAAACAACGCTTCATTGGCTCTGTACAAGTCAATCAAGAGACAACTTTGCGCCTTTGACCAATTGTATATGCCTATACGTATTCAAAGAAATGAATGAATTATAAATCTTTATGGTGATATTGTAATGTGATTCATGGCACATTCCCACAGGGCGCGGCGCGGCATGCAGCGTGTCTTTTAACGCAGCGTCACGAATCTATGAATTTCGGGGTGTCGGACAGAGCACGTCGCGTCAGAGCTAAGCGCATGCGCTGTGCTCGCTTTCAATTTTCAAACCACATTTACTTCAATGCATTTTATGAAAAACAAATTAACACGCATTCACATAAACGCGGGGTTTGCGTTGGCGCTGGAAATTGAAACCGGTCCATTGTTGACGCGCGGCGGAAGTGACGCATTGGAAAAGCAGCGCAGTTATTGACTGTTGGTAGAACGGCGCCGCGTGCCGCGCCGCGCGCTGTGGGAACGTACCATTATCAAAAGGAGACTTCGCTGAAATAAAAAACCATAATCTGGTCCAATTTTGAGTAGAATTTGTAAAGTAATTTCAAAATCATGAATACTTTCAGACATTTCTTCTAAACATTACGTGCATCTTAGGTTCCACTCGAGCTAGTTGAAATTCTTTTAAAATACGCTCACCACGGACCAAAAATTGCAGGAAGGAATTTTCAATCAGAGTTTTCAAAGTTTGATAAATAATTTTTTTGTTTTTGGTTGATTGGGGATGAAAATTTGACTGAAGTCTCCTAGGAAAATACCAAAGGTTGGGGTTGGATATATGACGATCAAAAATAATAGTCATAATTGTATGTTACCGTCATCATCAGTCGCACTTTGGATTGCTTGAAGAGGTGCTGCGCTACGGAGAGGTATCGATGCAGTACATATGTGTAGGATCCTCGAAAACTGCGTAGTGTTTCTAGGAAAGAAACAAAGTCGTCACAAATTCTTATCGCGTTCTTATCGACGAAATCACACGTAAGCGAGAGCTTGCCGAACTCGCCGAGAGGTGTGCGACGAGTCGTGCGAGAAAAGGCCTCGCTGAGTCAGTCGAGATCGGGAAGCGGTCGCGTGTTCTCTTTTCTAATCATCGTTTAATTTTCAATTCTCTATTCACCTGTATTTTTCTATATCCATTGAATAAATAATAATTACATTGTAACGCCGACTCTTTACCTCAATCCCCACATCGTCGATACGACATATGTTACGTACTTCTGATGAAGTGGTTTGGGTACTAGTTCCACTAATTTTGACTGTTGTGACAAAAATCAACAGTAATAATGTATATTAATACTTGTATAAGAATTATAAACTAAATGGGGTACAATGAATATAAATTGTAACGCTATTCACCTATGTTATCAACATTGGTTGCACTTTGGGTTGCTTGAAGAGGTGCTGCGCTACGGAGAGGTATCGATGCAGTACATACCGAGACGTTATCTTGAAAGTTAGCAGTCGGTCACCACCAACTCGGCACCACCCAAGATTTTCGTCTGTTTCTCGCAGGCTGGCCATCCCGTTTTCAATTTTAAACTGTGAAAGGTCGTGAAATCATTGCATATACGGTGACGATTATGTTTCAATTTCGTTCATGAAATTTCTTTTTTATTTTTTTTTCATTTTTCGATTTCTTTAGGATGATTTAACTTCATTTTTACTAACGCTAATCGATTAAAATGAAAAATAGCCTTTCCAAATCCATGCTTCGGAAAAGTAAAGCAGGTAACTGAACACAATTGGTCTAATTAACGTTATTCTTGTACAGTCCCAAATTTTACTGATTAATTTCTCTATTACAATTTCATTCATTGTTGTGACGATTGTTATTAATACTGTTGTTGTTTTCTTAAGGGACAACACCACTGTGACCCCCTGTTTTTTTGCCGTTTTTCAAGAATTTTTTTTTTGTGGGAAAAAAAAAGATATTCCAAAATTTTTTTTTGTTTTGTTCGTTGTTTATTAAAGATACATAAAAAAAAAATTTCAAATTTTTCACGCCTCATGGTGGCGCTGGGGAAGCTCCCGCGTCAGGTGCTGTTGCCTTTGCAGTGATCCGCGGCACGCAGCAGAACTGTCTTCAAAGTCGATCTGAAAAAAAATATCGAGTGTTTTCGTTAATAATATGATATTTTGAAGAGAAGTACATAGGGATTTGAAAAAATATTGATTTTTAAAAAATAGGCACGCTTTCGAAATTTAAGGTCGATTTTCGAGCAAAGTTTCTCGTCGAAAAAAGGCTATAATTTTTTTATTTATTGAGATATCGAAAAAATCCTATGTACTTCTTTAGATAAACTAGTTTTATTGATTCAGTCCTAATTTGAAGTCGATCGGATAAAAATTGCTCGAGTTCTGCTGCGTGCCGCACTCAAAAAAGTGGTTTTGAGAAAAACGCGTTCAAAGTTTGAAGTTTGTTAATTTATGTGATAAATTGAAAAAAAAAATTTTTACCTAATCAGCGATTCCGGCACCATATAGCTGGCCTTCAAGAAGCAAATCAAGGTCCCCAGCATCTTTTCTCGAACTTGTAGAGGCTTTTCTTGCCTCTTTTGCAGCATCCGTGAGCGAGCGCTCCGCCTGCTCGATCCGCGCTGCGTCGGTTTCAACGCAAAAATTGAAACAATTTGGGCCGATGGTTACCCCTAACGTCTCCATAACTTTCATGAGGCTTTTCAGGCCATCGTTGAATAATAATACCGCGATATCAGCGGCAATATCGATGATTTTTTTGCCCCCGGACTGACACTTGGGGGCTATTGCCCAAACTGATTTGTTGTAGCTTTCGTTATTGTTTTGCGTAAAGCCGCCCAAACAACGCTGCAGCAAATCGTCTCTACTCAAATTTTCATACACTGGCGTAATTGCCTCCAATACTACCTTAGGAAGAGGCGGCTTATGGCGATATTCAGAAATATTACCGCTTGCGACCGCTCGCTGCCACGAACACCACGACTCGGCTCCCTTTGGGCAATCGTCATGTTGTGGCTCACTATCTGTGGATATTTTATGCTTGATAGTTGCCCAAATTTCCTTCTTCATTTTTTTAACATCATCGCTGTTCCTCCGAATAGCCAAGCCGTAATATGTGCTCAACTCGTCGATCAATTTTCCAGTGAGCTTTCCTCTGCCAGACAATCCTTTTTGTTTTTTCACGATTTCGCGGAGGCGCGTCACCATACGTTTTTGGACATGATCGATGCACTCTTTTTTTCATCTCGAAACCGTCGTATGGATCGCTATTCGATATGCCCAGAAACGTTTCTTCGTAACGTTGGAACATTTCGACAGCTGAGTCGCCTTCCATTTTTCCGGAGGAGCCGCTATGGTTCGCCTGGCACTCATCGTCGTGGGTACTTTTGCATTCCCAGTACTCCGCGGTGCTTTCTTTTGCTTCCCAATGCTGGCAAGCTTTGCAATATTTCGATTTCACCATAACGTCGATCACTTTTTTAGTGTACCAGCCGATAAGCAATGTTATGCCGAATAGCGAACTGAAACCGCGCTTTCGCCACGATCCGTCACCTGAAACGATAATTCCGTCCTCCATCCCATTTTCCAACGAAATTCTCTTCTCTTCAAGTGCAGCCTTTTGTTTGCTCACTGCGCTCACAGCTTGAGTGGGAATCGAAATCGAATTTACGATTCGATCGTAGAAAGATTGAAATATGGGGCGCGGTAGGTCCATAAATGCACAAAACTTCATCAGGCCATTCAAACCGACGCCAAGAAGACGCGTGCTGAATACGATCCGACGATTTATTTCGTATGCATTGTCAATCATAGGACACGAATTGATTTGCACTTTTTCACAATGGCCGCAATCGACCTCGATTTTGAATCCGAGTCCGCGCAAACTTTTTTCAGCAAACTTTATATCGCGATCACACACTTTGCACTTCACTAACGTCGATATAATGTTCAATGCATTAAAGAGGTGTACTATACGATAACCAAAATCGTTAGTAACGCCGACCTCTAAATCGTCCGACGATTTTAACTTTTTCGCCGACGTGCTCACATTCCCTGCAGAACTATTTTCAGAGCTATAACGGTTCGGAGGTTTTCGATTCGAAATTTTCGATCGACTCTTCGTCGGATAGCTCCGTTTCGTACCCTTTTTCCCCGCGTACACTTTCTCCTTGTTCATTTCGATGTGCAAAGGATGATTCTGAGCGTTCGATATTTATAAACGAAACGATTCGGAGCGTTTAGATGCGAATAGCGTGGTTTCTATTCGTAAACTGACGCTATGACGCTATCCCTATACCGGCCTTGAAAATTTTTCAACTATCGCCACCTATATCTTTTTTCGAAACTATATTTATAACAATAGTCGGCTTTTGTGAAGGGAGGCAAAAGAATACCTGGGAATGACTCACAGGACTATAGGGTATACCTGCCGACCGGTTGGGATGCGCACCTGGCTGAGGCGGCGCGGGACCCCGAGCGTCACGGAGCGCTGCACCGCTCCACAAAATATTTAATATCTCCGAAAATAATAATTTTTTCGACCTGGGACCAACGGCATTCTATTCTTAAATGTATTTTAGATTTTTCTAGATGGTTTTCAAAAAATCGATTTTTTGAAGCCGTCACAGTGGTGTTGTCCCATTAACTTTATTAATCACAAAAAAAAACCATTCACGTGCGATTTGAAGGGCTCATAGCTGGATCAATTCTGATTACCCTAAAAAAAAAATTAACAAGTAATAATGTCAATGTGAATAATTGTTATTCATATTAATGAAAAAAATATTATATTTTTGTTCTCCAAATTAAAGAATCATCACTTCAATTAAAGAAAGACCCGACTGAAATTTGATAAAAACTAGTTCATCATTTTTTAAGGAAGTAAGAAAGGTCCAATCAGAAAACTCATACTGGGGTTCTATTCATATTATTCTCATCAATGTTTTTATTTATGCAGTACCACATTTTATTGAATTATTTTATTATTGCAATATAGTTTTTCGTTTTCACAATTCCCAATGATATTACAACGAAATTTTAATAACGATGTAACTCAAAAATAAAATTAGAAATATTGTTATAAATCGAATTGTCCAAATTAATTCAAAATTGGGGAACCCCATCAATTTTCCAGTGTTTTATTTTTTCGAATAAAATGATCATCACGTCACTAAAGATTCGCAAATTTTTTCAAGCTGACATTTGTCTTAAATAATCTTAAAACACATTTATGAAGTGAAATCGACTAATTTTTGAATCAGAATAATTTGAAGTCAAAAGTTTTTATACATTTATTTTTTAGTTGCCGATTTTTAGATTTAACTTCATTAATGCGTTACTAAAATCATTTGAGACAAATGTCAGCATAAAATAAATTAACGAATTCTCAGTGATGTGATAATAGTTTCAATCGAAAAAATAAAATGGTAAAAAATGCATTGTAATTCATTTTACCTACCTATACTATAAGTCCATTGACGCAGTGTTCAAAATGGCTACGCATTACTAGCGTGCAATATCCCAGGCGATCATAAAATGCACCAGTAATGTTGGATACGTGTTCCGGTAACATATTCTCCAGAATTCCAGTGATTCTTGCCTGGAGCGCCCACGGTTCTCGATGCGACCTTCCGTGTATAATTTGTTTTTCAAATAGGCCCATAGGCCGTAATCGAGTGGTGAGAGGTCAGGGGACCGTGCAGGCCACTGGATGGTAGGACTTCCCCTGCCAACCCAGCGACCAGGGAATTCTTGTTCCAGGTATTCCCTTACTCGCACCGTAAAATAGGGTGGTGCGCCATCTTGTTGGAACCATACTCTTGGTCCCTGAAAAAGAGAAACCAAGAATGATATTGATATTCATATGAACGATGTTTGTATCGCTATTACAACTGTCTATTTTCTCGATTTTAATAAGTGATCGTTGAAATGATTCAATTGTTGATGAATTAATAATTCTAATTAGTTCAACAAATATTTCCAATTACTCATAATCATTATTATTATTACCATTATCATTATTGGAGGACACATTATTGGAGGTCGTGCAGAGTGTACGTGTTTCTTTCTGTGCACTCGTCCTTTTATTAAAGTTGAAGTAGTTTTTCGCTAAGAGTACTGCTTGGAGTGATGTTGTTTTGATTGCGAAAAAAATCCGATTTTACAAACTGATAAATTTTTGTTTTAGCTTATGGCTCTATTTAGTGCGGCTTAAATATATTTCTGGTTGTTGCATTGAGGTTAGGCAAAGCCTCTTGGGCCAAGTTCTCAGCGGATTTTTGTGTTATCGTCAGTGTCAAGAGGCGACATACATTGACTCGGCCGTGAACTGTTTAGTCAAAATTACCAAGGTAACGTGTGCGCTCTGTTTTGAGTTTATCGATCGTGCCTCAGAGGAACTTACCACAGGGGCGTAATGTAAACACAGCTATCATCTCGATTGTGCTTGCGTCAGACTTAATGTTGACAGCAAGCGTTTGGCAAGTGTTAAGCTGCAAACACAGTGTCCGGTATGTCAAGTTACTGACAACTCGGTAATTGACTTATTGCAAACTATTAACGCGAAGCTGGATGGATTTGGAGAGCAGCTTCAAAAGGATACTGCTGAGGTTGCTTCGCTTCGTGTGGATTTTGAGGCGCTCAACACTGCTCAGGAAGAAACTAATCTTAAAGTTGATGCTGTTGAAGCGGTGGTAGATGATCTTCAACATCGGCTTGTTGCTGTGAGTCAAAGCCAGCTGAAGCTAAGCTGTCTGCGGCTGATGAAGCTGTTCTATTACGCGCAGCTTGCAAGCAGGTGTCCAATCAACTGGTCGTCAGCGGTTTGCCTGAAGTTGAAGGAGAAGATATTAAATCGCTTTCTAGATCTCTCATCGGAG
Organism: Diprion similis; assembly: GCF_021155765.1. Classification (NCBI taxonomy): domain Eukaryota; kingdom Metazoa; phylum Arthropoda; class Insecta; order Hymenoptera; family Diprionidae; genus Diprion; species Diprion similis. The sequence continues at coordinate 13,959,804 of NC_060115.1, read as the reverse complement.
CGCTTGGTGTCACGCTGGATGAGGATGACCTTGTTGATGCTCTCAGGATCGGTAAGAGGCGTCGTGCTGCAGGATATCGTCGTAGCGGTCTAGCTGGGCCGCGCACAATTGTTGTTGCTATGAGGAGTAAGGATGCTTGCAGGAAGGTTATTGATGCCAAGAAGGGAAAGCGCGACTTTAATGCTAAGCAAGTGGATCAATCTTTGCCTGACGTCAAGGTATATGTTGACCTTCGTCAACCTGCCCAACTTCACCAGCTTAAGGATCGTGTCATAAAAGCATTTCCACGTGTAGACCGCAAGCACATTTGAATATCTGATGGTGCTGTTTTCCTTAGGAAGTCGCAAGCTGATCGGCCGGTTAGAATTTCGCCGTCCACGGACCTGCAATGACTAGCCATTTAACTATTTGGGTCTCCTACAACGTCACTTGCTGTTAATAATACAGAATTTGCTGTTCTCAACGTCTGCTCACTTAATGCTCAGTGTCTGATGGCGCATTTCTGCGAATTTAAAGAATTTTTTAAAGTCAACCCGTACCACGTAATTGGAGTCGTCGAGACTTGGCTGTGTGATGCGATCCCCGATCACCAAGTTGTGTTGCCAGGATATGTGCTGCTGCGTGTTGATCGGCATAGCAAGCGTGGAGGCGGAGTCGCAGTCTTTGTACGAAAGGAGCTCAATGCTCGTCTTCTTAGTTCGTCAATTGGAGCTGTAGATGCGATATTGCCAGAGTACCTCATCGCAGAAGTTTGGGGCCCATCTCAGCATAAGATCTTAATTGCTATTGTTTATCGACCGCCAAAAGCAGGCTACATGTGTACGTTTGAGGATGACTATATAGCTAGGATGGTCAACTATAAGTTTGCTTGTGTTCTTGGCGATTTCAATGCTGATCTCTTGTTCAACAACGATAAGGCAGTTAGATTACGAGACTTTTTTGTGAAAACTGGTATAAGTATTGTGCCTTTGCGGCCAACTACTCACACTGTCGATGCAAACACCTGGATTGATGTTTGCGCAGTTAGTCATTTTGCTGCTCTTGAATCGTGGGGCCAGTCAGGTCAGCCCTTTCTGTCCTCGCATGACCTGATTTACTTCTGTCTCAAGCATAAACATCCAAAGCCCGTTAGACGGCTTGTGAAGTGTTTGTCGTGGAAGGAAGCTGATTTTGCTGCCGCGGCGGAGATGGTTAACTCGAGACTGCATGAGCTGAACGAGGATGATGGTGGTACACTACGATCTTGAGACTCACGTCTCATTGAGCTGAATAATTTATTTGAAAATGTTGTTGATCAGTGCGTTCCTGTGCATGAGTTCGTTGCTAAGCGTAGCCCGGCTCCATGGATTACGCAGGAGCTAAGAGACATTCGCAGAGATCGTGATAGGTGCTACCGGCGATTTGAGAGGAGTGGTCATCGTAAGGCTTGGGAAGACTATGTTACATCGCGGCGTCAGGCTCAGTCGCTCTGGAAAAAGTGTCGAGCAAGTTATCTTCAATCAATGTTCAATCGTGCTGGGCATACGAAGCAGTTTTGGGTTGAAATGGACAGGCTTGGGTTGACAGCAACGTCTGCTAAGTCGCGTGATGTCTTGCGTTTTAGTGTTGAGGATTTAAATGACTATTATGCTACAATAACTGAAGGCCGCAAGCTTCCGTCGCTAGACGAAGTGATAGCAGGCTTAGCGAGGTCAGGGGGCGGTGTTCTGTTCTCATTTGCTCGTGTTGACGCCCGTAAGGTTGCGAAGTGCATTTCACTTGGGACTTTGCGGGCTGAAGGTGTTGATGGCATCTCAGCTCATGTGCTGAAGACATTCAAGGTTCTGTTTGGGCCGTTGATCACAGATCTAATTAATTCATCGTTGCACAGTGGGTGCTACCCGACGCTTTGGCGATCGTCGCTTATCACGCCGATACCCAAGGCTCGCAGCCCGCAGACTGTAGCTGATATGCGTCCGATATCGATACTATGTGCAATGTCTAAGGTCTGTGAGCGGGTTGTGCTGGATCAGATTATTCGTTTTCTTAATGACCATGATGTGCTGGATCGGTGTCAAACGGGCTTTCGGCCTGGTATGGGTACGCAGACTGCTGTGATTAAGTTTGTTGATGAAGTGCGGTGTGGCATAGATGAACAGTTAGTTACGTTGGCTGTGTTTATTAACTTGACGAAAGCGTTCGATTCTGTTGATCATCTGCTCTTGCTGCGTAAGCTTCATGGACTTGGTTTCGCGTATGAAGTTATTCGTTGGATGTACTTTTATCTATCGGGAAGAAGGCATGCACTGAGAGATGGTGATAATGTTTCCGCATGGCGTGAGTGCTCCACTGGTGTACCCCAAGGTAGTGTACTTGGCCCGTTGCTTTTCTCATTGTTTATAAATGATCTCCCCAAGTGTTTAAGGTATTGCAGTCATCTTTTCTATGCTGATGATGGCGCTATTTACCTTACGTGTAAGCTCACTGAGCTAAATAGCGGTATCGAAAGGATGAATGAAGATCTTGTGGCTGTGACTATGTGGTGTCAGCGTAATAAGCTGAAGATTAATGCTGGAAAGACTAAGGCTATGATCTTGGGCAGTGCATTCAATGTGAACTCAGTTGGGCTTGATCAGATCCCAAGACTTATTTTAGACGATGAAGTGAATGAGTACGTGGTCAGCTTCAAGTACCTCGGAGTTATGCTTGACCCAAGGTTGTCGTGGACAGGCCAGGTTGCGAAGACGTGCAGCTCGGCGTCGACAATATTGTATCGCCTTCGTCATTCCGTCAATGACTTAAATATCCCTCTGAAGCGGCAACTTGTTACTAGTTTAGTTCTTCCTGTCTTCGACTACTGTGCAGCTGCCCTTACTAACCTAAACTTGAACCTTGAGAAGAAACTGACAGTTGCACTAAATAACTGTGTGAGGTTTATACTGCGCAAGCCACTTGGGGTGCACATCAGCGGGCCCAGGCTTGGGGGGACCTGGGTTGGCTCGCGCCGCACAATCGTCGGCTGTATCTTTTGGGCTGCATCTATTACGGAATGCTGGTCATGAATAAGAATGCTCTCTTATGTGAGCGTGTTAGGATGAACCACAACATAGCCAGGCATAGAGACAATAATCGTACTGATACGCTCATTGCACCAGTTCCGCGCACATCCACCTTCCAGCACTCTTTTCTTGTTTTGGGCACTTCCTTCTGGAATTCTTTGCCGCCGGCTATCACGACCGCTTCATCTCCAGAAGTGTTCAAGACGAGTTGCTACAATTATTTGCTGACTATTGAGCGTGCCGAAGTAGTGAGTGCGTTGTCTTAGCTGCTAGCTGGCTGTTTGAGAAGACGCTTGTAGAGTCAGTGCAATTATCTTCTTTTTTAAGAAGATTCTTCTCTTTAAAGAAGATAATTGCACTGACTCTACAAGCAAAAATATATATATTTTTTTTTTATTTTTTTTTATTTTGTAGAGTCAGTGCAATTATCTTCTTTTTATTTTTATTTATTATATATATATATATATATATAATATTATTTATATATATATAATATTATTTATTATATATATATATATATATAATAAATAAAAATAAAAAGAAGATAATTGCACTGACTCTACAAAATAAAAAAAAATAAAAAAAAAATATATATATTTTTGCTTGTAGAGTCAGTGCAATTATCTTCTTTTTATTTTTATTTATTTATATTTATATATATATAATATTATTTATATATATATAATATTATTTATTATATATATATATATATAATAAATAAAAATAAAAAGAAGATAATTGCACTGACTCTACAAAATAAAAAAAAATAAAGCAAAAATATATATATTTTTTTTTTATTTTTTTTTATTTTGTAGAGTCAGTGCAATTATCTTCTTTTTATTTTTATTTATTATATATATATATATATATAATATTATTTATATATATATAATATTATTTATTATATATATATATATATAATAAATAAAAATAAAAAGAAGATAATTGCACTGACTCTACAAAATAAAAAAAAATAAAAAAAAAATATATATATTTTTGCTTGTAGAGTCAGTGCAATTATCTTCTTTTTATTTTTATTTATTATATATATATATATATATATATATATATATATATATATATATATATATAATATATATAATATAATAAATATATATTATATAATATATATTATAATATAATATATATAATAATATATATATATAATAAATAAAAATAAAAAGAAGATAATTGCACTGACTCTACAAGCAAAAATATATATATTTTTTTTTTATTTTCATTATTTTCATGTTTATTTTATCATATATTTTATTGTTCTCTTGCTTTCTCTCGTAGCAAAAATGACGTTGTGAGACCTATCAATATTAATATCAACGCTATTTTCAATGTTAACATTATGCTAGTTTTAAGTTTAAAACATGTACACTCTGTATACCTTTTTCTTTTTTTTTTGGCTCTTGGCCGTTAGAGGACTTTGTCATACGGCCTCGATAATAAATTGCATTACATCATTATTAATATGATTTAGAATGTATAACTTGAATAAATTTCACTTACGTCTCCTTCAGTCGCTCCGATTGCAGGTACAATGGGCTCTCTGAGCAGCTGTAAATAGCTTTCCCCATTCAAGTTGCCATTAATAAAAAACGGATTGATAATGTGGCCATCGACAACAGCCACCCAAACGTTGAACTTGACAGGGTACTGCGTTTGAGTTTGTAGAAAAATGTGGGGATTGTGCTGGGACCACGCTCTTGTATTTTTGCGATTTGGCTATCCAACTAAAAAAACCGTGCTCTCGTCACTGAAGCATACCCTGAGTCCCGGATTTTCGTTGTACAAATCCATCATTTCTTCGCAAAATATCAGGCGTCGTCCTGCATCACCAGGCAGAAGTTCTTGGTGATTCTGCAGCTTGTAAGCCTTGTATCCCGCTGCACGCAATGCATTTCGGACCGAACTCCTCGAGACTCCCATCTCCTGAGCGATACGGCTCGTAGGCTTCATAATGTCTTCGTCGGCGCAGAGGCATATCGCTAATTTCGTGTCCAAACTTGACTGTCGATTCGGTTGCGATACACTCATTGTTTTCCCATCTACACTTCCTTTTTGTTCAAACCCTTACACCATTTTACAGACATTGTTGATTACGTATATTAAAAATTTTGTATACTTCTGGATACTTACGTTTTTTAGAAGCTACTTCAGCGAATGTCTTCCCGTAAGGTTTGTCCCGGCGTGTCATTCTCGACTGATGACTCGAATTTGACTGGTTTACAAATATCAGTACTACTTCGGCGACCGGAGCGACCACGTCCGTACTCTTCAGCCGTTGAATCTAAAGTGACCGACCATCAGCAAGCAGCAGTTTCATCACTCTCGTCAGCCGCCAGCTCATTGGGGTGCGGGCGTGTCATTTGCCACCAGTTGAAAACGAAAGAACCGAAGGAATCATATGATTGGTCAATATTCATCATCCGACATTTATCAGCCAATCAGCAGCCTCTTCAAAACCTTTTAATTCGGAGAGGTGACCGGAAGATGGCAACTAAAACTCGCTCTCTACTCTTCACTAACGGCTGAATTTCGCTGCCAGACAAAAAATTTGTCAAGGACATGCAGTCTGGCAATGTTGCGCGACGTTGCATTCAAACGGGCTGTTATTTTCATTATTTTCAATGACTGGGGGCTCCGCAACTGCGCGCTTCGCGTCTCGTACTGTTCGGCGATACGCGCCTCAGCAAACTGAAGCTCGGCGCTTCGCGCCTCGCGCTTTTGTGCGTTTCATTCGTTTATTGTTCAGGGAGTAAGAGATGTACTTTCCGGAGTTTCCCACACTAACCTTGTCACCTGATTGAATAGAGTAAATATAAGAGATGTCCTTATTCAGTGTTTTATTATATTACTTTCATCTTTGGGCTGCAAAAGTCCCCTTCCGTGTTTCTAAAACATCGCAATTATATCTTGATTACTGAATTCGTATTACCGGCAACCTGGACCACAATAATTTAATAGACTACGGAGCGCTGGTCCTGGACGACGGCAAACACCTCCTCGTCAACCCACCTTCATGCGTATTACAATTTCAATCTTGAAAACGCTAACTTCATTAATCTTAAAAACGTCAATCTTGAAAACGTTGACTTCAAGCGATTGAAATCTTTTTTTTATATATATTGTGACGTGGCGGGTCTACCAGCCCGTCACCGACCCGCACCACCACTGCCAGGCGGTTGCGTCAAGCGCTCTTATAGAGCAAGGAAGAGCCCTGCCGTGCCGCCAATGAACAACCAGAGTTAGTCTTAAGATTTATGTATTATTGCTAATGCTTTTTGTTACTCCCCCAACCCATTCTCTGAGGTGACCGCCACTGCCGCCGCCACTATCGCCGCCAATGCCGACGCCATCCAACGACCACCCTGCGCTGCCGTCGCGGGAAACGCGGAGGGACCACCGGACGACCGGCGTGGAGTTCGAAGCCCCGGACCGAGTAGTCGCGCTGTTGCTTGCTCGGACCTCGATGCCGCCAAGGACATGCTGCCGCTGCCGCCCCGGGGTCGAGTTGCCTTCACCTGAGCCTCCGATAAGACCGGCCTTGCCACCCGGCACCCACAAATAACCGAACTCCGCCTCCCCCTGGGCTCGCCGATGCCGACAGGACATTTCCGCCTTCGCCAGACCACCCTCGCAACACGCAGCACAGCGCGGCGAACAGACCAGCTGCCTAGGCTCCCGCCGGTCTCTCGCCAATCTACCTATCATCCCCTACCGTAGCGCGACCGCGGGATCGCGATCGCCGAAGGCCGGCAGCCACCTCACTCTCCCTTGCGCTGCGCTGCTAGTTGCCACGCCGCGTATCGTAGTGTACCCGTTCAAAGTTTTCTAAGCCTCACCGCTTCGCTCGCACAACAGTTTTGTGCCGATATCGTCATTAAGAGAAGACAAGTAGTTGCCGTCTTGCTTTGTGGAAGACCGGAACCGTTTGCCGTAATAAGGTAGGCTGTCGCTATCCCGAATCTCGCTGGCTATAGATTCTCAACGGCCTCAGGCCATTTTTCCCTCTGTAACAGGTTCAGTGTTGCCAGGTCAGGGTGGGAAAAATTCTATAGATGGCGCATCGAGAATTCTTAAGATTTCTTTAGTCACAGATAAAGTTCTGAACGCGACCAACGAGTTCAGTAGGTATTGCAGCACAGTGTCCCGCAGTCCTCCTATATGACCGACGGGTGGTATATGGTATATCCGAACTCTCTGCTGGTAACTTTTCTTCGCGATGCTCAGGAGGCGGATTATGTGCACCCGTGAGTTCGTGAGTCGACAAAGTGAGAACGAGAATGTGCAGTCTATTCCCAACTTTCGTATGTAATTCGTCTGTGGGTCTGTGGCCTATGCGCTATTCGCCAATGGCTAGCAAGCATAAACCATGAAAAACGACAGAGTGGAAATGTCTGAAGTCACCGTGACTCGAAGTCACCGTGCACATAATCCACCTCCAGCCCGGATATAACTTGGAGTCTTTGCGTTTAAAAAATACCGCCATATATTCATGCATATGTTGTACGATTGTTGAATTTCAATGCTAATGTCATACGAATAATTAAATATGTATTCATTCAATTATTATTCGTGTGATATTCATTTGAAAATTCAACAGCCGTACAATTTATTCACAAATTGTTAACTGGATTCAAAGAAATCGTAATAAACCAACCGATCATCAATCAACCTCTGGCGCAAAAGCGGCATTGCGAAATTGATAGATTATCGCATTATTCACAGATGCTGAAAGCCTAAAGGTACAATGATGCGTTTTGACACATATTATAAAGCTAGCTGAGATCTTTTTTTTATTCGTGAAATTCGCACATTTTCAATAAAACTGCAAATTTATATATTGAATTTATTCAATAATCATAAATAATAAAAGTGTTTTTTTACACGCCAGTATGTTTCTTTCAGGTAACATATTAACACTTAACATATAATATATCCGATTGCCACCGATAGGAAAGCAGAAAGAATTTTATAATTTATTTTGTAATTTTTAATTGCAAAAAGTTTTATGATACGGAAGTTTTTTCCTACGATTTTCGTTAGCGATAGATTCGTATTTTTTTTTTTTTAAACTCGAGATATAATACATGAGATCATTCTCCTCTTTTTTTTTAACGTCAAACTCATGTTTGTTTTTTTTTTAACTCGAGATGACGTGACGAGTGAGATCATATCTTCTTATTTTTTAAAATTAGATACGTTCCTCTTTTTTTTAACGTCAGACTCATATTGTTTCTTTTTTTTTAACTCGTGACCCAATACGTGAAATTCGTATCCTCGTCATTTTTAACGTCTTTTTTTTTAACGTCAGACTCATATTGTTTTTTTTTTTTTAACTCGTGACCTAAGTAATACGTGAAATTCGTATCCTCGTCATTTTTAACGTCAGACTCATATTGTTTCTTTTTTTTTTAACTCGTGACCTAATACGTGAAATTCGTATCCTCGTCATTTTTAACGTCTTTTTTTTAACGTCAGACTCATATTGTTTCTTTTTTTTTAACTCGTGACCCAATACGTGAAATTCGTATCCTCGTCATTTTTAACGTCTTTTTTTTAACGTCAGACTCATATTGTTTCTTTTTTTTTAACTCGTGACCCAATACGTGAAATTCGTATCCTCGTCATTTTTAACGTCTTTTTTTTTAACGTCAGACTCATATTGTTTCTTTTTTTTTAACTCGTGACCTAAGTAATACGTGAAATTCGTATCCTCGTAATTTTTAACGTCTTTTTTTTTAACGTCAGACTCATATTGTTTCTTTTTTTTTTAACTCGTGACCTAAGTAATACGTGAAATTCGTATCCTCGTCATTTTTAACGTCTTTTTTTTAACGTCAGACTCATATTGTTTCTTTTTTTTTAACTCGTGACCCAATACGTGAAATTCGTATCCTCGTCATTTTTAACGTCTTTTTTTTAACGTCACTCATATTTTTTTTTTTTTAACTCGTGACCTAATACGTGAAATTCGTATCCTCGTCATTTTTAACGTGATATTCGTTTCCGTTCCTTTCTTATTTTTAACGTTGTATCTATATCTTGATCAGTTTTTTACCTCGAGGCGTGACACATGAGATTCGTAATATCTTGCCGTCTATACTTTTGATTGTTCGTACATAGAATCATTATGTCTTTTTAAGACATCACGATTGACTGGGAAATTGAAACAAGTATTATCGCTTATTAAAGCCTTCGTGTGAAGTAAGCCGTTTAATGTTGTCGTATCCATTCGATTCCTGGTTTTCGTTGTATTCAAATTAACTTGCGAAAAAACTCGCTCTGCGTTGGCACTCGAATGTGGCAATGAGAGAATGTTCAATACGAAATTTGATAGAAGAGGAAACTTCGCGGTCCCATCCCCACGTGTAATTTTCTGAACCATGACCCAAAATTTGCAAGTCGAGCTCGATTCCGTCTCCGTTGAAAAATTCGTGTTACGTAATTCTCTCCATTCCGCATCTAAGTCATTCAGGTGTTTTTCTTCGATCAAATTTGGAAAATTGCACGCAAGAGTTGCAATAGAGGTTGCCGGTGTCACGCCGACTTTCGTGAAATTAGTCGAATCCAGCACCGAGATCATTTTAATAATTTTGACTTGAGGATCTCTGAAATTAAACCGTTTCTGAATTTGTTTGCAGCCTTCGATGTAGAAAGTCAAGCATCGTTGTCGCAGGTGATAGACGACGTCGGGTTTCACGTTGTGCGTATTTTTAAAAAGTACTGCAGTCAACGTCGCACCCAAATAAACATTCTCGAGCTGTAAATAAAAATCGGGATTCTGCAAATTTATGTCCTCCAATTTAGTTTTTTTAAGATAATCCGGTTTCATGAAGAATTCCAGGAACGATTTAAATACCGCCGCTATCCTGTCATACAAAACGTGCATTTTCGAATCTTCTGCTTGCATTTCAGCATTTAAAGTGTGGAAAAAAGGTAGAACAAATTCGAGAAACTGAAGGTACATCTTCACGTACTGTTCCTTCAATCTGATCGATATAGTTTCTGCCGATAGAATTTTGTCGGTCATTGCAGCTTTCTCGAAAAATTGTTTAAGAGCGTCATATTGCTCCAGAAGTCGTTTAACGACCGGCAAAAGCGAGAGCCACCTCGTCTGACTGGGCTGCAACAACTTGTGCGGCTTAATGTCCAGTAAACTCTGAAACTGCTTGTATTCCTGGAGCCGTTTATAACTATTATTTAAATAGTTGTATACGTCTCTGCAGATATCTTCGATAATTCTCGGCAATGTAGCGCACGCGTAGCTAGCGCACAATGCGAACGAGTGACAAATGCACTTCATCGTAAACAGATTTGGCACGTCTTTGGCGAGGAGGACAGCAAGTGAATGATTAACACCAAACATATTGCTTGCCCCGTCAGAAGCGAATCCTATCAGGTTTGTCCTGTACGGGATTTCATGTTTTATAAAAAACTGGACGACACAGTTGTACAGACTTTGCGCTGTCGCATCTGCCACCGGAACTAATCCGAGAAATTGATCGCGAATAGATGTTCCATCGAAGAATCTGGCAATGATAACGAGATGCTTAACAGAGCTCACATCTGTTGATTCATCAACGATGATCGAAAATTTGACAACACGAAGAAACTGGATAATTCTTTCGAATCCGCTCGCGCCAGTTACTTTTTTTACGATTTGAGTGCATTTTGTTCTGCCACAACTTATAGCTTTCAAAACCTCAGGATCGGTGCCGATTGTTTGGATTATGGGAACCAAATGCTCCATAGTATTGAATGGTAAATTGTGTTCCGCAATGAAGGCAGATAACCGAATTTCGGCTTCCTTGACTCTCTGCGACAGCAGGGTGGTTTTCTGAAAACAATCTGCAATTGCAGGTTGGTTAAGTAGAAACGTTATTAGCTCTCGCAATATGCTTTACGCTTGTTTGGTGTTTTTTGAGATTAGAACGCCCTCCAACTGTCGTGTAGTCCTCGTCGCAAATTTTGCAATGAAAAAAAGTTTTGCCTTTAGCACTCCTTGAAACCCAAAGTTTAAAGGCACAGTCCAACTCCCAGCCTACATTACATTTTTGTGTATACAATTTAGTCGGTCTTTTTCTTTTTTTTGTGGATTGCTTCGTACTCTGTTGTTCGTTAGACGACGAACAACTACTCGTATTTGAATTCATCCTGATTAAAAAATATAATAAGATAAATTGATTCATTCGTAAAAATTATTATTATCGCATGATATATTAGAGAAAAAAGTATTAATAAATATTTATTGCTATTGTAGTCTTACCTCGAGTACTCGAGTGACCTGACCAGGAACGAATAGCAAATGAATATTATTTTCCTGAATATTATTTTGTGATTCCAAGTTGTGTACGTTGTACGTTATATGAAGAAAAGATGTCTATTGCGGATGGTAGTGAAGATAAAAGTACCCGAAATTTGCCGAAGCAGCTATTTGAAATACACAATGCCATAAATCTACTATAATCCACCACTACTCTGATCAAGCACGTGTTTGGAAGTTTTGAGGTTCGGAAACAGACATTTTACGTTTCACGTACAAGTGCCATGAATGCCCTATAGGAGGCGAGGTATTCCTAAACACTATAGCAACTAGTGAAACATCGATAATGCAGCTACAAACTGCATTACCCTATAAGATTTCGTATTCAGCTCGAGATGAATCTGCGCTGCATAAAAAAAAAGTTTTCTTTTGAATTCTTCAGAAAGTTGAAATTTCTTTGAAAATTGTTTAAGAATTCTTAATTCTTAGAAACCGCTGAATTTCTATAGATTTAAGAAATTTCTTAGACAATGGCAACACTGAACAGGTTGCCGGCCGGCTTTGATCGGCCATCTTGTGTGAAAGCCCGCGAGCCTCGTGGTAGTTAAGCTTTGCTATTCAATTGTATTTCGGATTTTGCTTGCTACCTTGATTTGTTATAATTACGATAAGATACTCTGGTTGTTCATTCGGTAATTTTTTGCCGCTTTATTGTAGCGTATAACTTGTAATAGATCGTGTACCGTGCCGCTTCCCGGCCGCGTACCGAGTACGTAAGTGTGAGAGAGAGAGACAATCTGTGAGTGAGTGTGTGCGCCCGTGCCGTCGTTGCCGAGCGTAACTACCACCGTCAAGCAGCGACAGGCGACCGTGCCGATAATATAGAAAAAGCGCAGAAGGATTATCCCGTATTTGTGAAACTGTTAGATTGTTAGCAACTTTGTTTTTGGAATTGTTCTGCCGTGTTTTGAGTTTTGAAATTGTTAACGAACTTGCTTCACCACGAGTCTGTAGTCGCATGAGTTATTGAATTGTTACTGATTTTACGCCGATTATTATTCGCTTATCTTGGCCGCTTGCCGCTCGTCGCTTCTAGCTTATACTGCTTGATTTCTGCCGTGTTCTATTGAATTGTTTAATTTTTTTGCTGTGTTATATTTCATGCTATTTTGTTTCATTTCTACTTATTTTGAATTGTATCGAAGCGTACCGCCACCGATAAGACCGCTTGCCGTGTAAATATTTTCTTGCCTGTTGCCTTCTGCCTTGCCGTAACGGCGTTGCTTGTGAATAAATGCTGGTAATTACATCTATAATCATTCGATTATCATCTATACTATTTCATCTTCGAGCCCACGTTCCCCTCACTGCTAGCTAGTCGGCTGTTTTTGTTTGTTCTTGCCCCTGCTATAGTTTCGCTTTGAGATTTGGTGGTGTGAGTTTGGTTCGTCGTTCGAGTCGGCGAACGAATGCTATTGGACGGTAAATTTCGAATCTGGTAAGAGTATAGTCTCTTACGGCTCTCTCGAGCCTGGCGCCCAACACCTGTTCTGCAGTGCTGTCAATCTTTAATTTTCCATCTTTCTATTGCCGTGTTGGTCAACGCCATTTTTGTAAACGAGCCTCTGTGCCGACCCCGCCTTCCCCCGGGTGAGGTAAAAAGCCCGTTACAATATATAGATAGATGGATAGATATTACGAAGTCGATTACAAATCTGCGCATCGACGATGCCTCTCCCGCTGTCGGGCAGAGATTTCGTCGACGTACGTTGTAACATAGCGATTTGCACCGCGTTATATGACCTCCGTTATCCCCGTTATTGAAAAAAGGCAGCAAGGAGTACAGGCAATCGATATGGTCACCTATGTAATTTCAAGTTCTATCACTAATTTCTCTTGATTTTGTTTTCCTTCTTCCCACCTATCCCGAGCTATCCTGAGCATTAAAGGCGGAGAAAGGAGGGAAATAAAGCAGCTACCGACAGTCCGACACCGAGGGTACATCTACGACGATGAAACCACCCTGGCAGGTGGCTCAACGCCTCGCAGTCAGTACCCGTGCCTCCCCCGCACACGCTCCCGAGAGCTACGAGGCTGCCGCCAGCAATATCTACGGAGCCGAGAATTGCGAGCGGATCTGCTTGCCTAAATGACATGCCCGCTCAACGCTGTTACGTCGCCCTGTTCCGATGAATCTGAAATCGGCCAGGTTAGTTATGAAGGATGTCCATGGCCAGAATGTGATGATTGCCAACAATCTCGGGAACATCAAAGAGCCCTCTACAGGCTCAGTACCGCTTCGAGTACCGCCCATGCATTCCGAAGGGGCTAGGCACGGCAAACGCTGCGTGTGCTGCGAGGCCTGCCAGAAATCATGCCCAGGAGGTGCTGCCAACTAACGTGCCGCTCAAGAAGTTCGGCGGGCAACAACGACGCTGCACGGAAGAATCCCCGAACGTCAGACTTCTGCATCTAGACTTGATCTGATCAGACGTGCTCCTCGTTGTGCTTTGCTGCCTTTATCTTGTCGTGTCGTACCTTTGTTTTATGTTTCCTCCTATTGTTACCGCATTTTACTTTTTATCGTTTCGTGTATCGTGAGTCTGTGTCCAGTTACCAGAACTCTATTTAGTGTTACGAGGGAGCAAATTCTGCTCTTCTAACGTAAGTGAGTTTTTGTTACCGCTCGAACCCCCGAGACGCATTAGCTTTTCTTTTGTCTTGGTGACCGTTTGGATCGTAATTTTCCGTATCTCGGGTTTTCGTGTGGCTTATTAATTTTATTAATGGTCATTTCGACGAGCCTGATTAATTACTAACGTCCCCAATTTTGTTCCCGAATTTCTGTTAATTTTACCCCGCATGGCCCCCTCACCCCGCGTCCGCGTGGCGACGGCGTCATTCTAGTATTCTCGTGTTTTCGGGTAATTAACTGTCATATCATTTTGAAATATTGTTTCGGTTATCGTTCTCGTTCAATTAAATGTTGTATCTGATCCCATTGTCGTGTTACCGTAATTCAAAAATTGTGTCATGTATATTCGCGCAACAGTTGTGTAATATTGCGCAATACCGTCGGTTGCGGCCATCTTGGTGGCGTCTCTGTTTGAATCGTCCCCGCGCTAACTTTACGCTACCGTGTGGCGCTGTACTCGAGATATCGAAGTATCGCAGTAGGTCGAAGCCGCGCTACGCCAGTGCGCCCGAGTTGTAAATCGGACGCTCCCTGAGTGGTTACGCCACCGTGCCCTCTCCCCGTTGTGACCATAGACTTATAAGATATAGACCGATCGCTTTGTTACGTGGGAGGGTGGACGTGAGGAGAGCGGTAAGAGTTTACGGCTATTAAGGATAATAATCGATTATGCACCCACGTAACAGCGCTGAATAAAACTTAAAACTAAGGAAGACCTACCTTTCGGTACGCCGGTATATGTAGGATCGTGTTGCTATAGTCCTATACAGGTCTGTGAGATTGATTTAAATAGGTTGAGGCTAATTTATAATAGTAATAACTTAATCCTGAAATTGAGAAAGGTTGTTGTTCGAAATAAACGGGTTATTGGATTTAACTGGTAAAATATGGATTATATTCTTCAAACGATTTTGAAAATGATAAGGGTTGAAGTTACAAAAAGGTTACATATAATTTGTTGTTATAACATAAAATGATAAACTAAGGCCGCAAGATCTATAATGAGTGCGCATTAAGTATAACTGGTCGTTTTAGTAATTTGTATCTCTCTTTTTAGATTTATGCATCCTCTAGTGAAATTACAACATATATATTACGTTCCGCCTAATCTCGGAAACACACACACTTGTTTGTCTATTAATAAAGTCCTAATTGTGTATGGTATCGTCAGGAGAGTAACTCTGCAGTGTGTCCAGGAGGATCCACGAACGATAACCGTACAGGACAAAGATATCTAGGATCTTCGATGTCTAAATTTAATAATCAAGGTATCGTCAGGAGAGTAACTCTGCAGTGTGTCCAGGAGGATCCACGAACGATAACCTTGTTTAGACAGATCCTGTGCGTGTGGTTCCGTCGATCGGATTGAACGTATATACTTATTCTTATACTTTGATTTAATCGAAAAACGCAGGTGACAATATATATATAGTTCCTAATTAATTAACCAAGGTGATAGGAGCCAAGCTGAAAGCCAGAGAATACCTCTCGAAATACCTAAACGATATTGACTTCTAGCTAGGCACCAATTCTATTGTTTGATTTAATTATTGAATTTATATAATATAGGTATTGGTGAACAATTAGTGGTGGTTTAAAGGAGTGGCTAGTGAAGCTTGCCACCAAGACATGAGTTATTGAAAAAGACGATTTTACGTTTGGCTAGAGATGCTGGCCAATAAACAGAATGTTAATTACCAATAGGCAATATTTGAATAGGAATATAAATTTATCAAATTGGTGATTATCTAGATTCGGTTGATGTTGGAGTGAAACATTCGAATTGACTTAGCTTTTGTAGAGTGGTGCGTCGAGATTGAGTTCCGTCGGATCGTGTCGGTCAGGGTCTTAGTAATCTGGACCTGAGCCTCACCTCGAGTCGTACGAATGGATGGATTACGTATAGATGTTGGAGCTCGAGATCAGCCACCAAAGCAGACTCGGGGGTTGATGATCGTAGATTCGGATTACCGTCACTCGGGCAGTACGTTAAATTTGGATGAATTAAATTGCGAAGGAATCTACTGATTTACACCGTTTACTAGTTATGTGGTGTTGAAGTTTAATTAAATGAGAAATTGAATGATTATATCTTATTATCGTTAATCACTTAAAATTACCTGACTCGGTAGAATCAGGGCAGAACTTGATTTAATTTTTGTTAAAGGAAATGAATGTCATAAAAATGTCTATTCGCGAAGATAAGAGAGTCAGTACAGAACAGGAAAGAATTTGAAATAAGATGATAGTAAGTCTTTGCAATTCACAATACAAATTGCAGGCTTGAGTTTAACGAATTAGCACGGTACTTTAGGCCGGTCACAATGAAGATTTTCCGAACACTACTATCGACCAGAAGGGCTAATACGGGTTGACGTCCACGCACCTTGCGACTTGACAGACGAAAGACATGGCGTCTTGGGCCTGACGGTCCAAGAGCCCTCGGTGTAACAAAGTTACAGCGGTAATTAGCCAATGAGATGCGAGGGCGACCTCCCGGTGCCAGAATCGGCATGGTCAGCGTCACTCCGGGCCTGACTCGAGTGCTCCGACGGTGTTCCGACGATTCTCAATCTCGTCGGTTACATACTATGATTACGAGTAAAAGATATCGAGATGCAATTCTCACACATTCATCCATACACCTTAATGAACAACCTATTTTAATTTGGTACATATTGTACGTATGGTTTAGCCTGATTGTTGATGATGACTTTGACTTAAAAAGAAGAGATACTTTTGGGTTGAGACTCGTTGGGGTTTATCTCACCACTTCGCGCTTTGCGTTCTTGGTAATGTTAAATATGGCACCAAGTTAAACCTAATACGCGGGCCTGTACGTGACTTTCTCTAGGAGGGGTGGAACTCGTCGGTTGAAGCAATATGATATTTTGCGTTATAATCATCGAAACGAAACTCTCAAGCGCTGTGGCTGTTGAGTAAGATGAAGCAATTCTGTGATTATGTTTTAATTTTGAAAAAGGTTCGCCGAGGCGGTACGTCGGGACGTTACACTTCTATAAGAGGCACTGACGCTTACATATGAAGGACAGAGATATCCGGGAGTACTGCTCTCTCTTTTCAATCGGCGTCATAGTGGGAGACAACGGAGCAGTGGAAGTGGAACAACTTTGCGCCTGTCATATGCGTATTTCTCCTCGTTCTCCTCTACTCAGTCCCCGCCACTAATATCACCAGACAGAGAGAGAAATACTCCCGACAGATCTCTGTCCTTTATATTCTTGGTTCAAGCGACTCAAAAGAGCACTCAGTCTATCTAGTCCAGTCGAGATAGACATTTAACACGGAAATAATTAGTGAGTGCGATTTTTTTTTAACCTTTAGGGGGAGTGGTCGGTAATCTAAATTTCGATTTTCGGGAAAATCCCCCCATTGTTGTTGTTGTTGGATTAGGGACGGCCAGGCGCTCAGTCCTGTTGGACCATTGTGCCCGGGCCCGTTGGGGGCACCCCTAGTGTGTAGGGAACGAGGTCAGGCCGGCCAGCTTCGCGAAATGAAGCAGCCTGCCGACCCCCATTTCCTCGATTTTGCCCTCGCCGGTGTATTTAGCTCCGAGAGCCTGCTCACGCGGTCCCTCGAGCCCCCTACACTGGGTGATGGGGCGGAGGGGGGTCTACTGTTTCCCTTCACATTTCGGGCACAGGAACTCTGATCTAAATCCCAGGTGCACGAGGTGCTTGCCCGTGTACCAGTGTCCGGTAATGAGGCCTATCACGGTCCTCAGCTCGGTCCTGTTCAGTCGTATGAGCGTGGCTGCTGGAGCTTGCGATGGCCCTTGGAATAGGACCCTCATGTGAGCCATGCCTGGTGTGCAGTCCCAGAGGTCCGCAAAGAGGGCCTCCGTCCATTGCTTCGATAGGCATCTTATATGCCCAGGGGGTAGGCCGGGGAGGGAGCCCTCGTCGCTCGGTAGGCGCGAAGCCCCCTCTTTGGCCAGGTTGTGAGCTATTTCATTGCCTTGGATGCCGCTGTGTCCTGGCACCCATACCAGGCTCACGCGGTTTTCCTTGGCCAGCCGTGATAAGACAGTGAGGCAGTCCCAGGTCAGCACCGACCTTACGACGCAGGCGTCCAGGTGTTCGAGTGCTGTCCAGCTGTCACTGCAGATATATATGTGTTTCCCTTTGTAGCCCATGCTCAGGATATGTCTGGGACAGGCTAGCAGGGCGTACATCTCAGTTTGTAGCACCGAGGCTGTGGGTCCCAGGACGAGCGACCTGCTCGTCCTTGGTCCTCCACACCAGAAGCCGGCCCCGGTGCCCGTCTCAGTTTTGGACCCGTCTGTGTACCACACGAGTCCTTTTGGGGAGAGTATTCTGTCCGGGTTGTTTGCCCAGGTCTCTCTGTGCGGGTACGTTACCCTGAAAACTCGGTTAAACTGGAATCTGCTGGTGCAGCGGTCCCCGCTCTGTTCCAGAGGTGTCCGCGGTGCTCCTTTCCGGTTTAGTATCACAGTGTGTCCCAAACCGGTGCGCTTCCAGAGTCCTAGGTGCCTCAGGCCTAGCGCCACCCTCCAGGTCTCCTCCTCCTCCGTAATGTGTGGCGGTGGTAGGCCCAGGAGGGCCCCCATGGCAATAGTTGGGGTGGTCCGAAGGGCCCCCGTAATGCCTAGGATCGCCATTTTGTAGACGCGTTCATATGCCTTCCGGTATGTGGCCCTGCTCATCGCGGGCCACCATACAATCGAGGCGTAGGTGATTTGAGGTAGTATGATGGCCATGAAGATCCATCGAACTACCCTTGGTTGTAGACCCCAGGTCTGGCCCACCATCCTTCTGCAGGCCCAGTACGTGGCCGTGGCCTTCCGTGCCTGGCGGATGGTGTGGGCCTTCCATGTGAGTTTGGGGTCTAGGGTGACTCCTAGGAAGCGTACCTCGGTGGATAGGGTTAGAGCCTCGATCCGAATATCTCGACATGCCCCATCCTGAGTTTCCGCTTCCTGGTGAACAGTACCATCTCGGTCTTGTTAGAATTGATCCCTGACCCCTTAGTCCCTGAGATGTGCACCAGTTCTGTACAAAGTTCAGTGCCTTTTGCATCTTGCTTGTCATAGCTGGAAGGTGGTCGCCTGCGACGATCAATTCCACGTCGTCGGCGTAGCCCACCGCTGTCACGTTTAGTTTGTTGAGCCCCGTCAGCAGTCCGTCCACGACTAGGGTCCACAGCAGGGGGGAGAGAACGCCCCCCTGTGGGCAGCCCTCGCCGACCCGGACGCTTACTTCGGTACCTTCGAGCTTGGCGGTGACAGTCCTAGGGCATGTTCCTTTTTACACTGCAAGTACTGGCAGCGCTGCAAACGCGTTCCGATATACGGCCGCAGTGCGCTGTGAAGCTCTCATGACGTCATCAATTGATGACGTAGTAGGTGCTGTGGCTGCTGCCGCCAAGACCCAGAGGCAGTTGCAGTGAAACCAATATGGCCGCAAAAAAGGGGGAGATTTTAGATTATTTGGCGGGATTTCGCACATTGCCGATGTTTTGCCGATGACGCTAACCTCAACGCTTCAATACTGCGCTTCGTGATTGACACGTTCGAGGAACTTACTTTGATTGATCCCGAATCAAATCGATCGTACACACTACGCTTGAGTTCTCAGGATGTAGAAAAAGCAAAAAACGGTAAGCCGAGTATTTATATTTCAAGTTCTACGCATTTATAACATTAAAGACGAGTAATCGTATTCTAGTAAGATCGCATAAAAGCGCTTGAGTATTTGTTTACAATGTGTGTCATTTTTGTATTTTTTTCAGATATGGATTTCGCAAGTGCATTATTGCGCTATGCACAGTCTCTTCCACAAAAAGTAAAAGGTGAATGGTGTGATAGTTTATATTTAGTTTACCATATTTAGTTTCTTATTTTCATACACGTATTAATACACTCATCACTATCCCTACGTGTCACAGCAGCCAAAGTTAAGGAACCGAGTGCCCAAGCCACTGCATCAGGAGTACGTAACATACCGAGACGTTATCTTGAAAGTTAGCAGTCGGTCACCGCCAACTCGGTGCGATACGCGATACGACGGTGTGAATAATGCAAAACCATCTGTTGATTTGCGTTCGATGAACCTAGTAACAGCGAAACAAATGAAATTCTACCTATAGCGTTCACTGTCGACGAATTGACCCTGCAATTGTTGCATCTTTCCGCAAATCAGTTGCGAAGAATATTGATTTCGCTGTTACTAGGTTCATCGAACGCAAATCAACAGATGGTTTTGCATTATTCACACCGTCGTATCGCGTTTGGACTGTTGTTTACCTAATATCGAATAAAAAGACAACGTTATTTAATCCGGTATAACTGCATCTGCATTTTAATTTTCTAATAGTGAAAATGCCGAATTATAAATTCACTATTGAAGAAAAAGTGTCGATGGTGAGACAACATTACGAGGGATTGAGCTATAGACAGATTTCTGACCATTTTGCGGCAGCATACCCAAATCAACCGATCCCATCGAATACCACGATCCGTAAAATGGTGTTACGATTCGAGCAAAAAGGAAGTATAGATGGGAGAACAATTAGTGTATCGCAACCGAATCGACAGTTAAGTTTGAACACGAAATTAGCGATATGTCTCTGCGCCGAAGACGACATTATGAAGCCTACGAGCCGTATCGCTCAGGAGATGAGAGTCTCGAGGAGTTCGGTCCGAAATGTATTGCGTGCGGCGGGATACAAGGCTTACAAGCTCCAGAATCACCAAGAGCTTCTGCCTGGTGACGCAGGACGGCGCCTGATATTTTGCGAACGAATGATTGATTTGTACAACGAAAATCCGGGACTCAAGGTATGCTTCAGTGACGAGAGCACGGTTTTTTTAGTGGGAAAGCCAAATCGACAAAATACACGAGCGTGGTCCCAGCACAATCCCCACATTTTTCTACAAACTCAAACGCAGTACCCTGTCAAGGTCAACGTTTGGGTGGGTGTTGTCGATGGCCACATTATCGGGCCGTTTTTTATTAATGGCAACTTAAATGGGGAAAGCTATTTACAGCTGCTCAGAGAGCACATTGTACCTGCAATCAGAGCGATTGAAGGAGACGTAAGTGAAATTTATTCAAGTTATACATTCTAAATCATAATAATAATAACGATGATGACGATGATGATGGTAATAATAATAATAATGATAATAAGTACATAATTGACAATATTTGTGGAACTAATTGAAATTATTAATTCATTATCAATTGAATCATTTCAACGATCACTCATTAAAATCGAGAAAATAGACAGTTGTCATAGCGATACAAACATCGTTCACTATGAATATTAATATCATTCTTGGTTTCTCTTTTTCAGGGACCAAGGGTATGGTTCCAACAGGATGGCGCACCACCCCATTTTACGGTGCGAGTAAGGGAATACCTGGAAGAAGAATTCCCTGGTCGCTGGATTGGCAGGGGAAGTCCCACCATCCAGTGGCCTGCACGGTCCCCTGATCTCTCACCACTCGATTATGGCCTATGGGCCTATCTGAAAAATAAATTATACACGGAAGGTCGCATCGAGAACCGTGTCGCGCTCCAGGCAAGAATCACTGGAATTCTGGAGAATATGTTACCGGAACACGTATCGAACATTACTGGTGTATTTTATGATCGCCTGGGATATTGCACGCTAGTGATGGGTGGCCATTTTGAACACTGCGTCAATGGATTCATAGTATAAATAAATTACAATGTATTTTTTACCATTTTAATTTTTTCGATTGAAACTATTATCACATTGCTGAGAATTCGTTAATTTATTTTATGCTGACATTTGTCTCAAATGATTTTAGTAACGCATTAATGAAGTTAAATCTAAAAATCGGCAACTAAAAAATAAATGTACGAGAACCTTTAACTTAAAATTATTCCGATTCGAAAATTAGTCGATTTCACTTCATCAATGTGTTTCTAAGATTCTTTAAGACAAATATCAGCTTGAAAAAATTTGCGAATCTTTAGTGACGTGATGATTGTTTTATGCGAAAAAATAAAACACTGGAAAATTGTTGGGGTTCCCCAATTTTAAATTAATTTGGACAATTCGATTTATAACAATATTTCTAATTTTATTTTTGAGTTATAATTCGTTATTAAAATTTCTTTGTAATATCATTGGGAATTGTGATAACGAAAAACTATATTGCAATAATAACATAATTCAATAAAATGTGGTACTGCATAAATAAAAACATTGATGAGAATAATATGAAAAGACCCCTAGTATGCGTTTTCTGATTGGACCTTTCTTAATTCCTTGAAAAATAATGAACTTGTTTTTATCAAATTTCAATGGGGTCTTTCTTTAATTGAAGTGATGATTCTTTAATTTGGAGAACAAAAATATAATATTTTTTACATTAATATGAATAACAATTAATCACATTGACATTGTTACTTGTTAATGTTTTTTGAGGGTCATCAGAATTGATCCAGCAATGAGCCCTTCAAATCGCACGTGAATGGTTTTTTGTGATTAATAAAGTTAATTAAGAAAACAACAACAGTATTAATAACAATCGTCACAACAATAAATGAAATTGTAATAGAGAAATTAATCAGTAAAATTTGGGACTGTACAATAATAACATTAATTAGACCAATTGTGTTCAGTTACCTGCTTTACTTTTCCGAAGCATGGATTTGGAAAGGCTGTTTCACATTTTAATCGATTAGCGTTAGTAGAAATGAAGTTGAATCATCCTAAAGAAAACGAAAAATGAAAAAAAAAAAAAAATTTCATGAACGAAATTGAAACATAATCGTCACCGTATATGCAATGATTTTTACGACCTTTCACAGTTTAAAATTAAAAACGGAATGGCCAGCCTGCGAGAAACAGACGAAAATCTTGGATGTTACCGAGTTGGCGGTGACCGACTGCTAACTTTCAAGATAACGTCTCGGTATGTATAATTGTAATGAATTCTATAATAATCTTATTAAATACCGAATCGATCCTTGTCCCACGTGTTTCCAAATATTGTTTGCTGGGGAAGTATTCGTGGTATCTGTTTCAACAGCTGCATCCGACATTAATGATAAAATTTTGTTACATCCTTACATTGAACATATTACTCTAAAAAGATTTCAATACCGATTTACGGAAAAAATCGAACAGTAAATTAAAAAAAAACTTTTATAAATTAATGAACAACGCAGTTTCCGGTGAAACAATCGAAGATGTTAGTGAGATCGGCGTTAACAACAAACGGGGCAGTGTCTTTGTTATTAAAATTTTTGACCTTTAAATTTAAATCTTCAGATCTTGGAAATTGTATGCACACTTTATTCGTAGGTCGTTCGGTCGTAGGCGTGTTTTACAGCAAAGTGGCATAGACATCTATCGCATAATTTCAACAGCTGCATCCGGCATTTATGATAAAATTTTGTTACATCCTTACATTGAACATATTACTCTAAAAAGATTTCAATACTGATTTACGGAAAAAAATCGAACAGTGAATTTGAAAAAAACTTTTATAAATTAATGAACAACGCAGTTTTCTGAAAGATCCTTGATCCATGCAATGTGGAATCTTGGTATGAATTCACGGTTTCTCCGGGAGTTTGCTCGCAATTGTGGTCGACCACGTCCGAGCTTGCACACGCCCATCCCTCCCCTATCAGTGAAAAAAAAAAAATTGACACGTTGGAGATACCCAGTGGGAAAATCGGTTGGCGGGAAGCGGCTTCGAGCGGCATAGAGATGAATTCTGATCCCTAGACTCTTGACCGGGTAATTTATGTTTATGGGATCTGACGAAAAGGGCTGTTTGGTGAAAAGTCGCATGTGCAACCTGTCAAGTAGGAAAAAAATCACATGAGGAAAGGCGGGCAGTGCAGATCCACGTTACAAAGTTTTACGACGTTTGACGAGAAAACCTTCCGAGAAGATTCTTTCGGGTAAAGTGTCTTGAGAAATTTTTTCAGGCCACACATCTCGTGATAATGATGATGATTTTATGGATTATTTCGGGGAGTAAAATCATGTATTACAAAAATTACACAATTATTTATCATATATTTTCACACAAATGAAATTCATAATATTTACATTTATTTCACAAAAACGGATGAAAGTTATGAAGATATGTGTATAATTGTAATGAATTCAATAATAATCTTATTACATATAACATTATTGTGGTAAATTCTATTGGTATTTTCAAACATATTGCCTACATTTTTTAGGCAGACGATTGCATTCCAAACAGTTTTTAACTAGAGGGTTTGGACCATCCACTATATCGCCATCGGGTCCGGGTATATAATGCAGGGTACATCTGCGGCAACTGTAGATGCTGGCATCCGTTTTCATATTCTCAGGCAGCTTATCCCACACATCATTGATGGAATTTGATGCGAACATGTAGACGAATTCTTTCGGCAAAAAAGCGATATCCTCAGACCTCATTGCTCTTAAACCAGCCAATTCATCGTACAGGTGGAGTGATTTCTCGAGAGAGCCGGTACACTCCTTCAAATACCAACTTCTCAGCCGCTGCACGTTCTCAAAGGCACAGTTGTATTCCGGGATGTATTCCGGGTTGTCATCATACCAAATCGATCCTTCTTCCGCGTATTTACAAATATCGTCCGAAGGGAAGTATCCGTGGTTTAGGTCGCGCATAGGTGCCACTTCCATATATTTCAATTTTACCAGTGTAGGGGGTTCGATGTGCAAATCTTCCATATTAATAACTGGCGTGGTGCCACCGAGGATCTCAGTCAACCATGCTTTCTTCTCTGCTCCTTTAACGTATACGTAACACGCATTTCTCACAATTTTTCTCAGAACCTTCGGTACTTCATCGTGAGATTTGTTTCCGGCATTCCATGGTATCCCGTGATGATTGCGCGTTAACCAGGCGTTAGTAGCTCTATATTCGATTGGTAGGCTGGTTAAATCACAGGGTGGTTTAATGAGAATGTGCTCCAAACCCGAACCGTTTATGTAGATGGCTGCGACTTCTTTGGGCACAAACTGATTGCCTTGA
The DNA here is from genome assembly GCF_021155765.1 of Diprion similis. NCBI lineage: Eukaryota > Metazoa > Arthropoda > Insecta > Hymenoptera > Diprionidae > Diprion > Diprion similis. The sequence continues at coordinate 13,934,767 of NC_060115.1, read as the reverse complement.
CCGATGAAACATTGCACGTCCAGGATCATCTCCATGTTGCAGAGGGATGCTAAGCTCGATTTTTCTCAAATATCCGTAGAAGACTGACTATTCGTTCCCCGCACACCAGCTTTTATTCCCTCGCATTTGATGGAAGTGGAGGGGATGATGTAAATTATCTATGGCACGTAACTGCACGAAAATTCAAACTTGTTGAACTCTCCCCCGAAGTATTTCAACTGTAGACGATTTACCCCAGCCATATCACACATATCGGTCAGCTGATTCGAATCTTCTTGCAGAACTTTCGCGATTCTTGGTGGTAGGAAGACGTTGTATTCCCCCTCAATCTCGGCCAGAACACGTACCCCGAATTTCGTTTTGACCAGTCGTAATCCGGTGACGTTATATACCTCTCCAATTTCAAATTCCGACATCTTCTTGGTCGGCAGATTCTCCAAGCGGCTGGCGTGGTTGATTTTTCCCAAATCCATAGCGTTTTCGATGAGAGTTTCTTTTTTCACAAGTACGAACAGTTCACGACGAGAAGACGATGAGAACAGAGTGACTATCGAAATGAATCCGTATTTTATATACCATCCATCCCCACCACGATTCTCCCATCAAACAAGACTCGACCTGCATATCGTGGGGAAATTTTTTATGCACTGCCCCCGCTCTCCATCCTCCCGTAACCGACATCTGGCATTTTTTAATAGTTTTTGAAGAATCTTTTACGTGTGACAGATTTATTGCAACAGCTGCATCCGGCATTTATGATAAAATGTAGTATGTACAGATTTATTTACATTACCAGCCACTGCATTCATTATCGGCATGAGCTGAAAGGCTGCATTCCCAGGAATTTTTCTCAAGTGGTCTAGCGTTATCTAACTTAGAGCTTCCCGCCGTCGAACAAGACCCGACAGGATTTTGCCCCCCCCCCCCCCCCCCCCACCGGGGACTCACCGCGCGCCCAACGCGCCCCCCCTCCCCCCCCTCCCGTGGACCCCTCGCGCACCCTTCGCGGACGCCCCCCCGCGCGCCGCTGCAGCCGACCCGGCCGGCCCGTAGCAATGGGGGGAACCCCCCCCTCGAAACGCCGCCATTGTGGGCCAGAACTCTTGTATCTTTACTACTGTACATATTGTGACGAGGTTTTTCGCCGCTCTTGTTCACCCGGAGAAGTTCCCAAGAGTTCACCTGGTGCACAATGATTCGGCAACCCGCGATGCACTCTGCAGCTTACCAAAGCTATCGCGAAATTTTGTTGGGCGCCTGGCGTGATAAACACGCCTCGAATCTTTACCTTCGCAATTCCTCGGCTATCCTTCTCTATGCCAGGTAGCTCAGTACCGCGGAGAGGGGGGTGGGTAGTTTTGCGGAGAGAAAGAACGGACACTCGACACGATACAGAATTTACCAAAATAAAATAAAATAATATATTCAGAGAAAAAAAATTCGAAGCGATACAAAACAAAAGGAAAAAGAAACAGATACTCAATTCGCCTCCCGCGATTCCACAAACAAAATAGAAAGAAAATCAAATCCTAATTAAACCTTAAATCTACGTGCGCTAGTCGCGTTCCTCGTCTCAACGGGATCAACAAAACAAAAATCAAAATACAGAAAATCGACAACGATACGGACACGCTACTCGTGATCGTCCTTCCCTTAATTATAAATATCGGCGCTATTCGCCAAACCCTAACAGAATTATCGCGCTAATCGCAAAACATACCCTACAAGTACTCGACAGTAATTCTTACTTAACAACTTAAATCGAAGCGCTTAATCGCGACGCATCCGAAACTTCACTATCTTCCGAAACAAATCAAACAAGGAAACTAGAGATAATAACCCAGCCAAACAGAGCGCTCACACTTAGCGATACGCGACCTACACGAGAGGTGACACTTTCTGAACACGCAAACGCGACTTGACCCTGTGCAGCGGAATTTGGGCTGCTCGCAAATAATGAAACGAATGACTCTACTCAACATGTACAATAGCCAAAATTGACTCGATACGTTATCGCAAAAAACAAAATCAAGCTCCGGCCACCAAACAAGGAAGTCGGCAAACGAATTTCGAGTAATTTCGCAATCCAGTCTTACAATGGCCAACCGTTACTCGGTGCGCCGTTCTAACTCGTTCTCGAAATTAGTCCGCAGAAAAGCGATAGCGCTTACCGCAATGAATCCAGACCAGAAAAATCTCCGTCACGATAATTGGACAATGGTTCCGTCTTCCGCGAATCCCAAAATTTTAACACCAATCGCTCAACTCTCTCAATAACCCAAAAAAACTATCTTTACAAAATTTTCGCAGCCTTCGCTAGATTCAGCACCAGGACGCAAGTGTCCTGCTTCGTCACACCGAGCCAAGAATTCAAACCGAGGCGTTGTCGTTTCCGAAATTTGACGAATCTTATTGGGTATCGAATTACGCGTCTCTTAAATTCTAGCTTATCGCTAACGTCGGTTTCCGCTGTCACGGCTCGCAGATTGGTCGTTGGACTCTCCGGTGTTCAGTCCTCGTCAGTGGCGTAGAGGCAGCACGATCGTTGGCATGATGGTGTATCGCGAGGAAGGCAGGCTACGGTTCGCTAGCCAACAGCGGGAATCTCGTCCGCCTTGGTTTCCCTCGCGGCAGAGCTCGGCGTTGGCGCTCCCTCCGTAGCCTCGTGTGAGACCCTTCGCTCGCGGTGTATCCTCCGTTGAGGTCTCTCTTTACGGCCGGTTCCACACTCTCGAATTCGTCGTCTATCTCCCTGGTTGGTGTCGCAAATACTCAAAACAAAATTAAACAAAAAGACCCTGTAATACTCTATTCGCTAGCCTGTAAAGGGTCCCCTCTCAGTGTTTCGGATGCGTGACCCTTGTCCTGGCGCTCTTTAGGAATTAGATAATCATTCTTGTCGCGAAATCCCTTGTTAGAGTCCCTCCTAAGGTTCGGGGAGCCACTTGTAACGAGCGTCAAAAAAAATGCCACGTTACAATATATTTTTCTTACATTTGACCGTTATATTTTTCAACTTCAGCTTTCAAATGAATCCTTTAATTTACGATCGCAGCTGCAATGCTTCAAAGTAATAAACACTTGCAATAATTCAGGGCAATGAACACTTGCAATAACTCAGAGTAATAAACACCTGCAATAATTCAAGTCAATAATCACTTGCAATTATCACTCAATAAAGATAGTCGAGTAGACTAAACAGAGGAAACGTGGGAAGAGAAGTCATGAATAGCTCTCAGATAAAGAAGCCTTATTCTCAGAATTAGGAATAGCGCCTTTATTTAATGATCACGCGGCCAATTAGCGTATCGCCGCTTGCTTTCTAAACCAACCACCTCACGCTAATTCCCCGCCAAGATCCTACGCACTAATCAGAAACCTTACCCCCATACTAATTAATATCCTCATCCAATCATCCTAGACCCGCGAGAAACTGTAACCCTTTCGAACTCCTCCTACTTTTTCCACCTCTTTTCTCAACCCTAATTCAAATTAGATCAAAATAAATCCAGACATCATAGAGAACAGTTTTAGACGTCATAGAAAGCAGAGCAACTTGAGAACAGAGTTTAATCCAGAAATCATAGAAAAGTTTAGACTCAGTAAATAAAGTCAAACTCAGAACCTCGAAGATTTGATAACAGTTGTGATTGTGATAAGCAAAACACCAGTTTATAAACCATTGTAAATTCGACAACTGAGAAGTTGACGGAGATTGTTGATTATTAATAAATGTTTATTCTAAATTAAAGTGTTGTGTAAAGAGAATTATTTCAATCACGCATAGTGATGGTTGGCACGTGCCTAATTACCTTACAAACTCTCAGAATTAATTGAGCCGAACGAGAAGAGCTGAGGAGCTGATCAGCAGATTCCCGAACATCAACTACGTAAGTCAAGAGATTAGCCAAAATTACGCAGTGAATCATAATCGACACGTGGCGTTCCTCTCAGAACGTAACTGCTCAGTTAATAAATAAAATGGTGGCAGCGTGTGCGAGAGCCAACTGGAAATAATTCAAAAACTCATCGATTCATCAACGTACTGAAATAACACGAAAATTCGAAAAAAAAAATTTCAACATTGAGAACAAACATCAACGACATAATTCATAAGTGATTGTGACTAAATCGTCGTTGAAGTGAACTCCTTCAATTCGTCGTCAACGTATATTGTTGATTAAACATATAAAACAATCATCAACAACATATTGCCGCAGAGGACATCACAGAATTGTGCATCGCAGAAAATATCATCGTAGAATTTCACATCATTGAACGTGGTACCGTAGAACATCGCATCGTAGAACGTCTCATCGCAGAACTTCGCATCGCAGAACTTCGCATCGCGGATCCTCACATCACAGAACATCAATTTCAACGGAAGCTTCGCCCTCCCGCCTAACCCTTGAGAATCATCATTCATTGCTAGTAGTCTCCGTTACGTAAGTCAAATTACTATTTCAAAATGCCTAAGAACGATACCCAAATTCCCATGGATTTCAGCACCCAACAAAATTCAAGTACCGCAAATCCCAATGCATCAATAAGAGTAGACAGTTCGGGAAATATCCATAAATTCTGTGACAATTTACGAATTGTAATAAATTTAAAAGAGAAATAAATAATAAAAAGACAAGTATACGTAGTGGATAAAAATGTATATTACAATTATTCATTTATTTATAAAAACATATTTAAAAAAAAAAGTTTACAATACAAAAATGCAAGGGTCCCTACTCGTCGCAAGTCCACTGACCGGACTTGTTAGTCTAATGAAGAACAAATAGACGGCACAAAAAAGTATAAATTAAAATGTAGAACACAAAAATAAATAACATAAAAACGGTCAATAGTCGTCGAAAGGTAAATAAATATAAAACGATAGAACGGAAATAAATAGATCAAATTGGATAAAACTGAAGGTAGAGCGATTACGTGGGTTGCTGAGTTGTGGGTGATAAAATGTGATTTAATTATTCCTTTCTATAACAAAATTTCGTTGTCAATGGGGGCTATCGATTATTACCTGATCAGGATTTATGAAATATCACTTTCCGAACGTTTATCACTCCCGCACCGACTCTAACCTTCGACGATCGTAGGCCTACTAACTACTTCGCTGTTCCGTTCTATCCTTCCATAAGTCTGTTTACTATTTGAAATATAATACATCATCACAATTCGATTACAAAGATGTTTTCAAAATAATACCAGAATTCGATGGTACACCCGCTGGTTGTTCAATCCAAACATTCATAGACGAATTTGAAAGTGTAAAACAATTCATACCACAATGCGGAGAAGATTTTATAGTAAAAATGTTACGTTCGAAATGTAAGGGAGAACCACTGAAACGAATGATGAACGCTAAGATAAAGACGATTGACGAACTAGCAAACTTTCTAAGAACGCACTTCAAGCCAGACAAAGACATAGACACTTGGATAAAAGAATTTAGCAACTTCGAACAAGGACCAAATGAACGAATCATTGACTTCAATTACAGAATAGGCACCCATTATCAGTTGACAATGGCAGAAATTGATTGAGCAGGAACTACAGATGCTCAGTCGTTAAAACCATGGGCGACTAAAGCCGCAGTAAAAGCATTTATAGCTGGAATCTTTCCAAGATATTCCCTTTTCTTGACTAAAACGACGTACAGTAATGTTCATCAATGCATGCACTGTGGCTAACTTTATTTTTTCAACTTTTGTTTCTTTTCTACTGGTATTTTATGTGCCTATGGCCGGTGAAACAGTTGCCAGGAGAAATTGGAGAAACCACGACGACAGCCTCTCAGCGCTGTCATCCATATAACCTCTGAGATCGCGAGGGCACGAATAACCTCTTGCACAAAGTGCATAAGTCGTCAATTTAAGGCTCGACGAATATACAAATATGATAAAATTAAATATTTATACTTAAAATGACGGCTTATGCACTTTGTGAAAGAGTGCACTTTGTTATTCGTGCCCTCGCGATCTTAGAGGTTATATGGATGACAGCACCGAGAAGCTGTCGTTATGGTTTCTCCCATTTCTCCTGTGCACTGTTTCACCGGCCATAGGCACACAAAATACCAGTAGAAAAGAAACAAAAGTTGAAAAAATAAAGTTAGCCACAGTGCATGCATCGATGAACATTACTGTACAACTCATTACAAGAAGTAGTCATCGAAGCTTTCGAATTAGAAAAGCGACAGAAAAATGTCAAAAACATGGAAAATATTTACAAAACAACAGTATCTGACGAAAAACCGTGCAATACCATTCAAACAGACAATTCAAACACAACAAATCGAATTAGAAATGCGAAATTTCAAAACAATGGCAATCGACAAACTAGGGTAGATCAAACATCACAAACAAATTCAAGTCAAAGAACAGATAAATACTGTAATTATTGTAAAAGGAACAATCACATAGTAGATGAATGTCGTGCATTGAAAAACAAAAACAGCGGAACGACAAATCCATATACAAATCAATATGCGAATAACAGTGGAACAACAAATCGAAACACAAATCAATATGCTAATTTACAATGCAACTATTGCAAAAAATTAGGACGTCTATATTAATAGTAAACGTGAAAATGGTTCAACACAGACAAACAACGTCACTAGTACACATGCGGGAAACGCTCAAGTTTCCCCTCGAACAGACGCGATGGCGGGAAATTCCGAGACCCGGCGTCAGGTTACACAACAATAAAATCCGAGACAGAATGTAAAAATGCACCAGAAATCCGTAGCGCTGAATGTAATATAGGTTCAATATCTCCAAATCATAGATCACCATCAATAATTATAGAATCAATAGATCTCAAACATAAAAGTGGAAAATTTTTAGTAGATACAGGTTCTCAATTAAATTTGATAAGAATAAACGAATTGGAAAATCCGAAATTAATTGACACTTCAATTACCTACGAACTTAATGGAGTTTCAAAACTCGATTAACCTATAACATTGGGAAAAATTAAAATCAGAAATAATAATATTCTCGGAGAATTCAATATCGTACCGCAAGATTTTCCGTTACACTATGCAGGTATCATAGGATCAGAATTTATGCATGACAATGAAGGCAAGATCAATTATCGAACAAGGTTTGTTACCCTAAATAAAACCAATATACCGTTCTCAGAAACTGAAAGTTTTTTGCTCGTGGCCAGACAGAAAACCACCATGTTTATTAGAGTCAAGAATACGGAAATTTCCGAGGGTTACGTAACGCGTTTAGATACGCAGGATGGTATATACTGTGACGCTAAATTCTGTTACCCTCTGACGAGGACTTACCGTTAACACTTTGGCACGATTCTCCAATTATTCGATACGATATTTAGGATACGAAAAGATACACGTTGGGCGCCAGACGCTTCAGCGTCAATTTTTAGGGAAAAGGAAAAGATATGATACGATAATAATGATTAGAGAACCCGTTGTATGGCTGGCTAGGCTCAGGTACTCACACGAACTGGTAGAGTGGCGGTATCCAAAGGCAGTTACAACGGTTACGGAAATGAAATGAAGAAATCAAGAAATAAGCTCGAATCAAGTAAATTAACAAGTCAATCAGTCGTATATTATTGATCAGTTCACAAGCGGTAGATTAGTCGCATTTGTTACAGAAAGGTAGCAAAAGGTAATTAGTCAACGAGAGTAGTTTACAAGATTTTCGTTAAAAGAAGCTAAGCGATAATTCGCACAAAAGTGATACGTAACAAAAGAAATTAATCGTAGGTCGAAAGAAGCGATATAATGCAAAAAGTCTACTTAAACTAGACGTCACTGGGCGACGTAATCTTACCCAAATTTCGAAAGCGGCACTACGAGAATTGTTCATTTGTTAAATTAAAGCAAGAGTGAAACTTTAGCGAAAATCGGTAGTTGACGGAATTGACGGTAGCTTAGAACGATAGTGACGAGAAAATAATGTTTAAATTACGACAAACGGTAATTAGCGAGAAAGATTGACAGTGATATACGATTTACAAATGTCGCTAGCTTATACGGAAGAATTATTCACGGCAAGCGAATCGATAATTACAACAGTCAAAATTACGATATTAAATTAACAAGGAAATTCAAAATTACGATAACGAGAGAAAATACAAAAGTTATACGAGATTGAGAGGTTTAGAGAAGGGATTGCAGAGTAAAAATAATACACTAAATACACCTGGTTACAATAATCAACTTAAGATAACACAGAAGTACGATATTCGGGAAACAAAAAAATATTACAAGGTAATAAGAAATGTAAATCAATATAAGCGATAGAAAACAAAGGTGCGGTAGTATTTAGCGGCTTAATCTACGCTCAGCTGTACTCCAAGTAGCTCAATATACGATACGAAATTTCATGCACAAAGCAAATAATATAAAACAAGCGATACGATACAAAGCGATAGGCAATACTAGTAAGAAAAGTAAAGATAGCGATAGCGATAGACAGTAGAAATTACACAAGCGTTTCTAGCATAAAATGACGAGAAGCGAAGAAAATCAGGGATACAAAAGATAAGCATTAAGCAAAGAAATTCAGAAATACAAAAGATATTCGGTAGTTACGAGGTCGCTCACGATAGTTTTCGGAAATTAATTACGAAACGAAATCATGCAGTCGCACGGCGGCTTACAGCACCTCAATGTCCGTGGACCATGATTCACAAAGATACTGGCATCATTCGATGCAACCAAAACGATAATTAAAATACGATAAGAGAAACAGAAATTAGAGCAACTTCCTAACGGTACGATACATAGGCGAAAGCCTTACCTTAGTCGGCGGCGATAATAGGTAACACTGATTTTAAATTAAATTAAACTTAAAGAAAGCGAAAGAGGAAGGAAGTGATTTTACAGGAAGGAGTGAAGCTAAAAGATCAAAACGGTAGTGGGTGCGAAAAAGGTAACGATAGCGATAGCGGTAGAGGAATAAGCGATAGTGGTAGAATATAAGAGGAAGGTTGAGGATTTCTAACTGTTGAGGTGGTAGCGAAGCTGTCTCCTGGCGGGTTGAGCGTAGAATAGGCAGAGTTCGGAGTCCGGATCAGCGATCTCGCCGATGTCGTCAGGTGATTCTTCTTCCCCTTCGGTGGTCATTCAATCCCCACCATAATTGGGTCATCCCTCTGGCGAATATCGGCTACGCGTTATCGACGATTACCGCTAGATGAGCGTAGTTGGCATCACACGTACTTTTCTTCGTCTGCTGCGTCGTACGGTCCAGGTTGCCTGTCATTGGGGGTTCCCTCCACGAAGGCAGGTGCGTGGGCTACCTCCGGAAGGTTACCGAATGGATTGCAACTCCACATTGTTTGCCTCCACCGGCTTCGTCGTCTAGGCAGTGGCCAACTGCCCACGATATATCACGAAGACCATGCTTATGACGGCGGCTTACAGCACCTCATCGTCCGTGGACCATGACTCACAATGATTGTAGCCCTTACTGACAGGGAGGCTGCGTCTATCCTCAGGATGAGGGCTTCATCAACTTTGGACGTAGTGTTTTGGGTTCGGTCCGGCTCCGGGCCCGTAAGTCGGTGAACGACAGGCTGCGGTCTGCCCCTGATGTCGAACTTACGGCATCCGAAAAAGTAGGCATTCAAAGTTGTACGGGAGATTCATGATTACGAAACGGTAGTTGAATTCGTCGGTAGCTGGAACTGTAGTTTTCGGTAGTTGTCGATCCCTCGGTGAATCAAAGAAACGTGTTGATCCCTCGATGATCGTGGTCGCGGTACCTGTTTAGCTTGCGCCGAAGCGCGGGATTACAAAATTTGTACAGAAAATATTAGTAACTAGTATTTTTCGCCTATATCGTATCGAGCTTGCTTGGAGTACCCCGCCAGGGACGCGTTTTCGGTAGTTTCCTTTAGATTTTTAGCCTTGTAACGAGCCATTCTGAAATGCCACGTTACAGTACTTATAACACTAAAGATTCAGTAGCAAAAAACAATCTTAATTATTACATGTATAAGCTAATATGGTAATCTTATAATACTAATAAAGCTACAACAGCAGTAAGAAATACTAAGTAATATGCGGTAAGTATATAAACGTGCCTCATTTTCAATTTTTTTCAAAGAGTGTTGTAGAGTGACATCTCAATGTAAAAATTTCGATTTGTTTTTCTTAGACCATAGCGACGTATATTGCACCGTAAGGTTCAATTGCTTCTGTTGGATGGAAATTTGTAGTAATCGTGGAGCAACTGTCATAGAGTTCCCAATGATTGTCAGCTGTTAAGCAGTATGAAGCAATATGGTCAAAAGTCTGAGCCACAATACCCTTAAATCTGAAATAAAGATTAATAACGCAAGTTAAAAAAGTGTAAAATAAGATTTTAGGTACTGCTTGAAGAATAAATTTAAATTTGCTTAGTTGTTAGTTTCAGAAGAAAAATATATTAAATTTTTTTATATCACGCTTGCATACAGATGCTCAGCATCTCGACGAAAGAATTTGTATCATTTTCAGAATGACTCTTGAATCTCAATAATTAATAATGATAGAAGAATAATCAAATAATTAAAATACTAAAAAGTAAAAGAGTAATTAATCTGTATTGACCTAATTGACCTTTTAAAGACAATGTTGTTGGAAAATCTTGTAGTCTACATTTCAATTTGGTACGTGAACGATCATTATTTGTAACATCTAACTCGATGTAGATGTGAAAGTTTGGATAGACAGTTACAGTGCACAGGTATGGGCAGCGTTCCTGCTGACATTTGACCTTTTTCAATGTCTTGTAAAAATTAAGTGCTTCCTCCAATGCTGTGTAACCTTTCCGAGCAACTAAGTTATGATCAACCGTTAATACCGGCATGGGCAAAATATAAGTTTTGCAAGATTTACATTCATATTCCTTCAAAGCACTAGGTTCATCTTTTAGACAAGTTTCCCACGTACTTGTGAGTTTTTCATGTAAATCAATTGTGTACTGAACAATGTCATTTTCTACCTCTTTAAATATTCTTGAAGAATATAAAGATTTTAACAACAAAGCTCTTTTTCTGTAGATATCATGATGTGATTTGCTTTGTATCCACTCGAGGATAAATCGTAATATTTCATTCGTCGACTTTTCCATCAAAGCCATGTATACAGGTTCATCTAAAGCACTGCAACGTAGTATGTGCACTATAGAATCAAAATTCTGTGTGGCACGAAGATGGCAAATTTCTTCATTGATAATGATACCGGGCATGGCATTTCCTGTTTGCAACACGAGCACTTGTTCTCCCTCATAAGAAATATCACTATAAATAGGATCTAGAGTTTCATCATCAGAAAATAAATTATCTTTGGCAGTTTTGTCAAGTGATTTTTCAAAACAATTGTTACGTATTTCTTCTTTATTGCGCCAGTTATCTCTTTTAGTCGTATCCGAATCATCAAGAGGAACTGTTGTAAGCAATTTCAATCTATCATAACGTTCAGCTAGTAAAGGTATTTTCTTAATATGTATTTCTTTAAAATGGTCTTCCATGCCTAAAGTTTCCTTGTTTTTTGTTTCACATGGATTTGTTGAGGTTGGGATTTCTTGTTCTGAATCATCGAACGATTGGGATAAATTTCCGTGAACTTTTTCCTGATCTATTGATGCAATATACACAACGCCATGAGGTTCAATTACGGAATTTGGTAGACAATGTACAATTTTTGATCTGACATCATTACACAATTCCCAAGAATTGTTGATGCGTCTGCAGTATGCAACGTAGTGTCCTGGCAATCTAGCTATAACACCAGCTAGTCGATATTGATGACAATTAAAATGAAGATACGCAGGAAACTCACGCAATTTGCAACGAATCCCTGTCGAAAATTCCAGACTTGGTCGTATATCGAGCTCAATGAAAACATGAGTATTGTATATGAGTTATACTGGACACAAATCGGTACAATTGTCATTGATACATGAAGACTGGCTAAAGAATTCTAGAGCTTCTTGTAGTGCACCAAATCCATGTGTGCCAATGGTCTTGTGATTGACAGATAACGTTGCGACAGACGAGGTATATGTATTACACCTACTACATCGATAAATATACCACGCGCTAGGTTCTGAATCGAAGCATGTTTTCCATATCATACTTAGGTTGCCGAATAAGTCAATTGAATATGATGTCAGTTTACTACAATGACCATAATTGCTTGAAATCTCCGAATTGAAAAGGTGTTTCAAGAGTACTATTCTCTCTTTGTATATGGCAGCACAAGGTCCATTCTTGATGAAGTTCAAGATAAACTGTAAAGATTCGTTTGTTGATCTCTGTATGTAAGTCATATATTTTGGATCGTCCATTGCACTTGCTGCTGAAATTTGTACAATGGAGTCAAAGGCACATGTGTTACGAGCAAAATAATGTGATCCATCTATGCAAGCAGGCTTAGTTACAAGGTTACCATTTTGTAGTAACCAAGACTTTTGAATGTTAGCGGCCAAAGTGTTACGATGCTGAATATTAGGATTCAGTTTGCAATATTTACCTTTCACTTTTCTTCGTTCCCCTTTTGACTTGTTGTCAACACTACCCTTCTTTTCAATGTCAGTTTCCGGAGTGATGTCAGTAATCAATTTTGTTCTCTTCATGCTAGGACTGTTACTTTTTTCTTGAAAGTGCTGTACATTGTCCGTTACAAAGTACTCCAGGGTTTGTACTTTTGATGGTAATGTTTTTTGCTCTGATGTTTGTAATGCATCGTTTCGTGGCAAGAAAACATTCGGTTTTCTTAATGGGCTAGGATATGGACCTTCGTTTTGATTAAAAACTTTTAATTTTGATGATACAATAGCTGCATTACCAGAATAATCTTCGAAAATCAATTTAAGAAACTTGTCTACACGCAAAAGTCCATGATAATTCTTCAACGTCCCATGCTTTATAATGTTGAAGTGTCCTTCAACAAAAGCACTAAGTCCATGTTCGGCCACATAAGGTATGGCAACAGGAGTCCATAAGGGAAATTCATAGGCAAGTGACATAAAACGATCTATGAAATCAATGAAGTAAAATGAGTTTGATTCAGATCCGGTATGCTCTATGACTTCGATTTTCTCACGTAAATTTACGATCCATTGCTTTATACGGCTGGTATTTGTACTGTCCTGTTCTTCACTTGTCTCATTAGTGTTTCCGTTATGGTCATAACTTGTGCTGTTTTCGAAATTGAGATCAAAATTTCGATTGGCTATGAGTTCCTCAAGTTTTCTCCGAGCATGTATAACAGAATGACCAGTACTTTCAATAATTGAGTTTTGAAACTCATTAACACCAACAATACAGGTTAACTGAAAAACCTCTTGAAAATGCTCTAGTGTTTGACAATCAATCATTAATCCGATACAGTATTGATTAAACTGACGTACTACTGTATGACGCATATGTTCAAAGCATTTCCACTTTCGTACCGTAATCATTAAATGCGCTACATCTAATCTGAGGTACGTGTAAATTGGCGGTCGATGTAAATATTCAGAATTTCCAGAAGCATATAAGAAACACGTTTCAATGTACGTTTTGACTGTCTGATAATTGAAAGCCATTGATATTCCATTCATCAGTGCTCTAGATTGATCACATACGACTTCTCTTGGTTTAGGGGCACCTAATATTTGCCAATGTTTTAACCACCACCATATGACGTCAGTGTCCTGGCTCTCAGTAAGCATGTCATAGACCGATAATGTGGTTTCATTAAAGTTTATTGTCACAGAGTACAAAAAGATGTGGCCAGATGGACTTCCATCCTCACGAATCAGTGGCTTCACAATGCTACCTGTACCGTCGATAGAAACTGATGAAAAGTTCTTCGTAGTCCTACAATATTGTTTGTAGGCATGCAATTGGGCTGGTGTAGTGAATGCAACATAGAATTTATCCCTCCTGTTGCGGGATAGGGAAGTTGCATGTGGTTTCAAGGCAATAATTAATAAGATGAATAATATACGTATACTGAGAGTGGGTTTTTATTCTTACTTGACGGCGTGGTATTCGTAGCGCGACTGAACATAGAAAACGGAAAAGACACAAACAGGAAGTGGCCCTAGTATTATACGCGAGAAGCGCCATTCCTATTTATCGATATATATATAGGTATATGTAGACGCGGCTATATTTAAAGTTCAAGATTGACTTACAACATCCCACCTCAATTGAAGAAGTATTAAATATATGCGAGTATTAATTATTCAGGTAGATTCGACTCATTGCACACAAGAACATAACAAGATTTTCAAAGACTTATAAATATAACAAAGCTTACAAACTACTCATTCTCTTAATCCTACTTGTACGACAAAGGTTTCTAGTTTTGGTTTTGTTAAGGGTTTGGTTAAGGCATCGGCTAGTTGGTTTTCAGAAGGTACAAAATCGATTGTTAGTTCTCCGTGTCGTACACACTCTTTTACAAAGTTTCGTCGAATATTGATGTGTTTTGTCCTGGGACTGAAATTGGCATTGTTGGTGAAGTCTATAGCGCCTTCGTTGTCAGACTTAATGTGGATGGGGTCTGAGTCCTGGATTTTTAATTCGATCATCAGCCTCCTGAGCCAGATTGCTTCTTGTGCCGTTGTCGATAGAGCATAATATTCTGCCTCGCAGCTTGATAGCGCTACTGATGCTTGCCTCTTGTTGTTCCACGAAATTGCTCCTCCTTGCAGTAGAAAGATGTGTCCGGTGACTGAACGTAAGTCAACTTCGTCGGTTCCCCAGCTTGCATCACTGTATCCAATTAATTTGTCGTCGCCTTTCCTTGAATAGGTGAGCTTGTAATCTGCGGTCTTCTTCAAGTAGCGGAATATTCGTTTGACTGCATTCCAGTGGTGTTCGTTATATTGCTTATTGAACCTGCTTATCGAACTTATCGAGAAAGCTAGATCCGGTCTCGTGGCTTGGAATAGGTACATGATAGACCCAACTGCGCTCTGATATGGTATTCGCTGGAGCTTTTCCAAGTCTTCTTGCGACTGTGGTGAAGTTTCTTGCGATAGAACGCATCCGGGTTCCATCGGTGTCGTCACTGGTTTGCATTCGTCCATATGAAAGTTCTTGAGGATAGATTTCACGTAATCGGATTGGTCTAACTGGATAGTCCCTTGGGATCTGTTCCTCCTCACATTAATGCCAAAGCACTTTGTTGTTGTACCTAGATCTTTCATAGAATTGGATAAGTCTTGTTATCATTGTATACAACATCTGGTTTTCTCATTTTTTTCCATTCATCGCTTGTTATGCGAACCTCAAAATGATCTAGACCAGCTATTTCTTCTTCATAATTGTAGAGACTATTTTCATCATTATTCAACATTGATTCATACAAAGTACTTTTATGTCTTTTGCTTTCGAATGGGATAAATGGTACATTCCTATTAGCACATGAAGTTTCCATTATATTTCTTCTATTTTTGGTGACATTGTTGTATACATTATCGCGAGACCACTTATTATCCAATGCATTGCTCATCTGCTGCTAGATATCTGAAGACCAATTTGGATATTGTCCATCTTTGAAATGATCAAAGACTTTTTCAATGACGAAGATGGCGTTCTCTACTGATACCAAAGCCTTCTGTGGCATTGTGCTGGTAACATAGATGCAAGATTAAAAAATTCAATAAATGCCCGAATTTTTTTTTAGACAAATTATACACAACATTTTTGTCTCACCTTTTTCTCTCATATTACGAACGATCCAAATTATTATTGGATAAATTCTACAAAACCTGCTTATAATTAATTAAATCAAAAACAATCAATCTATTAACCAATTGTACAATATTATTGATTAGGTATTCAAAGATGAAAGTTATAGAATATTACCATGTGGATTTTCTCAAAGTAAATATGAGGCACTCAAAATTGAAGATCGTCGAAATTTTTTTCAATGATTTTTGGGTGTACAATAATGACAAAATTTGCGAGTCATAACTATTGAAAAAAAATTTCGAGTTATTTTCGCGATAATACGGAAAGTATAAAAATTATGTAATGATGCCAATAAAATGTTCAACAACACACGTGGGTGGCATAAATAGTGGTTAATTGATTAGATCTAAATATATTTAATAAACAATCCCTATATTCTGTTTTTAGTTTCATTGATCCATTGATCATTGTATAGGAAACAAAAAGAACCAAGAAACCCTACCACAGATAGGAATTTTTGGATTCAACCCAAAAATATAGAATCTTGTATATAAAATTCAATTGTTTTCACTAGCCGGCTTTCCGTGCAGACGATAATTAGAATACACATACTATACATTTTTGCATTGACACAATATGCCTTAATGGTTGAAATTAAAAAAAGACGACATGATATGTCAGTAATACAGTGAATGGCAGATTAATATTCTGATATGCAATTATCATCAGAATACCGGTAACGTCTGTCTGATGTCCTATAATTCTTAGATCATTACATCTCTACACACGCTTTAATAAGGAGGTTAGTGCGCTTAAATCAGGACTTTTCTAAATAATTCCATATGCGTCCAACATTCAATTTTATACGATTACATGGAAATCAATTTGGATCAACAAAAAGCAGTATTCAACTGAGTATTGAACAAAAAAAATAATTGTTACTATGATGTTGTGGAAAATAGTTGGCGAACAAAATGAGCCAAGGTAGATTAAAATCGATCGAATCTGATGGAGTTTTCTACGTTTTAACACACTTTGAAATGAAAAATTCATATTTAAGCTATTGTTTATAATTTGAAGATTTTTTTGTTTGGGAAATTCAAAGAAAGTTCTTTCACCTCTCGAATAGATACATGTTTTTCGTATCCAATGTGTGATTATCGCGTATGGAATTGATTAGAAAAGTCCTGATCCAAGCGCACCAACTTCCTTAATATTTATTTAAGGGAACTTGAAAGCAAAATTCTGACCCTGTAATATATCCACAGTACAAGGATGTTGATATTTTTTTATTTATAGTTGCGGCCAAGAAATAATGTCCCATATTAAAAAAAAATTATAATAGTTTGATGTATTTCAGAGAAAAAGTGTTGTAATCTTTAATGTCAACAATTGTGCGCAGGCCTTCCAACATGTAAAATATAAATTGGCAGACCTTGATATTAATTATTGCAGGAGCAGATAGCGTTTTGAGGAAAAAGATGGAGAGTGCGAATTTTGGCCGTGCTTGGACTTTTATTCCCGCCATTAGGGTTTTGATTTACTGACTACGAAAACAGAAAGTGACTATTCTTCTTCCAAGTTCACAAAGGTCTACAGCGAAAATTACTGAAACTATTTTTGAACTGAAGAATAGTTTCTTTCAACTCTGACTGTGAAGGAAAGGTTTGTTCAATTGCAAATATCTACAATATTTCTCACTTAAGTGTAAAGAAACAAGTTTCTAAAGGGTATTGAGTCTCTGTCGTTCTATTGAGAATAGATTAATTGAAAGATTCCGAAAATAAACCACAATCCATGCTATGTTGAACTCATTATACAAATTAAAAAGCGAAGAAAAATGACTCTTCATATCTTTTACACTTTCACACCTTTCTGAGACAAATCATGGGTTTCAAAGAGCGTTTTCAGGCAAAACCATAAATCAATCCGATCACGACTGTTAATACCGTGATATTCAATGTGATTTCAACTTTGAGATTTGTTTTCAATTACGTATTTTTATCGCTTCATGGTTTTTATTGTGTAACAAATCTGTTTATCAATGCAAAGCACGCATACGATATAAGACTGATTGACTAAGGGGCCGTCCATATAGGTATTACGTAAAGCTAAATTCTATAGTATAGTATAGGGATGCTTATGTACGCACTATCCCATATAGTATTACAGAATATGTGGACGGCCTTAACGATACTTACATTCTGCTCATGTTTTTTTGTCATAAACATTTCGTGGAACCAGGTAATCTCACTTGGGACGATGTCACCTTTGAAATAAAATAATGAAGTATGTGTACGGTCAAAATAATACATTTTTAAAAATTCAGTGACTATTTCTTATATTTTTCTCACTTCCAATTGTCTACTATAGCTTCATAATTAAGGTGGTATAAGCTATGAGAGTTTTCGTGTTTACCTTGTAAATATCCAAAACCCTGTGCCTCCGTTGTAATTGAAGAAATATCCAGTACATGTATCATTTTATCAATATTTCTGCTGCTGAATTAGATTTGAATATGTTGCAATTACAAATTGTTGTAAATTTTTCTACAACGTTCATGAACGGTTTCTTCCTAGTCCTTTTTCTTATCGAAATATATAAGTGTTACGTGGGAGGGTGGACGTTGCAATTCACAATACAAATTGAAAGCTTGAGTTTAACGAATTAGCACGGTACTTTAGGCCGGTCACAATGAAGATTTTCCGAACACTACTATCGACCAGAAGGGCTAATACGGGTTGACGTCCACGCACCTCGCGACTTGACAGACGAAAGACCTGGTGTCTTGGGCCTGACGGTCCAAGAGCCCTCGGTGCAACAAAGTTACAGCGGTAATTAGCCAATGAGATGCGAGGGCGACCTCCCGGTGCCAGAATCGGCATGGTCAGCGTCACTTCGGGCCTGACTCGAGTGCTCCGACGGTGTTCCGACGATTCTCAATCTCGTCGGTTACATATTATAATTGCGAGCAAAAGATATTGAGATGCAATTTTCACACATTCATCCATACATCTTAATGAACAACCTATTTTAATTTGGTACATATTGTACGCATGGCTTAGCCTAATTGTTGATGATGATTTTGACTTAAAAAGAAGAGATACTTTTGGGTTGAGACTCGCTGGGGTTTATCTCACCACTTCACGCTTTGCGTTCTCGGTAATGTTAAATATGGCACCAAGTTAAACCTAATACGTAGGCCTGTACGTGACTTTCACTAGGAGGGGTGGAACTCGTCGGTTGAAGCAATATGATATTTTGCGTCATTTATTACGCCGTAACTTATTCTTAACCGTTCAAGATGTTGAGTGAAATGAAGCGTCTTTAGGTTACTCTCTGAGAAGTATTGAAAAAGGTTCACCGGGACGTAACATAAGCATCTCGAATTCTTGGTAGATAGTATCATAATTGATGCCTTTTTAGAGAACATTTGCTTAGATTGTATGATCTGGTAGATTGTTGTGTAATAAAAGAGATCTGTAAGGATTAAAATGTTGTAGTGCTGTTCGTTCCAAGCAGACGAAAAGTAATAAAACTTTTTTCAGATTTGCTGTGTTGCTTCAAGTTATTACTTCAAAAAATTAATCCAAACCAAAGGTCCTGACTAATGATCATGTTTATAATCGAACGGACGGAGACTTGCAATGAATCTTATGACAGATAATGGCTGGCTACCATGATATGAAAAGATTGGATAACAATAATTAATTATGTAATACTTATTGAGCTTACTACTTTATTCACGAAGTAGAAAAATAGAAGTGTAAATTTGAAAACAATAATTGAGGTAAATGTTGCACATTACTTGAAAGAAACTAGTTTTTTAAAGTATAATAAGCTTTTAGAAATATGCATATACAGTCGAGCATAGCTAAATCGAACCTCTAGAACTCGAAATTCTCCGTATTTTTGAGATTCGGTTTGTTCCCTTGCGAAAACCTCTGGAATTCGAAGCAAAAACAGAGAATTCGAAATTTTCCGATCGTATCAAGGTCCATTCTGTTGACTGTGTAACTCGAGTTTCAATATACCTGACTTCTGTAACTCGAAGCGCTTTATGCAATTACGTAAAGAATACATGTCATTCGTACATGGATGAGTGATTCCGGAACACATTTTGTCGCAAAAGGTTTGTCTCAAAATTTAAAAACAGACACTGTATATAGGGTGTTTTTATGAGCCTCTATTAGTCAAATATTGTTTTGGTGACCCTCCATAACTCGAAAACTTCGATAAGACGAAAACTCTCTTACTCGGAGAAATTAACTCTGCCCCTGAGATTGGAGTTATTTGTTTATTATTGTAAATTGAATGCCAATAATTTTATGAAAGTCAGTCGGTCAAGAAACTTTTCATATTAGAATCGTTTCCAGTAAGTTGTAAGATAAAATTTACTTCATAGCAAACGAGCTATCTGAAAAAATCTACCTAACCTGAAAGAAACGGTGGTAAGAGAAATTGATAACCGATTTTCATAGATAATATGATAAATAGCAAGATTAAAACTATACGTTTCGATAAATAATTTTCACGAGCACAGGTAATAATTTACATGATACGATCCAGCTGACGCATCCAAAATGAATAAGGTTTGGCTGTGGCAACCATTTCCCATACAGCAGCGAATATTGAAAGAATATTATTGCAATCCATTGCAGACTTCGTACTTGTAATTGCACTGCAACGAATCCTTTTTGCAGCATGTGGTCAGTGGGTTACTCCTATGGCTATTCCAAAACTCCAAAAGACGATACGGGTCCAACTGGGTGAGTTTCTATGAAGCGATACTATATCTATATGTTATTGTAAAAAATTTTTTGGAAATTTTTTTTTTTGCATTTACAAAGAAAATTACTTTACTGATAATGGGCCATCAATCACCGACAAGCGAATTTAGATCAAATTGCTTCGAAATGGTTGAAATATATTTTCATCGAGAAGCTAGGGGAAAAAATTCGCATAGGGAATTCTTTATAGTTAGCCCCTCGATAGAATTGTTTCCGATTATTTTTTATATTAATCGATCTCGAATCGTTTATCGGTGATTGATGGATTATTCTCACATGGTAAATTTGGACAATTTCTACAAAATCGTAGAAACAAAAATCTAATCTGGTTATCCATTGCTAATCGCTGCGTGGTTACTGCGTGGAAACCTATGGGTGCCAGCACATGGAGCGTAACCCGGGTGCGCGCGGAACTTGCGTATTCTAGTGATTCTAGTAACTTAGCGGAAGTTACGCAATTCTTACAGTCCGCATTCACATGAGGCGTAGTTGATCAATTTGAGCGTAATGCGTAAATGAGACAACCAATCGGAGATCAGAGTTTCTGCTGTACACTCTAACGGAAATTCTAACTGGATTTGCGATTGGTTTTTATAACTTACGCCTCTCGGAAAGTACGCGTCATGGGGAACCGGGACTTCACATACGAGTATGTGTGAAGCGGAATGTATGAGATATTATAAACAAAATAGGGTTGTGTAAAGCACCTCATTTCGAGTTTTGGAAAATAGTCCGAAAAAGTTCAACGAGGTTAGAAAATTCATTTAATAATTTAAGGAGGGGTATGGTTAAAAAAATGTTGTGCATCTTTTTAAATTAATATTCTATTTTTTCTAATTTTAAATTAAATAATGAGTGAAAAACATCTTAAGAATATTGTGTCAAAACTTTATGAAGATCAGAGCAAAATTAACGGAGTTATATGCCTGGTCTACACGTACGCTTTAAGTGGGGGTCTTAAAGTGCACTCTGGTTAAAGCGTACGTGTAGCTGGGTTTATGCGAACTTAAAGCACGCTTTAACGTACACTTTAAGCAGAGCGCGCTTTACGACCCACACATAAAGCGTACGTGTAGACCAGGCAATAGGGAGGACCTAAGTTCAAACTAGGGCTGTACGATTTAACCGGCTCAACCAGCTAAGACAGTTAACCGGTTAACCGGCCAAGACGGCCAAGACGGCTAAGCGGTTAAACGGCTAACTAGTTAATGGATAAACGTTCAACTGGTTATTGGTTAAATCGGTCGAATAAGTAATTCGTTCAAAAATTAATTAAGCAACATTTTTGATGCAGTATTTGTGGTATTAGCTTAGGTTCATTAATTTCAGCAGGGTCAGAATAATTAACATTGAAAATGCTTCTAAAATCGCATACCTTGGAAAGGCTGAACTGTATACATACTAGGTATTTTCGATGTTAAATATACTGATTCTGAAAAGAAACAATTTTCAATGTTAAATATTCTGACCCTGCTGAAATTGATGAACCCAACCGAATTCCGCAATTACTGCATAAAAAATGTGGATTAATTAATGTTTGAACAAATTACTTATTCAACCAATTCCACTAATGACCAGTTGAATGTTTAACTATTATCCGGTTGGCCATTTAACCGGTTAAACTATTAGCTGATTAATCCTCCGACACAGTTTAAACAGCGTTTTATTTTTTCTGTATAGTTTGGAGATAGGCTGAACGTAGTTTAAACTTCCATTCATGTTGGAGGATGCGGGCCTAACCGGGTTGGCCGTCTTGGCCGGTTAACCGGTTAACCGTCTTGGCTGGTTACCCGTTGAATCCATCGGCTAATTATTCAGGTTGACCGTCTTGGCCGGTTAAATCGTACAACCCTAGTTCAAACCCCTAGCCTGTCAAGGAGGACCTTAGCGGCAGCACGCAAAAACTGTAAGACGTCACGCCGTTCAGGCGCTGAATTGGCGGGTGAAAGTTTGAACTCGGTGTGGCTACACCTGGGCAAGGTTTTCTGCAGTTTTCCTTCTCCCTTGTGCGAATGCGCGTGTTGCTATTGAACATCTTAAGTTGGCTGCAGACCCTACAAAAAAAATGCGACACAATTGATAGATATCCAACAGGATCTGACACAGATGCGACACAATTCCGACCCAATTCTGTCGGATCTGTGTCGGATCCGACAGAATTTAGCGATTTTTTTTTGTAGGGGACGCATAATGGTGGTCACCAATCCATCCCGTCCCTTAATTGCCCTGCACAAGTGTCTTTGTACACTTCTGGGGACTTATTATAGGGCCTAGGGTATGGCGGGAAGTGTAAGTGATTATTATTCTTATAAAAAGCTGTGTACGAGAGCATATACGAATCCGCGATGAAACGTAGGAAACAGTAAAATGATGCTTTAGACATTTTAGAGGAAATTTGTTTTCTGTACGGACCTGGCATCACTGATTTTGTGTGAGCATAGACGAAATGCGCGTGAAATCATTCGAGTTTACAAAACGTTAAACGGTTTTCCCACACTTCACGTTTGTGAAGTTGTAAAAAATTAAAAAAAACTCGGCTGCGTTACCTTGAGTTAGTGATAAATAATTAAAGAATTTTGATTTTTTTATATTGGATGATACAGTGATGAGATACAGTCGTCGGCGGTAAATAATTTTTTTTTTAAATTGCCTCCGAAAATTTGCTGCGTTCAGCTAATTTTGCAATATTTTCGAATGAAAATTTTTTTAGTCATATTCTTTAGATGTTGTTTTATAATACTAAGTTTGATTTAATAAACTAGCATCAATTGCAGCGCTTAAAAAAATTCATGAAATTTTTTTTTTTACGCTAATTAACCGTACCCCTCCCCTTCCCTCAATGTTTCTTGGAAAACACTCAAAAAAAGTTCTCCGAGGTTTGAATCATTCGTACAATGGATCCTGACCTGGTATTAATCATTTTATTGAAAACCTCCAAAACAGTTCTCCGAGGTTTGAATAATTCTCTTAATAATGGATCCTGACCTGGTGTTAATGATTATATGGAAACGATGTAAAAAGTGGAAGACGACGAAACAAACACTTCAACAGCAAAAAGTTGGGAGAAGGCGTCTACTGAAGCTATTTGTCATATGGAGATTGATGGTGAATCAAGAGGAAACAACTCGTTCCAGAATGTGGGTGCGCCCGATATTCACAGAAAGGCAAAGGTTATTGCAGGGTGCCAGTGACAATTTGGTCAGAGAAATGGAATTCGAGGACTCTGAAATGTTTTACAATTATGGTAGAATGTCTGCGGAGATGTTCGATCAGTTGTTGGGCATTGTTGGACCACAAATTAACAAACAGCGCATAGTTCGAGATCCAATACCAGCCCGTACCCGGCTTCTAGTCTGCCTGCGTTATTTAGCATCCGGAGACAGCATGGCCTCAATAGCTTATTCTTTTCGGATTGGTGCAAATACAGTTTCAAAAATTATTTCTGAGACATGCGAGGAATTGTGGAATACTCTCCACGAATTAGTTATCCCTGCAATAAACCAAGAGAATTGGTTAAGAATCGCAAACGATTTCGCGGTAAAATGGAATTTTCCGCACTGCATAGGAGCGATAGATGGAAAGCACGTAGTAACACAGGTGAGTCAAGGTGCAAATTATATACTCGTACTAGCTGATATACCTGTTTTTATATACCTGTTTTTAAGGAGTTTCGGTACACCTGGCCAAATGCTACCATTACGTTGATACTATCATAATATATTTCCAACCATTTAATATATTTACTTGAATTTTTTTAGAATTTTTCACTACACCGTTTTTGAGAAATTAATTGTTGAATTCTTCTTATACACGTAGAGGTATGGAGAGCCGATAAGGTTAGCATGAAATCTGCATTACCACGCGAGTGATGCGAAAGATTTCATACTAACCTTATCGACTCTCCATACCTCTACGTGTATAAGAACCAAGTTCAACAATTAATTTCTCAAAAACGGTGTAGTGAAAAATTCTAAAAAAATTCAAGTAAATATATTAAATGGTTAGAAATATATTATGATAGTATCAACGTAATGGTAGCATTTGGCCAGGTGTACCGAAACTCCTTAAATAAGTTCCACTTCAAAAACATATCCGATAGCACTATGCACATCATAATCCCAGTTGGTTAAAAAAATGTATACGATTTTCTACACTAAACTACGAATTCCTACGGAATTTCTAAAATTTTTTTAGTGAAATTGTAACATTTCGTAGAAATTTCAGTCCGAAATAAAATCTATTTAGTATTTTTTCGTAGTTCTTTGTATATTGTAATAGTTTTTCGTAGATTGTAAATTACGAGAATCGACGAAATTTTTTTATAAATCGTTTACGAACAAAGTTCGCTGTTCTAAGTGAACTAAAAAACAAATGCAACCTTTTTCCATAAGACTCACCTAATTGACGTACGATGACTTCAAAAATGTACGACAGATTTCATGAATCCATCTATATCGTACTCGGAAGATGATAAGATCAGTCTTCGAATACAGTCCCAAATTTTGCTTAGTATATACTTAACTTGTATTATACAATAAGTTTTCTGTCTGATAGAGATTTGACATCTAGCGGATAGTTTTGGTCCGACATTGCAACTGGTTATACAATAATATTTGATTATATTTATATTTTAGATTTTCTATATAAATTCTTACTTTTCTACAAAATTCAACGCGGTTCTACGCAAAAAAAAATTTGAATGTTTGAGTCCGAAAATCAAAATCATCTTTCACGACATTTCGTAGATATTCGTAATTTTTAGTTGATCCTCGTAGTTTTCTACGAAACTTTACGAACAATCAATTAAATCTTCTTCCAATACCTACACAATTTTCATAATTTCTCGTAAAAGGATCTTCATAATTTTTAATTTGTACTTTTCTATGAAAAATACCTTAATTTTTCACAATTATCTAGAATCTTTTACGCTTTTCTTATATTTGCTACTATTTGCTATGATTTCCTACTACTAGCAGTGACGTTGAAATTATTTTCATCGGGGTATACTCTTAATTTCTCTTAGAAAATCGTTTTTCCGTACAAAAGTTTGTAATATTCTGCGAAAACATCAAGAAATTTGAATCCGTCATTTTGAGACTGTGACTTGTTTTAGTTTCTCGTATAAAATCGTCGAGCAGCGTAGAAATTCATACTATTGAAAATTTTTTTTTTAAATATTAATTCAAATATTTCATGAATCAAAATTATCGATTTTTCATAAGAAATCTTACAAAATTTCAGACATTCTTACTGTTTGACGAAAATTCACGAAATTTGTATTCGACTTTTTATGAATTTAAAATTTGCTACTTTTTCATAGTTTTTCGTAGAGACTCGACGAAATTCGTAGTTTTTGTTAGAAATTAGTAATTTTTCTTAAAACCCGATGTGTTGAAATAGGAATCTCAACCAAAATATATGATTTGCTAATTTTTTTTCAAGAATAACTACAATTCTCTACTCAAAACTACGAATTTTAAGTTTTTTATGATTTCGTAAAAAATCTTAGTTATTCGTAGACAATCATATAAATTATTTTCTACAGGGAAGATGATTGATAAAAAAGTGTCATTACAATCCGTAAAATTGTTTTCGGGTTGAGTTCGTTCAAATATACACACGTATCTGAAATATATATATATTATATATATTATATATATATTATATATATATTTCAGATATATATATATATATATATATATATATATATATTAGGGTGTTTTTTTTTTGGGGGACTATTTTTTTTTTCGCTCCCATCATGAAATTTTGTTGGAAATACCCAAAAAAGAATTCCCTGAAAATTTGAGCCCTTAATATTAACCCTAAGTACTCGCTCACAGCGTGTGAAGATTTTCAATTTAAAATACATGTCAAATTTCATTTTTTTTTTTTTTAATGTCTATAACTCAGCAGCATTTTATGATATCACATTGTTCTTGGTCGCGATTTACGCAGAATTGAACGACCTTCAAAAGTGTCCATAATGACGTTAATGCAACTCGCACTGGTGAGACGGTACGGGCCACTAAAGCTGATTTTCACCCGAAATTCGCTGTTATCTATGAAACGATTAACTTGATCAAAAAAATGTAAATAAAAATTTGGTGGACAATTTGATTTCCTACAAAAAAGGTACTTCGGACCTAAATTCTCAGATCAATATTTCTTGAGATATCAAACTTTAACTTACTTTTCATATAAAATTTTGTCGTAGAAAATTAAATTTCTATCAAAATTTTTCGGTGAAGTTTATTATTCCGGAGATAACAGCTCATATTATGATATGAATTATCAAGAATTCAATACGTTTGATTAAATAAACTATAAAAATTTTAGATGACAAGTAAGTAAAAAAATTCGATATCTCAAGGTATATTGATCTGAGCATTTAGGTCCCAAGGACCTTATTTGTATGAAATCAAATTGTCAACAAAATTTTCCTTTACATTTTTTTCATCAAGTTAATCGTTTCAGAGATAACAGCGAATTTCGGGTGAAAATCAGCTTTAGTGACCCGTACCGTCTCACCAGTGCGAGTTGCATTAACGTCGTTATGGACACTTTTGAAGGTCGTTCAATTCTGCGTAAATCGCGACCAAGAACGATGTGATAGCATAAAATGCCGCTGAGTTATAGACATTTAAAAAAAAAAAATGAAATTTCACGTGTATTTTAAATCGAAAATCATACATATACATATATATACACATATACATATACACACACACACACACACACACACATATATATATATATATATTGTAACGTTCGCCCTGTGGGCACTGCAAGTGCCGACAGTGCGCCGGTGAGTAGTCTTTGTCCTGTCGTCAGTCAAACCTCTTTACATTAATGTTTTAAGAAAAAAAAGGGACATCCAAATCCCAGTCGGTGCAATGTTATGAGTTAGTACGTCAAGTGGTCTACTCTCAGCTCAGGTTTTACCCGTCGCTATTGTTGAGCGCGGATTTTATTCGTTGCTCCTGATCTATGGTTAGTGTGTTACCCCTAGTTAGGCGCGGGTTTTATCCGTTGCCGTCGAGCGCGGGTTTTATCCGTTGCTCGTCCCTCTCTATTGGTTTGTTATTCCTGGCCTAGGCGCGGGTTTTATCCGTTGCTCGTTCCCTGTTTATTTGTTGGTTAGTGTGCCGTCGAATGATTTCAAAAGCTTTCTTTACTAACTTTAATCTAATGAAAACTTGGATAATATATACAACTTTGCAACTATAAATTTGTCTATTCTATATACAGGTGTCTGCCCACTCGTTGCCTTGTAATACTATTCTTCACCAGATGTGAATTTCTACAACTAGACGAATCGATCTACGATTCAAAATAACAAAATGGAAAATAAAAGAAAATAAAAATATAAAAGAAAAGAAACTAAATCGATTTGAGAAACTAAGCTCAATTAAGAGAATATTTGGAATCAATATTTCTATGAATTTCCTGTGGATTTATTTAAATATTTGACTACTGTCTTGTGCAAGATTCTACGTTATCAGCCGGCTCTAAGGCTGGTCCGATATCGATTGATTTTCAAAAATGCAGCGAGTCAGCCGGGTTGATTGCCTCAGGTCTGCTGGCGATCCGTGGTTTACCGGTCAGATATTCTGTGGCCCGGGTAGCCGTTGCTGCGAGACCCGGTCGTCGCGTCGTCCATCTGTCGGCGTCCGGTCAGTACTGTCGACGGTCTTTGTTGTCTCGTACTCGGTCTCTGTTGTAGTGGGTGGTCAGTCCGGGGCTCCTACTCAGGGGTTCTCACCCGGTGATCACCGTTGTGACGCGACCAGTCACCGGTCACGTTACAATATATATATATATATATATATATTTCTATAATTCATTTCAACCATGAAAAAGGTAACTTTGTTTTTCAGTCACCTCCAAATAGCGGATCAGCATTTTATAATTACAAGGGGAATCATAGCATCAATTTACTAGCTGTTTGTGATGCCAATTACTGTTTTACATTAGTCGACATTGGTGCAGAAGGCAGACAAAGTGACGGTGGTATTTTTGCGAATTCAAACTTTGGCCAGCGATTTGAAAGAAATGAGATGAATTTGCCTCAACCGATACCGATTACCGATGGCGGCTCCCCATTACCGTTTGTGTTAATAGCGGATGAGGCTTTTGCTTTGACTCGTTATATGATGCGACCATATCCACGAAGCGGACACCTGAATTGTCAGAGAAAGGTATTCAACTATCGTCTCAGTCGAGCACGAAGAATGATCGAAAGCGTCTTCGGCATTTTGACAGCGAAATGGCGAATTTATCGTGGACCTATAATTGCATCTATTTCCACTGCAGTCAAAATTGTTCAAGCGACTGTTTGCTTACACAATTTCGTGATCAAGCATGAAAATAAATTGCCACACTCCGAAAGGCGTTACACACGTAACATCAGCGAAAGGGGAGTCGTGATGAGGGATGCATTGCAAGATATTAACAATGCTGGCAGAACCAACGCCCACGCCCGAATTGTCTCCAGGATCCGAGATGACTTTGCGGCATACTTCGAAAATGCCGGGGCGGTACCTTGGCAGTGGGAGAAAGTTCTGCAAAACGATTTTTAATTAAAAAAAAAATAAAATCGCGGATAGTAACAATTTGTGATTCTCTACTGTTATCAGATTTCGTTTCAAGACTGAAGCAACAATTTTTTTTTTGTAATGTAATATGCAGATTGATGCACGAACGGTTAAATAATTTCACATAACTTTCCCAACGGAGATTAACTGTTTTAAATTTCTGTATTCATGATATAGCTAATTAGTATCGTTTGTTTCAGAGTACTTCAACAAACGATTGTTCACGAGTACTAGTTATTAGGTTCGTGATTCTTCAATAGATAAGTGTGTAGTAACTATTTTCATAAATAAGAATTTTTGTTCAAAATATTTATTGAATATTCCGGACGATCGTGATGAAAATTCGAAGTACTCTTGAATAAAGAAACAATGTAGATAATTATGCAGAAAAACGAAAGAACAAATCTTAAAACTACTTAAAAATATTATGATAGTCATGCATTGATCAATGCATGATTTCAAGCTGATGGTGCTGCATTTGTGTATGTGTTTACACAATCATTTTCCATTTCAGCGAGCAATGTCAAAAACGTTATTTCCAGTTGAGCTCTGTTGCGATATGGTAGTCTTCGCATGCCTTCTCCCAACCGGGCTAAAAACCCATCCAACGGATCAGTAGCCGGCACCGTTGGCTCCTTCAAAGCCTCTAGCAAAGTTGCTTGCAAGGCATCGGTCTTCTGCTCTGAAACATAACATGAACCACCAATACATCAGCTGTATGAAGTTGTATACTCAAGTGAGGACGAAATACAAAGACAATGTTTCCAAAGAAATAGAATATTAAAGATATATCCCAGTCAAAGCCACAGTACATGTATTCATTTTTTGAAACTGATTATTATTATTATTATTAATATAACACCGCCCTGCACATCCAACGTTGCCACATATCGACACTTCGTACATCCATAAATGGTGGCTGTAGTATTTTTTCTCACATGAACCGAACACCTCTATGTTTTATTGAGATTTCTCGACAAAGACTTCGCTAAAACCGATTTTTTTTCTGCTTTGAATAGTAAAAAACGTCAATTTTGTCTTTTTTTTTTAAATTTTATCTAGTGTAAAACATGCTCTATTTTCTCATTTTGTCTTAGATTAGACTACTTCCGTTAAAAATGATACGTGGTTTCATGAGATTGACAACATTAATTGTATGTAATGAATTTACCGGTAAGCCATAATTTTTTTTTTTTATAGTCGTGACATCATTCGCTTGAATACATATTTCAAATTCAACAGCTCATTTAAAATATTGTATTTTTTTGGCATACATCCTTAATGAAATTTGAAATTTCAATTGACAACTCTACAAAGTATGCTTAATTAATGAGTGATTTCTTGAACCGTTTACACTACCAATGAGAGTGGGCCCTGACGGTATTTTTTTACACTTCTGCTCCTAGAAGGCAGATTAATCTATTATGCAAATGCGCTGTGTACTGATTTTTC
The DNA here is from genome assembly GCF_021155765.1 of Diprion similis. Lineage (NCBI taxonomy): Eukaryota > Metazoa > Arthropoda > Insecta > Hymenoptera > Diprionidae > Diprion > Diprion similis. Next base: position 13,904,259 of record NC_060115.1, on the reverse strand, counting down.
ATTTCGAGAATGAATTTACAGGGGTTTCGTATTCACTCGGTGCTGTGTTAAATTAATATTTTGGAATTAATTATCATATGACTCACTTTTGGCTGCGGAAGCTCGGCGGGGTACATCCGGATTGAAGTCTAAGGTTTGCAACGGTTCTGAAAACAAGGAAGAAATGTTTTGGCACCGATACACCTAGTGAAATGTGTAAAGTTACTATCATTTAAAAGAAACTCAAGAAAACATCAATAAACGACCAACTTATAGAATTTGTAGCAGTTGGCGAAGTCATGCTGAAGGCAGGGGAACTTGATGAGCAGACGCTTTGGGTCTCATATTCCGCGAAGGGACAAGAGTTGGAGTAGTCAGCTTCCGAGTATAAATATTGGTGGACCATGAAGATGGAGCATCATTATCATCCTTGTCATATATGGTCGATACATTTGATTCACTTTCAGCGTTGTCTGGCAATGAACTCACAGTTCTGCATAAAATATATATATGTACACACATACAGCCTCTTACCTAAACGGGTCGAATATGAAACAACCTTCCTTCAATATCCATAATCCTTGATGAATTAACAGAAATAAGTAGCACAATTGAAGAGCAAAAACAATTTGAAGAGTTAGAACTTACGGACGTGTCTCGATAAAGTCATTCAAAAATTTCATGAGCTCATAAAATTTGAATTTCGGTGTGTTATTTCGACCACTGGCGGTTGTAGCTGCCGATCCACTGGGAATGTAATTTTTTGCTTTTTTGCGAGCTTTTACATAATTATCTCGCAAATACTTCCAACGAGCTTTAGCCTCCTCTGGCGTAAGGGCTCCTAACAAATTAATCATATAATTGATTTCTTACGTATATGATGTTTACATAAGTCTAAAGAGCCGTTTAGGTATTTTTGAGTGTTCGTGCCCAATATTGGAATTGTCGAATTTCGGCAATTTTCAGAAACATACTTTCTTCGATCAAAAATATTTGGTCAATATCTGATGTAATCAATAATTACAATTACTAAAGGCTTATAGCAAAAAATTACGTCCAATGAGTTTTTGAAACCTTGTATTTTTTCACTTTATTTTTGAACATGCGTTTTTTGTAAGTTCCAAATTTTTATACGAAAAGTTCAGTCCAACACGAGCAAAAACCACCATTTGTATGTTTTGATAGTGCTAACCGGTGCACAAATATTTTAGATTGCAATAAGTACGTTTCCAAAAATCACCGGAATTCAAGAATTGTAATCCCAGGATCAGGTGCTCTTCAAAAGAAACACTAATGACAGTTTTACTCAAATCGGAAAGGACCAAGTCCATGAGTTGGTTGCAATGACATGGATTCTCAGAAACACAGATATAGATACTGTACCTCCTAGATTATTTGAAATTTCTGCCCAAAGTGCATTTTTACACAAGTTGGTTCTTTCGGAAGCACGTATGCTATTGTCGTAGAGCCTCGTTCTTGCCTGAACTGCTCCAATCAAGAGTTCGTCCAATGTATCTTTACATACCGAATCTTGAGAATTTCTGTCTACATTCCCTTCCACTGTTATAAACAAATGGGCATATTAAATTACTTGCTTATGATACCATAAAATGTGCATGAAGAACAGATCAATGTAGTAAACGTACATATCGTTACAACATTATTTTCATCAACGTAAATTCGATCTTCGTCCTCTACATAGTTTTTGAAGCACTCGTGCTCAATGGAATTTGTGCTGAAGTTGAAAAGCCACCCGCAGTAACCACATTTGTGCTGTATTCAAGAAACAACTAGATAAGTAAATGGCTCACAAAATATCAAAAAGGGTCCAAGCATTATGTGACAATAATGAATTAATACGGTATAAAATAGTGAGAGGGAGGGAATTTTCCGAAATATGTGAAAGGTTAATTAGTTATTCTTGATTTGAATTACGTGGAAGCTGAATTGCAGTGTGCAAGAGCAGAGGCGAGATGAAGAATTTCAAACACAATTTTCTCCTAAACGACTTTACAAAATCAAAAACGAGTGGCAGGCTACGTCTGTTAATTACGTAGGACACATAATTGTTTTCTATGACATCAATACCCTAACCAAGCCGTCATCGAGAAAAATGTTTTCAAAAATTTTAAGGTTGTGATCACGCCACCGCCTTATGCACAATATTTTGATATTGATATACAACTATAATAAATATATAATGAATCAAGATATATGTCCGAACGATATTAAATCTATCATTGTAGGAAATAAGTTATAAAAGTACTTTTTAACTTACCCGGACTTCATCCTTGTTCATCTTGGAACCGCCAAAGAGAAAGAGACGCTTACTATCACCACCGCCGTGACTACCGCTGTTTACTACACTAACACACGTGCATCAGTGTACCGTGCGCCAGAAATTGGATTTGGCGTATCGACAATAGCGCAGTGTGCGTAAAATAACTAGGCGGAAGAAACTTCCGCTAAGTTACTGGAATCACTAGAATACGCAAGTTCCGCGCGCACCCGGGTTACGCTCCATGTGCTGGCACCCTATCATATCCTCAGTCAACGCCTACCACGTTCTGTACGCCGCCATAATGGTAAGTTTCCACGCAGCGATTAGCAATAGATAACCGGATTAGATTTTGTTTCTACGATTTTGTAGAAATTGTTCAAATTTACTATGTGAGAATGATCCATCAATTACCAACAAACGATTTTAGATCGATCAATATCAAAATTAATCGGAAACAATTCCATCAAGGGGCTAACTATAAAAAATTCCCTATGCGAATTTTTTCCCCTAGCTTCTCGATAAAAATATATTTGAACTATTTCAAAGCAATTTGATCTAAATACGTTTTTCGCTTATTGATGGTCCATTATCGGTTGAATAATTTTCATATTTTCTTTGTAAATGCAAGAAAAACTCCCCGGAAAATTTTGTCCAATAACATACATTGTCACTTCATAGAAACTCACCCAGTTAACACTTCAGATCCGTATAGTCTTCTGGCAGGTATGGATGTGTGGTGGCTCGCCGCCATATTGAAAATGTAATTTAATTGCTAGTCCATGAAATAAACACATATGGTAGGTTTCCACGCAGCGATTAACAATAGACAACCCAGATTAGATTTTTGTTTCTACGATTTTACAGAAACTATCCAAATTGACTATGCGAGAATGATCCATCAATCACCGACAAACGATTCTAGATCGATTACCATCAAAATTAATCGGAAACAGTTCCGTCAAGGGGCCAACTAGAAAAATTTTTTATGCTAATTTTGAAAAATTATTTTCTAATCGAAGAATAACCGACAAACGTTCGGATTAGTCCATCATTGACCGACAAACGACCGACAAACGATTGCAAAAAGAATTAATCCAATCCACACATATGGGGGGCTAACTATATGGAGGTCCAAATTCCCGTTTTCTTTGGCATATCGAGCAAGCGAGGTTGCCAGCCGTATGCCTGAACCCTAAATAACCCAACACATCCAGATACAACCGAACCCAACATCCAGTCCAGTCTATGATTCGCATACAAAATTGATAATTACTTTTTTCTTTTGCTGCCATAATTGGAATGCTATGGTCCATCGATCATTAATTATCGAAGCAAGCTACCGCATTTATATAGAATGAAATGAAACGTTAGTAGAGGACAGAAACAATTATAATTATTGAACAGCATTTATCAATCAAGACAGCCTTGCACGATTACACATGAATAAACTTTGTAACAGAAGTATTATTTATACAAGTAAAATCTTTATGTTTTATGTGCGATATGTACAATATGTTACGATATCTGATTTATGTTTTATGTCAAATACATTATGAAAAGTAATATAATTAAGTAAAACTCAAAGAATAGACTAGCATTGAAAACGTGAGAAAAGCTATTCGACTAGAACGATATAGGTCTCGTGACGTCGTGACCTCTCTCGTTATTTGTTGCGATTTCTGACTCGCTGGATAGAATACCGAGTACATTAGCATCTTCCTCGTTCGTCATCTCTTAGACCGTTTCAGAATTGACGCATTTCAGCATAGCTACCGAGGGTGTAAACTTGCAGCAGTCAACGTCAAGAGTACAACGGACATGTAAAATTGCTTCGACCATCTTCACCGACATTCTATTCCTCAACTTGTCCTTGACGATATTCACGATAGAAAACGCGCGTTCTACCGCTGCATTCGAAAAGGGAAGACTAAGTAGGCCAAGCACGAGTTTCGATACATTACCGAATCTTCTGTTTCGGCCCGCGTCTGTGAGTTCGTTAACTTCAGTCCAAAATCGTTCAGTGCTAGAGCTAGCGATATCGGTGACTTCAGCTCTATGAAGCTTGTTCCATTCGTTTACAGCTGAGTTGATATCATTGCATAGACTGTGCTTGAATTTTGCAGCGATATTTGTAATGTCAGGTTTTATTTGCGATGATGCTGCTTGTGGCGAGAAAGTCAATATTTCATCAAGAATCTTTATATTATCTGGAATTCGTTTCTGCAATTCAGAGATGAGGACGACCACCAAATCTTTACAGCGCTCTTTGACTTGTACGACTGAATCCCGATGAATATTAGCAGTTAGGACGTTGAACTCGTACCCGAAATTGATGCAGTTGATGTTCATGCAAAAGCGTTTGAAGTCGAAACCGCCAAGATCGTAGTGCGATATTTTTTTTAGCTGCGTCGGAACGACGACCGTTTGGAGAAGCACATATATAGCGTCATTTAAATTCCGGAACAGCTTTATCGGGTCAACAGAATCCGATTGGAACAGTCTGTTCAGTCCCATGATGCCTTTCAGCGTCGAGCTGAGAAAAGTCAAATACACCTTATTTTCGGGCGTTGAGAACATGACGTGCAATTGAGAAGCCACAAAGCACCGCTCCTTATTACTGGCCGTGATTTGAAAATGCAGCTGTAGTGCCTCCCATTGCTCAAGAATAGCATCGACAGCTTGAAGCCTTACTAGCCACCGAGTATTCGAAAGCTTCACAATTTTTTTCGGTACTTTACCTTCTAGAATACGATACACATCTGCGTATTCAATTTGGCGTTTTGTACTGCAGGAAAACCACAAGTGAGTATCGCGTACCATGTAATCGAGATGTCGTGGTAAGACTTTGCAAGCCTCCTCAGCAGCAAGATGCGAAGAGTGACAGATGCATTTTATCACGACAAGCTCAGGGTTAATGGCTCGCAATATCGTCGTCACCGAATGGTTTACGCCTACATTAACACTGGCTCCATCAACCCCAAGACCTAACAGCTTCTCCGCTTTGAGGTTATCTTTTTTTAATTGCTGCAAGATCGCTTCAGTAATAGCATTAGCAGTTCCTGCGAACATCTCGATCATGCGATAGAAAGTCGTCACTATTTTTTTCTTCGACCGACTAAAATAGCGAAACATAAGGTAGAGGATTTTTTTCGTATCAATCGTTGTTGATTCGTCGATAATCAGCGAATAATGCGAATCACCGACGTCATCGAGAAGGTCTTGCACGATACACGGTAATAAAATATTTTTTATCAGAGCAGAACATTTTGTCCTGTGCAATTTTATGTCTTGTAAAACCTGAAAATCTTTGTCGAGGTCATTGATTACGACGGAAAGTTGATCAACAGCTTTTATAGAGCAATGCTCAGCCACATAGACCGCAATTTTCAACTCGGCCGTTTTTCTCGTTTGCGACAGAGTGACTTTTGCAAAGTTGTCAATTTTCGGCAATTGAGAGACGATGTTGCGATTGTTCACGCATTGTATGTGTTTTTTCGATGTAGCATGTTCTGTCAAACTTTTTTTGTGAGCGACGAGAACTGAGTTGCAGAACAAACATATCGCTTTAGAGGAATCTCCATCCGGCGAAGGTTTTAACCAACCTATATCGACAAAAAGAATGGTGATTTTAAGGATGATAGCTGAATTGAAGAGGTCCAAGATGAAGGGTTGGCATTTTTTTAAAGCATAAATAAACACGTACTGAATCGATGTGCAAAATTTTAAATCTATTCACCGTCTAGTTTTGCAGTAAATAATTATTGAATATCGAGTGTTTCCAGAAACTTAACCATACTAACATAGCAAAATTTTATACACGTCAAAAGTTTTTGAATTTTCCCAGTTCTAATTCCCAAGATTTCGTAATAAAAAACCGATCACTGTATTCCGTGAATACTCAAGAATATATACGTATTTGAGTTTGTCAACTTGACCATTAAAAATCAACGGAAATATTAGAAAATATGTTGAGAAATCATTCAGATTGCAATATAAATACACGGGAAATATGGCGTGACAGTCTTTACAACCTATAAAGTTGATCAAAATTATAACTTACTAAATATTTTTTATCAATAAAAACATTTGCAAATACCAACTCTCTACTGATTATATTTATACAGCAATAGAAACAATATTTTGAAGTCGGTTGTGTGTTTAGAAAGCTTAACCTATAATAGTTGCCATAAAAATCACGGAGCCATCAGCTATCATCCTTAAGCTTACTCTTTATAAGATCGGATAGTTAGGTGTGTATCAAAATCACATTCTATCGAATCATTTTTATTTTCATCTTAATAGGTTAGATTGCGTTGTACTCGTTCAGTTAGGCTACATTTTCTTCCATTAATTACCTTTGAAGATTGGTTCCGATTCCCAGTTTGATACGCACTTTTGTATGTACTTCTTCCTCGGCAAATCTTTTGGCATTCTGTTATGTTTACCGTGACTGTGTTAGCATTTAATGAATTATCTTCGCGAGTCGTGAGAAAATATATTTCGATGATCTGATAAGAAGATTTGAAACTATCATTTGCTATGTTATAATTCAGTAATTCCCCAATACTAAAAAGGCGCCAAAGTCGGTGATAATCATAGTATGGGTAAAGTGCCGGTCGATCAGGTAGATGTCGTGACCTGTATAGTCAGTACAACCAACCTGCTAAAGCTGCTCCGTAGCTCCGCACGGGAGCGATTCGGTGCGCTTTAAGGCCCTGTAACATCCGACCGGAACGTCCGTATGTTTTATTGTTTATGATTATTCCCTAACATTAGTTACCAACTAACCAAAACTCTAAATGTGAGAACTCTGTAAGGAAGTCATTCAAGGAAACTGCTTAACCATCTGAAAGCCCCTAGATGAGGCATAACAACAATTATCATTAATCAAGAGTCCAGAAACCGTATTACAGGATCCTCACATTACAGTAGACTATGATATTATTATTTTATTATCACAATTTACTAACACCATTGTATCGAAATATTATACAATACCTAGTTGCAAACACGGAGTTTAGAGCCACATTATAGGCAACCTACGCTACACCCTACAGATCACGAGATAGATAAGACTATAACATAAAGATATATAATCAATATAATATAAAATTAATAACATTACAGAAATAACCTGTAAAGGCCAGGGACTGCGATACCTCCAAATACGTAAATACAAATTATTCAACATTCCCTTCCAAAACGCCATATTGTAGGCAACGCGCCCAAACTTTGGAGGTAACGTAGACCTCTATTGCAGAACCGTACAGAACGCCACCTGAAGAGTGTATCAGTAACATAATAACAAAATCACCGAAGGTAAACCAACTCACGGGATGATTCTGTAGGGCGAGGCAATCAAAAGGTAACTCAGAAAAATAATAATGAATAGACTATTATTAAATCATCAAAATCAAAACATCTAGGGGAGAGTGTTGTACCTCGGTCCGACGTGTACCTCGGTCCACATAGGCTACAGCTACCATCTGTAGGAATTCACGTCAACTTCGACAGTTACTAGTTTCGGGGAACCCCCAAACTGTGTTTTATCCTAAAATGTGCAGTGTTTGTTAAGAGATATCCAGATTATACGCAGAAGTTTGATTTTGAAGGTAAGAAGTAACTTTTTCGTATCGTAGATCGGAGGTGTGAAATGTATGTTCTGATAGGCTTTACGAATCGCAATTGAGGATTATATGCTGTTGAAATGCCTATTTTAAAATGGAGATAGTGGCGTTGAACTCAACATAACCTATAAATAATTAGGCTACCAATTGTTTCAAATGCTCGTGCGTTGTACCTTGGACCACTATAGTGCGTTGTACCTTGGACCGGTCCAAGGTAAAACATACCATAATCCTGTAACTTAGCTATGTCTCGCGATTGATTATCTACTGTGTCAAAGTCTCATTATATATTTATTTGTATAATATCTGATTCTAGAGCCTAAAAATGCCACGCAGTGCAACAGGAAAAAAGCGACCACCAATAAACGTAAATAACCTAAAACATGCTATGAAAAGCGTCTTAGAGCATGGGGTTTCGGTGTCCAGTTCAGCCAAACAATATGAGATTTCGAAAACGACACTACTCCGCCACTTAGCAGTACATCGTACTAAACAAAGTAGCATGTTCGAATACGAATCTACCAATAAGTTGGCTGTTAAGAAGATATTTACAAACTAAGAAGAAGGAACCTTGGTCGATTATCTGAAAAAAGCTGCGACTATGCATTATGGCCTATCAAAGAACGAAACCAAAATTTTGGCCTATCAATTTGCAAAAGCAAATGGAAAACAGGTTCCTGACAACTGGGATAAAAACAAAAAAGCAGGGATAGAGTGGATGCGTGGTTTTATGAAGCGGCATCCAACTCCATCACTCAGAAAGTCAGAGGCAACAAGTCTGGCCAGGGCGACCAGTTTCAACAAAGATAATGTCGGAAAATTTTTCGATAACTTAGAGAGTTGCATATCTCGCGGGAATTTCAGTCCGGATCGTATTTTCAATCTTGACGAAACTGCGAACACAACTGTACACGTGCCACCCAAGATCGTAGCAATTAAAGGACTGAAACAAGTTGGTAGTGTTACTTCTGGGGAACGTGGTGTTGACGTCACTATGATCGCTGCCATTAACGCTATTGGAAATCAAGTTCCGCCAATGCTAATTTTTCCCAGGAAAAATTTTAAGGATCACATGTTAAGAGGAGCTCCACCAGGATGTATAGGAGCTGCGAATTCATCCGGCTGGTCGACTGAAGAAATATTTGTACAATATTTAAAACATTTTATTGCACATGTAAGCCCGTCTAAGGATAACCCAACTATCCTGATTTTGGATAATCACGAGACGCACGTCTCTATTCCAGCGATTAATATAGCAAGAGCGACTGGTGTGATATTATTGACATTACCACCTCATACCTCACACAAAACACAACCGCTAGACAGGACGGTGTTTGGTCCATATAAAACATTTTACAATCAAGCTGCCAGCGAGTGGATGACATGTAATACAGGAAAACCGATAACAATTAATGATATTGCGGCAATAATTGGAAAGTCTTATCCAAGAGCCTTCACGCCGCATAACATGGTTAAGGGATTCGAAGTCACGGGAATTTGGCCACTTAACAGGAATATTTTTCGTGAGGATGACTATTTGTCTGCTTTTGTGACGGACCGACCTGGCCCTGAATCCACTGAGGAACTGGCGCCTGTTTCTCCTAAGAATGTGTCAACTGATGAAGCAATACCGTCAACCAGCACAACTATTGGCGTATGCGTAACGCCAGAACAAATACGACCATTTCCAAAAGCAGCTCCAAGAAAGACAACCGGCCGGAGAGGAAGACAAAAAGGCAAGTCCAGAATTTTGACGGATACTCCGGAAAAAACACAAGTTGAACAACAAAAATAAAAAAAAAACAATACCATTAAAGTTAACAAGTCGAGTACAGAAGAAAATTGTTGATCCAACAGATAGATGCACGAGGAAAAACAAAAGCAAGAAACAAGATGCACTTGGATAGAATAAACTAAGTCAGTGAAAAAGTATAATAAAAGAATGTAAAACGATATTATGAAAATACTTTGTGAAACAACAGTTTTGTCCAAATTTTGTTGAGTTTAAATAACTAATAATTTTACGTTCGTTTATGGCAGATTAAAAGCTTTCAAGTTTATTTTTTGTCAAGCCTACCATTTCAGAGTAGTACAGTTAGCGTCATTCATTTTTTATTTTTTTGTTATAGCAGTTGTATTGTCAAACTACGAAAATTACGAGTTTTATACGTTACTATGAAAACCTTTGTGCTTTGTACTCTGTAAATACCATTTTCTTTTTCGTTATCTAGCCGACGGTTGTCGTCTGACAGGCGAAACATAACCGGTCCAAGGTACAATATGCTGTGGTCCAAGGTACAGTCCCATGTTGTACCTCGGACCATTTATTGTTTTTTCAACTATTGAGCGCAGTACAAAATTCATTATTTATAACGCATACATGTTTGAAACTCAAGACTTTAGGCTATATTCTGGCACAAATTTGATGAGGTTTTGTTCAAAGAATAAAAAGTTATGGCGATTTGATAAATACTGGTCCAAGGTACAACACTCTTCCCTACATTATTTTTGGAGACGAAGTATAATAGTGTTCCAGAATTAATTATCTTCTATAAAATATATCAAATATTATATTAGAAAACGCTCTTGTATCGCAGCTAAACATTAAGCAAGCAAATTAATCAATTATCTTCTTATAACCCTTCATTATATTCCCTAGCACACTAGAACATTCTATAAATAAAAGTACGCTTGTAATATAACACCCCGTACGCTCAAGAACGCCGACATTGTATAAAATCAAAACCAATATAATGATGTAGGTAAAGCTCACACGGATTCAACCCTAGGAAGCGGCGATCTCAAGCATACGCGCGTTACGCGCCCGAAGGCCACCTCATAAAGTTGTGTTAGACCCCCTACTCTTTCAGTACAACTACCAAGGGACCGCGCGCCTATCGACAAATACACTAGCGCGTTGCACCAACACACATATACATGAAACTCATACCCATAACGTACACTAATTCAAATCCTAAAAAACGAATACCACTCTAGTTTTCAATCTTAGAGAGGGGGTATGGAGCAAAGAGTTGGGGGTACAGTCCAAAGTCTAACTTTGCACCCAACACCAATAAATCCCATAGCATAGCATATCAGCCTAGTTTTAATTCTTAGAATAAGGGGAAAAAATGCGTTGTTGTGGGGCAATGCTCGAGGAAAGGATTTCACACCCCTATCGCTACCACTCTGAATAAATACGAGCACCCAGCGATCATTCGCTCTCTTGGTTTTTATCTCCAGTAGCTACAATTACTCAGTAGATCCTCGCGGTAAAATCCTCTAGCATTTGCATTCCAACGACGAATCTCTGCCCAGTTCATTATCCAATTTTATATTATTAAAATTTGTTCATTCTTATTCTGTGTGTTTAATCAAAATATATTCTACTTTAAACTAATTCCAAATCTAAATTCTGTGTTCATTCAAACCAAGTTCCTTCATCACACCTATTCAACAGTTCCGGAAGAAGCCATCTCATAAAAGGTAAGGTAAATTTTATTCTAATAATTTATAACAATTTCCAACTCTCCGTTAATATCCAATTACGCAAATTCGATCAAGTTGTCCATTTCACTTCAGTGATTAATCGATATTGGCGACCCACAACTACTGATGTGAAGTCTAGCTAAACATCCGCGATAATCTCTAGTGGCAGTTTTGGGGAATTTTCGTGGAGTGCCGCTCCGACGTCACACCCCGCTGACTTGGCATGTCATATATATATATATATATATTTCGTGGCGTCAGAAGCGAGGAAATTGGGTGAAAACGCTTATACGAATCCTGCGATAACGAGAGTATGAATCTTACTCAGAAATATTTTGAATCGTAGCTTGAATAATAGTGTACGTGTGAATCTCAGTCACTGCTCAGGCAAATCGCTGATAATGTTTATAATAAACAATGATGAAGTGAATAAAATCACGCGACAACAAACATGGCTGATCGGAGCTACCGCATGTTGAATATTCACTAATTGCACTGTTCTACAATTTCTTTCACCCTCGCCAGGGAGATTCATACGTACAAAAGCACACACGTTATCCGGGAAAACTTATGCTATCAGTAATTTTTTTGTAAACATGGCTCGATTCGTATACGCGTTTTTTATGTGACAGCAGCCCGTTTATGGTCCACAAGAAGTATGTTCCGATCTGTAACTGACATCATTGGTTGGATCTAACAGAACAAGCCAATGAAATCAGCGGCCTTAGTTCACCGTTCAATGTTCAGAGGCGCTGCACGTATTTATGGCGTCACGATTTGATATTTTCAAGTCACTTCAGCGGCACCTTAAGATATCCTTAAAAATCTTATTATTTTTCTCCCGCCAGGTGGCGCCGTGTCTGCAGAAGTGTGGTTTCATACCTTTCGTGCTGGCGCGCTCACAAATAAAGTACTAGCTGGTGATAAATGTGATGGACGAATCAGATTGCAGCAACGATTGCATTACCAATTACAAAAAAAAAAGATAATTGTAACACATTATTGGTATGATGATCGTACGACTCAAATGTGTTATATATCGTATATGTATCAATTTTGATAAATATAAAGAAAAATTTTTTCTCACTGGAGGTTGGCACAATCGGCACAATCCTCTGACGAAGTAAGGGTGGGGGTATTTAGGGGATTTTTAGGGGGAAATAGAAATTGCCTAGGGGGAAGCTACGTGAACCATCTGGCAACACTGAGCTCAAGTTGCGGATCATATGATATTTTTTTTCGATTTCTAAATGCAAACTTTTTCTTTCTGAATCCGGGTACGGGTAACCAGTTGGCCCAAATCAAGCACAGAACCCAGCACAAACCTCAAATTGTCGATGTCTCTGAAGTAGTGATGGGACATCGAAATCAAAAAAATCGATGTTGGTACATCGATATATCGAAATGGCAACATCGATGTCAAACAAAATATCGATGTAAGAAGAATAATATCGATATGAACATCAATGTTTTACATTTTTTTTTTTTTTGCTAAACAATTAAATGCTTCATTTATGTACAAACGAAAGCTTGCTATATTAAAAAATTGAGCGATTGGGAAACATAGTCAAAAAAATTAACTTGTAACGGGTGGCTGCAGTTACTTGAAGTCTTTTTTTTACTGAAACCATTTTTTGGGTTACATAAACGACCTAACAAACAGTTTCTAAAACTGGGGCTTAAAACACTTACATGAGAATGACTTATCTCATCAAATGTGAAAAGTAGAGATATAACTTTCAATCAAGAGTATTTCCGTGTGATTAGGGAATATTACAATTTATTTTATAAAAATTTTACAATCTTTTATAAATAAAAAGGGGTGGTTTTGCGAATCTGAAATCCTCACTTCAGGACAGGAGGGAGATATACGGATAGCTAAACAGGACACAGGTCATGACAACATAGTTTTTCATCGGTATGATGGAGCAGCAATTCATCTGCATGTCACATCTTGACTTGGGATTTTTCGAATCTGAAACAGAATTGAGTTATAAATATGATACAACTGCGAGGATGGGATACTTATCAAATTTCACATCAAACGTATTGCTTACCTTCAAATCGTACTCGTAATTTCTGATCTTTGTACTCGTGACAAATAAGTGTTCTTCACTTTTTTGTGTGTATTGCCTTGCTCGCTATGCGCTCTGTTCATCCTACTGTAATTATAGACTGAATTACAAATTAACTCGTGAATTATAATGAAAGATTTTAGATGAAGAAACATGCAGTTAAATTAATAGTCCAGAAACATGCACAATCCACAAGAAAACGAGAGATAGAAATTGATAGGCTATAAAATGTAAGGATGAACATATTACTGTACATTCAGCTTATTCTCCTTCATCCTGGATCAAAACCTTTCGTCCTGTATCTTGTGATGTTTATGCAAGTAATACAACGACGATCATTTATGACTTTAGCTCAAACCAATAAAACAAGTATTTATTTTTTCAAATGCGTGAAATACTAAAGAAATATTAAATAAACAGCTTGCAGCCCTACATTTATTACCATAATGTTTTTTCGAGAGAGCCCAATGAACACACAATAGTATATGATACGTTAAATATACGTAAAGGTGGTTTAATTCTCGTATAGGTAGAAATTATAAACGTTCAGAAATCTACGTTGTTTATACTGCTAGGTATTATACGGCAGCGATAAACGTTTAGACTACGTTTTGAGAACTTTATCTGTTTATTATACGTTTAAAAATTAACAACTTGATGACGTCTAGGTATAAATTATAATATCCGTGTATCTCACTGACGAAAAAGCGTTGAATAACCGTATATGTAGCAGTTTTATCGTCCAGCAGTCTGCTACCGTTTACTCTTGACCATGATCATCGTTTTATCAACTTTGATGATCAACGTTTAGAGTAGTGGCTGCATCAACGTGTATCACTAGTCGATAATACGTATTTTGTATACCTGACACCTGCGACTATCAAACAACTAGTTTTAAAACGTTCACCAATTTACGTCTTATAAATGAGTGTATAATATACGGTAATAGAGAACGTTGTTAAAACGATTAAGGGTACCACTGTTCCTTTAAACGTTTAAAAATTAGCAACCTCATTTGGTATGGATGGAAGTTTCAACATCCGTATATCCCACTGATGAAAAAGCGTTGAATAACTGTATATGTAGCAGTTCTATCGGCCTGCAGCCTTCTACCGTTTAATTTAGACCATGATCATTGTTTTATCAACTCTTTAATGATCAACTATTCAAGTAGTGCGGTTGCAACAACATATCTTACGAGTCGACAATACGTATTTTGTAAGCCTAACACCTGGGCTTATACGACTGCATGTAAACGATAGTGTTAAATCTACGACAACAGCGAACGTTCTTAAAACGATTCAAGTGTACCGTTTCGTTTAAGCGTTTAAAAATCAGCAACTTTATTCGGTATGTAATGAAATTTTTAACAGCGTGTATCTCATTGCGGCAAAAACGGAATGAATATAATTGTATATGTATATGTGTAAATATATATATGAGATACACGCTGATAAAAATTGTATATGTGTATGCATATATATATATATTAGGGTGTTTTTATTCTGGGGACTATTTTTTTTTCTTCGCTCCCGTCATGAAATTTTGTTGGCAATACCCAACAAGGAATCCCCTGTAAATTTGAGCCCTTAATATTAATCCTATTATAAGTACTCGCTCACAGCGTGTAAAGATTTTCCATTTGAAATACACGTAAACTTTGACTTTTTTTTCTTTTTTTATGGCTCAGCGGCTTTTCATGCTATTACATTGTTCTTGGTCTCGATTTATGCAGAATTGAACGACCTTCTAAAGTGTCCCTAACGACGTTAGTGCAACTCGCACTGTTCAGACGGTACGGGTCACTACAGCTGATTTTCACCCAAAATTCGCTGTTATCTCTGAAACGAATCACTTGATCAAAAAAATGAAGAGGAAAATTTTGTTGACAATTTTATTTTCTACAAAAAAGGTCCTTTGAACCTAAATGCTCAGATCAATATTTCTTGAGATATCGAACTTTTTTACTTACTTATCGTCTGAAATTTTTATGGTTTATTTATTCAAACGTATTGAATTATTGATATTTTATATCATAATATGATCTGTTATCTCCGGAATAATAAACTTCACCGAAAAATGTAGATAGAAATTTAATTTTTTGCGACAAAATTTTATATAAAAAGTAGGTTAAAGTTCGATATCTCAAGAAATATTGATCTGAGCATATAGGTCCAAAGGACCTTTTTTGTAGGAAATCAAATTTCCAACAAAATTTTCCTTCACATTTTTTTGGTCAAGTTAATTGTTTCAGAGATAACAGCGAATTTCGGGTGAAAATCAGCTTTAGTGACCCGTACCGTCTCACCAGTGCGAGTTGCATTAACATCGTTCCAAACACTTTTGAAGGTCGTTCAATTCTGCGTGAATTGCGACCAAGAACAATGTGATAGCATAAAAAGCCGCTGAGCTATAAAAAAAAGAAAAAAAAAAAGTCAAAGTTTACGTGTATTTCAAATGGAAAATCTTCACACGCTGTGAGCGAGTACTTAGGAATAATATTAAGGGCTCAAATTTACAGGGGATTCCTTTTCGGGTATTGCCAACAAAATTTCATGACGGGAGCGAAAAAAAAAATAGTCGCCAAAATAAAAACACCCTAATATATATATATATATATTAGGGTGGTCGTTAAAAATTAAATTTTTGAGACGCCCCCTAAAAAGCTTCTTTCTGATGAAAAAACACTGGGAAAGTTTTTTTTTTTTTTTTAATTCAAAGCAACTTTTGCCTCAAGACGATCTAAGTTAATTTAAATTAAATTTTTTTTTCTCTTCTCCAATTCAAAACAACACGGTGCCTCTACACGATGTAAGTTGATTTTTGGGTATAATCATCTTTTCTGGGAATTTTTCAGAAAAAATACAATTTCATCCGGAATATAAAAAATTACAGAACTCAAATCAATGACAATAACAATATTTGATCAAAATAACAATAAACAAAAATCTCAATTCAAAAATTCTCGCAGTTGATTTGGTCTTCTGAATAAAAAAATGAAATATTTCAAATTTACTAAGATACTTTCAGAGAAAAAATGATTATACCCAAAAATTAACTTAGATCGTCTTGAGGCACAAGCTGTTTTGAATTTGAAAAAAAAAAAACTTTCCCAGTGTTTTTTCATCAGAAAGAAGCTTTTTAGGGGGCGTCTGAAAAAATTTAATTTTTAACGACCACCCTAATATATATATAAATTTTTTTTAGTTTTCTCTAATGTTGTCGAAAAGTTGAAAGTACATTCAAAAACAAGAATTTTGGCGCCTATTAGAGCTCTTAATATTGATATTAAGGTTCGCCTCAATCCACTTTTCTATTTCCCATTTAAATAACACAGAAAAATTTTTTTTTTCCGAACTTCAATTACTTCGGAATGGCTTGTTTCCGCAACATCCCAGAGAGAGGGTTTATAGGAAATTTCACGCTCTACAAAAAACGTCTAGAGGTCAAAGTTCCTTAGATCAACCGTTTCGAAGATGTCTGCAATCAAAAATATATTTTTGAAAAAGATATTAAAAAAATACGTAAAAATTTGTAAAAGTACAAAAATCAATCATTTCAAAAAAAAGGTGTGTTTTACATTTAGAATTAATCTATTCTTTTAATTTTTCAAACCACTATAAAAATTGATTGGAAAAAGCAAAAATAAAATTGATTCTGAATATAAAGCATACCTTGTTTTTTTTAAATGATGAATATTTGTTTTTTTAATGATTTTTGAAATATCGAGTAATTGATTTGTCGCCGCGTTGAGGCGGAATCAAAAATTCGTCCGCTAAACTTCGGACTCCTCCCACGCCTTATCTTTGGTAGGTAGAGGGGGTCAGTTGCGGACTTTTTTGTTGAGAATTTAATCTTCTACAAAACTGTTTTTTCGGATTTTCAAAATTTTTAGATTTGTTCGAACCGCAACTGAGACACCGTTTTGGCGTCCTGATTTTCGGTGGTTTTTTTTTTTTTTACCCCCTATAGCACTCGGATTTCAAAAATTTATGATGAAATGTTTCTTAGAATAATGTAACGCGTCTTTACCCTAAAAATCTCGAGCTGTAGATAATTTGTTCAGTTTGTTGATGAAAATTGAGGCTCATTCAAGTGGCCTAAGACAACCATTGCGAGAAATTGGCGCGAAACATTAGCTGGCCCATACGTGAAGTGCATGCTGTAGCCGGCCCCCAAGTTCCGCGGAGTGGGAGAGACGCTTGCATCCCACCGCAGTTTAGCATATTCGGTGGTTGCGAAAGGTCCGTTTGAATGGTCTCCGGTTATACGCTTTATATACGTCAATATCGCGTATGCCACGTGACTTATAAGTGAGTGATCGAGTTCCTCGCGAAGAGGTTGCATCATAATTGGTAAGTTTTTTCACAGTAATAAATAACAATGGGGATAAATGATAACTTGCCATGGGATCTGTTGCTATATATATAAGCACGCTATTGTGTCTAAAGATGCTTCAAATTTGCCTGCCAATACGACAAAATATAATTTAGTATAACGATGGGGCTTCTCTATAGTCCTCGTGTTTTGCTCGTCGAGTGAAAAACCAACTCTCTAAACATCTTGTGTATATTTTCCGTTTAAAATACGGATTTATACGTGTAAGCTTCGTTTAAAAACCGTATAATATCGTCGCGAAGTGTTTTTATCGCAGATACAGACGCTGTGATCAAATTAATGCATGTATTAACCGGTAATAAAGTTTGTTATTTTTCATCGTTGCTTTACCGAAACGAATCGATCACCGAATTATCACAATATCTCGAAGGCGGCGAAACGCTTTTTCTTTCGTATCCAAGTTTCGCTCTGTGTATATTTTCCGTTTAAAATACGGATTTATACGTGTAAGCTTCGTTTAAAAACCGTATAATATCGTCGCGAAGTGTTTTTATCGCAGATACAGACGCTGTGGTCAAATTAATGCATGTATTAACCGGTAGAAAAGTTTGTTATTTTTCATCGTTGCTTTACCGAAACGAATCGATCACCGAATTATGACAATGTCTCGAAGGCGGCGAAACGCTTCTTCTTTCGTATCCAAGTTTCGCTCTGTGTATATTTTCCGTTTAAAATACGGATTTATACGTGTAAGCTTCGTTTAAAAACCGTATAATATCGTCGCGAAGTGTTTTTATCGCGGATATAGACGCTGCGATTAATAATGCATGTATTACCTTGTAATAAAGTTTGTTATTTTTCATCGTTACTTTACCAAAACGAATCGATCACCAAATTGTCACAATTATGTCTAGAAAGCAATGAACGCTTCTTCTGCCGTATCTGTGTTTCGCTCTGCTGTGTACGTCTTCTGTTTTAAATTTGTTTTATGCTTTTTTCTGAAAACTCACTCACTTATATTTCAAACTGTTCAGACTATACTGGTAACACGTGCAGTGTGAGTTGCTTTACGCGTAATGCGTGCTCATATATGAAAATAATCTCACCCGTGGCAAAACAACATTGTAGGTTCTTTACTTTAACGTTTTTGAAAACATTTTATCACAGTCTTGTCTGATATTTAATTCTACTTTCACACTGAGGTCAAGATTGTTTTGTAATTGATTTTCGTTTAGCATGAGATATATGTACATCTTTTGGTATCCATCACTCGATTTTTCTGTTTCAGATCATACCGATTCACCAACGACCATCATTGATTGATATCTACGTTTTCCCATACATTCAAGTAAAACTTTACTAACTCAAACAAATTTCATCAAATTAGATTTCAAACGTTCCACGAAAAATATGCCACCGTGTCATTCCAAAATGATAAGCAAACGACATTCACGTCGAAAGAGAGCACTCATCGTTCGTAATATTATGTCGTCAGTTCAGCATTTAGAATTCGGAATTGATAGTCCTTCAGCAATTAGTGATAATTTAAGACGTACAGATTACAACGGTTCTAATGAAAATTATTCTCCAAATACTGTTAGTACCACCGATTTGTGTAGCGTATCTTCACCTGAATCTGAAAATTCACCCATAACGAATTTAGTCTCCGAATGCATGCGAGATTCACGTCACGACGATTGTAACGAATCTTACGTATTGCACGATACGAGTAGTATTTCTGACAGTTCAGAAATTGTTGATAATAGTGATACCACGGAGGAATCGTTCACATTTCGTGTTGATAAAATACAGTTTCTCTCAGATTTACGAAAATTAGCGTTTGACGGTAACCTGACGCATGCGTCCATAAATGGGTTACTTAATTTGATTATGCCGGCTTATCCTTTTTTACCAAGAGACGCCCGGAGCCTGTTACACACTCCTAGAAGCTCAGAGACGGTGACTCTTGACAATGGGGAAATGTGTTATTTTGGCTTGGAAAAGTGTTTAATACGTAAATTGAAAAGTGGGCTAAAACAACAAGTACAAGAAATCACGTTGAATATCAATATCGATGGTTTACCATTATTCAAGAGTAGCTCCACTGAACTTTGGCCTATTTTAATACGGAGTGATGCTTTCAAAAATAACACACCCTTCATGGTTGCTGTTTTCTGTGGTGTTGGCAAGCCGCTACCTCTTAACCAGTATCTTGATACATTTATCGACGAAGTCATATCTTTGCGAGACAGTGGTTTTCAATTCAATGGTCAAACGTTCTATGTTCGTATAGGTTATTTTACATGTGATGCACCTGCCCGGGCTATGCTGAAAATGATTAAAGGACACACAAGCCGCTACGGATGTGAGCGGTGTGTCATTCAAACAAAAACCGAAAATAGAAAGTTATTCTTTCCGGCAAATAGAATAAGGTCCGATAGATTAAGATTGGATAGCGATTTTTTGTCGGAAAACATCGATTGGCTACATATGAAGGGAGAATCGCCTCTACTTCGCTTGCAAATAGGTCTTGTAAGGCAATTCGTACTGGATTCACTACACTTAATATATTATGGAATCATGAAACGATTGATTGTGAAACGATGGATCGAAGGAGATCGAAATTGTAAACTTTCGCGATATAATTTGGCTTCAATCGATTTTAACATACAAAATATAAAACCATTCGTTACAAAAGATTTTGTTCGAAAACCTCGTAGTTTGTGCGAAGTTAAACGGTGGAAGGCCACTGAATTTCGATTTTTTCTACTGTATGCGGGTCCAGTTGTTTTGTTCAATGTTCTTGACGACATCAAGTATCGTCATTTTCTGCTACTTCATACTGCAGTTAGAATTTTATCAAATGAAAAACTGATCTCCTTGTATCTTGATACGGCAAAGCAGGCCATAGAACTTTTTGTTTCACAGTCGGCTGAGCTGTATGATCGCTTTTTTGTTACTTATAATGTTCATTCTTTACTACATGTTTGTGACGATGTAGAAGCGTATGGACCACTAGAGAATTATAGTTGCTTCCCTTTTGAAAGTTATCTTAACCAGATAAAACGACGGATCCGTTCAAAGCAGTCACCTCTTCAACAGATAAGCAACAGGGTTGCCGAGTTAGAAACTATGGATTCAGAAGTTGAATGTTCAGTAAATGGCATTATTCCTAAACGAGTAAAATATCCGCATCCGAACGAGAACGATTACTTCGAATGTGACTCACTGACTTATCACGATTTGAAAATTTCAACTAGACGTCCAGATAACGTAGTGGCGATTGGTCGGACAGTTTATGTGATTGAAACAATTTTTTACATTGCTGGAAGGTACAAATGCATTGGAACTCCATTTAAATATCTACACAGTTTATATCAAAACCCAATACGGTCGTCAAAGTTGGGCATTTATTTCGCTCAAAGTTATCGAGGTCCAACCACTTTCTTAGTTGATGAAATATCCCATAAATGTATGAGATTTCCCTTCAAAGATGGCTTTGCCATTTTTCCGGTACTTCATCAAATAAAAGTTTGAATAAATTAGTTTTGTCTTCTCGCGGAAAAAGTACGTAATGTACACGAGACACGTGCGATATTTCTTGGAACGTTGTATTTTAAATTTAAAAAAAAAAACGCAAGGATTATATTTGCTACATTTAGACATTTTCACATAAGACTGGGCTGAGGAACTATGTATGCTATCGTGGAATTTAAGAAGGGCAAAGACAGAACGTGTGCTGTAGTTCCTCTGCTATGGCTGGTGGACAACAGAACTAGATGTTATTGGCCACGGAAGGCAACTGAGAAGTTGTTCAACATAGCTGTTGAGCGGAGAACACCCTATGCGAAATCTTGGCCTTTATACTCCGTACATCGAGTACTGGATACAAACGGTACGTACCACATGCTATACGAACAATGCAAGGCGCGTATTGACGTTTTTTGGTTTCGGAATTCCAAACTCCAAAACAGATACTAATCATCCTTCGAATATAAAAATAGAACAAATATCTAGCTAATAATCGCGTAATAAAAAAGTTCCTACATACATACATGAACGTGCGTTATACATTTTGCAGGCGTACATTCGTCCTTCTTTTATACGTTGCAGGCGTTACGTGAATTATTGGAATACAATTTTGATCATGAATTAGTCAGGAAAGAATTCAAACTTCAGTTTCAGAAGGTTTGAAGAATTTCGGATATTGGAAATTGCAAGTCTATGATTACTTTGATGTACTTCTATCCAAAGCATTACTGAGAATCAGTTATATCTATCATCTTTATACACCAAGCTTCAGTTGCTCGTGTAAACAAAAAGTTTCAGCACTCATTTTTGAATCCTATCTGCTTACTCCATATCAATCAGTACGCTGCCAGTAGCTACATCCTATATGTATATAAAAATTCAAGGTGTCAAGATCTAATTTACTGAACTTGATATTTTTAGCGGACTACGAAGCTATTATGGATCGACTAAAAGAAATTCTGGACAACGGTACCTCCGAAGACGGAGGAGTGACGACGCAACATATAGACATGGAGCCACTCGTCTCGAATGTTGAGGAAAATGGTAATTCTGTTATAGAGTCTCAGAATGAAAATGCTGAAACAAGTACACATAGGAAACGTATGCACGGCAGCAGCACTTATTCATCCTCACATTCATCGGATAATGAAAATTCAACGAACGAGTCGCGTAAGCGCCGTAAACATAAAAAACAAAGGCATCAGGAATCAAAATCGAAAAAGCGTAGGCACAGCACTCCAGAGCAGCCACATAATTTACAGGATTCCTCTAGTAATGGCTTTGGCAAAGATGACGACCATTCAAGGCACAGCATTCCTCAACAGAACAAACACTCACAATCTGACTATACTTCGGGATTGATGAATACTAGCTGCCCAGGAGCAAGATCCCTTGAAGCATCCACTACTGAGAAAGTGACGAAACCCGCTACTCCACGAACTGGCGGAAATATACCGGACCGCTATATTACTCCTCATCGTCTTTCTGACTACATGCCAGATGATTTGAGTGCAGTTCTGACTCCTTCGTTACATCGTCATCCACCAACGCCACGCTCTTCTGTGAACAATCCATCATCGGTCCAACCTATGGACAACGGAGCATTCCAAGAACGAGTATTAAACAGGCTTGAACAAATATACAAGGAGCAAGAAGACCAGCATCAATTGATTACCCGAATTTTGATCATGTTAGAGGCTTCTTTAGAACCAAATAAAATACCTACTGGAATGCCTGAGTTTCCTCTAACGGACATGGCTTCGTTCGAAGAACTGGACGAGCTTTTGAAATCCGAAGTCCATTTCAAATATTTGGTAAGTGATGATGGCAAATAGAAATATGATTTTTGTAAAACCGATACTCTTTTCACCAGCAAAAATTGGTGTTCATTGACAAGACACCTGTATGGCTTACTGACGGATGAGAATTTCAGACTATACAATTTATTAAATGGTGTTTCTTGAGATGCATACAATCAGCACCACTTCATGAATGCTGACTAATTATGAACAAGAATTATCAGACTTAAAATCACTGTGACACTGAAAAATTTGAACATTAAAGCAAAATATATACCTTGTGTAATGAATATTGTATAATTGTAGAAAACTAGGCTGTCATCGATCGGAGGTAACTGTCAGAGAGCAAGTGTGATGAGCATGATGCGATTCCTGCTTACCAATAAACTGGCGATGAGGTTTAATTGGGCGGGACAGAACAACAAAATACGCTTTAAGGGAGTCAAGGTTATGGCAGTTATAATGGGTATGCATATTCATTACAGATATTGACCATCTTTAACAGCTTAATTTATTTTATTTTAAACATGTTGAGTGTAAAATATTGTGACTACTCATCTGAATAAAATTATAAAATAAGTTTTGTTTTTAACAAAGATGCCGCTAAGGTCCAGTTTAAGGGAAAGCATTCTTCCGACAAATACATCATCGATGCAGTACAAAGCTGGCTGAAACTTGCAAAAAGTAGATTCTTGTATGAGTCAGGCAAGAAGGCATGAGGCATTCAATTCACAGTTGACGTAGCAACTTATCAACATCTTCATCAATATCGGCAATATTTTATAACTATTATATGTTATAAAAGATGCTTATACTGTCTCGCCTGAATATATCACGTGGCTCCGGTTTTCACTTTATTTACTCAGGAATATTTTGTATTCGTACCTGTAAAAAAGTCATGTTAGTTTGTATTGCGAAAGAGTTTCATGATGTAATTTATCATTATTGTTGACTTACCTATATTTTTGTAGCTATACGGGATGAAAGATCCTTCTAGTTTGTCACACAAAGGTGTTCGATTTGTCATTCTATCCACTTACATAATTTTGTATTCGTACCTGTAAGAAAGTCATGTTAGTTTGTATTGCGAAAGAGTTTCATGACTGACGTAACTTATCGTTATTGTTGACTTACCTATATTGTTGTAGCTATACGAGATGAAAGATCGTTTAGTTTGTTACACAAAGATGTTCGGCTAGTCATTCTATTCACTAACATATATTTTGTATTCGTACCTGTAAAAAGTCATATTAGTTTGTATTGCGAAAATGTTTCATGACTGATGTAATTTATCGTTATTGTTGACTTACCTATATTTTTGTAGCTATGCGGGATAAAAGATCCTTTTAGTTCGTTACACAAAGATGTTCGGCTAGTCATTCTATTCACTAACATATATTTTGTATTCGTACCTGTAAAAAAGTCATGTTACTTTGTATTGCGAAAGAGTTTCATGACTAACGTAACTTATCGTTATTGTTGACTTACCTATATTGTTGTAGCTATACGAGATGAAAGATCGTTTAGTTTGTTACACAAAGATGTTCGGCTAGTCATTCTATTCACTAACATATATTTTGTATTCGTATCTGTAAAAACGTGATGTTAGTTTATATTCCGAAAGAGTTTCCTGACTGACGTAATTTATCGTTATTGTTGACTTACCTATATTGTTGTAGCTATACGGGATAAAAGATCCTTTTAGTTTGTTACACAAAAGTGTTCGATTTGTCATTCTATCCACTTACGTATATTTTGTATTCGTACCTGTAGAAAACTCATGTTAGTTTGTATTGCGAAAGATTTTCATGACTGACGTCACTTATCGTTATTGCTGACTTACCTATATTGTTGTAGCTATACGGGATAAAAGATCCTTTTAGTTTGTTACACAAAAGTGTTCGATTTGTCATTCTATCCACTTACATATATTTTGTATTCGTACCTGTAAAAAAGCCATGTTAGTTTGTATTGCGAAAGATTTTCATGACTGACGTCACTTATCGTTATTGCTGACTTACCTATATTGTTGTAGCTATACGGGATAAAAGATTCTTTTAGTTTGTGACACAATGGTGTTCGATTTGTCATTCTATCCACTTACATATATTTTGTATTCGTACCTGTAAAAAAGTCATGTTACTTTGTATTGCGAAAGAGTTTCATGACTAACGTAACTTATCATTATTGCTGACTTGCCTATATTATTGTATTTATATACAGGATAAAAGATCCTTTCAGTTTGTTACACAAAGATGTTGGTTTGTCGTTCTATCCACTTACATATATTTTGTATTCGTACCTGTAAAAAAGTCATGATAGTTTGTATTGCGAAAGAGTTTCGTGACTGATGTAATTTATCGTTAAATTGTTTACTTACGCATATTTTTGTAGCTATACGGGATGAAAGATCCTCCTAGTTTTTCACACAAAGATGTCGGTTTGTAATTCTATTCACTTACATGTCGTTTGTATTCGTACCTATAGAAACGTCTACATAGTTTGTATTGCGAACGAGTTTCGTGACTGATATCATTTATTGTTATTGTTCACTTAAGTATATTTCATATCTGTACCTGAAGAATGTTAATTTCAGTTTGCATTGTAATGAAGTTTGGTTGTTTATCGAATTCCTTTTTTTTTAATTTCAAATACTCTGGTATTGCGTGTAGCGTTCTTTGCAACAGAAAAAATCAAAGGCAACCAATGATATGTAATATTTTGAATTGAAGCATTACTACGAATCTGTGATATCTACTTTAAGTTGCATTCAACACGACGTAACTTCGAATGTAGATAGGTAACAATGTGAAATTTGCAAAATAAAGACATGATTATATAAAAGCAATGAAAATAAATTCAATTTGTATACTTACCGTACTTTAAACTTGATCGTATCGAAAGGAATACAAAACGTCTTTTATATACGTACAAAAATAAGACAAACGTCCGCCTGAAAAATGTAAAATCTATGCATATGTACGTATAAACGTTTATTATTCGACTTTTAAGTCCGATTCGTCTAATTTTTGTTGATATACATATATAAAACATCTTACATTTCTTGAGAATATCTTACACATTGAACTAAATAAAGGGTCTCAAAGAGAGGGGAATTTATACATTTGATTAGATCCTTACCTTGCTATCCTAAAACCTTGCTATATTACGTATTTAAATGGGTTATGAACGTAAAAACTGATGTTCCTTCACCCTTGTTAAGTGGTAGGCTGGATATTCATTTAATGCGTGTAAGACACGTATCAAATTACACATTTACAATCGGGTTATTACTATAGGTGAATTAGAGCAACAGACTTCAAACGTATATATATTGCTAATATTATACTTGCAGGAATATTCGTTTTAAAAACCTTGGTGTAGTACGTATAAAAATGGGTTAATTGACATAAAAAATAACGTTCATATCTACCATCATCTAGTGGTAGTCTTGACGGTCATGTGATACGTATAAGACACGTATTTCATATACATTAACAATTGGGTTACTATTATACATGAATCGTAGCAACGTACTTAAAGCGTATAAATATAACTTATATTATACTCACATAAATATCCGTTTTAAAAACCTTCCCCCAATACGTATAAGAATTGGTTAATAAACGTTGAAGTCAACGTTTATGTGGCGGACATTCTGAAGACTGTTATCCGTTCTTCATGAACGTTTTTTAAACTAATGGTTCATACTCTTTCTCAACGTTTATTATACTATCGTGTGTTCATTGGGAGCTTAGGAAAAGTTGTTTGTGCAGCCTTTTTCTGGAAAGTCGATTTCGTCTGGCTGTCATATTTTCTCCTGCTTCTGAGAAAAGTCGTTAACTTGGTACTGAAGTTGCCACAATAGTTGGTACTTGAAGGCTATTTTGGACAAGTCCGGGTATGCAGGTGCCATATCAATCCACAATTTTATTGGATCCTCGTCAAGAGCAGCAATTGAAGTTTTGAGGAACACACCCAGTTCATCCGGTAGCTCATCTGGTAAAAGCAGGGCATTCTTCCGTTGCTCAGCCCGTTTTACCAATTCGATGTGCCGCTTCCACAGTGACGATCCTTGATTATTTGCTGAAAACAAAATTTTAGACTCTGTTACACTTTGAAATAGCGATCCTCAAAGATATCGGGACAAAGTATAATGATTCTATCAGAAAATGGTATTTTGAAATCTGAAGTGAATATCACTACTTGGATTACAATACGCTGGTAATAATACCTATTTAAATTAAATTTCGAAATCATTAATTTGATCTTCATCTAGATTCGCGGCAGCGAATCGCCGCCAAGTTATATAAATATATATATATATATATATATATATATATATATATATATATTGTAACGTGGCATTTCAGAATGGCTCGTTACAAGGCTAAAAATCTAAAGGAAACTACCGAAAACGCGTCCCTGGCGGGGTACTCCAAGCAAGCTCGATACGATATAGGTGAAAAATACTAGTTACTAATATTTTCTGTACAAATTTTGTAATCCCGCGCTTCGGCGCAAAGCTAAAAAGGTACCGCGACCACGATCATCGAGGGATCAACACGTTTCTTTGATTCACCGAGGGATCGACAACTACGGAAAACTACAGTTCCAGCTACCGACGAATTCAACTACCGTTTCGTAATCATGAATCTCCCGTACAACTTTGAATGCCTACTTTTTCGGATGCCGTAAGTTCGACATCAAGGGCAGACCGCAGCCTGTCGTTCACCGACTTACCGGCCAGGAGCCGGACCGAGCCTAAAACACTACGTCCAAAGTTGATAAAGCCCTCGTCCTGAGGATCGACGCAGCCTTCCTGTCAGTAAGGGCTACAATCATTGTGAGTCATGGTCCACGGACGATGAGGTGCTATAAGCCGCCGTGTGACTGCATGGTCTTCGTGATATATCGTGGGCAGTTGGCCACTGCCTAGACGACGAAGCCGGTGGAGGCAAACAATGTGGAGTTGCACTCCATCCGGTAACCTTCCAGAGGTGGCCTACGTACCTGCCTTCGTGGAGGGAACCCCCAATGACAGGCAACCTGGACCGTACGACGCAGCAGACGAAGAAAAGTACGTGTGATGTCAACTACGCTCATCTAGCGGTAATCGTCGATAACGCGTAGCCGATATTCGCCAGAGGGATGACCCAATTATGGTGGGGATTGAATGACCACCGAAGGGGAAGAAGAATCACCTGACGACACCGGCGAGATCGCTGATCCGGACTCCGAACTCGGCCTATTCTACGCTCAACCCGCCAGGAGACAGCTTCGCTACCACCTCGCTCTCGTTTAGTTAGAAATCCTCAACCTTATCGCTTATTCCTCTGCCGCTATCGCTATCGTTACCTTTTTCGCACCCACTACCGTTTTGATCTTTTAGATTCACTCCTTCCTTTAGCTTCAATTCCTTCCGTTAACTTCACTTCCTTCCTTCTTCGCTTTCTTTAAGTTTAATTTAATTTAAAATCAGTGCCTAATCTCGTCACCGACTAAGGTAAGGCTTTCGCCTTTATATCGTACCGTTACGAAGTTGCTCTAATTTCTGTTTCTCTTATCGTATCTTAATTATCGTTTTGGTTGCATCGAATGATGCCAGTATCTTTGTGAATCATGGTCCACGGACATTGAGGTGCTGTAAGCCGCCGTGCGACTGCATGATTTCGTTTCGTAATTAATTTCCGAAAACTATCGTGAGCGACCTCGTAACTACCGAATATCTTTTGTATTTCTGAATTTTCTTTGCTTGATGCTTATCTTTTGTATCTCTAATTTTCTTTGCTTCTCGTAATTTTATGCTAGAAACGCTTGTGTAATTTCTACTGTCTATCGCTATCGCTATCTTTACTTTTCTTACTAGTATTGCCTATCGCTTTGTATCGTATCGCTTGTTTTATATTATTTGCTTTGTGCATGAAATTTCATATCGTATATTGAGCTACTTGGAGTACAGCTGAGCGTAGAATAAGCCGCTCAATACTACCGCACCTTTGTTTTCTATCGCTTATATTGATTTACATTTCTTATTACCTTGTAATATTTTCTTGTTTCCCGAATATCGTACTTCTGTGTTATCTTAAGTTGCTTATTGTAACCAGGTGTATTTAGTGTATTATTTCTACTCTGCAATCCCTTCTCTAAACCTCTCAATCTCGTATAACTTTTGTATTTTCTCTCGTTATCGTGATTTCGAATTTCCTTGTTAATTTAATATCGTAATTTTGACTGTTGTAATTATCAAATCGCTTGCTGTAAATAATTCTTCCGTATAAGCTTCCGATATTTGTGAATCGTATATCACTGCCAATCTTTTTCGCTAATTACCATTTGTCGTAATTTAAATAGTATTTTCTTGTCACTATAGTTCTAAGCTACCGTCAATTCCGTCAACTACCGATTTTCGCTAAAGTTTCACTCTTGCTTTAATGTAACAATTCTCGCAGTGCCGCTTCTGAAATTTGGGTAAGATCACGTCGCCCAGTGACGTCTAGTTTGAGTAGACTTTTTGCATTATATCGCTTCTCTCGACCTACGATTAATTTCTTTTGCCAACTATTATTTTGTGCGAATTATCGCTTAGCTTCTTTAACCGAAAACCTTGTAAATCACTCTCGTTGACTAAATATCTTTTGTTAACTTTCTGTAACAAATTGACTAATCTACCGCTTATGAACTGATCAATAATATACGACTGATTGGCTTGTTAATTTACTTGATCCGAGCTTATTTCTTGATCTCTTTATTTTCCTTATTTCCGTAACTGTTGTAACTGCCTTTGGATACCGCCACTCTACCAGTTCGTGTGTGTACCTGAGCCTAGTCAGCCATACAACGGGTTCTCTAATTATTATTATCGTATCGTATCTTTCCCTTTCCTCTAAAAATTGACGCTGAAGCGTCTGGCGCCCAACGAGTATCTTTTCGTATCTTAAATATCGTATCGAATAATTGGAGAATCGCGCCAAAGTGTTAACGGTAAGTCCTCGTCAGAAGGTAACAGAATTTAGCGTCACAATATATATATACTTTAAAGGCGAAAGCTAGCCGAGAATTATTTACCTGGCCTAACTACTTCCCTATCTTCCCGTGTATAAGCATATCGTTATATCTCAGGAACACGTGAATATTTTTGAATGAGATTCACACGGCTGGTACTCTCGGCTGATATAACTTCAGTGTGAAAGTCCGATCGAAATCTGTCAAGTGGTTTCCACAATATTAGCTCTCAAAGATGATGAAAATGAAAATTATTTCTCTTCTTCTTCTTCTTCTTCTTCTTCTTCTTCTTCTTCTTCTCCACGCCAGAGCGCTTTGTAGACACGATTCCGCCCGAACGCGTGTATGAATCGACTCTAAATTTTAAACACAGAATTTTGGCATCGAAATCTCGACCCCTATTGATTTTGGTATAGATCTGAATTCGTATTCGGCCGGTAGAATACTATAGAGTTGCGAAGTGGGTCGATAAAAGATAAATAAAAGAAAATGGCTGCTGGGTAAAGCAGTTATTAATTTATAATGCAACACTCAGATGGCGCTGCCGACGCTTAACCAAAATGGCCGCCTCATGCCGCTGTCACGCTGTAATGTGAAAATGTTTATGATAACTTGTTACTTGTTTATGTCGGTTATGCCTATGGTGTTATGAAATAAGTGAGTGAGTGAATCGGTGATTGCGTGTCGTAAGAGGGAAACAGAATGACGAACTGTGGTTTCAAGCAGATTGTTATTATCAACTTTCAGAGGGCTGGCATTTTTCCCTTGAAATTCGATATTTTTTAGAGGTATGATTTGTGTATATAAATAGTTGACACATCTCGTGGAGTTTCCGAGTTATCTACTGACTTGTGAAAGAGTCAGTCCAGCCTTCTAAATGTCAATTATTAGGGGCATTATGGGCTCTTGTGATTTTACGAAACAGATCGCCCGAGGTAGGTGCATATTCAGAATCGAACCAAAGAAGAGATGAGATATTCTGCAATCGGATACAAATTCAACGAACAGCCTGAATAACAAACAGAATATAATCAGACACATTTGTGACATGCATACATGGCTATTTAGCAAATGCCAAAAGAAGGTTGTTCACTCGTCATAATTGCCATAAAACTATGCTAATCAAAGCTTTGGAAGAATACTCACGATGCTTCATTCATATCGGGCGGCATGTTACTTCGTGAATTCTCATTGGATTATATTTATACACAGAACATTTAATATGTGAACAGCTTAGCCTCAACGTCTTTATCTCTACCAAATGCACAACCTGTTCGTTTATTAATTTTTATGTTTTGTACGTATTTGTTGAATACTTTACTTTAATTCATTATCGCACGGTGTAGTACTTATCAGTGATAAAATGGAACCTTTTTCTTGCTTGATTGTTCTTTCGTTTATTTCACAGTCATTTGGACCATTCCTATCCTGTTACGCATCCACTGGAACCTTTAAATGTTACACTTCGGCAAGCCAACATTCCAAAGAAAAGGTAACCCACAGCTGTGCAAAACTGAATATTCTACATCTTATTGGAACAAAACGACTGTCATCAGACTACTAAGCGTTTACTTCGCTTGTCTGTTGTTCAGCATCACTAACTACTCATCAAGAAGACTAATTGACATCTGTCAATACTTAGATCAACGGTATTCTATACATTTTCATATTAACCGAATCACCTAATCTCATATGATATCGACAAACACAATAATAAGATGAGGATGAAGTTAATAACGTTGCTGTAACAGTGCATGTTTGAGAAAAATCTTGACTTTGCACATCCGATAGTGTACGATATTTAATAAATCATGATAGCCAAAATGTACTCCCACTTTGAAAAGCCAACTCTTTGAAAAGTCATTTTAAAACTGGGCAATAATTTTTTTTTCCCCGATGTTTTATTACAATAAAATTACTAACTTCAGCCACACACACTAAGCTAAAATCAATTCCTTTGTTAAATAAAATCGTGATTGTTTTTCGTTTTATGTTTCACAGTCACCCGGCCCATTCTTATCTAACCGTTGATCTGTTAAACTCACTGACATTGTGCTGCGGCATAACTACGTCTCAACACAAAAGGGCAGCGATTTAGAATTTGGCACTCTATGTGTCACTCATTGTCTTGGACCATCTTTCATTGACTTGCCTATCACTTACTTCATCTACCTATCCATCAGCACCATTGACTTTCCAGCAACAAGCGGTATGCGCTAACCACAATACTATTACTAATAAACCACCTGTTACCATATGAAACGAACTATAGACTTCATAAGAAATAGTAGTACAACTGCTTGACTAATTGAAAGTCAAGAAAGATTGTTGTTCTGTTTGATTTTTACAGATACTTCCATTATTCTTATTAACAAGTTTGTGACAGAAATTGTGTTCCGTGTTGACGACAGTCAAAATTAGGATGTGAACTAACTGGATGCTTTGAATGAAAAAGTTGAACACATGAAATATGGCGAATGCCCCACTAAGAACTTCTGAATTTCTGTGCGGATTAGGAACTCTTGTCTAATTATATCTTTCAAGTGTGTATCTACTTCGACTGTCGAAGTACACGCCGCTGCAGCTAGCAGCCAAAATTAGCAGCTAAACGTTCTAAGGTTTATTCCAATAAGGTGATGAAGTCCTAAAATCAAAATTTTGTGATACAACTTGAATCCTAAACACTATTATAGAATTATGAGGATAAAACTGAACTGCATCATTTTTTTTCAGAAAGTTGAACACGTTTGACTGCTAACTTCAGCTACTACCCTCAGTTTCATTTGAAGTACAAGTGTTGCATTGGAAAGTACAACATACAATTTGATAATCAGGCCGAAGATAGTAAAGTTATAGTGTAGCAAAATCTCAGACTAAAAAATCATCATTATTAGACGGTTTAAAAACTACTTTTATGGAGTTAGCTTTTCAAAATTAAAGTTTATTTTGTTCATCATGGTTCCCTAAGTCTCAAACATTTCTGCTGATGCAAACTGGCGAGTTTTCTTTAGCATTCATTGTTACAGTAACGTCACTAACTTCATCGTCATAGTTGATACACTGGCAAATCAAAGGCACAAGTAGTAGGATTTATCACGTAGCTGAACGAATATAAAATAAACTTTTGGGAGATTTAAATCATAAAGATTCTCATAGAATTTTTCGAATTGTTTTAAATATATAAAACCTTGTTATATTTAGAATCTACCGGTGGTTTGTGTATTTCAAATAAAATTGTTCTAAATGTTCTACATAACCGACAAACTTGAAAAATCGTTCCAAAATCGTTTGAAACAGATGAAATTTTGATAGTTGTTCAGCTACCTATGTAATCATTTTACATCAAATCGCTGGAAGTTGTTAAAAGCATTTGAAATAGCTGATATTTGTAAACCTGTGAAACCATTTGAAATAAGTCTAATCAATGCTAGAATCAATTTGAAAATGCTAAAATCATTGAGAGTGGTATGAAATCTTCTAAACTGTATGAGACTTCTCCAATCGGTTGAATTAGGTCCTGCAATACTTGCGAAGTAACACACTCAACAGATTATACATATAATACGGACAGTACTCATTGTTATAGTACTTTACACATACATTAAATTCTCGGTTCACCGTATAGTATCTGGTTAAATATGTATTAGGTACTGTGTTACTTGTAAAGTTATTTCAACACTTGTGGTGTTGTACTTTAGACATACACTATCATGACGATTCACCGTAGTGTTCTAACATAAAGATGACAACCTTTACTACGATTTGTTGTTGCTTCATCAGATTAATTTCTAAATGTAAATTCATGAAAAAACATATGCTGCAGCGACATGTATTGTTAATTGGTAAATTAGTGTTAAGAATTTAAAACTGTATAAAATAGAATCATGCACTGAGACTGAAAAATTTTAGCTTTACTTGCTGTGTTAGGCGATTGAAAACATGAAATTACAAAAAAAAAATTGTCATCTATCGTTTTCACTTCGCAGTGTATTCACTACTTATTAGCAAATCGAGGTAGACGTATATTGTCACAGATTATGTCGTTCGGGTGCTGAGTCGGCGAGTTGAGGTTGAGGACTCGGTCTGTCAACAGCTAGGCAAGGATTCCTGTAATTCCCTTGTTCCTAGTGCGAATACGGGTGTTTTTATTAAACATCTTCGAACGGACTGCAAACGCATAATGATGGTCGTTGAACAATTCGCTCGCTTGCCTCGTACAAGTCTCCGGAAGACGTTTTGGGGACACACCTTACCGGGTATTGGTGGTGGTTATTATTATTATTCACGTAATCATGCGCAAATTGGATCAGCCGCATTACTAGTTTGGTTTCTCATGACAGATAAGTCATACAGTTATCAACTACGAATGCTACATATCACAACAGGTATAAGGAGTTGTAGTTCGCTTAGCATTAGTTCATTGGTTAATACGGTACAGCAGTATCATTGCCGCATACTTACAAAAAGTCATGAAATCTAGGCAAAAACATCTGAAATGTAAAAAAATCCGCCAAGTTACCCAAACCAAATCACAATAAAAATTCAAGAACAACTTAGATATGGCCAGTCTCTGTCGTGAAATCAGGAAAGAACCGCAAGCCCTACGATCTCTCAGCAAGTAGGTCTACTTCGTCAAGTCGGACCTCGCTGTTTCGTGTAGTGATATCGAAACATCATTCCAAGCGCTACGTACTTGGCGGGCACATTTTTGTTGAAAATCAATTACGAATTATATACCGACAGAGTAATCATGGAACTGAATCCATTGCATTGTTTCGCGGAATAATTACGTGAGAATATAAATTGTACATAATAAAAACTCGATGCGTCTCGATGCTGTATGGAAACAGTTTGCTTAAATACATTACGTGGCACAAGCGACCAAACCTTCGATATGTACAATTTACCTGCCAATATCTTATTCTTGCTTGCTAGCTAAAAAAAAAATTAATTTTCATTAGCTATGCTCGAAGATGCTTATAATAACATGATAAAAAGCAATCTAAGAACTGCATCGAAAGGAATTAATAGATTTTCTGTGCGTAATGAGTACACGTCGAGTCGAAGAAATCTCACAGGAAGAATATGTGTGAAAGAAGCGGATATATTTGGAATCGAAGAGCTTCTGTTAGAGTCTAGAGATTGACTATTATTATAATAATATTCGCTGACGCCATGACGCGGCGACCTCGTTTATTTGTAGACAAATGATTAAACATTTGACGGATTAACATTGATCGACATCAGCCGTGCGAAGATGTATAAGGAGTGAGAACATAACTTCGTTACAATAACTATACACTTTTCCCGTAGGCGCCTGCACTCCAGCACTCCCGTACAACTACGCAACTATTTTCGGACTGCAATCAACAACAAATGCTTTTAAATAAATGAATGAAACGCACATGTGCAGTCAAAATTGAAAATGTACGATAATGATACTGTTCAAAGCTAATGGATCAATACACTGAATTGCGTGAAGTCCTCGATTTTATAAAATATGCAATTAAACTGGAGGTGAAAAAAAAAGTAACAAATCCGATACGTTAGTAATATTAAACAATCTGTCATCAACCAGTTATTTCGATGCACAATACCTTAAAAAAAAAAATTCAGTCCATTTATTGATGGTAATAGATAGTTTTGGAGACGGAATTATTGGACGGGATCACACACTTCACGAACAAGTGGGACCGTTTCGATACAAAAAATATCAAGCCAATGTGCCCACCAAGTACGTAGCGCTTGGAATGATGTTTCGATATCACTACACGAAACAGCGAGGTCCGACTTGACGAAGTATACCTACTTGCTGAGAGATCGTAGGGCTTGCGGTTCTTTCCTGATTTCACGACAGAGACTGGCCATATCTAAGTTGTTCTTGAATTTTTATTGTGATTTGGTTTGGGTAACTTGGCGGATTTTTTTACATTTCAGATGTTTTTGCCTAGATATTACTTACTTGAAGCAATCTCTTCAGTTTCTGTAATATCTGGGTTAGAGTATTGTGGACGTTGTTGCTGTAACATGTTCTTCACAAGGTGGACAGCTCGTGAACAAGCTACAGGATCTTGAAAATCAATTTTCTTTAAGCTTGGGTCCAGAAGCGTTGCAATGGCAAACATAGGAACTTTTTCGACTTGATCAAATCTTTGTTTGATCTCACCCAGCATTTCCCTTTTTAGTTCCTCTGCCATACCATTGTTTGCATCCACGGTCTGGAGTTGATCTACTAATCCATGGATCATGGGAATGACCTTACTGAGAGTTACATATTTTTCGGCAGACCACTCACGTGTTATTTTTTCTAATGGCTTTAAAACATCGCAAACTTCAGTTAATTTTTCTAACTCTTGTGGAGTAACCATAGGAGGTGCTGATGGGTAATTGTAAAGAATATCGTGAACAACACGACGAATTTGGATGAATCTTTGAAGCATATAAAAAGTAGAGTTCCATTTTGTGTTCACATCTTGTTTCAGTTTGAGTTCGTAAGCAGCTCTGAGTTCGTCGCTTGCTTTGTTAGATTGCTTGAACCATGTAACGATGCTCTTCACTTTTTGTATTAAATCTGGCAATCCTGCAACACCTTTAATTGATTTTTCAGCGACGAAATTGATTTTATGTGCACAGCATCTCAAATGGTACTTTTTTCCAATAAAATCTTCGACAGCTTTTACAATATTCGCAGCATTGTCAGTAACTACTGCACTTATCTTATCTATCGTGATTCCCCATTCTTGGCACACATTACGTAGCTTTTCTTGAAGATTAGCAGCTGTGTGCGATGTTATAAATTCATAGACACCTAAGATGACGCTGGCGATTTCTGATCCCTTCCAAAAATGAGCCGTAACTCTTAGGAAGCTGCGAGTATTTAAAGTATCAGTCCAAAGGTCTGTCGTTAGAGTTATGTTTTTAACTGTTTTGAAAATATCCTCGTAATCACCAGAAAGTTTTTCGTACTTCTGATCAAGATGACGTGCGAAGATTTTTCTGCATGGCAATTTATAATTTGGAGCTACATATGCAATGAGTTCTCGAAAGCCTTCTCTCTCAACAGTTGTCAAGGGTTGAGAATCTTTGCATATCACGAAAAGAATTTTGTCTGTCAGCTTCGTATGCTTGACGTCCCCTTCTTGAAATGATTTGATATTGACGAAAACATCCTTTATGTTTTTTGTAATTTTGGATCTACTTGTTGAACTGCTAACACCAGGAATAGAAGTTGAGCAGGTTGATCCAGCAGTTGTTTCCTGACCCAGAACATTAACAGAAGATTGTTTGGACGTTGATGCACTTGATCCTGCTTCTATCTTGAATTTTTTCGTGCTTGAGTACAAGGACCCTTGTACATGGCCACGTTTATTTGACAAATTTTCATCTTCATTTTCTGTATCAGTAATGTCAGTCAATATCGAGGCATGTGCTACTGACAGATGTCCTCTCATGTTTGAGGTGTTTCCTGAAGTTTTTATCACTTTATCAGAATATTTACATGCAGCAGTATCACCATTCACTTTTCGGAAATGCTTCCAGATGATGCTTTTTAGTCAACCCATGTTACCCCTATCAAGTTCGTCTGTAAATATAAATCAATTACATATAAAAAGTCTATTTGGCGCCACAAATATTGTTGATAATTTCCATCGACGAATTCAAATCTATAGTCATGGGTGTTCCTAAATTATCCTGCTTGTTGTACTATCGGTTATGGCTGATGCGACGTATCATCCGTGAATATACAGGTCGATTATGTAACTTTTCACATTTCACATTTTCACATTTCCTAGCATCCAAGCATTCTGATAGGTTAACTAAACTTTGCAAACCAATCGGAATGCTTGGATGTTGGGATATGTGAAAATGTGAAATGTGAAAAGTTACATAATCCTTTCCACAAGCCTGAATAACTTTAACAGTATGAAGACCATGAACAGCATGAAGTTGTGAGCGAGTGCAAAATATCGACATCGAAAGTTTAAATCGTTGTGAGGCATCGATATATCGGTTGAACGACATAGATGTGAAATATCGATATATCATAATGAAAATATCGATATTCTCGATATTTCGATGCGATGTCCCATCACTACTCTGAAGTGCTGGGTTGGTCCAATTTTCGTTTTTCTCAATTTTCCGGAAAATCGTACAAGTTGGGCAATCGGGATTTCCGGCACAGACTAGCACAAGTCTAGCAGAATTCAGCGGTCGCGCCGCTGCGCGCCATCTTCCGTTATAAAGGTAGCGCGTTATTCGCAGGAGTACCCCCGGCACCAGGCCGACTGATTTATACAGTGATACGCAGTCTTACCATTGCTGGTACGATCATACTTCTCTGGTACGTTTTAACCTTTTTGGTACGCTGGTACGCGTTCAGATTTCTTTGTACGTTTGGAGATATTTAAGTACGCTTTGATGATTTTGAGTACGATTTTTATAATATTAGACCGGGAGGATGGTGCCCGTAGGGAGCATCTCATTTTCTACAAGTATGGCATCCCTTGAGGGGTCGAATTACATAATTAATGAAAGGAAAATGATGGTCATAGCGCTGGTCGTCGGGGCGTTATCGCATGACGATCAATCGAACATGTCGGATAAATTGGGGTTTTTGAATAATTTTTTACACAAAAAATCTTGCATTTTCCGGTAGTTGTGCGAAAAAAAAATCCGGTGGAAGCTATATGCCATACTCATGCGGCGGGGCTTAAAGTCCGCCATACTGATCGAAACAGATGAGTTTTTTTTTTTTTTTATAAACGATTTCTTACAGGTTCTTTTTTTTCAACTTGTTATTTTCAAACTGACATTCACAAAAATCGCCACGCCATACCGTTTTGTCGGGTCTAAATAGTCGCCATACTGCCGTAAAGGAGAAGGTTTTTTTAAAGTTGTTGAACGATTTTTTACAGCCTAAAAATTTTTTTACCAGTTATTTTAATGACTAGAAACAGAAATCTGATAACACCATACTCGTGGGAAGGGCCAAATACGTATAATATTATTATAAAATTGTAACATTTTATGCGGAATTTAAATGATTTTTTACAGTATGGCATAAATTTTTCCTGAAAGTTGAACGTGTGAAAACCTTAAATATAAATTTGCGAACTGATATGTATTGGCAATTGTGATTTATAACAGATCCCAGTTAATATTCTACGGGTTACAGTAAATGAAGGCGTCGTACTGCTTCACCCGCATGCTAAAGATTCCTCTATAAGGACGCAAAATTAATAATAAAATATTTGTTTAGCAATGAGTAATTGTACGTTTTTTTTAACCGCTTGTACCTTTCAGACGTTTCGGAAAATCAGTTTATCGAGTATGGCACCACTTTTGCACTTCGCCATAAGTATGGCACAATTTTTCTGAGATGTAGTTTTATATCAACTTTCGAAAAATCGAAATGCCATATTGTAAAAATACGTTTCGAATTTTTTTTTTCCACATCCTAACGACAATGCGGTAGTCTTCAACCCCATTGTCACAGTATGGGGTATTTTTTGTTCGATAGTGTCATATCGAAATCAACTGAAAACAATGATGCCATA
The DNA here is from genome assembly GCF_021155765.1 of Diprion similis. Taxonomy (NCBI): domain Eukaryota; kingdom Metazoa; phylum Arthropoda; class Insecta; order Hymenoptera; family Diprionidae; genus Diprion; species Diprion similis. Next base: position 13,864,578 of record NC_060115.1, on the reverse strand, counting down.
CTGTAATAAATAATTTTACGTCTTACCCAATCGTTTTTTAAATAATGTTTCGAAAACACAGTTTTGTAAGTATGGCACTACTTTTGCACTCGACGTGAAGTATGGCTTGTATATTTACGGTAATATTGTATCATGAACATTCAACAATCCAAATGCCATACTGTGAAAAATCGTTTAACAACTTTAAAAAAACCTTCTCCTTCACGGCAGTATGGTGACTATTTAGACCAGTCAAAACGGTATGGCGTGGCGATTTTCGTGAATGTCAGTTTGAAAATAACAAGTTGAAAAAAAAGAACCTGTAAAAAATCGTTTAAAAGGAAAAAAAAAACTTGCCTGTTTCGATCAGTATGGCGGACTTTAAGCCCCGCCGCATGAGTATGGCATATTACTTCCGCCGGATTTTTTTTTCATCAACTATCGGAAAATGCAAGATTTTTTGTGTAGAAAATCATTCCAAAACCCCAATTTATCCGACATGTTCGATTATTCGTTATGCGATAACGCCCCGACGACCAGCGCTATGACCATCATTTTGCTTTCATTAATTATGTAATTCAACCCCTCAAGGGGTGCCATACTTGCAAACAATGAGATGCTCCCTACGTGCACTATCTCCCGGTCTATATGGTTTTTTGTAGTAAATATTTACTTACCATCACCCCCTAGCACTGAGCCCAAAATCTTGTCCACTTAACGTCACCAGCCGCAACGTGGCGCTGGCTGTATTCCGCGCTGCTGCCGCTACGACCGACTATCACCGCCTAACCCCACTCCCGCAAGCAACGCAAAACTGTCAATTTATTTATTTTTATAACAAAATGTGTATAAATTCAGAGGAAAGTTGAGAATTGGGAACGTTGGGAATGATGAAAACGCTAGGATATTTTATATTACCAAAAGTATATTTCAGTTTGAATTGCATTACAATTTCCAAAAGTGTATTTAGGTTTTGCAAAATTTCGATGCCTTTTTTCCAAATTGATTTTGTTTCTGTTGCTCTGAGTTAAGCCATGAGCAATACTGCTGCATGCGCATTACTGCTGCATGCGCGTTGTTACACAATATTTAATGATGTGCAATAAAATTTCACCAGCGTGATTAACACACGGGAAGGAATGCTTTTCGTACGCAAATATATCTTCCAAAATCGATTCAAAAACATGAGCCGCATTACAATGAACTAAAAATCGTTGTTCGAGAAAAAGGACAAATCGGTACAAATTAGTATTCGGGTGAATTAATGGGCCGCGCGCAAGCCAATCTGTTATGGCAGATTGAGGCAGATGGGCTCTACTTTCCGAACTCAATGAAGCCTGTTTACATTCCACGCATTTCACCGTATTTATAATTTGTCTCGTCACGTTAGCAGTAATGTAATACATAATACAGTCCGAAACTTCGGGTTTACTGTAATAATGTTCGATTATCTCTTCAAAATCCCAATTATCGTGCTTCGTAGCGTGCGACAATCTCTCTTAAATCGATCGTGATAAATTTGACTCTCTCGGATTGTCGTAAATAGTTTTCAGCTCAGCCAATGTAACAACTGGTTGATGAGGTTTATCTTCGGAAACAGAGCAATTCCCGGTTTCCGGTGGCTTCGAGACGCTAAAATGTGCGTGAACTTAGCTGAGCAATGTTTAAATTGTTTAAAAAGGATTACTGTGCTGAGTTGTGCTATGCGTGTGCTGCCTTGTGCCGTAAATCAATGGTCAATATCTCAAAAAACCAACGAGATATCGTCAAAAAATGTTTTTTCGACTAGCTGAGCCATTAACGACAAGTTTAAATATTATGATTGTGCTGAGTAGATGAACGTGCACTGATTGTTGTGCCGCCAGAAAATTTTCTGTAAGTGCAGAGAATTTTGATATATTCGAATTTGAAAAAATGGCATCAGCTTCGCCTTGTGAAATTTGTTTAAAACAGATGATTGTGCCAGGTTAAGCTCCGTTTCTAGGACTTTGTGCCGAAAACCAGGGGTCGATAACTCGAACCGCCTTCAAAAAATTAACAAAAACAGTTTTGTGGCACTTCGTCAATAAGAAAATTGAAAAATTTAGGAAAGTCTAACTTTCACAACTGTGCAGAATTGTGCTGGCAACGCTGAGCAACTTTGTCTTCTGAACATTTTTTGTCAGAACCCCGTTTTCCAAAATACAAGAAAGTCAAAAATTATAAAATTTCTCGGAACGCAAAAAGTTTGAATTGAACGATTGTGCTCGATTGTGCCGGCGATGCTGAGCTACTTTGCTTGCGGAACATTTTCTGTCGGAACCACGCTTTCCAAAATACAAGGAAGTCAAAAATTATGAAATTTCTCGAAACGCAAAAAGTTTAAATTGAACGATTGTGCTCGATTGTGCCGGCGATGCTGAGCTACTTTGCTTCCGGAACATTTTCTGTCGGAACCACGCTTTCCAAAATACAAGAAAGTCAAAAATTATAAAATTTCTCGAAACGTAACAAGTTTAGTTTTAACGATTGTGCTCGATTAAACTGGCGATGTTAAGCAACTTTACTTCCGGAACGTTTTCTGTCGGAACCACGCTTTCCAAAATACAAGAAAGTCAAAAATTATAAAATTTCTCGAAACGCAAAAAGTTCAAATTGAACGATTGTGCTCGATTGTGCCGGCGATGCTGAGCTACTTTGCTTCCGGAACATTTTCTGTCGGAACCACGCTTTCCAAAATACAAGAAAGTCAAAAATTATAAAATTTCTCGAAACGCTAAAAGTTTGAATTATCTGATTGTGCTCGATTGTGCCGGCGATGCTGAGCAACTTTACCTCTTGAACATCTTCTGTCAAATCCACGCTCTTCAAAATACAACAGAGTCCTAAAATCATAAAATTCCAAAAATCCCCAAACCTTGAAATTTTTGAATATGTATTGTCAATTGCAATTACAAATGATGATTCTTTTCCAGACTGATTATTTCAGGTATAATACATAACCTATTGTTGGAAGCCTCCACAGTCATTTAAGTTTACTCATCGTCATATAGTTATCGTCTATCTACACGTCGTAGAGACTTCGATAATCAGTACAATACTTTGCAATATTTTCTGCTTCGAGCGTATCACACTGGTATCTATAATGGTATATCAATCAAAATTTAACGTTGAAAATAATTTCCACTATGGGATTGATCATCCTTATCATATTTGGATTTACCTATTATTGTTATTTTCGTTAAAGCTATGCTGCTTGATACTATCATTTCATAACCACGTGAAAATGGTCATACAACAACTAACAAAAAGGAACAATGTTTTCCACAACGTTGCTGGATATCTTTGTAGCGTACAGAGCTTCATTTCAAAATCCGAGAGAAATCTTAAAGAAAAGTCACGCACGTAAAATACTTGCGAATTGATACCAAATATAAACTAACTAACTAACTGCTGACTATCAAATAAAACCTGTTAGAATATTTGTCGGTGTAATGAATAATAATGAATATTGTTAACCATGCTTAGTTCACTGGAATCAACCGAGCTTAAGCCTCCACACCAGCGACAAGGTGATGGCTATCGTAGAGGTTTTTTCTTTTTTTTTTTTTTTTAGTTTTTTTTATTTTTTGGTCATTTTGTAAACACTTTAACACATGCTGTGATATACGTATAATCAATTCAAGTTCTATATTTTATATTTTACGAGTAGAGCTACATTATTTTAAACGTACTTTATTTATTTATATTTTGAATTTTTTTTACTTTTTTTCGGTTGATTATTTTTCAATATTTCAACACGTACTGTGGCATATTTATATAATTAATGAAAGTTTTATATTTGTATTATTTTGCTGTGGGAGAATTCTACGAGTAGAGCTACATTATTTTGACGTTTCTTCCAATTATTTTCATTTTTTTTCGGTTCAATATTTCTCAACATTTAGGTAATCAATACAAGTTGTATATTTGTCGTGGTTATTAGATATACATATATAATTATATCATTATGCTGTGGAAGAATTCCACGAGTAAAGCTACATCATTCTAACCTTTCTTTCTCTTTTTTCACTTTTTTTTTTTAATATTGCTCAGTTTTCAATAAATGTCTGGATACTTGACCACAGGTCATATACATATATGCCCGTGCCTCCATACTCTAGGTTATGACGTATACACAAATGTGGGCATCTACTTGTGTATCATAATCCACTATCTCCGAGTGCTTTACGTTGTCGTTATAAATCAACCAATTATCTTCGGTTTTGAGATATGCAATATAGTGCCCTGTTGATGTAACTCTTCTTGATCCTGTGTATGCAATCACGCCAGCGAGGCGATACGTGCGTGCTTTAGCAGGTGTAATCTGATTGGGAAACTCAGCTAGGGCAGTTTTTGTTAATTTACCACAGTCTACCTCGCATACAATATGTGGACCATAAGTGACTTCAATGCTCGGACCTTTTCCGCAGCACGATTGAGGAGCATTTCGACTCTCGTCTATAGCCTGCGATAAGTGACTGACCCCTTCATTGCATAAGATGTCGAAGTTCGTGGTTTGCACGGGATACTTACGTTCGTTTTTTGTACCACAAATTAAACACTTCGTACGTTGCACACAACTTGGGTCATTTTCAAGTAGGTAAGTGGCTAAATTGTAGAGAGTCGAGTCAGCGTTTACTTTAATTACGCCATTGCGGCCCGTTGTATGTTTGAGCTGAGATAAACCCCTTAACACCCTTGCACGTTCTTTACAGAGTTTAACACACAATCCGTTCGATATTAATATGTTCACGCATGAAAATATCCCAGACTGCATGTTTGTCATGGCGTCACGATAAATGACGTTATCCACCGACGCCTTAGCAAAGATTTGACACAAACTGTTGAAACCGCAGGTGTTTATCACAATAACTGTTGTGTTCAAATCATCGCGTACGTACGGGCAAAGATTACCATTTGCCATGAGTGGTAACTTTGTGTACTTTGCGTGGGAGGATACAAATCCAGAAAACGGCTCAGTGTATGGGACCCTTTTGTTTGATTTTTTATTTTTTTTCATGCCAGGCTGTTTAGTTTCTACGTCTGATACTGCATACGTTACAGTCACATCGTCACATGTCTGTTCCATCAGATTTTGTTCTACAGTACGCGAAGGGTCCTCTGAATTATGAGGGTCAGGGTCGGTGTCTTTTAATATTTTGTGCGGTTTGTCATTTTTGTTCCGCCAATTTTGTTCCTCGTTAAGTTCATTTATCGCGTCCATCTGAATGTCATCATCGTTTGATACATTTGACGCTTTTCGCTGAGCAGCGTGCGTTAAAGGGACAGGGTACAGTTCATCCGTGGGCTCACCGTGTGGTACGTCATCTTTCGGAGCAGACAACGCATCAAGATTGATTTGCTCATATTGGCCTGCCATTGCCAGTTTTAGATTTCCCGGAATAGATGCCAAGTGCCGTGCAACAAACTTATCGACCCTTAATGGCAGCCCAATGTTACGAAATACGCGATTTTTTAAATCATTGAATTCGGATTCAACAGCCGCTGAGGTCGCATTTGTAGATCCGTATCCAAAAATATCAGGCATCACTTCACTGAACAACGGGAAGTAAGGTAGCAAATTCTTCAGTTTTTTAGCAAACCCGGGACAATGAAAACCATTTACGTCGTGAGACTCGGTTTCATTTTGCAATTCCGAAAGGCAGTTCTTATATAATTGATCAGCCCATTTCCAGATATTTGTTGCAGTCAAGTAATCGTCGTCCATACTTCTTTCAGGTGGTACTTCTTCCTCGGACGCTGAAGTCTCCGGTATATCAACCTGGTCCGAAACATTTTTACCCGTGATGCAGTCTGTTAACTCGGACCTCGCTATATCCGCTAAGGTCCCACAGCCTTGATTTTGACTCAAGGACAGCGTCAGGATTGCCTTAGCAATTTTTTCAAATTCATTGAAAGTATTCTGCCTTCGTAACATTCCGACCGAACGCAGGAACATTTTTCTCACTCTCGACGGCTTACCAGTGAAGCATTTCCATCTCGCAACGATATTCATAAAATGGCAAATATCCAGCCGTAGTAGACAACGCGGAATAGTGGTATTTTTTCCGCATACAAGGTCCCAACATGTATTTAAATACATTTTCAATGACGGTTGCAAAGCACAGGCCCTACTAACCGCGCCGAGCAAAGCCTTATCAAAGTCGGTGACTACTTCTTTGGGACCTGGAAATGAAGGTCTGTGTAATGCTCCCTGGCGCAGAAACTCATCAATCAAAAATAATATCACGTTCGAGTTTTGAACAGAGGATAGGCCTTGGAACAGGGGCACCGTCTTATTGCCAACTTGCCCAACGGCTAGATATAAATATAAATGAGGGCATAATTTCCCATTCGGTAACTCAATCTTCTTGATGACAGATCCAGTTGCGTCTATGTATAAAATATCTGAAAATTTGTCAAAAATTGCCATCTGGTCTGTGGTCCAGTAGTGAACAAAGATGGGGTCCAACCCAATCGATCGGATAGCACCTTCGAACTTAGAATCATACTTCATAGCTCTAAGATTCATGAATATATCGTTTGTAGGAAGACCAAGTTCTTTGTCCATCTGTTGCTGCTTCAACTTCTTTATCGTATTATTACGGGGTAAATGTGCAGGTTCGGGATCTCCTACGTTTTTTATTAGTTCGTTGGCTCTTTTACGCCGCCACATGCATGCTTGCATATTCCCTTCGACTATTTCTTTTCCAACTTCTTCTCTCAACTCGCCGTTCAATTGTCGTTTTTTGGTATGTCGTACGTCCAGATCGAAATTATAAACCATGCACTCCATGATTATCTTTCCACTTTCTATCGGAGCGTGAACAATCTTCCCTTCAAATGTACAACCGCATTCAGAACATCCAGCGGATACTGTAGCAAAGAAACCGCTGACTGTCATGTTGACTGACTTTGAAAGCTAACGCACACGGTATTTCAGTTTTTTTATATATTGCGGCGTATAAGAGATTCGTCCAAGAACGTCGTTTTAATTTATATACTATGCGCTGTCGACGATCTTTCAATCTGTAGTGCACTTCTTCGGGAGCCATCTTGTCCCACACGTCAGCCACGTCAATAGTAAATTCGGTCTTGGTAGCATTATTGACAGAATCATCAGCGCTGCAGTTCGCCAGAGAAGCATTCAGCTCTACATCTATGTTGCGCTCGCGTAGTAGGTCCGCATAGATACTGTAGCGATTTAATTTCAGTACCGTATATATATTTTTGGGTGTCATTTTGAGGACAGGATCAGGACCAATCGCCTCTGAAATTTGATCAAAGATTTTTGTTGTCGGAATAACAACCTTTCCATCAGATGTTATTACATCTCGGAATTCCGGGAGCTGTAAAAGGATCTTTAGGTAAGCGATTTTTGGTGGATCAGGTGGAGTCGGTGGTTTGTGTGAACTTTTCGGGACCATAATACTGCTGTTTTGGCAACGCTCGCGAAGGAAATGTGTCGTATGATATCTGTCTATTTCATGAGAGACCAGTGTCGCTCACGAGACGCGCTACCTCGATGAGTCCCCCCACTACGACCGCTCTCCCACTACGACTACCTATCGAGGGAACGCATCCCCACCACAGGCCGAAAAAATGTTTTTTGCTATATCCGAGCAACGCTTTGCACAGCGGGGAGGATGGAGGAAGCACTGTTGATAATTCTCGTAAAACAATAATATCGTGTTCTAACCTTTGAATATTATTAATACTGGAATTTTGTATTTATAATAAGATGTGATTATTTTATCCAATTTAGACTACAGGAATTGAAAAAAAAGATCAATCCCGTTGAACGAAACGTGGAACGCTTCAATCAAAATCTATAAATTTCTATAGTGGACATTTATTTTTTATTTTTATCATCCTCAATAATCCGCTTTTTTTTTACTACAATTAAACTCAAATAAGAGTTTTAAATTGAATTTGAATGATGGGATGTTCTCTGAATTTGTATTGATCAATACGCCATCGAACGTTGTATTATCGACACGCGATTAATCCGACCATTATCATTATCTGATATCTGTGCAATCAGATACGCAAGGATATAGGTTTGAAAAAAGTACATTTAACCTGGAAGTTGGAGCTGATACTACATAGTTTACTCGACATACCGAGTAGCCTACGACTCATGTAAAAATGTATACACATGAATAGAGTAAATTCTACTGACTACACAATGTAATGGAATAAGAGCCCATACTACATTATGTCTAAAAAATCGCCCTGATATAACACTAATTCCATCGTCGTTCTTTCTTGTTTTTACTGTTGCGGGGGGGGGGGGGGGGGGGGGGGACCGTCTCAATTTCGAATGGCAACCAAATCTAGCTTATGCTTATGTCCGCTATTTTGAATTTACGTTTTTTCTTGAATAACTCAGCCATTTCCAATTGTAGCGAAAATCCTATAGACAATACTTGTTGAAAAGTCGATTTTCTACAACTTTGGTCTTCACTATTTTTTTTTTAAAAGATCAGTATTCTTCAAATTGAACCTGAAAAAAGCGACGAAGTAAAACTATTGCATTATCTTGTTTATTTTTAACTCCAGGGCATGAATGAAGTGTAGGAAAATGAATTTCCGACAGTTTTGGTCATTAAAAAAGAATTGATTAAATATTACTAAGTTAGTACTCATTAAATTAATTATATGATGAATTTCTATTTAAAGACCATAATTGACAAAAATTTGCTTCCCTATAAGTTTGTTCATTTCCTTTTGAGCTCTAAAGTTCAAAATAAACATTTTATAATTTTTTACTATCTTGTATTTTGGAAAGCGTGGTTCCGACAGAAAATCTTCTGGAAGCAAAGTAGCTCAGCATCACCGGCACAATTGAGCACAATCGAATAATTCAAACTTTTTGCCTTTCGAGAAATTTTATAATTTTTTACTTTCTTGTATTTTGGAAAGCGTGGCTGCGACAGAAAACGTTCCGCAAGTAAAGTTGCTTAACATCGCCGGCAAAATCGAGCACAATAGTTGAAACTGAACTTGTTACGTTTCGAGAAATTTTATAATTTTTGACTTTCTTGTATTTTGGAAAGCGTGGTTCCGACAGAAAATGTTCCGCAAGCAAAGTAGCTCAGCATCACCGGCACAATCGAGCACAATCGTTCAATTTAAACTTTTTGCGTTCCGAGAAATTTTATAATTTTTGACTTTCTTGTATTTTGGAAAAAGGGGTTCTGACAAAAAATGTTTAGAAGACAAAGTTGCTCAGCGTTGCCAGCACAATCCTGCACAGTTGTGAAAGTTAGACTTTTCTAAATTTTTCAATTTTCTTATTAACGAAGTGCCACAAAACTGTTTTTGTTAATTTTTTGAAGGCGGTTCGAGTTATCGACCCCTGGTTTTCGGCACAAAGTCCTAGAAACAGAGCTCAACCTGGCACCATCATTTGTTTTAAACAATTTTCACAAGGCGAAGCTGATGCCATTTTTTCAAATTCGAATATATCAAAATTCTCTGCACTTACAGAAAATTTTCTGGCGGCACAACAATCAGTGCACGTTTATCTACTCAGCACAATCATTATATTTAAACTTGTCGTTAATGGCTCAGCTAGTCGAAAAAACATTTTTTGACGATATCTCGTTGGTTTTTTGAGATATTGACCATTGATTTACGGCACAAGGCAGCACACGCATAGCACAACTCAGCACAGTAATCCTTTTTAAACAATTTAAACATTGCTCAGCTAAGTTCACGCACATGACGCTAAACGTTGAGAGAATTTTATGAATCTGGAGAAAAGTGTGACTGGATGGGTTATCATTACAACCTCCAGCTTGACGAAATGTACCGAAGTATTTCTAAAGCGGGCAGATCGAAAATGAACATAGAAATATATTAATGGATGAAATCACGATTGCACAGATTCGACAAAAGAATCTGAAAATGACGAAGAATTCGGGAAATCATGATCTGATGTACGTATCACGGGAGAAAAATTATGAAGAAGATGTTCATATTTGACAAAATATTGTAGAAGCATCGAGAAGAGAAGCATGGAACAGCAATTGAGACGCATGGGAACACCAATTGAAATTAGTCATTTAAAACTTCTTTACATTACAAGTAACACTATTTTACGTTCGGTTGCTTCAAACCGATCTAACCTTGAGCGGATCCTGGTTTATTCGACCAGTCAAGACGTGAGGAAAATTGCAATTATTCGTGAGATACGTTACGATATCGATAGTCGACTGCAGAGTGACTCTCAAACCTTCTGCAGTCTGCGAAGTCAAAAACAAATCTTTCGACAGCAAATCGTTTTCAACATTTTTTTCCCACGCATCTAGTTTCTCAAGAGACTCTTCCCAAATCTGTAAAATAATTATTAACTTTATATGCACCATGTCAAACAAAATACCACACAAAGTAATTCCAGCTATGTGTATGACCTTGAAATCGATATTGCCCGGCTGCAGTCCTTCGATAGACCGTTTGCGATTGAGCGCGTCGAACATTCTATTCATCCACTCACAGAAAGATGCAGTTTCTTCGCAATTTTTTAATTCTGGAACGTATCCTTTAAAGAATCGGAGTCCGTATGCGACAGTGTTGCTGAAAACCTACGTGAATGGCGTGATTATTTAGATGCATTCATCGATAAATAAATGTCCGTTGATAATCACAAATTGGAAATGAACCTGATTAATATACCTGAACAGCCAATCGTACCCTCATTTTTAACGAATTGTTAAGCACGATGTGGTCCGAGGTCAACTTAGGGCACATAAGAACCTGATCAGGGCCGGAGAATTCTCTATCCTTTTTATGCAGAATCTCGATATCGTTCCATTGGATGGGAGTTTCTGTCGGACTCGTCTATATCACAGGAAAAAAAATCACAATCGAATAAACAGAATCGAATACATCGTGCAAAATTGTGCGCAGGAGATACTTGCATATTGTTTCTTTATGAAACACACCGACACACACATATTGCTTCTTATGACACACACCGACACACACATCCGGACATTGTTTCTACATGCCATTTTTAAACTTTTACACATGATTAAGTACCTTAGCACGAAAATACCGGAACTTTCTCAATGAGAAATCTGAAACGAATAAAATCTCCAGCAAAGATAAGTTGTACAAACCTGTAAAACCTTGTTGCTGTACAGCCGATTGCGAATCGTTTTCATTAGGTGCGGAGTATCGGAGAATACAAAAACTCGACGGCCTTCAATCGTGGGGTGTTTAAAGTAATTGCGTAAACCCTTTCTCCGTTCGCTGACGCCCATCTCACTCCAAAATTTCCGAGTAGTGAGCGCTCCGTCAGTCACAACTCCGTGCACTTTGGCGCCCACGTTTTCAAATAACACGATCGCCTTCACGATTAGTTTAGCCAGAACATCACCCTTGACAGATCCTCGCGAGGCAAATACAGCTATCGGCTGCGAGTATTCATCGACCAATGGATGGAACATTATTACTAAACCGTGATTAGCCTTCTCGTTGAAATTAGAAGCCTGTTCGCCATCTTCGCCATAATCAATCAATCCTTTATACGAGAGAGTTTTTGTGTTAACATTGACACTTTCCCTTGTTGCAATTTCGTCGATTAGCAAAATTCCGTGTTATTTAATGTCATCGTTTTTGCAAGAGATGATTTCAGAACCTCAAAGAATCGAGGGTCGAAACCGCATGTCGTGTCAATGTTGGAAAGGTATCTGCAAAACGATAAGTATTTATACAGTGTCTGTAACTTCGATAACCAATGTCATGCGCAGGTAAGTTTATTTATAGTATTTTTTAGATGCTTACTGAATAATTTTCTATGTTGAACTATAAACCATTAATTGTAGATACACAATGAAATTGTAGAATCGTGAGTACACTGTTTTAAATATATTATTGTATCTATTTGTTGTGAAATTGTTTATAAAATTGAAAAAATATAATTGTAAATATTCATTTTTTAATATGTATTGTGACGAGATTTTTCGCCGCTCTTGTTCACCCGGAGAAGTTCCCAAGAGTTAACCTGGTGCACAATGATTCGGCAACCCGCGATGCAATCTGCAGCTTACAAAAGCTATCGCGAAATTTTGTTGGGCGCCTGGCGTGATAAACACGCCTCGAATCTTTACCTTCGTAATTCCTCGGCTGTCCTTCTCTATGCCAGGTAGCTCAGTACCGCGGAGAGGGGGTGGATAGTTTTGCGGAGAGAGAGAACGGATACTCGATACGATACAGAATTTAACAAAATAAAATAAAATAATATATTCAAAAAATCGAAGAGATACAAAACAAAAAGAGAAAGAAACCGATACTCAATTCGCCTCCCGCGATTCCACAAACAAAATAGAAAGAAAATCAAATCTTAACTAGACCTTAAATCTACGTGCGCTAGTCGCGTTCCTCGTCTCAACGAGATCAACAAAACAAAAATCAAAATACAGAAAATCGACAACGATACGAACACGCTACTCATGATCGTCCTTTCCTTAATTATAAATATCGGCGCTATTCGCCAAACCCAAACGGAATTATCGCGCTAATCGCAAAACATACCCTATAAGTAACTCGACAGTAATTCTTACTGAACAACTTAAATCGAAGCGATTAATCGCGACGCATCCGAAACTTCACTATCTTCCGAAATAAATCAAACAAGGAAACTAGAAATAATAACCCAGCCAAACGGACCGGTCACACTTAGCGATACGCGACCTACACGAGAGGTGACACTTTCTGAACACGCGAACGCGACTTGACCCTGTGCAGCGGAATTTGGGCTGCTCGCAAATAACGAAACGAATGACTCTACTCAACATGTACAATAGCCAAAATTGACTCGATACGTTATCGCAGAAAAAAAATCAAGCTCCGGCCACCAACCAAGGAAATCGGCAAACGAATTTCGAGTATCGTTTGACGCAGTTCAACATGGCCAACCGTTACCCGGTGCGCCGACCTAAACCGTTCTCGAAATTTGTCCGCAAAGAAGCAATAGCGCTTACCGCAATGAATCCAGACCAGAAAAATCTCCGTCACGATAATTGGACAATAGTCCCGTCTTCCGCGAATCCCAAAATTTTAACACCAATCGCTCAACTCTCTCAAGAACCCAAAAAACTATCTTTACAAAATTTTCGCCGCCTTCGCTAGATTCAGCATCAGGACGCAAGTGCCCTGCTCCGTCACGCCGAGCCAAAATTCAAACCGCGGCGTTGTCGTTTCCGAAATTTGACGTATCTTATTGGGTATCGAATTACGCGACTCTTAAATTCTAGCTTATTGCTAACGTCGGTTTCCGCTGTCGCGGCTCGCAGATTGGTCGTTGGACTCTCCGGTGTTCAGTCCTCGTCAGTGGCGTAGAGGCAGCACGATCGTTGGCATGACGGTGTATCGCGAGGAAGGCAAGCTACGGTTCGCTGGCCAACAGCGGGAATCTCGTCCGCCTTGGTTTCCCTCGCGGCAGAGCTCGGCGTTGGCGCTCCCTCCGTAGCCTCGTGTGAGACCCTTCGCTCGAGGTGTATCCTCCGTTGAGGTCTCTCCTTACGGCCGGTTCTACACTCTCGAATTCGTCGTCTATTTCCCTGGTTGGTGTCGCAAATACTCAAAACAAAATCAAACAATAAGACCCTGTAATACTCCATTCGCTAGCCTGTAAAGGGTCCCCTCTCAGGGTTTCGGATGCGTGACCCTTGTCCTCGCGCTCTTTACGAATTAGATAATCCCTTGTTAGAGTCCCGCCTAAGGTTCGGGGAGCCACTTGTAACGAGCATCAAAAAAAATGCCACGTTACAGTATATAAAAAACGAATTCGATTATTTTTATTTCAGGTACCTTCGGACTGTTCGGACATCGGGTAGTGGCAAAATCTCGTTCTTGCGCAAAAAGTTGTAGCTTGTGGGCGATCGCATGTGCAAGAGCATGCAGAGTAAGATCCATTCTTATGAATATCGCCTCCCTCTTGAATCTTCACATTTCGCGGCAGTGACAATTTCTCGTAGAGCGTGCATTTGATTTTCAGGTACTTTTCGTGATTCTAAGTACTGATCCAAAGATTTTGCACTTTCTGCTACCTCTTTTTGGCACTCATCGATGGTCGATTTAAGATTTGAAATCTTGGTTTTTGCGCGCAATGCAGTTTTTCTGGTAGCATAATACTTTTTCTGCAGCTTTGTTAGAAGCCTCGTATGCTCGGGGGATACATTTGAACAGATTTTTTTTGTGACTCCACTACGCTTATCAATTCGTCGAGACCTTGCAATTGTCGATTTCCGTGCTGTTTGAAAAGCTGGGCAAACTGATGTAGACCAGAGCAGTGATTATTTGACATGCCGCCACGTTCTACTCGACTCTTGATATACTGCACTACCAGCATTCCGATTCTGTTGATCAGAAAGCTTTGGGCCGGGACGAATGTTGAAACCACTTACAAAGACTAATAAATCTTCCAATCCTCGAGCCGAATGTGTAAGAGTCAGATCAACCTTGAGATCTTTTTCTTCCGCTGGTTTTCCCAAAACATTTATTTGTATCGTCATGTCACTATTAACTATCACCTCTTTAAGTACAAACTTTATCAGTCGGTCTCCGATCTTGGTGAATTTGGTCATAGAATATACTACAAATGTCGTACCCTCGTGAGTTAAGGTTTGCTTATTCCACCCAGGGGGCATTGATATATCCGACATAATCAATTCTTGAAGTGTTATTGGAGGTTTCGGCCCAACCAAATTTTCAAGATCCACATTTTGCGACACAGCATCGATAATTTTTCTGGATTCCACAATACTTTTTACAAGATATATTTTTTCAGGTACCATCTCCGACGACACAGCACAGCTTTCAGCACCTGCATTGCTATGGGTCAACATCTCGACCTCAGGAACAATTAGTTCCATCCAAGGAAATATAGATGGTACAGAACCTTTTTGTAGCCGAGGAACTTTGTATTGTGTCTGTAAGAACAAATAATATAATCTTAAATTAAGTTGAGACTTATGTATTACATATAATTACGAATTATCAATAAAATAAAAATGAAAATAATTATAATTAACAAGAATAGAGATTTCATAAATAATTATTAAAGATATTTGACCTACGACACCGAGCACAAACCCATCGGGAGCCACGTGCTTCCGCTGCCACAATATTTCCTTGGGAAGAAAATTTTTTTCGCATACCGATTGCCTTGCCTTTATGTCAGTGCACGAAGGCTTAATGACTATTCTCCAAAGCTTTTGGATTCTGAATTCCTTGGAAGCGTGAAAAGATGACATTTTTCCCGGTTTGGACGGTATCCTGATGTACACCCGATTATAATACACGTAGGCACGTTGCTAAATAATTATCACATCACATATATCACATATATCTTTCCCACAATAGATATATTTCGTTATATTTCGCTTCAAACACGCACTCGACACAATTACGATTAATATTATAAGATAATAATAATGTTTCTTGTAAAAAATAATCGAAGCGTAAGTGGCGTAAGTACAACGCGTTACGACGTTTGCGTCATCCGATGTTTTTTTTCGTGGGCTGGCTTCGCTAGTGCGGAGTGTTGGGGGGCGAGAGAGAGCGGAGCGCGGAAACACGCTAACGTCACGCAATACGAACTAAATTTAGCGACTATAAGGGGACACAGCTCTCTTATAAGAATTCATAGGAGTGCCAGGGGACTGCTTACCATCCAAACCTCATCGATGTAACATTATGCTGTTGATGCCAATATGTAATACCGTATATTCCCTAGAGACCATTGTAACATGGGACCGGAATCTCCGTATGTTTTTTTGCTTATAACTATTCCCTGACATTAATACCAACTAACCAAACTCCAAATGTGAGAATTCTGTAACTAAATCATTCAAGAAAACTGCCTAACCATTTAAATATCCCTAGATCAAGTATAACAACAAATATCATTGAACAAGAGTCTACAAACCGTATGACAGAATCCTCACATTACAGGAGACTATGATATTATTATTTTATAATTACAATTTACTGATACTATTATATCCAAATACTATACAACACGTAGCTGCAAACAGGGAGTTTAGCGCCACATTATAGGCAATCTACGCTACACCTTACATCTCAGGAGATAGATAAGACTGTAATGCAAAAGACATAAGCATGTAATATCAAATCAACAGCATTACTCTAATAACCTATAGAGGCCAAGGACTGTGAAACCTCCAACAACGTAAATACAAATTATCCAACATGATTTAGAGAATCCCTTTCGAAGCGCCGTATTGTAGGCAAGCGCCCAAACCTTGGAGGTAACGTAGACCTCTATTGCAGAACCGTACAGAACGCCACCTGAAGAGTGTATCAGTAACGCAATAACAAAACCACCGAAGGTAAACTCACTCACGGGATGATTCTGTAGGGCCAAGCAATCAAAAGGCAACCTAGGAAAATAATGATGAATGAACTATTATTAAACTATCAAAATCAAAACATCTACATTATTTTTGGGAGACGAAATATAATCATGGTCTAGAATGAATTATCTTTGTACTTCGATAAAATATATCAAATATTATATTATGAAACGCTCTTGTACTGCACCTAAACATTGAGCAAGCAAATTGATCAATTATCTTCTATACAGGGTGGTCCATTTAACTCTGGCATCCCGAATAACTTGGTTATTACCGATTGTACAGAAAATTACTCAGTAGGTAAGTTGTTGCATTTGAAGGGGGAAAATGAGTTTTGGAGGTGAATGTCATCTGAAGGTCATATCTTCTAAGATTTCGGTGGTCGCGATGTTTGTTCAAATGGGATTACATATTTTCTTGCTCACTGTGAGAAAGCTGACGTTAAAACGCGTCCAACCATGTGCAACAACATGACCTTCAAATGACCTTCGGCCCCAAAATTCATGATTGAATGATGGAAATGGAAATTCAAGGAGAATGAATTGTATGGGGTCGTTTAATATTTCTTTCGCATAGTTTATTTTATCAAATGCTCAAAATGTTGTCCATTGACCTGAATACACTTGTCAATACGCATAATGAAGGATTGCCTAGCTCTACTTATCATTACCGGAGTAATACTTGCACACACATTGATGATACGTTCCTTTATCCGTGTTGTTGGGACGTCGTCTCGGTACACAATGTCCTCGATCATTCCCCAGAGAAAGAAATCGAGAGGTGTCAAGTCAGGAGAACGGGCGGGCCAACAAACTCGTGCTCCTCGACCAATCCATTTTCCGGGAAATTTTCGGTTTAGTACAGCACGTGATATGTGTGCAAAATGTGCTGGGCAACCATCGTGTTGATACCACATCAGTTGACGATCTTCTAATGGGATATCCTCTAATAATTCCGGTAACTGGTCAGTTAACATGTCAGCGTATTTTTGTCCATTCAGATTCCCGTCAATGAAAAATGGACCGATAATTCGATCGTTCCATATGCCACACCACACATTTACACTTCATGGACGCTGATGAACGACTGTTCGAAGCCATCTCGGATTTTGTTCCGACCAATAATGCATATTGTGCGTATTTACCTCGCCATGGTTTGTGAAAGTTGACTCATCACTAAATAAAACGTTTTCGAAGAAACGTTCATCGGCCTGTAATTGCCCTTGTGCCCAACGACAAAAATTGATTCGATTTTGAAAATCCTGTTCTTCAAGGTCCTGATGCATTGAAATGTGGTATGGGTGGAACTTATGACGTTTTAGTATTCGTAGAATACTAGATTTGGAAATACCAGGATATCTGGCAATTTGTCGCGAACTTACATGTGGATCCACTCTTACGGCTGCCAAAACAGCGATTTCTGCTCCTTCGTGAGTTTAGAGTTTTAACGCCATTTCTTTCAGCTGTTTGAACACTACCTGTTTCGCGAAATAATTTGATTACGTTGTCCATAGTACTACGAACCGGGAGTACTCTGTCTGGATACTTTGCTGCATAGAGCGTACATGCTTGTACTGAACTTTACCCCGCTTCGCCATAACAGAACACCATATCAATTTTTTCTAATTGCGTGAAATTTTTTACAAATAAGTCTACAATGTATGTAGAGGGTTTCACAGTAAGTACTCTCAAGCATTCCGAATTGGACTGGATAAATCAAACGAACATCATCCATGATCAAAAATGTCAGAACCTAGTCTCATACAACCTACGATGTTTGTAAACATTACTGAGTAGTAAAGTATTCGATCACTACGGTTGTTTGATCAGGCCCTTTTTTGAGCATTTTGAGCATTTAATAAAATAAACTACGCGAAAGAAATATTAAACGACCCCATACAATTCATTCTCCTTGAATTCCCATTTCCATCATTCAATCATGAATTTTGGGGCCGAAGATCATTTGAAGGTCATGTCGTTGCACATGGTTGGACGCGTTTTAATGTCAGCTTTCTCACACTGAGCAAGAAAATATGTAATCCCGTTTGAAAAAACATCGCGACCACTGAAACTCAGAAGAAATTACCTTCAGATGACATTCACCTCCAAAACTCATTTTCCCCCTTCAAATGCAACCACTTATTTATTGAGTAATTTTCTGTACAATCGGTAATAACCAAGTTATTCGGGATGCCAGAGTTAAATGGACCACCCTGTATAATCCATCATTATATTCTTTAGCACACTATAACATTTCGCTTTCTCCATTTCTCACTGTCACCTGTTTGAATGTTTGACAATTGACTTTTCTTCACAGGTCAACCCTTTATATAACCTCGGTTGTGATCATCTCTGGTTCCCAATGTTCCCGCGTTGCCAAAGTGATGTTTTGATGTTTGAACTCGCGACCACGAGATAACCCTACTGTTGTTTATTGTTTTTCTATCCTTCGCAAAATCTAACCGCCCAGTTCTTTTGCTATGGCTTGATTTGAAATTTTTCCATTTGCACTTGAAAGTGTTTTTCTGAATTGGAAGCGTAGGACGTTTGCAATATCTAAGTTTTATACATTTCAAACATATTTACATGAAATTTTCCGTGCTCTACGCCAGTCACAGGATTCTCTAAGACAAGTGAAGCTTGTGCTATTCTTTCTTTATTCGATAGGGACCTTCGTAGAGGGCAAAAAACTTCCCTATTTTCTTATTTTGATAACACAGGTCCACAAAAAAAAGTGGTCTGTGCTGGGTGTTCGACAAAAATTTTCCGACGTATGTTTACCGCTGAATACGAATCTGAAGTCAAAATTGGGGGTCAAACTGCAAAAAACGGAGAAAAATCAAAGAAACCGATAAAATCTCCGATCTAATAATTTTTTTCCACATGATAATTACAATCTTATAATTTCCGTCGTTTGCTGGCACTTTTCTCTTCAAATGACCTGTGCAACGGATTTCTGCTATGCTTTTTTCCTCTCTGTTCAGTTTCTCTTTGTAGCATCCAGCAGTGATCTGCAAACATATTACTCCCCACTGCCCCTGAAATCGCCGTTCAAATTCTTTGAGATCTTGATGAAATCTCTCTCCTTGCTCTTCACTAAAGTCTCTGTTGTTCTCTGAAAAGTGGTTGAGATGCGAATCAAGAAAGTGAAGTTTTAAATTCATCAGGCAACCTGAACGCTGAAGGTTTGCGATCATATTGGCCACAATATTTTCGTAATCAGCATCCTTGGTGTTACGTAAAAATTTGGTACACACTTCGATAAAAGACTTCAACGACACAATAACTGGCAAGTAATCATATTTGCCAATCACTGATGGATACTACAGAGAGAAACAAAGCAGAAACTGCAATTTCATCATAACATACTGAAAACACTTCTAGATCATGGATTTTATCGGTTTTTTTATTTTTCTCCGTTTTTGCAGTTTGACCCCAGATTTTTGACTTCAGATTCGTCTGTGTAATCTGATGCGTTGAGAGCTTTTACTAACACTAGATGGCCTATGTCGAAATGTGACATCTGGCGTGCTGCGTCATATCAAACGGCTCTCCTTTTTCCTTTTCCGTTTATATTTCTTTTCGCAATCTCTAACTTTGAATTTAGTGGAATATTTTCCTTTTTTATCATTAGCCAATTTTCCTTGATTCTAGTAGGTTTTTGATTTAGTTGCAGCTCGCAAGGTGCGTATTCTGTGGTATTGTGCTTAATTTCATTCATGCACGTTTCTATTACCCCTAGCCATTTGATCCAATCAGTGTGCTTGTTTGTTAAAAATATTCTGAAAAATCTACCGATTTCTCTATTTACTCTTTTTACAATGTTCTCTTGCGGGTGTCTTATCGACGAAAATACGGGAATTATCCCTTCCTGTTTTAACTTATTCAACCAGTGTCTAAGTGAACTGCGTCTCGTGATCAAACTGTAACTTGCTGTGTTTTCCCTAATTCAGGAATATACTTTTCAAAAATGCATCGGATGGTGGACTGCGCATTGGCGATACGCATCGGGTATAGTTCAACATATTCACTAAAAGCATCTATTGTAACCAATCAACCACGGTAATTGCCTTGACTGGCCGGTAACGGTCCGAAAAAATCAATCCATACTAGGTCTCCGACTCCCTCCGGTACTATTGTCTGCATATTAGCAAGTAGTATGGGGGCACTTTGGGGCGTCACAACAAACCCCCCTCCCACCCCTCTCTGGCCCCAGCCCCTCGCCTAGGAGTGACTTTGGGGCGCGTTCCCCTTCCCCCGCCACCCCTCGCCTAGGAGTGACTTTGGGACGCGTTCCCCTTCCCCGTCGCCCCTCGCATAGGAGCGGATTTTGGGACGCATACCCCTTCCCCCGCCGCCCCTCGCCTAGGAGTGGATTTTGGGACGCATACCCCTTCCCCCGCCGCCCCTCACCTAGGAGCGGATTTTGGGACGCGTACCCCTTCGCCCGTCGCCCCTCGCCTAGGAGTGACTTTGGGGCGCATACCCCTTCCCCACGCCACCCCGTTACCAAGGAGTGGATTTTGGGACATCATTCCTGTTCCCCGTCACCCCTTGCCTACGAGCGATTTTCGCCTAGAGGCTTCTATGGCCCGTCAACCCTTTCCCCGCTACCCCCTTGACCAGAAGCGATTTTCGGGTGTTGTTCCCCTACCCCGCGACCCCTGACCAGCAAAACTGATTCCGGACTCTATGCGAAGGCTGTCAGTATTTACCTTAAGGCTTGCTTATACTTGGAAAATGTAGACATGCTTTTCTAATGTTAAACTATGGTCGTACTTAGATATATATATATATATATATATATATATATATATATATTGTTACACTTTTTGGTGTAACGAATAAAACGAGGGTAAGAAGCTTAGTTAGGTGAGCAATTAAAAGGCGCTAAATGAGAAATATGCTTTGAGTAAAATGTATTTGGGGTAAAGAACGTGTTATCAGCTCAAAGTCTGAAACAGATCTGTTTTTACAATAATAGCGGTTGACGCAGCAACCTTATTCATTTGATGACATAAGAAGACTTAGTTTTCTTGCGTCACATGCCGACTACTAGATCATTAGAAAAGGGGGTAAAGCGGGTGATTTTACCCTTTGTAACACTACTCCCCCCTGAGGAAAAGAGTCGTCCCGACTCGAACAAATTAAAACAATAACGATCTTGATCTAGCATACGACGCTTGAAGGTGAGTCGGAGCTGTGGCTCTAAAAATTCAAAGACTCCCTTTCTGCTATCTGGCATTTGCCCACAGTCTCAAGGTAAACCACAGAAAACCTTGAGCAGATAGTCAAGCATTGAACTGAATTTTCAAAATTTTATGTGCCGTGTTTTCACAAAGGTCAGTGTAAAAAGTGTGTAGTGTATAGCTTCGTGTAAAATCCAAAGGAGCGGCCAGTTTCCAAATTCCGGAAATCAGGAAAATCCAAATTTGGTCAAAATGATCCGGGAAAAGGACCACGGAAACAGGAGAGGTTCCAACAGAAGTCTAAATCGACGGTGGCCTTAGGAGGTTTTTAGGGCTTCTTCTCAACCTTCGGGAACGAGGGAGAGGAAAGGAGGCGAGCCGGTCCCGAATTCTTTCGGAAACTGCACACCCTAGATTGGGAGGACAAACGTGAGTGAAGGCAGACCAATCCGAATTCGCTAAGCGAATTTGAGAAAAGCACGGATCGTATAAATTTTATTATTTTTAAAAGAGAAAATAAACGATCTTATCTGGATTATCGTTGAGTGTTTCTTTAAAATCGGGGCCTTCAGTCATCCTCAAATACCAGGAGAAGGTAAAGGAAAATCAGGTTACGTCATAAAACAACCTGAAAAAGTGCTGACAAAAACTGACACATGGGTTAGAAAAATGTGAAAATCAAATAATCGCTTATCGACCATGAAAAATAACAATCGCGGCTCTGTTCATGTTTTTAATAAAGCGAAGCCTATTCGTCTCAAAGTTCGATTGGTGAAGAAAAGCTTCTAGAAGGAAACAAAATCGACAAGAAAAACAAAAGAGTTAATGTAACAATTAGTTCAAATCAAACAACCCAGATCTATGAAACCTTTCAAACATCATGGACATGTCAACAAATCACAACAACATCAATGCCGGAGTTTTGGCCGGGTCAATCAATTTTGAGGGACTGAATAAATTAACTGAGTTAAAAGTGGAAGAATTCTTCAATAAAGAGTGGATCAAAATGTCATGTGGCAATTTGCATGCGTTTAAAGAAGAAGGCAAAGCAGGATTCGTCTGCGGGGGTTGTCGGACGTGAGTTTCTTCCCCCCTTTTTTTTTTTTTATATATTTATATATTTATTTAATAATTTTTTTTTTTTTTTTAGAGGAGTTCCCGCTAAGGAAGTGATCCTACACGTCACACATAGGGGTGTAGGAGCGGAATGCAGCCGATGCCATTTCTCTCTTTGTAATATTATTAAATCTACTTCCGGCTGTAACCAATGTCAAGCGGTAAAAACTGCTTTAATTAAAATTTTCGAAATCAGTTATCTTTTTTACGGTATTTAATAAAATTCAATAAAGCCCCTTGTTTTGTTATTATCCACCTGTACTTGGCGGAGTCTGCTCGCTCCAAAATATTGTTTTCGCATGGCCTCCACCTCGAGAGCTTTGGCCATTGCCTCTCGTAAGGAAGTTAAACCCGACGTTCCAACGGCCATTTTAACTTCCGGGTCGTTAATAGCGTTTAAAAAAGCTTGTGTCGCTAAAATATTACGTGACGGTTCGTGGTCTGGCAAAGCTATTCGCGACAGTCGCTCTATGTCTTGTCCGAGAGAGGCAAGGTCTTCGTCTCGTCCTTGTCTCCTAGTTTGTAATTGAGCAGTATATAATTTTGTCAAATGATCATTACCGTATCTTAATTTCAACGCGGAGCTGAGCTTTTCGAAGTCAGAAATTTCTTCTTCTGACAAAGCTGTCAATACATTCAAAGCTGGCGTTCTAAGACAAGAGGCAAGGCTATGAGCTTTCATGGCGGAGTCCCATTGATTATGTCTAGCAATTGTATTAAATTGTCTTTCATATTCTGCCCACGGAATTTTTCCGTCAAAAATAGGCGGTTTTAACGCACAGATAGGTTTTTCACATGTTTGAGAGGGGACTTGGAATACTCTCTGATTATCTATTTGATTTGATTGTGGGAAATGAGGTTGAGCATTTGATGGTGGCTCGGGAAAGTAGGTCTCGGTTATTATTCTAGGTCTCGAAATCGGAGAACAGTCAAGTTCTCTAATAAAAGGGACAGACCTTGAATCCTGGGGAGCCTGATCCGAAAAGATCTGGCGAGGAGAAGTCCGGGGTATCGGGATAGGAACCATCCTGGGAGTGGGTACCGGGGAAACTCTGGGAGTAGCGACCGGTTCTCCAGACTCCTGAGCTTGATTTTTAGCTTGAAGAGCCGACACTGTGGATTGGAATAGCTCGATGATTTGTGTTTCTGAGCGTGTCTGGGCCTCGCGATCCAGTCGACGCTGTTCTTGTTGTTCCTGTAGAAGATCCATCAGATGCTGCTGATGACGTTCAGCTGCTTCACGTTGTTTCTCTGTGGCTTCCTGTTGAGCCTGAAGAACCTTCAGAAGGTCTAAAGCGGTGACGGTGGGCGTTGAAGGTGTTGTAACAGGGGTCACCGTCGGTGCAGCTTCTGGAGCCGCAAAAATTGGCTCGGGAATTTGTAGGTCTCCTCTCAGTGAGGGGCTATCTCCACAACTTTCCCGGCGGCGTGAGCGGATCGAACGACTGACACTCATCTTCAAATTCGCGCACTGAATTGACTCACGAAAGAAAAGCTTTAAATCCCACTTCTGACACCAGTGTTACACTTTTTGGTGTAACGAATAAAACGAGGGTAAGAAGCTTAGTTAGGTGAGCAATTAAAAGGCGCTAAATGAGAAATATGCTTTGAGTAAAATGTATTTGGGGTAAAGAACGTGTTATCAGCTCAAAGTCTGAAACAGATCTGTTTTTACAATAATAGCGGTTGACGCAGCAACCTTATTCATTTGATGACATAAGAAGACTTAGTTTTCTTGCGTCACATGCCGACTACTAGATCATTAGAAAAGGGGGTAAAGCGGGTGATTTTACCCTTTGTAACAATATATATATATATACTTATACGAGGATGCGGATGGATAAGAAAATGGAAACAAAGACGACACGACGGCGTATACAAATTAAACTTATTACAGATTTATTCAGACATTACGGATACAAATAAATGCAGGTTTATTCAGGTGATACATATACAAATAATATAAGAGTTATCACTAAACGTTTGCTTGTTGCTGGAGCAAGATATTTTTATTCGTCATGGTTATGGCGCCCCACATTACCACTATACCTATAATAATTATAGCAGTCACCAGTAATGTCAGTATCAGCCACGGATAAGGTTGTTCTTCGGACGCGTACAATGACTCAGCTACAACATCAGCGTACGCTTGGCGGTGGGTAACAGCGTTGATCTGCGCCTCTTCGTACGAAAAAATTCTTAGGGTAACACTGACATTGCTTGCCATTTCTTCCCGATTTATTGTGAGTTGTACGCTGCCCTCGGTCGTCATTGGAAAAAGTCTCCACGGGGTTATCCCGATGTTTGTTGGTAGCGACGAAATAATTTGATTAAAGGTTGGCCAAGACTTTGTCCTCGGTTTCGATGGCTTTCTTGATTTCAACAGCGAGGTATGATGGAAACAGACGCGTTATTTCAAGGAGGACAATGCAGAGGTAATTCTCCGCAAAGGCAGTGCTCACTGATGATCTGATGTGTTCCAGAGCAGCGCCGTACTCCTTCTCCGCTATTTGCCTAATACGATGAAGACTCGGTTCCTTATAGGGCGTCAAATTCACTTTCTCTGCTATGTACGCGACGTATGATTTCTTACACACGTTCACCGAATGGCATAAACGTTGAAGCCTCTGCAACCGTTCGTCGACACACACAAATATAGCTTTCAAACCGTTGAAGGTGGATTTCTGTATAACTATGGTGGGTTGATACGGTTTCTGGCGTTTCGCGGGTGACTGGAAGTTCTCGTCCTGGGTTCCGGTGCCTGTGGTGAATGTTTCCTTTTCCTCTGGATCAGTCACTTCGGCATCAGTAGGTACTTTGAATCTGATGGCTCGCTCGCCATGTGCCGTTGACAATTCGATATGGCAGTTACCAAGCTCAATTCGATTAAAGTACCATTGTGCATCGGTGTATCCTTCTATGTCGAGGTATTCAGTAATGTTGTCCAGCTCATCCGCCAGCCTCGACCAGGACGAAGGTGACAATCCCACATCCCCAGATGAGTTGTTGACTAGTTTGATGACCGGCTCAAACTGATCGTCGAACCGTAACTCGAGTCCGATGACTATTTTCTTCGTAAAGGAACTATTCAGGCCGTAAGTTGTCGACAGCACAAGATTTTTTTCAGACTTCTTTAAAGCCCTCGTGAAGGTTTTATAAATTTTATTCGCGTTTCCCATTGGTGCAGAAGATTTTGATGTAGCCATAGTTCACGTGAGGATTCTTTCGTAGTTGTCGCAAGACTGACACACCCTCGCGTCTGGGTTGATTATAAAGGGTGTGATTCCCCCGCCCCTGCTAAACGCTCTTGGTAACGCAACTGAAAAGAGTTAACAGGAATCTAATGTCTCGGATCATGCAGGGGATCCCCACCAGACTGTATTAAACACCTGCCATTGTTTATATCTCGTTTCCGTTTTCACGAGGGGAGTAAAACAGATGCAGTTTATCAAGAGGTGGAATACGCAGACATTATAAGTGACCGAGGTGATATACATAGATATTATAAGAAAGCAAGATGGCGAAGAGGTCTGTCAGTGTGTATAGTGTGGCCACACGCCCTTACGGTATGCTAAAAGTGATCTCTCCGGGGTCTCATCTCGATGTCGCAAGATGAGTCTACGATCTCCAGCGGTCAAAGCTGAAATAGGTTTATATCTCGTGTCCGTTACGGAGGGGCGGTGCAAATAATTGTCGTCTATCGAGGGAAGTATATGTAGTCATTACAAGAGAAGAAAGATGATGAGAAGGGTTGCGGGTGTATACAGTATGGTTCATGTTATGTGAGTAATGTTTGGGCCTTGTGACGGAGGGCAGACTGGTCCCCGCTATTCCGTGGTACACCCTTACGGTATGTTGATTGTTATGACTTAGAGAACAGCGAAGGAATTTCACCGGCTGTCTCATCTCGATGTCGCGAGATGAGTTTACGATCTTCAACGGACAAAGCTGCAATAGGTTTATATCTCGTGTCCGTTACGGGGGATGGCGTGAGTAGTTGCCGTCTATCGAGGGAAGTATATGTAGCCGTTACAAGAGAAGAAAAATAATGAAAAGGGTTGCGGGTGTATACAGTATGGTTCATGTTATGTGAGTAATGTTTGGGCCTTGCGACGGAGGGCAGGTTGGTCCCCGCTATTCCGTGGTACATCCTTACGGTATGTTAATTGTTATGACTTAGAGAACAGCGAAGGTGTTTCACCGGCTGTCTCATTTCGATGTCGCGAGATGAGTTTACGAACTTCAACGGACAAAGCTGCAATAAGTTTATATCTCGTGTCCGTTACGGAGGGTGGCGTAGGTAGTTGCCGTCTATCGAGGGAAGTATATGTAGCCGTTACAAGAGAAGAAAAATAATGAAAAGGGTTGCGGGTGTATACAGTATGGTTCATATTATGTAAGTAATGTTTGGGCCTTGTGACGGAGGGCAGACTGGTCCCCGCTTTTCCGCGGTACACTCTTGCGGTATGCTGATTGTTTTGACTTAGAGAACAGCGAAGGGATTTCACCGGCTGTCTCATTTCAATGTCGCAAGATGATTCTACGATCTTCAACGGACAAAGCTGCAATAGGTTTATATCTCGTGTCCGTTACGGAGGGTGGTGCAGGTAGTTACCGTCTGTCGAGGGAAGTATATGTAGCCGTTACAAGAGAAGAAAGATGATGAGAAGGGTTGCGGGTGTATACAGTATGGTTCATGTTATGTGAGTAATGTTTGGGCCTTGCGCCGGAGGACAGGCTGGACCCCACTTTCCGTGGTACACCCTTACGGTATGCTGATTGTTATGCCTTAGAGAACAGCGAAGGGATCTCACCGGTTGACCCATTTCGATATCGTATCATTCATAGGATGTTACAGTGAATAGGCCGGTTCTCGCTTCACCCCCCCCCCCCCCCCCCCCCCTACACCTGAAAGGGTCAGCGTTTGATATAACTGCGGGGCAGCGAAAGGATACTGAGGGAATCTTATTGCGTGTTTGTCAACGTTCCCGTAAAATTAACGTACTCTCTCTTGCAACCAAAAATCGCAGGTAGATGATACTACGAAGGTTTGGATGCTAGCGCTTGTGCTGTACGTCCTGTATTTGTGTGACATATTCTGATTTTGTGGTCTAGCGATGGATCCTCCGACGCTGACATGTAGTCTGTATTGGGTAGAGGACTGATATCTTGGTCGACGTGGCTTTGGTTTATTTCATTTTGGGTCATAGTAAAATTTCATACACTTAAAGAGCGGTGGGTTAGCGTATTGTATTAGCATTTGGTCTGAACAAAGCGCGACCTACTGAACTTATAAATAGTTGTGCGCTCGGAGATCTTCGCAGTTTGAAAATCGCTTTGCTGAAGAATAGAACCCTATAGTTCGAAATGTGTAAAATCTCCGAACTACGGTACGCTGTGGTAAAGGCGGCTAGTTTAGCCCGCAAGAGCAACGGTGTTCTTCGGTGCGGGCGTCCCGTTTTCCGTCGAGAGGTGTTGTTCCGGATGACACCGGCGGAATTGCTTCGGCAATTGCGGCACCTCCTGGCGGTCTGCGGGGCACGGGCGCTGGCTCTCCTTCATGCCAGCGGAGCATTAAATAATTTTGAGTGTCTCAGTGCGGCCGTGCGGGTGATCCGTAGGCGGGGTGCCTCCCGTTTCGCGATTATTCGTGGGTTGATGGCCGAGTTTGAGGAGCGCACAGGTAAGTTTGAAACGGTGTTTGTGCTACGAGTGGTGTAGGTTTTAATCATTGTGGAATTTAAATAACCGGATATCCGATATGGGGTAGAGAATGAAGAAAAATACAATGTGGAAAGAATTACATCGAGTTTTTCATCCGGTAGAATTAAGATCGATGCTGATGGATACAGCGGAGAACGAGGCTGCCCTCAGCGCGGTCTGTGCGAGATGCGAGGAGATTGATATGCAACGCGGGGTGGACGAGGCGATGGCTGAGGAGGAGGCTGCGCAACCGGTTCGCGATGGTAACCCCAGATGATTTGTCTGTTCGATATGACACCGCATGGAGTATCCGTGTGTAAATATATTGTGCGTGAACGGTATATCAAGTTTTCTATCCGTTAGATTTCTTATCATTGCTAAACGGAACGCCAAAAACCGAAGCATCTCTACAGGAAGCATGTGCGACTTGCGAGAAGCAGGCAGCGCCTGCATGCAATCAACAAGCAGTTGGGTCCGTAGAGAGGGTGAATTCTGCCGAACGGGACGGTAAGTCCAGATAATTTGTATGTTCGATATACCGCACCGCGGAGTACCTGTGTGTAAATACGTCGTGTGTATGCGAGCTGTCTTTCAAGAGGTTGGAAAAAAAAGTCTTCTTTATCGCGTATACTGATAGAAGTTATTGCGTCTGTTGCAGAAATCGATTTATCACAGGCGTCGACCCTAGTGTTGTCGCGCCCGAGACCAATAGAAGCGTTGGATATTCAAGGTATAGGAAAAGTTTTAAAACGGGAAGTAACTAGGGTATTCTGATATGATCTCACGCACAATTTCTTTTCGGGCGGATAATTAGAGCCGGACGTTATTCGCGAGCCAGAAGAAGCAGGGGTAGAAGAAGAAGATGAAGAAGGGGCCGGTTATGAAATATCGCCGATGGATGAGGCTGCGATATTCTCGTGGCAGCTGTCTCCCGAGAGTGGAGTGTTCACACAACTGACATTCACACCGCCTCCGGAAGATGAGGATGATTTTTAAACTGTGGGGTAGTAAACACGCGGGTACTCGACAGTGTGCGTTTCTAGTAAAATCTACGAGATTTGACAATACCTATTGGATTGACGGTTCGTTACTACAGGATTTAGGATGAATTTTGTTTTTGTATGTACAACAGGGATACCCATTGTCAGACGAGATGCTGGCCCATATAGCATTAACGAGGGTGCCAGTACCTCCGGTTTACAGACCGGTGGGGGTAGAGTCAGGATGAATCGCGATAACGATTCTGACGCGACATTAGAGTCCGACGATGACGATGACGAAGACGACGACGACGAGGCAGAGACAGCTTCAGACGTAACATACGAGACGAACGACGACGATGACGACGACGACGAGGCAGAGACAGCTTCAGACGTGACATACGAGACGAACGACGACGATGACGACGACGACGTGCTAGAGACAGCTAACTCTGGAAGCACGGGCAGGGAAACGGAACGGGAGAGTGAAGCTGCGAGTGAGTCTGAGTCAAGTCAGACATCCGAGGACGGGGCTAGTTCACTGGGTAACCGTTTTACGGTTATCGGTGAATCGTCGAAATTTATTCGTAAATTCGCTGTCACCGGGCGCGAATTACGAATAAAGATCGCGGCCCCTGAATCGGGTGTTAATCTAGTGGGGTGGCTGGAGGACGCGTTCAGAGACCTGCATGCGTATGCCGTAGCAACGTGCCGTCGTAACGACTACATAGGTTTCACGTTTAGCGCTGATAGCTTCAGTCAAGGCCCTGCGTGGTTATCGTTCCGTCCGGTGAGGGACTCGCGGTACACTGACCTTTGGAAGCTAGTTTTTAGCGTAGCCCAGAGCGCATCAGAGTTTGGCGTTGACAGTGTCTTTACCGTGACGGTACACAGCATTGGTGTACCGACGGGCCGCGGAAAGCCGAAGCCGATCACGCATGCGGGGGTATTTAAAAAATCCGTCGTGCAGATTATCAACAGCGACGGACTGTGCTTACCTTGCGCCCTCGTTGTAGTCAAGGCTCACGCCGAGAGGGGCCCGGCCCGCAGCGGCGCCCTGCACGAGCATTACGAGATGGTGAGATTTGCTAGGTCAAGCATCCAGCGTGCAGAGGCTCGTAATCTTGTTGCGAGCGCTGGTGTAGAGATTCCGCCAACAGGGTGCACGCTGTATGAAATCGCACAGTTCCAGAACTGTTTGGCACGCGAGGGATTGCTCATCACAGTGTACGAGTTGGGGAGGCTAGGTACCGGCGAAGCGGCATTTTACGACGGAACTGCCGTGGTGAGAGCAACCGAAACAGGCGATGTCAGGCACCGTTTGAATCTGCTGTACTATCCAGACGAACAGCATTATTGTCCGATTGTCAATTTAACCGCGGCGGCAGCAGGGGCCTTCTTTTGTCGACCCTGCAATAGAAAATTTAACAACGGGTACGAACACCGATGCTCTGAAAAGTGCCCACAGTGCCTCGCATCGCCACCGTGCAACAGCGAGTCTCGCGAGATCCAGTGTCCCGATTGCAGGCGCGTGTTTCGCGGTAACGGCTGCCTGGAGTATCACCGCAGGATCGGCTCCTTCAGTCCGCGTCGCTCCGTATGTACAACACTGCATTTATGCCTGGATTGCGGGCGATTCGTAAATCTTTCGAGACGGAATCACATTTGTGAAACTCGTTTTTGCGTCACGTGCCGATGCAACAGACCATACAATCACTGCTGCTACATGACGCCACTAAAAGACGCGACCAGGCCGAAACGTTACATCTTTATTTTCTATTATTTTGAAACGCAGCAATGCGAGACGGTGGACGGTGATGCGACGACGAACATACATGTGCCGAACCTGTGCGTAGCGCACCAAGTGTGTACGCAATGTATCCACGATCACGACATATCGAACGGCTGTTCCGCTTGCGGGCTCGTACGTGAGTTCGTTTTTAGGAGGGATCCGGTGAAGGAGCTGGTAGACTTTGCTACTCGGCCCGTTCACGACTTTGCACGTATCGTATGCATTGCACACAATGCAAAAGGTTTTGACGCGCAATTCATACTGCGGCATATGGTTGAGCAGGCTGGAAATCCGCCGCAGGTCATCTTAAGCGGTAGCAAGATCATTATGCTAGAAACGGGGCACACCCGTTTTCTAGATTCTCTAGCGTATATGCCTATGGCATTATCGGCGCTACCGAAGTCATTTGGTCTACCGGCTGCTTCCGTGAAAGGTGTATTCCCTCACCTTTTCAATACCCCTGAAAACTTTGGTTACGTGGGACCGCTTCCCGCAGCAAAGTTTTACTCTCCGGATACCATGAGTAGCGGTGCGCGAGCAGAGTTTTACTTGTGGTACAACGAGGCTGTAACGAACGATCAAGTGTTTGACTTTGATGCGAAATTGCTGTCGTACTGCCGGTCGGACGTCGATATATTGCGGCGCGCGTGCGTAGCATTCAGGGACGTATTTCTGGAATGCGGCAGAGTGTGTCCCTTTACCGAGAGCATGACAATTGCCTCGGCTTGCTCGGCGGTGTTCCGTAAGAATTTCTTAAAACCAGAGCGAATAGGTATCCTGCCACCGGGCAGCTATCGACTTGCCGACGCCCAGTCTCGCAAGGCTCTGGAATGGCTAGTCCTAAAGGAGCGTGAGCTGGGCATTTACATCAGGCATGCCGGAAACGGGCGTGAGTTTCGGATTCCGGAGACTGGTCGCAAGGTGGACGGATACCATGTCGCGGGCGACGGCACGCGGCACGTCTTCGAGTTCCACGGGTGCTTTGGCACGGCTGTCGCGAATGTTTGCGGATCAACCGCGACAGACTTAACGTTAATGGTGAGTCATTGGACAAGCGTTACGAAGAAACTCGTGCGAAGACCGACCGTATGCGTGAACTGGGTTACCGCGTGACAGAGCAGTGGGAATGCATCTTTGATCGAGGCTTGAGGGAGAACGAGGAGATGAGGAAGTACGTGGCGACACACCCGCTGACCGCTGCCACTGCCACGAGCGGAGCGCTCAACCCGCGTGATGCGTTCTACGGCGGTCGAACGGGGAACACTTCCCGATACTACGAGGTGAAAACGGATGCAGCGGGCAACGCGTGCGAGGAAATACGATACGTTGATGTTTGTTCGTTGTATCCGTTCATCTGAAAGAATGGATGGTTCCCGGTTGGCCACCCGACGGTCTACGTTGGAGAGGGAGGAGTGTAAGCTCCTGACAAAGGCGAGCGGTTGCGTCATCACGCGAGTCGAGGGGTTGATCAAATGTCGAGTTTTACCGCCGCGCAATCTTTATCACCCTGTTTTGCCGGTGCGCATGCATGACAAACTCATGTTTGCTTTGTGCCGCTCATGTTGTCAGAGTTTGCGTCAGGGCGAGTGTAAACATGATGACGAGGCCGCGCGAGAATTCGAGGGCACGTGGGTGTCCGTTGAATTGAAAAAAGCCGTGGAGATGGGCTATAAGATCAAGAGCATTCGCGAAATCTGGCAGTATACGGTAACATCTTTTAATCCGACTACTTGTCAAGGTGGGCATTTCGCCGACTACATCGACACCTTCCTCAAAATTAAGCAAGAAGCAAGCGGCTGGCCTGCTGAATGCGAGGACGAGTCGGCTCAAATGCGGTACCTCGACAAGTACGAACGTGTCGAGGGTATACGGCTAGATCGCGACCGTATTGCAAAGAATCCCGGTATGCGATCGGTCTCTAAATTATGTCTAAACTCATTTTGGGGTAAGTTTGGGCAACGTGAGAACCTAGTAAAAACGGAGGTTGTCAAGACGCGACAGCAGCTGCTCGAGCTTTTGACCAACCCTGAAGTCGAGGTGCCCGGTTTGCTGCCTGTAAACGACGATGTACTGTACGTGCGTTGGTCGCACGCGCAACACAGCGTTAAACCGTCAGCACTGGCGAACGTCATGATTGCCGCGTACACCACTGCTCAGGCTCGGCTGAAGCTCTACTCGTACCTCGAGAAGCTCGATCGGCGCGTTCTCTACTACGATACCGATTCAGTGATTTATACCCGGAACCACCACCGACCAAACGCGTATGAACCTCCTACGGGTAACTTCCTTGGCGATCTAACGGACGAGTTGGAGCCTTACGGCCGTGGGAGCTTTATACGGGCTTTTGTCTCTGGGGGACCAAAGTTCTACGCTTTCATCGTCAAACGTCCGAATGGTGAAGAGGTTGAAATTTGCAAGGTAAAAGGTATAACGCTGAAACACACGGCGAGCTCAAAAATTAACTTCGAGGCCATCAAAGGGACGGTGGTAGAAGCCGCTGCACCCATCAATTTGGAGTATCGTGCTGTTCGCCGTACGGAACTGCACGCAGTGGTGACTCGCACCGAGTGCAAAACGTGCAAGCCAGTATTCGCGAAAAGGCGTTGCTGCGTCGACAGTTTCGACACGCTGCCCTACGGTTACCGCGCTGGGTGATGATCAACCCAGCCTCCAAACAGTTTCACGCTCCCGCTACCGTCTTCTCACCCCTGCGGTACAAACACCCGGACGGAAGTTTACAGGCCACGCGCACGCTCGACCGACAGACAAACAAACAGACAGAGACCACGGAAGGGCTTCTTACCCCCATCCAGCTGTCATTCGAACCGGCGAGACTCTCGTGCCCGGACACCCTAGGAGAAACCCGCTTGTATGCGCCCCACCCAGCTGTATAAAGGTTAGTACCACACGTAAATCCTAATACAGCATGAAAAATTGTAAAAAAACAAAAATCTCAGATTGCACGTAAAAAATCTAGCCCTTCAACCGCGGCGGGGCGCGCTGCTTTCAAGCTGATATCACAGCGCGCACGCGTACGAGCGAGCTCATGGCGTACGCGTCTCACGCTCAATCAGCTAGTACGTTTATGACCGCGCCGATAAGCTCGTACCTGCGCGGCCCGCGTGCGCTTGAATATGCTCATGGTCAGAGCACGAAGGGGTACCGCCGCCGCCACCGCCGCCGCCGCCGCGAGCAGGCTTGCATAGTAGAAGAACGTGTCTTCAACTGATTAAATTTTTATAGACCTCGCAACATCTCTGGATTCTTCTTCTTCTCCTTCTTACTTCGCTCAATAATCCCGCTCATCGATGACGGACACACGCTGCAAGCATCCGTTTTTGGCCATCATCGCCGGCCATCAGGATGCGGCAAATCGAATTTCGTCAAGAATTTTCTGCGTCATGGTTCGTCGATGTGCGACACAAAATTTAGTCGTGTGATATGGTACTTTGACCAATGGCAACCGTTGTACGTCGGGAATAAGGGTATAGAGTACCGCGAAGGGTTGCCTCAACACGCCGATTGCGACGGCGATAAAAATCCGAAACTCTTGATAATCGACGATCTCATGCGAGAGGCTTTAAACAATGTTGTCGTGGATCTTTTCACCAAGGTCTGCCATTATAAGAATCTCAGCGTCTTCTACATAACGCAGAATCTGTTTCACAAGGGACACGGTCAACGAGATATTTCCCTCAACGCAAACTACATAGTCTTCTTCAAAAATCCACGGGATCGCGCCCAGATTCAGCATCTCGCCAGGCAGGTATATCCCGAGGATCCGAGGTTTGTTCAAGAGGCCTATCACGACGCTACCGCAGCGCCGCACGGATATCTACTTCTTGACCTTGAGCAATCCACTCCAGAGAATTGCCGTTTCCGGTCAAATATCTTTCCTTCGGACGAAAATCACTACGTCTACGTTCCGCGAAAGGATATAAAGGTCAGAAACGCGCATCGTGTTCCAGTCGTTCAGTTGTGATGCCTCGAATACGCCGTACCGCGCCCGGACGCAGAGCTCGTGCTGGTTTCACCGAAGCAAACACCGCAGCGCTGCACTCCTTGCAGAAATTGAACCCGACGCAGAGATCAGCATTGCTACGCACAGCAGATGATTCGTTGGTGAAGACCATTTGTGAGTGTGCATTGAACACCTTGGAGGGTAACGTAGCACTGTCCAGAGCGCAGAAAAATCGTCTGGGGCGTCATAAACGGACATTACGAAGATTGGCCAGCAACCAAGGTACCTGGAAGTCGAAAAAGTGATTTCTTGTTCAACGTGGGAACGGTGTCCTCACCCTCTTACTCGCACCGATACTCGGTACTCTAGCCTCCAGTCTCTTCTCCAAGTAACAAGATGGAGCGTACAAAGAAGAGGGTTTTAATTCCGATGGAAAGTAAGGAGAGATTTCAACAACGTGTCAGCGAAGGTATAGCCGCTACGCTTTCGCCTGGAAATACATCTACCACTCGCACCGATCCCGCTTCAAGGCTCGACAGCGAGATGAAGGACATCTTGAACCAGCCGTCGAAAGACGATGCAGAAAAGTGGAAACTATATCAGCAGGTACTTCAACGATATTTGTTTTTTGCCAACGACGCACGCAAGCCCATGACATTAGATGTTCTCGAGGAGAAGGAGGAGGATGAGGAGGAGGAAGACGGGAACGCAGCTGAAGAATCAGTGGTATCACCCGGTACAGCTGCGAGCCCTGAGAATGTTCAAACACAGTCAAAGAAAGTCGTGTCAGCAGTACCGAAAAAGTACCGCACAAAGGCCGAAATGCTGATGCGTGATCTCGGTGGCGTACCGGAGCGATTTACCTGGGATGCCACAGGAACCGTCACGATAGACGGCGTTACAGTTCCCGGGACAAACATCGTCGACCTGGTCAATCATACCATGCGCTCCGGGAAGACTTTTACTCCCGCAGGGGCTGGTCAGTTTGCACGGTTTCTTCACACGCTCAACGTGCCCCGAGAATACGTTGCTTTGGACAGACATACGCACATTCGATGCGCCGGGTCTATCGAAGGGCACTCCGCAACAACCGTTGACACGCACCGGTAGCTCGCCAGCGAAGCGGGGCAAACGTTACGCCCGTGTCCAGCCGATCTCACGGCGTAGGATACGCCCTACGCAAACGCGCCACCGGGACAAAATCGAGCTGGAAAACACTTCAGCTGAAGAAGAAAAATGACGACTCTGCTTGAAGAAGCGTATTACGATCCCTCGCATACCGCCGGTTACGCTGGGGCACGAATTCTGGAACGCCTTGCACGCAAAATCAACTCTCTCGAATCGGTGAGAAAATGGCTGGCGGCACAGGATGCCTACACGTTACACAAACCCGTGCACAGAAAATTTCCGAGAGCAAGGTACAGCGTTTCCAACATAGACGACGTGTGGGAAGTTGATCTAGTTGATCTGAGTTCCATGAAAGCTCGCAACAATGGTTTTTGTTATCTCCTGGTGGTCATCGACGTATTGAGTAAGTACGCATGGGTGGTCCCGCTAAAACGAAAGACAGCCGCAACCGTTGCTGAAGGTTTTGAGCAAGTGTTACGCACTACGCCGCGCAGACCCGACCTGCTGCAAACGGACAAGGGTAAAGAATTTGTCGGGAGCGCTTTTCAGAAGATACTTCGCGACAATGAAATACGATATCGTGTTACACGTAATCCTGACGTGAAAGCAGTTATGGTGGAGCGATTCAATCGTACGCTCAAGGAACGTCTGTGGCGCTAATTTACGCACAAACAGACGCGACGCTACGTTGATGTTTTGCCGCAAGTCGTGCAAGCCTACAACAACAC
This sequence comes from Diprion similis, assembly GCF_021155765.1. NCBI lineage: Eukaryota > Metazoa > Arthropoda > Insecta > Hymenoptera > Diprionidae > Diprion > Diprion similis. The sequence continues at coordinate 13,827,594 of NC_060115.1, read as the reverse complement.
GGTTCACTCGAGCATTGGGATGGCACCGTCGGAAGTGACGCTTCGTAACGCTGCAAAGGCACGTGCCCACATGCAAAAGCGTTATTCACCCCGTCCAAACGGCAAGCCGAGGTTTGGCAAGAATGACTTTGTACGAATTAGTAAAACCAAGGGTACGTTCGAGAAAGGCTACGTGGCAAACTGGAGCGAAGAATTATTCAAGATCCGGCGAGTGCTTGCGCGTTCGCCGATAGTATACGTCTTGGAAGATCTCAACGGTGAGGTGATCGACGGTTTGTTCTACGAGCCTGAACTTCAGCGCGTGGAGGGGGAAAACACGTAGTTGATAAAATTGCGCACTACCGCGGTATAACCCTCAGTCTCTGTTGGTTCATCGTCGATCTCGTGCAGCAAAGGAAACGAAAATGGCCCGGGATCAGTTTTACCTAACTTTACCGAGCAACAGCTCGATGCAGTTTTTTCCGGAGAATCGGGCGTGCAGTTACATTACACAGTTACCGCGTCAGATCCAATTAACGGGTGAATGGGAAGTCGGGCTGGCCGAGATCCACTATCCGCTTACGTTTGAACACCCACCAGGGTACGTGCCACCGAAAGATGAAACGGCTCCCTGCGTAACATATTGCGGTTCAGCTGAAGATAGTGCAGTTGTGACTTCGGAGTGCAAGGTATCCGAAACCAACAAATCATCAAAGATCCCTGGCTGTCAGATGTTGATTTATTGCGACCTAGTGGAACCACGCATCGTTGGAGACGTTTACGCACCGCTGTTACGAGTCATTCAAACATGTGGTAAAGACAGCACCTCACGAGGCGAATCAGAGATGAAAACCTTATCACCGCTGTACTACGTGCCACTGATGCTGACCAACTTTCATACCATCGAAATCGATATAAGAGATCAATTCGGAAGACCAGCGCCATTCGCGCGCGGGACTTTGACGGTTACGCTGCACTTCAGACGAGTTCAGTAATTGGATGAAATCACGTTGAAACGGGGGGTAAGGAGTTACGCGCCAGAAATAAAAAGAGAAAGAACACCAGGTACAACATGACCCATTACGCGCACGAAGCTCAACTTGGCGGTGGAGGCATAGAAACGGTTGACCGAGGTGCACCACATCAGCGAGGACACGGAATCGGGAGCGTCTTGGGAGGCCTGTTTCGTCGAATATTTCCGTTGCTGACCAGTGGTGCCAGAACGGTCGGAAAAGAGGCACTGCGTGCAGGGATGAACGTTATGTCTGATATAAACAACGACACACCGTTCAAACAGTCAGTCAAGAGGCGAATCGCAGAATCGGGACATAATTTGAAGAGAGCTGCTGAAGAAAAGATTGATAAACTCATGAAGGGGTCCGGCTATAAAAGGCGAGGCTCGTAGGATTAGCGCGTCAGTCAAACATCGCCAGCGTAAACAGACTTGTCGACGCGCGACGAACAGCTGGTACAACGGGAAAAATTGGTCGGAGAAGGTCGAAGAAGAAAACAACGGCAAAGACACCCAAGCGGGCCGGAACCACCAAGAAAACAAAACGGAAAAAGTGTTGTAAAAAACGGGCCCTTACAGACATATTTGGACCCCGGTAAATCCACGCGCCGCACGCCTACAACGTAAACATCAGCAATGGCTTTCCTGCACGCGCATTCGGGTGAGTGTATGAAGTCGGAACTGGAATTATTTTCTCTACCACCAACGCAGACGTCTATTGAGGCTGGTCAAGCGGTACACTACAAGCCCGTATCATCTCTAACCGATGATTCCCCGATTGAATTTGTTGTACCTGGAAACGGCGATGAGTACATCGACTTGGCACACACTATGCTTAGCGTACGAGTGAAGTTACAGCCATCGGCTCCGGTCACCCCAGCAGGAGAAGGCAACGCACCCGCTCCGCACGCCACTCCGGTAAACAATCTGCTCCACTCAATGTTCAATCAAGTCGATATATTCTTTAATCAAAAACTAGTCTCCCCAGCCAACAACTCTTATGCCTATCGAGCGTACATAGAGACCCTACTGAATTACGCACCTCACGCCAAGAAATCTCATCTTTCATCGGCACTATGGTACGACAGCGAAGAAAGAGTATCAGATGTATACGACGCCGACGCTGCGGATCGCGGATTCATCGAACGCAAACGGATCATAAGCAATGCCCGTACCGTTGATCTCATTGGTCATCTACACTGCGACGTATTCAATCAAGACAAATTTTTACTCAACGGTGTGGAACTGCGTCTTCTCCTCGTGAGATCGAGAGATAGCTTTTGCATCATGGAAGCCGAAAATCGCCACAAGCTACACATCCTGGAAACTTCGCTGCTCGTTCGTCGGGTGAAGATCAGCCCCGGAATCTTGTTGGCGCATGCACGAACATTAGCCAAAGGTACAGCAAAATACCCCGTGACCAGAGTCGAGGTGAAATCCTTCACTATACATGCAGGAGTACAAGCAGCAACGCTGGACAATGTGATACTCGGTCAGCTACCGAAACGAGTGATAATCGGATTTGTCAGCAATAAAGCCTTTAACGGAGACAGACAACGCAATCCATTCAATTTTCAAAACTACTCTCTGAATTTTCTCTCGCTGTACGTCGACGGAGTGCAAGTTCCATCGAAACCGCTACAGATGAACTTTGGCAAAGATGATCTCTACGTGGACGCCTATCACACCCTCTTCTCCGGTACGGGGATTCATTTTCTGAACGACGGAAATGGTATCAATCGACAACAGTTCGCCAAAGGAAATTGTCTAATGGCATTTGATCTACCTCCCGATCTCTCCGCCAACTGCCCGTCTCACTGGTCGCTCATCAAACACGGAACTCTCAGGGTCGAAGTGCGCTTTGACGAAGCCCTCAAAGAAACTGTGAATTGCCTGGTGTACGCTGAATTCGATAATCTGGTTGAAGTGGATGCTGCACGTCAGGTCATTACAGATTTTTCGGGGTAAGAGTTACTCCTCTCCCAGCTCGGGCGCTGTCGCGACACAGCAGGTGGTGACTTCCGCTAGAGGGGACGCGCTCACTTCTCCACTCCAACGTCTGCAAGGAGAGCAACAGGCCAGTTGAAGACATCGGATAAACACGGCTGCATATAAAACGCCTAACGCAACTGCAATGCCGAGTCAGTCAGCATTCAAACTACACCGCGACAGCATCGCTCTTGCAATCTTTGTTCACTCGAGTACGTTCGTTGAAGCTCAAGTATGGAGTACGTGATAGATATCCAAGGGTTTCGAGATGTCTACGGCAAATTCATACCGAAAGAAGTGGCAGTCGTCACCCTCGATCACCGCTACTCGGCACATTGGCTAGTAGAACCACCATATCCCTTCGCGGATCTGCCACTTAAAGAACGTGCCGTAAATAATTACGTTACCTGTTACCATCACGGCATCGAGTGGTTCGAAGGTGACATCGTTCTGCTTCAACTAGCCGTTAATCTACGAGAAATCGCACGTAACGCTCATCGTATTGTTGCCCGCGGACGCGAGAAATCGAAGTATATTGGAAATGTTACTGCGCGACAAGTATTGAACTTGGAGGACCTCGAATGCCCAGCATTCGGCAAGCTGGAACGTTCTTCGGAATGGTGCTTCTTCCATGGTGTGAAGAAGGAGGAATTTTTTGCCTGCGCGACGAACAACGCACTCAAACTCAAAAAATGGGTCATCAGCAACGACATTTTAACTAAATACGAGTATACAGAAGCTGCGTCAGTCAGTGAGCACAGCATCACCGGAGAGAAGTTTTCGTCCAGTCATCAGGCCCCTCAACCACTACAGAGAAATTCATCGCTAGGAGCTGTCATACCAGAACCAGACGCTTCATCGGAAATCTCTCCTGATTCACCCAGACCTACGTCCGATAGCGTAATTGCCGCTCCCTACGATCTGCGTACTACTACTACGAGCGGCTCGAATACCCCCTTACAATCTTCCGCGCGTGGTATGATTATCTCCGATAACGAGGACGAGGAAGAAGAAGAAGAAAAAGACGACGACGCGCAAAATGGACAGTCTACAGATATGGAGCGCGATGCCGACGATTCCGAACGGGAGGACCGGGGTTTTTTCAGCGGATCAGATACCCCTCATCTGGACATGCCCGACAGCCATTGTATCAAACACCGATGACCACACGCGACCCGGTAGCCACTGGGTGGCATTTTTCGTCAGTTCCTCGGGACACGGAACATACTTTGACAGCTTCAGATCACCGCCATTCATCCCTCACCATAATCGGACTTCACGAAGAAATTGCAGACGATACGCCTGAAACGACAGACAGCTTCAAAGCCTCTCTTCTGATGTATGTGGACAATTTTGTATTATGTTTATGCACTTTATGGTTGCTGGTTTTTCTCTGCGGCAGTTTCTCAATATATTTACTTCTGACCTCAAAAGAAACGATCGTATCGCAGAATTATTCCACATCCGACTAGCCTATGTCTCGAAGCGTAAAAGCTTCAGTATTAATTCGAATAACGTTTATCCTGTAAGGTGTCTTTAATGTTGTACCTCTAAGAATTGTAATGCCGCTATCGTATAAAACTGGTAAATAAAAAAAAAAAAGAACCCTGCTACCATATCTTGTGTGTGTGTGTGTGTATAGGAATGAGAACATTGCAATTGTCATTGATTTGTTACGTATTCATACCCGCTCTACCTTCGCATTTATTTGTATCCGTAATGTCTGAATAAATCTGTAATAAGTTTAATTTGTATACGCCGTCGCATCGTCTTTGTTTCCATTTTCTTATCCATCCGCATCCTCGTATAAGTATATGTATATATATATATCTCTAAGTACGACTATAGTTTAACATTAGAAAAGTATGTCTACATTTTTCAAGTATAAGTAAGCCTTAGGGTAAATACTGGCGGGGAAAGGTCAGTGACACGAGCAACCGCCGCAAAGAACAGGGTTGAAGGAAGAACGAGTCCCGTTCGTGACGTAGGCAGAGAGTCTGGGTCATCATTTGGGTGAAGGAGAAGGAGGAGGAGGAGGAAGTGACTGCAGTCGTAGACGCCCATGGCACAGAGTTCGCTTCGTGGTCAGAGGTAGCGGGTAGAGGGGTTCATAGCCCAAAGTCTGTCTCGTGGCCAGGGGTACGAGGTGAGAGGAAGGAGTCCGTCTCGCGGATAGGGGATCCGGGGTAAAGGGTACACACTCAGCAGCCTTCGCATAGAGTCCGGAATCAGTTTTGCTGGTCAGGGGTCGCGGGGTAGGGGAACAACACCCGAAAATCGCTTCTGGTCAAGGGGGTAGCGGGGAAAGGGTTGACGGGCCATAGAAGCCTTTAGACGAAAATCGCTCGTAGGCAAGGGGTGACGGGGAACAGGAATGATGTCCCAAAATCCGCTCCTTGGTAAGGGGGTGGCGGGTGGGAGGGGTACGCGTCCTAAAATCCGCTCCTTGGCGAGGGGCGGCGGGGGAAGGGGTATGCGTCCCAAAATCCACTCCTCGGCGAGGGGCGGCGGGGGAAGGGGTATGCGTCCCAAAATCTGCTCCTAGGCGAGGGGCTGGCGCCAGAGAGAAGTGGGAGGGGGGTTTGTTGTGACGCCCCAAAGTGCCCCCATACTACTTTAGCATTACCATTATAATTCGGAACTTTACAACGCTGGCAACGGTTGCATCGGCTCACTTACCGTCTGATTAATTTCGCTAGCTTTGGATAGTAAAGGCTTTCTTATAGCAAGTGATAGCTTTTGTTAGCCCCTGTATGTCCATACATCTTATGGCATTCTCGAATTAACGTTTTTATTATTTTTTCAGGTAGGAACGCCTTCACTTCCCCCCCTGGCACCTTCAAATAAAGAACGTCGTTGCTCAAGGTAAATCGATTTCCTTCTTTTATAACGCCCCTTTCCATTAAATCAGCTATTCTTAGATCCTGTTTTTGCAATTTGCTCAATTCCCTTAGTTCGTTTTGCAACTCTGCTCATCTGTTTTGCTAATTCCGCTATGACCCTTATCTCGCCAATGTTCCTAATTTCCTTATCCAGGTGGATTTCAACTTGAAATGTCAGCGACTATGTTTTGCAACCCTATCGGACTCACGTTTCAAATAAAATGTGGGTTCGTGAGCTTGTTTAACGGAATCAATAAAAGGCGTTATGTAAAATATTTGGAGGAAAAATGCTTTAATGGCAATACGTGTTTCTGGTTTAAAGTCTAAAACAGGACTATTTTTACAATAATAGCGGTTGACGCAGCAACCCTATTCATTTTATGACATAAGAAGACTTGGTTTTCTTGCGTCACATGCCGACTACTAGATCATTAGAAACGGGGGTGAAACGGGTGATTTGCCCTTTGTAACAATATATTCGATTTCGAAGTCATATGTCTGAATGAACAAAACCCATCTTGATAATCTCGAGCTGTATAATTCACATGATAGCACAAACGTTAGTGCTTTGTGGTCCGTCCGTATTGTTAACGCTGCTCCTATTATGAACGTTCTAAACTTTTCCAGTGCATAGATTATCGCCAACAACTCTTTCTCCGTTGGAAGCAGCTTCAATGGTTCTGCTTGCGAAACGTATTACCGCTTGCTCATCGTTTTTATCAATTTGGAACAACACTGCGCCTACCGCATAATCACTAGCATCGCATTGCAAATAGTATCTCTCTTTTGGATGAGGGTGGTGAATTATCATGCTTTCGCAAAACAAACGCATTACTTCCTCAAATTGTCGGTCTAACTCTTCCGTCCACTTCCACTTCGTACCTTTTTTAATTAATTGCAATAGCGAGTACGTTGCACCTGCATATTTATCAGTGACTTTACAATAATAGTTTGTCGATCCTAAAAATCCTTTCAATTGCTTCTGGTTTATCGGTCTGGGGAAATTATGGATTGCTTCGATTTTATCAGGTTGGGGTTTGATTCCTTCTTTAGCAATTTTATGCCCCAGAAATTCTATTTCTTCCCTGAAGAACTCCAATTTTTGAAAATTTATAGTTAGGTTAAGCTCTCTCGAAGTTTGGAACAATAACCTCAAGTGACCCAAATGGTAATTAACTGTATTTGATACGCACAAAATGTCGTCGACAAAATTTACTGTGAATTCTAACGCTCTGACCAAGCTAGATAAACTGGTGCTCAGCCCGTATGGTGTAACTTTAAATTGATATGTCTTTCCTTCGTACATAAACGCCGTGTACTTTCGGGAATCTTTGTGTAATGGTACCTGCCAAAAACTTGCTGTGAGGTCAAGACTGGACATTCCCTTAGAATTACTACATTTCTGGAATAATACTTTGGTAGACTGTGCACAATCTCGATCTGGAACGATCAGCTCGTTTATAAAAAGTGCATCTAGTACAAGTCGGATGTCTCCTGATTTCTTTGGTACAACTACTATTGGATTTATATATTTACTGCAAGATCTTTCTATGATGTCATTCTTTAGCATTTTCTCGACTTCGATTCTAACTCGATCTCTATGTGCGACGGGCACTGGGTAAGACCTTTTGACAAATGGGCGGTCGTTATAAATATTTGTTTTGTGTTCATAAACCCTTACTTTCCCGGGTTTCTTACTAAAAACATCTTCGTACTCTTCTAACCATTCTCTGAAATCTGTAACTTCTTCATCCTTTCAAGCGTCACATTCCGAGATCTTGTTATTGATTTCATCATAAGTAATTCCTTTCGAAATTGGTTCATTCTGGTTGTTGTCCACCTCAATCTGATCCGTCTCTACCCATGACACCTGAATGTTTCGTCTACAATTGAACCTCAAGCTAGGATTTTTTTCCGCGAAACTGAAACCGAATTCTTCGTCTAACAAGGTAATACTTTGTCTTTTTATGTCTATATTTGCCTGCCATTTGGTTAGTGTGTATATTCTGATAATTTGGTTTTGGGGTGTACTTCCGAAAAGCGCATACCGCTGATCGATCTGAAACTTGGTATAATAATGTATTCAGACCTCCTTATCACGAATATCATAACGAAAATTGGCGCAAACGCCATTTTGAATATGAAACACGAAAAGGAACCTCTTTTCGTTCGGTGTGCATAATCGCGCATTCCTAACCGATTTAGACTATTTTAGCTTTTCCCAGAAAGGGTATGTGCGTGTGCACATACACTGAGAAAAAAAAGTTATTGGATTTAGTAAATGTTAATTGATCTAAATAATTTATGCGTTTGGATGGTACTGAGAGCACATTTATTCGAAGCGACAATTTATGTAATTTTTAATCAAACAATTCTGTATTTAAGACAAATAAAAAATAATTCAAATGAATTAGATAAAGGTTAGGCTAGATACTTCACTGAGTTGCTCTTCTCGTTTGATATTTTTATCCAAGCGCTACATGATTTATGTCAAATAAACTGTTTGTTCACTCAAATAATATTTACAATGTTTAACGCGATATTTTCTTGATTATGGCATTGTATGTAATGAAATGAATTCACATGAAGCGATCGCTTATTCTTATAACAATGAAATATGTTACTTATGTCTACGAGGACCATATTTAATAAAAAAAAAAAAAAAAATATATGCCATCAACGTGAAACTACATGTTTTAAATGAAATTGTACATTTTCAGAACACAACGAGGTATTTCCTGATATGAAGAAAAATGATCTTTAATCCGAAGAAATATTTCTATCGAGAGAAACATTATTATTTTGTGAAAAAGAAAATTTATCCTGTTGAACAATGACACTTAGTTGCACCAAGGTTCGAGATCGTTTATTGGAAGAAACGTACGATTATTCTAACAAGATAACGTTTTAAATTGATTGAATATTTGTTGTTTCGAAGCAAGGATGTTGCTATGATTTTGTGAATTGCTTCGAATGCCGGTTTGATTTTAATAACGATACCATTGAATGAAGAAAGTAATATGTTGATGCGATTCAACATTCCAATTTCTACGAACTCTACTATTCATTTAATAGTTTGTATGCTATAAACGAGAAAATACTGAATTGCTGCAAAAAAATGAATTAATTTCCTGAATATGATGCATATTTGAAAAATCGTAATTTGCAATTAGATCGATTGGATGTTTGGTTAAGAATTTCGAAAAAGATACTGAATGCTATAGGGTTGCTTTAGCCCCAGCTACTGCCTTCATACCCCGTTCCTCCTCGAGACCACTCGGACTGAATCCATCCCTTGGGGTTATCATATTCAAGGTTTCAGCTATTGGCAACTCCACGCTTGTCTTTGAAGTTGATCATCCTGTTGACCGTTGCTTACTGAATGAAGTAACTGTTTCAACACTCGTTTTTTTAATTCAGCGATTATCAGATTACGAACTTCTATATACAAGAAAAATTGAGTATGTCCCCAAGCATGACTCCAAGTAGTTGTATTAGATATAACTCATTTATATCTAAAATTCATATATTCATATACCGGGACCATCTCTAGAAACTAAACAGGAACTGCGCATGCGCGAATATAAATCCGCCGTCCGTGCAGTCTGGCCACCCCGAGACCCTGCTGTCAAACTCTGTTTCTGTCGGCGATGTAGTTCACATGCATTTTTGAGGTTAGAATCTCAAGTCATTGAGATAGTCACTCGGAAAGGCTTGGGAAGCATTTGTTATTGAAAATTGATTGTTCAAAGAACGGTCGGAATTTAATGCTGATGCTCTTTGAAAATTCGTCCTATTCGATTGAAACAAGAAATCTGTTCAAATGTTGGGTGCTTGGAAGAAACGAAGCAGGTAGGTGGGGACAATTTATTCAATCATTTTCATTACTTCATACATTAAGAATAACAATGAAATTTTTTTCTTTCAACAGAAAATACAGCCAAAATAATAGCATCTCTGCTGTTAGCTGATGTCTTCTCTTCCCATTCAATTCGTGACACATGCAGAGATCATCGGCCACTTTTGTTGGTTGGAAAAGGAAGTTGTAGATCTTACGGTTTCTTTCAATTTCAAATCTAATCTAAAGAAATCTAATCCGAAGAGTAAAACTCAGAAACATTCTGTGACACAAGTTAAAAATCAACATTTTCAAAATGTGCCTCAGTAATTAACTTTAAGGATAATCATGTTTTAGAGTAATGTTCAGAACATTCATATGAAAATATTGACTTATCGGATTCAACATTGTACCCCTTGTTCCTTTGAAACAAATGAATATCTAATTTTCACTGAAGTTCATGAAAATATTTACTTAAACCTAAATCCAATACAATATCTTGTTCATAGTGCTCCGAACATCATCCAGTAACATGAATATCCGGAAGGAATCCCTCTGTCGCAGAAACCGTTATAAGGTTCTTTGTTTTTAACTTGTGCCACTAGATAACTTTTGCATTGCAGATTCCATTTCCAATCTTAGGATGAGATTTTTTGTTTCGAACAGTGTTAACATGGGATGCAGAATTAATTGTAATAAATGGAGATTCACAAACTCTCAGTTTCAATGAAGGACCATTGTAAGAGTATAAAATTGAATCTGGTTTCAAGCTTTCAATAAGTTACCGGATGACTCCCTGATAAAGATTCATCATAAAAAAGTTAGCCAGCAAGTAAGTCCTATTGTAGACAAAGTGATCATTTGTAACGTGTACTAGTAAGTGAATGCATTCCTTAGACCTTGCTGGGGTTGAACGAGGCTCAAGCACGGATGATAGCTGCAACTAGCTAGTCAGATGATACTGTCGATTAATATTGATTTTAAAGACATTTTCAACTGAAGTTATCCAACATTTTTAGATTGAGATTGGTTCAGTTTACACATCAAAATTCATCCTTGGAATATGATTTAACACTTGAAACACTATTCATCTGAATTGAATACCAAGAGAGTGAAAAATAAAATATCAAAACTGCCGAAAATAAAATTTGAAGAATAATGCGGGCCAATAATACTGCTTGGATTACAATGGTGCACGGAATGATTGCTCTGTAAAATTAGTTAGCAGCAATTGTTGAATAACAAACTTATTACTATTGGCTCGATAGATCTAAAATGATGGAATATTCAAACACCATGATCTGTAGTGTGTCGTGCTCTTCAATTTTGCCACGACTGATGTTCAGAAGGTGGCGATGACCAGAAGAAATTCCTTCGGATACCTGTTGTCTAATGGAACAACGGAACAACCAGGTTCGATGGTTGGAACGGTGGCACCAATCGAGAAACTAGGGTCCTAGCCACCAAAACGTTTTGACCATCAGGTAAGGTATGATTTTCATCCTATTATCCAAACTTGAAACTTCAAGTCTGTCAGAACAAACGAATTTTATCATTGAATACATGTGAAAATATTGTAATATGCAAATATCATAGTATCAGAAATTTACTTACACGCTTCAACGCCTGACAACTTTAGTCTCGCTTCGATGATGTTTGTTTCCCACATGAAAATATTAAAAGATATTATCATCAGACAAGAGCTTCTAATTGTTTTGAATACCACTAATTTTCAATAAATTGCGACAGAAAAACGAATTGCTACTTTTTGTACTCCTAAGCTTTGTGTTTCAAGATACACTATTTCTTTTATTCCTTGTTACTGATTTTATTTTAATATTTCATGTTCATTGGCACTGATTACTGGCTTCCGGAGCACTGCACTGTAACAAATTTACTCTGGAGCAACCCTCTACTGGGTTTCAACAATCCATTTATTTTTAATTTTATGTAAATAAAGAATCTGTTTGAAATAAACAATATTTTTACTTACCTGCCTCAGTTTGTCTAGACTCCCACTCGTTGATGACGTTCCACATTTAATTTCAGTTTTCTTCTTTCAATAAATAACTGATCCAATTTCTGTAGCTTTTGATATTTGTTTCTCCATTGACGCCTTTATTGTGTCGATTAAATATCTGCTAATATCAACTACGGTATTGCTGAATGACACTTTTCTTAGAAAATTCACGATAAGTAGGAATAAATAACAACCTAACCTCAATACGCTACTTTACGCGCGAGATATTCAGAGCCTTGTCACATTTCGTGTACGTTGGTCGCTTTGGTTAGCTGACGAAAATTACTCCGCGGGGCAATTTCGCTGGCCAATGAAATTGAATCATTTGGCGCATGCGCAGTTCCTGTTTAGTTTCTAGAGATGGTCCCGGTATACAGATATATTTACGTGGAGTCTCGGCCTGCCTTATTCACGTTCGTGCTCAAGTCTGTATCCGAATTCAGGAACATGTCTCGTGTGTGGAGATCAAAAGAACATATGGGTCATTCCATGCCAAATCGACCAATTTTGAACCCGACCCCTTTCGATTTCGCTGGAAATTTTTTATCATTTTCTACCTCATAAAAGACGTCTCTCAAAATTTTTTCAAATTTTTTTACTCGACCAAAAAAAATCATGACTTTTCGAAAAAAGAATGGTTTTTTTTTTAAATCACCATAACTTTTTTAAAAATTGACGTATTGGGACGTTCTTTTTTTTTAAATGTTCGTATTTTAATATACTTCTCAGAAAAAAATTGATGAGAATGATCAACATCCATCTTCGATGTTTATTATTAGATTTTCGGAAGAAATCGCGAATTTTTTGATGATTGTCACTTTTAATTTTTTTACTTTTTATAAAAAACTTTCATTTTTTATTGATTGTTACGTCCGACGTCCCGCCTCACGTCTCTCCCACCTTCCTCGACGCTTGTCTTTACCTACCGTTCCCACAATCCATATCTTGTCATCCTATTTCCATCTTGGCTTACACCACTCGCCATCGCTCTTACCTTGCCATTTCGATCCCCCTCTACCCTGTATCCTCGCTCATTTTCTCATGCAAAAGACTCACTCTCATTCCAACGCTCTTACCTCTTACATTCAACTTCAACTCCCGTTCCCCAAAACCATTGTCTCAACTACTCCTCATCGACTTCACTCAATTTCCAAATCAAAATAAAAGTTATAATCATTCTCTAATTACGGTTCTTTCCCTTCCGTTCCCTGAACGAAAACGGCGACGACTACGAACCTACAAAAATAGCACCCGAACCAACACCATCGGGTGGGTACATGGACTGCCGTCCCCCTGTACCGTAACATTCTGGTGGCAGCGGTGGGATACGAACCCACGCCTCCGAAGAGACTGGTGTAAGATCTGTCTCAATCCCGTTAATAGGCTGCGGACTCGACAAACTAGAATGGAGCACGGTGCGCAAAATGATCCACTATATTTTCAAAGATTCAAAAATGAACATCACCGTTTGTCGCCTTGACCCTCCGCTTTCAACCCCCACACACCACGACGACACAACAGTGTCCGTTGATAACGCCTCACCTGACCCCATCCCTTCCACATCTGGTAACCTTGCTCCCTCTCTTCGTCCGCCGCATAAGAAACCGCAACCTCCGACCAAATCAGTCGCACCTCTCGCGACCCCACCTCCCCTCCCAGCCACGAACGTCGTCATGCCCCCGCCTGTAGGACCCCCGCGTCGTGCTAAAAGACGCCCAACCACTGTCCCCAGGCCAGCGAACTCTACTACTCACCCCCCTCCACCTCCTCCCTCAGTACCCACACTGGCCTCTGATAACGACACAGCTTCAAATCGCTCACGGATACCGAATACCATACATGCGCCCGACAATCCGACTCCGATATGGAAACCACACACTCTGACCATGACATTGATCCCAATGTTGACGACGATTTGACCGATACCTCCCACATTTCACGAACTTTGTTGACAACTTGGACGACATACCGGTAGCTGACAATGTCAAAGACACCAATGATGGTCTTTTGATGCTCAAAACCAATTATGCACACTTTATATCAACAGACTGCTCTTGGACTAAAGGCATATCATCACAACTTGCCCACGATAATATCGTTGACCCAGATATAGTTATGAGGCCCCGTCCACAGAAATTTGATATTATCGAATCCAAGCACAACAACCGACGGATCTTTACTCTAGTACTAAAATCAAAAGAATCAGATAAAAGCAACCTATATGACATTTTTCAACTCTTGTCTAAACTGAAAACAGTCTTGACCGATTCAATTCCGAAATCCCTTGCTTTCCCAATAACGGACGATAGTTTAGGTGGACTCGATCCTCGTGTTATCCGAAAACTCTTATCTTACCTTTTCGCAGACTTACAAATTCAAATCACGCTTTGCCGCAACACGACTGTTACCCCAGACGAATGTTTACGTAAAGAAATAATTAAAGAATGCCACGAATCATTAATTGGCGGTCATCAAGGCGTCACAAAAATATACAACCGCATTAGACAAAAATATTTTTGGCCGCACATGAAAGAACAAATCCAAGACTTCATAAAAACTTGTGAGAGTTGCCAAAGGAAGAAACTAGTAAGAGTAAAAACCAGGTTGCCGATGGTGATAACAGATACTCCTGCCGATGCATTCGACAAAGTAGCACTAGACATCGTTGGACCTCTCCCCCTTACTAAATCAAACAACAAATACCTTTTGACGATACAATGCAACTTGACGAAATTTCTGGACGCCATCCCTTCACCTGACGCCACTGCCAAAACAATAGGTGCAGCATTCGCGAAAGAATATATTACACGTTACGGTGCCCCTCGAGCAATACTTACAGACCAACGACAAAATCTCATGAGCACAGTCATTAAGCAACTTTGTAAACTCTTAAAATAAAACAAATTCGAACTACAGCTTACCGCCCACAATCTATCGGATCGCTAGAATGCAGTCACCTTGTTCTCACCGAACACGTCAAGCATTACACGAATGCTGGTAAAGACTGGGATGAATACATCCGCTTTGCTATTTTCTGTTATAACACCGCGAAGCACGAAGGCACTAACTTCACTCCCCATCAGCTAATTTTCGGTTCCCATGCCAGACTTCCGACAGACGCGAACCCTGCCAGCGCTTACACCCGTTCCTACGATTCGTTCCTTCTAGATTTAATCTCCAACCTATCCACCATACGAAAAAACGCCGCGGCTAACCTCATTTTAGCAAAGCACCGTTCCAAGACGTACTACGACCGTCGTACCAATAACCAAAATTTCGAAGCAGGCCAAAAGGTCTATCTACTAAACGAAACCCGATCTAAATTTGACGACCACTATAAAGGAGCATATACGATCAAGCGCATAATTGACGATATCAAAAAATTTTCATCACCCCCCATAAGACCAAAATTGTCCATCTGAATAAACTCAAATTAGCACAGGAAAGAAGTGATTCAAATTAAACCACCTTTAGAAGTCAACAGCCGTATATTATCAATCTACCCGTAACTGCATCATATTCCGCCTCATGCCCTCGAATATCATTGCAGGTGCAACGCCCTCAACAGCGAGACAGACGAATCATCCACTGTCATGATTAAACAACTGAAACAGAACCCGGGCATCTTCTTCGAACAACTGCAAGACTTGCGTACATATAACGAAGAATGGACCCTGCTAAACTACGTGGACCTCCAAAACCTATTCGACCGACTTGACCAAGCATCAGATTTCTTGAATATAATAGAGAAAAAGTGCTCTTTGGCCAAGAGCAATTGCCAGACCGGTAATCACATCCCAATGTTGGCTAACAGAATAAAAACCATAAAAACATGTCAAAAAAGAATCGAATACCTAGTCGGCCATCGCACAGGCAAATCGACTCACTCTGAACTTGCAAAGCTAGCCCACCATCGCAAAACACGAGGCGCGATTAACTTCATTGGTAGCATATCAAAATCTCTATTCGGTACCCTAGACGTAGAAGACGGAGAATATTACAATCAACAAATCGACAACCTTTACAATGACAGCAGACACTTAGCATCTCTCCTTAATAAACAGACTAATATCGTCCAGTTAACACTAGGCGCCTACAAAAAAGAACTCGACAGCATTATAAGCCACAACCACGAACGCGATACGTTACTTACGATTCTCTCGAATGATGCAGCTATCTCAAAAGCCTTAATTGCTGACAATACCTTTAGAACAACCTTACTCAACCGACTAATGGACTTGGACCGACACTTGAACGAATACGAACTTGACCTGTACAGCCTATCAGACGCCATTCTTTTCGCACAAAAAGGTATTGTCCACCCCAAAATTCTATCACCGAACCAAATTATTTCTAGCCTTAAGCATATCCAGTCACTTAGACCGCAAATAGAATTCCCTATTCCACTAGACCCAAACTACGCCGAAGGATTAATTCGCATATCACAAATCGACATAGCGTATTCCAAGCCCAGGCTCCTTTACGTAATATCTATCCCACTGCTCAACCCCGACGCCTATAACCTATACAGACTGCTCCCCGTCCCTGTAAGACAGACGTACGACTCAACAAATAACAAATTCGCCTACATTCAACCTGGCAGTGATTACGTAGCTATAGCACTTAACCGAGCGTCATACTTCCAAATTTCAGAATCTAAATTCACTGGATGCATTTTGTCTTTGGGTAAATTCATATGCGAACTGACACAACCACTGTTTCACCCCTCAACTCACCGACTCTGTGAGGTTGGTCTTTTTCTAAACCCCTCTGAGAGAATTGCAAAAGAATACGATATCAGACTGACCGCATTCGATGGTACCTACTGGACAGAACTATCTACATCCAATTCTTGGATTTTCTCGTCTTCCACTCCTGAAACTCTACATATTCTCTGCTCAAATGACCACACCTCCCGTGTGACGATCTCCGGCTCAGGAATTATCTCCCTGAATGACTTATGTACGGCTAGTACCTCTGAAGTAACCCTCAAAACCTCAAAACGTTCCCAATCTACCGAGACACTCTCCTACGTTCCCAAGGTTACCCTAGATTTAAGCGAAATATCCGTTAGTCTTGATTTGAATATTTCCACTGACTTATCCCTCGTCGCCATCCTCCCCTTGCGTGAACCTTCACACATTAACTCCAATGACCTTGCCATCGCTGGCGTTGCCCTGAATGACGTGCTCAAACGCTCAGCCGATCTAAGCACACACTATCGTACTCAAAGTAACATGCATCGCCTCACCACCAACCTCAGCTATGGCGGAATCGCCTTCGCGTCCCTCTCAGCAGTTTTCTTTTGCTACAAACTCTCATTATTTAGAAGAATCTCAAAAGTATACTCTTGCTGTAAATCCAGGCGAATACGCCACAACCTCGACTCACGTCATCCAAGACCCCAAATCCTTTCCCACCATGCCATTTCCCACCCTCACCTAGAAAATAGGTCATTCCCTAAGGACCTGTCTCCTCGCACTTCGTCGCTGCCCCGAGCTCATTCAGAAATTGAAATGATGGAAATGTCCAAGCTACGACAACACCCACGTAAACTGCCCCGCGATCAGAGCCTTGACGCTAGTTCCGACTCCCTCTTCATCTGGACAGACTAAGCCCTCTACTACATATTTATAAGAACATATCCATTGTTATGCCCAAATATCATTCAATAAAAATGTCTCAAATTACGCTATTATAATAACCGTATACAATATCTACAATCAAAACCCTAAAAATTATAATTTAACTATAATCGTATATATACTATCTACAATTATACCCCTGACATTGTCATTTAACTTTGACTTGTATCTACAATATCTACAATCAAAACCCTAAAAATTATAATTTAACTATAATCGTATCTATACTATCTACAATTATACCCCTGACATTGTCATTTAACTTTGATTGTATCTATACTCTCTACAATCAAAACCTTGAAAATTATAATTTAATTATAATTGTATATTTATAATATGTAACTACTACACACTTAAACTATAAGAACATACTTATTGTTACAAGAAAGAAAAAAAAAAAAAAACATTTCTGCTAAAAATGTATACTAACTCGCTTAAACGCGCATTAACCCTAGGCGCTATACTCTTTAAGGAAAACTATATTGTAATCTTTCGTAAGTGAGTCGATACATTACCCAAAAATTCGGTTTTCCTTCGAACATTCGGCTCTGTACCCTCACCGAATGTTCTTCCCGAAGGGGGGGCGTGTTACGTCCGACGTCCCGCCTCACGTCTTTCCAACCTTCCTCGACGCTTGTCTTTACCTACCGTTCCCACACTCCATATCTTGTCATCCTATTTCCATCTTGGCTTACACCACTCGCTATCGCCCTTACCTTGCCATTTCGATCCCCCTCTATCCTGTATCCTCGCTCATTTTCTCATGCAAGAGACTCACTCTCATTCCAACGCTCTTACCTCTTACATTCAACTTCAACTCCCGTTCCCCAAAACCATTGTCTCAACTACTCCTCATCGACTTCACTCAATTTCCAAATCAAAATAAAAGTTATAATCATTCTCTAATTACGGTTCTTTCCCTTCCGTTCCCTGAACGAAAACGGCGACGACTACGAACCTACAAAAATAGCACCCGAACCAACACCATCGGATGGGTACATGGACTGCCGTCCCCCTGTACCGTAACATGATCCTCAAATTTTTTCGGAGTGGGATTCTTTCATTTTATATTTTTTTTATTATTTGAAAAAAAAAATTTTTTTTTCAAATTTAGCTCATTTCACATAATCCCACCCTGAAATTTTTTATGCATGTTTATGAGATCTCAAAAGTTAGAAAAAAAATTTTTGCTCAAAAATTTAAAGTGATAATCATCGAAAAAATTTCGATTTTTTCCAAAAATGTCAGAAAAAAAATAAAATGATATGATAATTATAGCTACTGTCAGTAAGATTGTTGATAAATGAATGTTTTCGTTTCTGGTGTGAAAGCAAAAAAAAAAACATTGAAAAAAAAATTTTCTTGATGAATTTCATTCCGCAATAACTACTTTAAATTTTCTGTTCAGTCAAAAATGAAGTTAATGTAAATTTTTTTTTCTGTATTTCTTCGTTTTTGAACGTATTTTATGAAAAATAATACAGAAAAATTGTAAAAATTGTTTTTTATTTTTTGTCCGACATTTTTGGATTATCACTTTAAATTTTTGAGCAAAAATTTTTTTTTCAACTTTTGAAATATCATAAACATTCATAAAAAATGTCAGGGTAGGATTATGTGAAATGAGCCAAATTTGAAAGAAAATTTTTTTTTTCAAATAATGAAAAAAAAATAGAAAATGAAAGAATCCCACTCAGAAAAAATTTGAGAATCAATGAAAAATGATACAGTTTTTTATAAAAATTGAATGAAAAAAATTAATAGTGACAATCGTGAAAAAAGTCGCGATTTTTTCCGAAAATCTAAAAATAAACATCGAAGATGGATGTTGATCATTCTCATCTATTTTTTTCTAAAAAATACATTAAAATACGAAAATTAAAAAAAAAAAGTCCCGATACGTCAATTTTAAAAAAAGTTACGGCGATTCAAAAAAAAAAAATCATTCTTTTTTTAAAAATTTACGATTTTTTTTTGGTTGGGTAAAAAAATTTGGAAAAATTCTGAGAGATTTCTTTCATGAGGTGGAAAATGATCAGAAAATTTCAGCGAAATCGAAAGGGGTCGGGTTCAAAAGTGGTCGATTTGGGATGGAATGACCCATATATATGAAACAGATTGGTTATTATATTAGACACACTAAATCTACAAAATATCTATATTGCACAGTACAAATAGAATGGTATTTCAACAGGCATAAATGATTAATAAATATCCTTATGACTAAACATTTGTCACGGTCTTTGGTCAGTCAAGAATAGATAAGCATATGAGTTCAATTTTAAACATCTTAAATCTTTTAAATAATTCAATAAAACAAAAAATAACTCTGATCAAGAAATGAAATAATTCTTGCTGTCAAAATGAGTGGTCTACGTGATTGCGTACAATATCACATATTTCAAACAAGTTATATCAAATTAAACGTATCAGACTTCAATCACATACTACGTAAGTTTTGCCATCCGACATAATGTGAAAGTGGCGAGGTATATAATGCAATAATTTTTTTTGTGACACAAATCCGCAGGCTGCCGTGTTTTTAATGTGGAATGCATGTAAGTGGCGCATGAATAACAATGTTTCCATTCGTAAAAATAAAAAATGCACCTCATTTGTGCTATCGATAAATATCTGTTGAATTTTTCCAAATGAAAGAAAAATATCATCTACATCTAAAGTTACAATCATATTTGGTTTGTAAACTGTGCTATTTACATTCACCCATGATACTGAAGTTATGTCATCACTAAAATGTTCAGGAAGTACACTTTTGATTCTGTTATAATCTTTCATCATGCTTATCTTTACATCATATCTAACACCCGAAGTTAAGCGATTTGAGAATCCGCGATTGCAAAGAAGCCTATAACATATGTTTAATTGATGCTTCAATGCAAGTGTATGTGATGGGTTAACGCGGGAAGTCACAACTTTTGCGGTATCTTTGAGCTCTTTATGTTTTGCTTCAAAACGAATGCAAGAGATATTTTTGATAGGACCAATCTTTTGCATCACGTGAGGGTAGCGTACTAAAAGTGGAGCTTCGGTTTTAAGTTTTCATCGAATAGTTGTAAATATAATTGATGATGTTCCGATATCAAAGTTGCAAGTAGTTCAAGCAAGCTGTAAGTAATAACATTCCTTTTCTAAGAGCATTTTCAGATACTAACGGAGGAACATTTACTCCAGTTGAAATATGAGAATCGAAAAATTTTATTCTGTAATTCAGAATATCAAGGGAAAATAATTTTTCTTGCATTATCAATTTATTCAAAATTTTTGGTATGTCATATCGCAAAATTCCTTCATCAAAATCATGTGAAATATCTTGACTGAGATTTTCCGTAACGTGAAAATTTGGCAAAACATTGAATATACATTCCTCTTTAACGCCATGAGAACTATTTTGGACATCTTCATTGTAGTTGGGCATATTTCGCAGCATACTAGCATCTTGTCACAACTGTGTGTGAGATACATTTTTATCCGCCAAACATATTTTACATGAATGGGTTGCATTAAAACTTGGTGTGAAACCGAAAACAGTGTTCAATCCTAGATTATCACCAATTACTAACGTTAAAACGAAATGGACCTTGATTGTTTCACCATCAATACTTATAGAAATACCATTTACTTCAAGGTCGATGAACTGATCTATTATATGGCTGAACATTTTTTTGCTACCGAGTCTAACGTGATCCTCTGATTTGTGAAGTTGGACGACAAAAATATTTTCGAGCATACTGGAATAATCGGGAGGAGTACATGCAGTTGAGCAATAAGTGGCTCCTATTTTTTGAATACTCTTATGAGAACCCAAAGGATTATTAATTTCAAATTCGTCAAAGTACATGATGAGGGGCAAAACTAATTTATCATGATACCTTCCTTAATTGATTTCCATAGTTTACCTGGAAGTATCGAAGCAATCTGTTCACCCTGTTTGCAATGCTCTACATATGACATAATTGAACTAAAAACATTCTGTAATTCAAGAAACTTTTTCAACACAGATCTTGAAGGTATGATTTCTAATGTTGAATTGGAAACAATAACTTTATTTTTGCCTTTAATTCGTCGAGGTCGCAACCGAGCATCTATCTCAATGGATGTAGGTTTAATTAGATAACCTCTTTTGGCGAAGTACTGAAACGTCAGATGCTCTGTTTTAAAATTATTAAAAGCATTCTGCACAATTTCGAACATCAAATTTAAGTTTCCCGAATTGGGGCATCCGGCACTCAGAAATTTCTGTTTCAGAATTTCAATACATGTTGAATTGTACAACTCATTCACAGATTGTAAAATATCATGTACAAAAGCTCTTGGTACAATACTCTTACTATAAAATTTAGCTACAAGACAAGCAGCATTTTTGTTAACTATTTCACGCAATTCTTCAACATTGATGTTGTTCATCGGAATAGGTGCTTTCAATAATTCCAAAAAGGGGTCAAAGTCAAGTCCAGTCTTGGCAGGGAGGTCATTTGGAGGGCCAATATCGTTTGATATTGTGTCACTTGATAGAAATGGTATTTCTATATGTTGAGGGGTGCTACTAATATTAGACTTAATATTTGAATGTTCGAAAAGTATATGTCTTTTGTATGAGTAAATGTTACCGAAACACCGAGTACATTTTTGGAACCGATAGTAACATGTACTGTACATCTGCAATTTATGTAGTAATTTGACATGTGCCACCAAATAATCTGCTGTTACTAACTTAGTCGCACAGAATGGACACGGATACATATCGACAGAATACCAATCAATCACACACTTAAATTCAAAGCACCATTGACCATGACAAGCTTTCTTAAATTCACATTAGTAGAAAAGTAAAATAGAATAAAAAATTAATGTATAAGTACGATACACATCAGACATTTGTATTAGACTGTTCGTTTGCTTTGCTTTGATATCAATAGACCTACACCTAATTATGAATAAAAATGAATTAAAGATAAAAGGTACAACAGTATACAACTTCTGTAATAGTTAATACAGATTGTTCTTGAAAAAAGTAGAAACAGATTGAATTTACGGTAAATTCAAGTGAGATAATCTTCAGAGGTTCTAGTGGTGTCCTGTTTCTTTTTTAAACACGAAATTATTTCAGTGATGTATGAAATATTCTTGTCCCATCTAGTTTGGAATTGATAGAAGGCTAGTTGAATAAGTAACCAAAGATGCTCACTTTCTGGTGGGTAAATTGCATTCAAAACGTGAAAGACCTTGAAACAAATGTCCACAGCTGCTATTGTGGATGGCACGTTGTACAGGATTTGGTCTACACAAATATATGATGCAGAGATCCTCGTGATATCAGTTCCAACAACAATGATGAATGGCTGGAGTGGAAGTGACAATTCTTGCATAGCGTTTATTCTTCTTTCCTGAATAACAGCCACATCACCTGCAATCTGAAAATCACACAAACTAAATTCAGTTTCCGAGTACTAAACGCAGATGAATTTAAAACAACAAATTTTTCTGTATTGAAATTAATACTTTGGCACAATCTTTCAACACTGGTGACTTGAGAAGGATCGATTGAGAGGAATTGAATTTGAATTGTTGAGAGTTATATGTTAGAAAAAAAGCACTGAAGATTGAATCAAATAGAAGTGTAAATGCTGGAAATGTTTGAATGCAAGCAAATAGTAATGAAAGACAAACATGTAACTCACGGTAGCGTGCAATATTATGCTATCTTGGCATTCGCCAATTGTCGGTTTCCAATGTTTCTTGTCAACTCTTATCCTCCCTCTTGGTGGGATCAAGTGTGGAAGCAGGAGCAATTGTGCCGTAAGTCTAGTATCTGCCAAAAGAGAAAAAATTACACAATTAAGTGAACAAAAGGTTCATCCAAGTTTCAAAAAATTCTGAAAGAATGTTTCTGTTTTAAAAAAGTACCATCGTTGATGTCATCAGTAGCTATTAACTCTTTGAGTGCTATTGCGTTCGTGTCCTTAGTATTGAGTGGTGAAAGGGCGCTTATAGCATCAAAAAAGTTGTTCCATTTCGATAAGTCCATTTTTGATGCTGATAAGTTCATGTATGAAAAATCTGCATCAATCAAAGCATATCCGTCTGGATGGTTAAGGATAGGCCATGATGATTCATAGATGTTATATATTTTTTTTGTTGTTTCCTTGTTATTTTCAATCCTTTTACGTCGGATTGCTGCAGTTTTTTCCCAATGAAAGAGTACTACTTCCCACGGTGCTTGATTTTTACTTAACCATGCAATGCTTTTTCCTACTTCAGTATCAACTGGACCAAAATAAAATATTCAGACATAATTAAAGATAATCCAGTGAAGGTGATTTACCGTCCAACTTTGTGAGGTTGAGGTTCGTAACGTTAATGGAAGAATGCATCCCTAGGAAATATATTATTTTGCTTCTTGAGGATTGCCTCAAATCAGCACCTCGAAATTATGAAAAAAGTACTCATATTTTGCAAACTCAATTTCTTCAGTCATTGTGAACTTAAAAAATGGTGATTATTTAAGAAATGTTTCGTCATGTTAACATTTTTAACTTGATCCTCGTTCATATTTTTAGTTAAATCACATGAAAATTACAAACCTTCATGATTCTGTTCAATTTCCTCAGTATTCACTGTACCGACAACTAATTTTTTGCAAGCATGAACTGCATTTCGGTACTTGTCGACCAGTTTACCTCTAGATGTGATAGATTTATTACAACGGGAATCTCTTTTTTTTTACTGCTGGGATATAGTATGTGCTGCAATTTTCGGTAGGAAAAACTTCGACAATTTTTTTGGCCAATTTTTCGAAGTTATCATTTCTCATCCTAAATTATTCGATCAAAATATTTAATATGAGGGATTCTCCTTTAACTCGGCCACTTTTTTTTCGACCACCTCAGATCTGCCCTATAATTAGTTATATCAAAGTACTACTAAAAGGTGCTCCATGTGAATTTTTTCAGATTTTCTAATTCATTATTTGAGAAATTGCTGTTTTTTTTCAAACGAATGTATCTCGGAAACTTGAAGTAATTGAAAAAAAATGACTCCACATAAAAGTTGTAGTTTTTTGTTGGCTTTCAAAAGGAATTTTTGAAAAAATTTTTACGTTCCGGTAACGCTGATTTTTTACCAAAAAAGGAAGAAATTATTTTTTTTTATTCAAAAAGGACCCATTTTTTTTCGCTGAAAAAATTACAGAGTCTCTCAATATGTGTGACAATATCGCTAAAAAATCGCTAGAGTGGCACGGATTGAGGTTCTAGGGTAAAAAAATGAAGCCACACAAATTTATTTTTTTAACCAGAACTTCGACCTGTATGTGCCACTCTCGCAATTTTTTGGCGACAAAGTCACACATATTGGAAGATTCTGTAATTTTTGCAGTAAAAAAAAGGGTCCTTTTTGAATAAAAAAAAATAATTTATTTCTTTTTTGGTAAAGAATCAGCGTTACCGTAACGTAAAATTTTTTTCAAAAATTCTTCTCGAAAGCTAACAAAAAACTACAACTTTTATGTAGTCATTTTTTTTCAGTTACTTCAAGTTTCCGAGATATATTCATTTGAAAAAAACGGCAATTTCTCAAGTAATGAATTAGAAAATCTGAAAAAATTCACATGGAGTACCTTTTAGTAGTACTTTGATATAACCAATTATGGGGCGGATCTGAGATGGTCGAAAAAAAATGGCTGAGTTGAAGGAATCCCTCATATACGAGTGCCATGCATCAAATATTCTATAAACGATACTTGTATATAAAGCTTACCGGATGTTTACACTTGTTACTTCTGAAATTATGCAATCGACTATGATGTTCCGAGCTTTGCGACTCAATTCTCTCGTTTTTTTATAAGATTGAAGTATAGCAGATTCTTGAAATGATTTCTGCAATACTTGTTTCACGGAAAACACTCTCAGTTTTTCATAACTCTCTGTACAAATAAAACAATCTTGCCTGATCAAATCATGAGAGTCCTCGTTTTCTTTATCCGAACCCAAATTGTGAAAATCACAGAATTTTACTATACACCCTGAAGCAATGTGGGGACTGACTACTATATAGAACAAACTGCAATATGACGAACATGCATTTTAACTGCCTGTGCCTCGCAACTGAATGGCTGCAACTATTAGTATAAAATTGACGCACACAATGCGAGCATGTCTATATAGTTGAACTATGATTCTATCAAGCTGTGAGTCTCAATGATTGCCCATGTTTCATCAATTGTGATTTACGTATTGTTTGCAATCCAGCCATAAAACATTTACTTACACTTGTGATGCTTGATCGAGTGCTACTGCAACTCGGGCTCCGTGTGCTTAGTTCAGAATATTTTTAACCAAAATGTTTTTTCCACTTTGTCCAGAATGTTAATCGAGGTCCAATCTTCGGTATCAATTCTTTTACTAATTCAGGTATTAGTTGCTCCATCACAGTCTTATCAATTTCATTTCCTAGATGAAAGCCAAGCATGTACAGTAATATTCATTAAGGGGGTTTCCTGGTTGATTTCGACGTTGACGTATACTATATCTCCAAATATCAAAGTTCACGCATCTCAAACGTGAAAAGGGGCTCAACAGCGCCATTCTATACGCAATTCTGAACAAAAAAAAAACACCAATGCATTTTTATTTGATGCAGGAATAAAAAAAATGGCACGAAAACTACCAAATCACAATAGTAAATTCGTAATTTTCGTACCATTTCTTTATTTCTGCGTCAAATGAAAATGCCTTGTAGTCTTTTTCTTTAAAATTGCGTATACAGGGTGTCTAGCGTGAATAGAATATCAAATTACCTGACATTTCCCGGTTTTCCAGACGGAAAATAGTGACTTTTCCAGGTCTCATTTCAACCTCATTTATCTTACGCGCGAAATTTTTAATGCAAATTTGTATTGGATGATCACAGTCAAATGTCATCTGAAATTAAAATACTCAATTTCTTCTTTGGTTCTAATTCGGGCTGAACTCGATTGGCTGACCTAATAATAAACATTTCGATATAACAAATTTCTTTTCAACTCAACTATAAAAATCTTTTGGGTTGACTATTATTTCTCAAAATAATGGTAGCATCGATTGGATAATTTGAAGTCTTTTTATTTTTTCCTTGTTGAGGTTTCATAAATTTTCCAAACATAAACCTTCAACATCATTTAACCAAGTCTTAAACCTATTTTATGTACGTATTTGTCTCGCGTGCACGAGTGGTACATACTGACTATTGGTATTTCCACATTACATATATAAATAAAAAATTTGACCTCAACTTGATCAACTTTTTAACAGGAACTTGAACTTCATATATTATATAATATTTATCCTCCATAGTATAAGAACCAAAGTAACATCACAGTTATCAAATCTGTTTCTTTCAAAATATAGCATCTCTAAGAATATTCCAAAGCTTTCAATTAGTCATCAATTGTGGCATTTTCTTTTACTGCATCATCGAGTAGCTTTTATTTTTTGCTTCCAGTTCTTTTTTAAGAAAAGCTGCTCGTTTTCTCTCTTCTTCTCTTCTTCTCTTTTCAGCTCTTCTTTTTTATTCTCTCGCTGTTCTTCTGCTAAAGCTTCTTTATGCACGCATGAGCGTCACGAGCAGAGTGAATCAATTTTTCAGGAGTTTCGAAATTTACGAGACCTTTTGTCGCACGTATTCCATCGTATATAATTCTTTGTGCAATCAAAGAATTTTTTTTTTGGTTTTCGACTAGACATTCTTTATTAATTGAAAACTCTCTCTCAACTGCCGCATTGGCGTGTGAAAGAGTGATGACAAGCTCTACAAAACGTAACAGATTACTATAATCCGACATTCCAAGTTTTTGATCAAATTCACTTAGAAATGATCAAAGCGAGGTTCAGACAGAAATTCTCAAGTTCTACTTTGAACGCAGGATTGTGTCGAATTTTCTTATATTCTGGATCGGTTTTATCTGCTAGCGTACCAGAAACTATTCCATGTTCTACGTAAGTTCGTGAAGCCAATTGCAAGCGCTCATCAGCTACTTCATTTTGAATTGCTATCGCTGGATACACACAAGAAATAGCTTCTACTAAAGGATATTTAATCGGCGATCGGTCTATCATTCTGTTTACAAAAGTCTTGATACATTTTCGGCATTGTTCTCAAAATTGTAGTATTTGAAGGACAGAGACTTACTTTCATTGTCGCAGTGCAGCTTCGGTCACATATCCAAGATGAATATACTTAGCATGTAAAACATGATCTTTATTATAGAGAACAATATTGTCCAGCTGCATCTCCTTCAAGATGCCTGGCTTGATAAACCTTGCCATGACAATCCCTACGAGTCCTATAATTTTATCATAAAGGAAAGGAGCAAGTGGATTACCAGACTGAAAGTCAGTAAGAAAAGGTTCTACGTCACTTGCAAGAGTCTGAAAAAATGCCAGTTTGGCAGACAATAATTCATCAGTTAATGCGTTGGAGACTATTTGATAACTGGCGCATTTAGGATTTTTTTTCTTCGACAATTTTACCTCTATATTTGCAAAGGTTGGACAAGATAGCTCTTACTTCATCGACAACTGGTCCATTTTCTAACCAGCGACTTACACAAAATTTCGACGGAAATTCTTTGGAGCCCGATGCATTCGTATACTCAGCTTTATGTGCTGGGACAATTTTCAATAAATTATAAATGGCCCGCAAAAATGCAATGATTTCTCATTTTGTTACCCTGATTCCAGCTTTAAAAGCAGTGCAAAGTGTGCAACCCACAACTACCTAAATCGAGCAACTTATTGTTGTTGAGGTCCTAAGAAAAATACTCCCGCAGATTTCTTAGAAACATGAACTTTACGTTGGGTCCATCCATCGATATTTGTATTATCTTTTTCAGCCTATTTGCAGGCACGTTACTCTTGAAAGCTTCTAATAAATCGTTGGCTGTAGTGTGTCCGAAAAATGCGGAGGTGAATTACCTTGTAGATACTTCACTTTTTGTTTTATTCTAAAATCGGACTAGGATATCCATTTATTGCTGCTAGCACACCTTATTCAGGCTTTCGTCAAATGCGATGACAAGAGTGTCAGAGTGTTCAATCAATGTTGCAATCTGACCCTTAAAATATCATAATGTACCATATGTGAATGTATATGCAGCTTTTGCTTTGCTCAGTTGCAATCCCTTTGCTATTGCACTATCCAGAAATATAATCTTCATTAGGGCCGTGCTATTCTCTACATATCGTAAAAATTTGTGGTGTATCACAGTGTCTAAGCAGCACATTATCTCAGCTCTTGTAATTGAATCTCGTTCAATCGAGTTTTGTATTCTTTTCAGCTTTGGCATAAGCATTCTCTTCAAATAACGAAAGCATACCACAGTCGACGCTACAACTTTTGGAACACACACTTGAAGTATTCGAATCTACGAGGATTACTTGAGCACTCTTATTTAAATTTGTTGTAATTTCAGCACAAGGAATTCTATTTGTGGAGCTCGTGGAATTTGTTATACTTGTTGTAGTAGCTGTCACAATGTCTACGGCGGTGTTCGTTGACTTACAATCAAGACAGCTTGGTATTATGCTGTAGTAGCAGTGAAAAGCTCGAGTTCTTACAATTCATAATCTCGCGATGCTTCTTTCCATTCATGTGACTAGTAAACGCAGTCTTGCCCATATATTACTTAGTGAGAATTTGGCCTTGCACAAGGAACAGAAAGCACAAAACATATCTGTTCGGACTTCTCGTACCCATGAAAATATATCATCAGACCAGTTTCTCGAAAAAGCCGTTTTTCTCATTTCCGAAGCAGCCATGATGGATGTTGAGAAGAAAACCTAGATAAAGTAAGAAAAAAATCAATTATTGTTTATAAATGAGTGTGAGAAACAAAACTTTATAATCTTTCTGTAAAAAAGAGCGAAAGAAAGTTGCTTTTTCTGTAAAGTTCATAAAGTAACTTAAATACACAAAACAAATACCGTAACTGAGAAATTATTTGTATTTTCTATGTCGCTGGAGTACGAATTCACTGAATTCGCTACATTTTGAATGTAACCCACGACATTTCGACTCGAAACTGGCCACGAAATACCAGCTTTGTTGTCTTGCAAATGAGCAACCACACGAGCAGCCACACTAGCTCCTGTGGTCCCGGCTGTCAGCTAGCACCACTGGCGGTAAGCACGAGCGGCAAAATTCAAACCTTCACTTCGGCGTAATCATTACGCGGAGCGTAATTTTCGCTATTGTCAAAATTGTGTAGCTGTGAAAATAGAATGAAATAATGAAAAAATTCCAGACACGTCCCTGAATTCCTTGACTTTTCCTGGTTTTTCGAGACGCATTCAAAATCCCTGACATTTACCGGTTTTCCAGATTTCCCTGACAGCTAGACACCCTGGTATAGAATAGCGCCGTTGAGCCCTTTTCACGTTTGAGATACGTAACCTTCGATATTTGGAGATATAGGTATATCTTTATAACTTTCATCCGTTCTTGTGAAATAAATGTAAATATTATGAATTTCATTTGTGGAAAAGTATAATTTTGTGTAATACATAGTTTTACTCCTCGAAATAATTCACAAAATCATCCTCATTATCATGATCACTATCATCATCTTCATCATCAGCATCATTTTCTGTATCTATCATTATGGCGACAGTCTCATTTTCCCATTTTTCTATAATAATTTGTATAGGCGTTCGATTATAATAATTTATGTAATATCGGCTGTTTGGCCGCGCTCGAGCCTCCCGCGCATCTTCAACGAGTCCCCGAAGTTCCTCCAGCGAGAACTCTGACGCTGCTTCAGAAAATCCGATGGTTATTTCGTCCCCAACCTCTGCAACCCCCTCAACCTCCTCCTCATCTTCAGTCCATTCATCAGTCGACTAACCATTTTCCGAGTCTGTGACGTATCCAAGGTCTCGGAGAAAGTGGGACGGCATGACATATATACTTGATAAATCTGTAGCCCAAGAAAAGTTTTCACTTATTAAAATGATGGACATAGAAAAAAGGGGTAGAAGAAGCCAGAATTTTATTTGAATGTGATGCTACACACCAATCCTCTGAGAAATATCCCTCATCGTCAATCCTATCCAAGCGCCCCAACTCTTCACGGGCTCGATCAACATCGTTGCGGATTATGGCGAGGTGCAAGTAGAGGGCTTCATACTTTTCACCCACCTCCTCCTTCACCACCCACTCTTCCTCCACCTCCTCTTCCTCGGCCCATTCCTCCTTCTCGTCCGCTACCGCAACCTCCCACACCCCCGCATTCCCCATGACCTCTTCATCCTCCGATTCAAGTTGCTGCTCTTGTGCCAAATTGTCAAAATAATCAGCCCCACCGATGATGATTGTATCCACGTCACTATCTATATCATCCTCTTCATTATGAAAACGACGCTCATTGATAATTATTGTTTCTGCATCGCTATCATCAGTCTCCTCATCATCAAAACCGTGCCCCCCTCGCAACTGTTTGAATGGTGGCGGCGGTGAAGGGGGTGGGGAGTCCGACAATCCTCTTTTTAAACCATTCATCTTTTGAACATGATTCTAAAAATTTTTTTCCTCGAATTAGTATTGAAACAGCGATGACGAATATAAAAATTTGTGAAATTCAAAAAATTAACATTCACGGTATCGTAAGAGGACTGGTGTGGCTCTATAAATCGTAGAAAAAAGCTTCCAAAGTGAAAATTGAAAAGACAGAAAATTATTTGTATATTGATCAACGGTATATTATACCAAGAGAAGGAGAATTAATAATGCAAACATATGAACTTAGCGGAGAAAACATCATTATTCGTTATTTGATAAAGTACTTACAAAGTCAGCTGTTTGAAGTCTTCGAATGATCACTTTTTCACCGCTCGCTTCACCAAACACTTTTCGTACCCGGAAGATTTTTCGACTGGAAGAAAAATTTCGAAACCCCTATTCGAATGCATATCAGGTGGTGGGGGACATGAGGCTTTGCTCGCCCGCCTGTAAACCAACCGATCGTTGACGAGCTAGCATATCACAAAATGTGCGGCCAAAATGCAGCGCGGGAATATGCAGATAAAAATTTATCAAGACACTTTACCAGAAAGACTCTACTCGGGAAGTTTTCCCGCCAAACACCGTAAAACTTCGTAACGTGGATCTGCGCTGCCCGCCTTTCCTCAAGTGATTTTTCCCTACTAGCCCCATTTGATTAACACGTAAAAAAAGTTTTCCGAATATGAAAAAAAGTTTTCCAGAAACGAAAAAAAGTTTTCAGAAAATGAAAAAAAGTTTACCGGAAACGAAGAAAAGTTTTCAGAAAACAAAATCCCCATTTGATTAACACGTAAAAAAAAAAAAAAATATTCCGAATATGAAAAAAAGTTTTCCTACTATAAAAAGAGGTTTTCCAGAAATGAAAAAAAAGTTTCCAAAAATAAACATGTGTATTAACCGGATGGAAAAAAATTCCTTACATCATTATACGGTATTTTACGTTACTGAGTTCCTCCTTGTAGAAGCCTCCTTCAATGGGATGATCTTGATAATCGGTAAGTTTGTACGTCGGTGGATTGGTATTTTTCGAATCGTTCACGGTGAATATTTTCGTTATCCAATTGGGCGTATACATAATTGCATAACATCGAATCATTTCACTTAATGCGATGCTACTTACGCCGATCATCTGCTCATGAAAAGTACTCTTTATCATCTCAATCCGTCAGCCTGTGGTGAAATTTTGAGTACGTGAAAAAATATGAATATCTAAATAAATAAGCAAGCACATTGAAAAGTGCTCGAAAAAAATCATTCTGCATGCTAGTTTAATAGGAAAATGCTGGAAAATGCTGGAAAATAGGAAAAAAAATTCGAAATGCAGAACAATCAAGACAATCAGCTAAGCCGTTTATTTTAACCCACAATATTAGGGGGTTCGGTAGGCTGAAAGAGCTAACTCCGAGTCAGGGGGCCTTTTGGCTACTGAGCAGCAATGACCAGAAGTAATTCATACTTGGAGCAAGGTCGTATTGAATGGATCGAAGTTTCAAATATACGATTTCACATTTTATGTATTGAGCAATTAATACATATTCAAACAATGGGAGCGGGAACATCCAAACCAGCATCCATGACGTCATATGCTCAAGCGATTGATAGGGGAGTTCAGACTGAAGCACGTTTTCCGAGCAGCATAACCAACGTGATAACCAAAAATCATAGTTATAATGATTATATATATGTCAGATACTCGATAAATTATAAGAGAATTACACAAATTAATTACAGTGACACGGAAAACACAACTTTATTCAATCTTTAGAATAAAAAATCTATTGGAAAAACAGTAACCAAGCCAAACAACAAAACAACAACAATCAAACTAAAACAAGCCATCGCAATATTACATAACCGGCGACCAAAATACAATAACCGAACAACATGGTAATGGTGATGTGACACGGCCATACTGACTAGCACGCGTCTCGAGTGCCAAGTTTTCATTCTTCTGATTCATTTCTGAAACAATAAAACAGACATCGAACAAACCATCATTAGTTCTCGTTCGGCTTTCCTGACCATACAAGTCTGGCATCTTAGCTCAGCTGAATCCCATGATATCTCTTGTAACGCCCAAAAGACGTTATGTATTATAATCCACGGTAGCAACCCACTTCCCTCGAGTCAACCACTCCTCGAATTAACTTTAGCCGCCACAAAGCACGGATATAACATATAAAAGACTGAAACTAGCCCTATAATATTCAAAAACAAGTAAAGCCAAAGAGAATAGAATAATATGTATATACTAAGAAATATACCTATAGGAGGCACGCTAATCCGGCACAGCAAGCAAAAAACCCATATCTATATAACGCACGGCGTCCGAGCCTCGCGCGCCGACAAAGAGGGGGAAGGAACCAAAATAGTATATAAGCCGGCACCTCGGACACAGAAGGACACTCTCTTCTTCCAGCTCTCCCTTGGAGAAGCTAATTCGCAAACAAAGGATCAACTGAGATCGCTCAGTTGATCCAATTATATACGTTGTGTTCTAACCGTATAACGGCTATTTAAAGTATTATATTCTTCTATTTCGAAATCTCAGACCATTCTAAACAGCAAACCTACATAAATTTATATTATCTTTATTTACTGCTCTGCAGCACGTCAACGACTCTTAACGATTATCACTAATTACCATACACACATTTAATCAATTTATTCGGGAGCTGGCGCCGATATTAGGCCACACAACTTTCTGTACTATTTCACTATTAATACTTATCATTATCATTATTTTATCACCCAACATTGGCTGATTCTTTATTTTTCTATTTTTTTTTGTATAATGTTATACGCCGCAGGCGAAATAGATTAAAATTCTTATTTTATCCAACACGCGCAAAGAGAGATTCTGTCAATCACCCACCCCTTCATCCCACCGGCTGCATCTTATCACTATCGCAGTGAAAGATTCATTGCTGACACACACACACGGCTGCGGTCGTGCGCTATTGCAGCGCACTCTGCATTGCTAAACTTCACATCCATCCACATTAACGGCTGCGTCTTCTCACTGTTGCAGTGAAAGATTCATTGCTGACGCACACACACGGCTGCGGTCGTGCGCTATTGCAGCGCACTCTGCATTGCTAAACTTCACATCCATCCACATTAACGGCTGCGTCTTCTCACTATTGCAGTGAAGGATTCATTGCTGACACACGCACACGGCTGCGGTCGTGCGCTATTGCAGCGCACTCTGCACTGCTAACTCACACATCCATCCATATTAACGGCTGCGTCTTCTCACTATTGCAGTGAAAGATTCATTGCTGACACACACACACGGCTGCGGTCGTGCGCTATTGCAGCGCACTCTGCATTGCTAACTCACACATCCATCCATATTAACGGCTGCGTCTTCTCACTATTGCAGTGAAGGATTCATTGCTGACACACACACACGGCTGCGGTCGTGCGCTATTGCAGCGCACTCTGCATTGCTGAATCACACACGCAACCACACCTCCGGCTGCATCTTCCCGCTATTGCAGTGAAAGATTCATTGCTGCGACACACACACGGCTGCGGTCGTGCGCTATTGCAGCGCACCCTGCACTGCTAAAGTACACATTCACTCACACCCTCGACTGCATCTTCTCACTATTGCAGTGAAGGATTCATTGCCACTACACACGCACACACGGCTGCGGTCGTGCGCTAATGCAACGCACCCTGCATTGCTAAATCGCACACTCATCCACCTCGCCGGCTACGTCTACGCACTATTGCAGTGATGGATTCTTCGCCACTTCACCCATGTAAATCCTCATTCTCCCGCGCACAGCGTTGCACCTCCGCATCGAAGGACGAGCAGCACCCTTGGGCAGGGACCGCCCACACCAACACTTATCGACATAACCGCCCTTGGAAAGGGGATAAAGTACGTCCATCGCGTCTGTGACAGCCACAGAAAAACGAGACGTTACATTTGGCGCCCAACGTGGGGCGGCGAAAAGAAAGAGACGCCGCCACACCTCTGCATACACACCCAAAAGCCTCTGAGAAAAGGAGAATCTCATCATCCAAGACTAGACAGGGATGAACGCTCCTAAAACAAAACAGGAAAAAGAAGCAGAAAACCAAGCAATTGCACTACAAATAAGCGAAGAAGACCGAAGGATTGCCCGGCACGACCAAGCGATTGAATACCTCGTCGAGAAATTTGACGCCCTCGAAGAAAACGTTGATAAACTGAGCCAAGACTACGTGCGGAAGGCCAGAGTCCTCGAGAATCTCCGAACGGGCTACAACAAGGCAGTAACGAGTATTGTGGAGTACCTAGAATTCCTGGAGGAACAGGAAACCGAGCTGCAACTAAAAATAATCGATATTCAGCTCCGGTTGGGAATCATCAGCTTCGAATAAAAAGCAAACACACCTGCAGCAACCATGGGTCCTAAAAGAGGGCGCCCAAGGACAGGTTCAAACTCATTAAGGGGAAAGGAGATGAGACTAGAAGAGCTAGTAAAGACCGTCAAGGAATCCTCGGAGGAGATCCTGGGGGAGTTTCTACAAACAACGCCAGATATCCTCGTGGACAATGACGACCACCCTATCACACTAGACGGGAAAAGGCTTCGATGGCAATGCGAAGCAACAAACTGCTTAGCAAGGCTAGGAGAATCCTCGGAAAGAATCGAAGATGAACTGTCGATTACGTTGGCAAGCATCAACGACCTTGTCAAAAACAAAGGCGAACACAATGACCGCCTGACCGGAATCGAAAACTCGCTCGGCGGCCACCAAAACCCGATCAACCCAACGAATATCCGGGAAATAATCGCCCAGCAAATTGAAGAGGCGAAAGAAGAAATCGAACGCAAATACCAAGCGGAAATAGCCAAACTAAGGGACGAGATAGTCACCCTGAAAACAAATGCAACTGCGAGTACCCAACGCATCGGGGTACTGGAAACTAAGATGACCACCGTCATAGAGGAGGTTCATGACGACTACAATAGTATAGGGACCATAGCCCGAAAGGTCCACCAAGAAATCGTTCCAGCCATTGAACGACTAAACACCAGTACGCAGAGGCACGAAGAAAGAATAGAAAGTGCAGTACGAAGAATGCAAGACGCCACCCGCGGACGATCAGCCACTCCGGGATTGCTCAATACCACCGTATCAATGCAACAAAAAATTAAGATGAAACCGCCAATCTACAGGGGTGACCCAAGGGAAAAACCCGTAAAGTTCCTCACGGAATTGAAAAAGTACCTAGAAGTCGCGAATTTTGACTCCAGGGAAACAATACATGCAATTTCCCAAACCCTCGAGGAAAAGGCGAAGGATTGGTGGTACCTGATCGAAGCCAGCGTACAGAACTTCGGAGATTTCGGAAACAAATTTAGAGCGCGATTTTGGAATGAATCGGTACAGGAGATGCACCGCAACGAGATAGAAAACGGGGCCTGGATGCAGTGCAAGGGAAAGATGACCCGCGCAGAATACGCCACACACGTATTCGGCCTAGCCCGCGACCTCGGGACTAGGTACACAGAGGCAGAGATCGTCAAAAAGGTGACCCGCCACTTCGAGTCAGAACTATCCTTCGCGATCAGGACCCAGGGGATAAAAACGATGAATACCCTCTTCGAGTTTCTCGCGGACATAGATAACGAGGCCACGCTACGACGAAACCGACAGCAGGCAGCAGTCCACGAACAACGATATCGGCCACCGAACGAGAGGGAACCCGGAACCCAAAACCCCCGCAATAGCGAGTGGAGGAACCTCCAGAACACGGGAGGACAGCATAATTCCCCCGCACGGAGCTACCACACTACGGTGCAGGCCCAACGAGACCGGCAACCAGAATCAGGGAATACCTGGAGAGGGGGTCCGCCCCATCAAGACGGGCAAATCCGAAGCCAAACACGAAACTACCCAAGGAACACTGCGAACATCAACCTGGTTGAGATAGAGGAGGAAGAAGAAAACCTAACTATGACAAAAGGCACGCAGTCGGAAAACTAAGCGGCGTTGCATTATGCCTCTCGGACGACGGGAACAAGCACCCGCCTATGCATGATGCAACGCGACGAATGCATACACCGCACCCAGAAGAACGTCCTGAGCGACCGGAACACATATGCACGATATTCGAAGACCCTCGGGATGACTTGCTCTACGACATAGAATGCACAGACACACCATCGGAATCTCGTCGATTCCCCGAAGCCGAAATAAAGATCGAAGGTGTAAAAGTAACCGCGCTGATCGACACGGGGAGCGAGATTACCTGCATCTCGGAAGACTTTTACCTCGCCAACAAATCGAGATTCGGGAAATGCCCGACACTCCCGATATCCAGGAGAGTGGTCAAAGGAGCCACAGGGGGTAAAACCACCCGCCTAAAAATACAAGTGATGATGCAAACAACGATAGCTAACACAACACAGAGCCTTATATACGTGGTAGTACCAAAATTAGTAAAAGAGTGCATCCTGGGATACGACACAATACGGAAACTAGAGCTGATCATCGACGCAGGGAGTGACACGATCACCCTCAAAGGAGAGCAAGTCACCATACCATGTGGAAAACCCAGTCGGGAGAGCGAAGAGTTGACCAATCACACGATCCAGCTCGCGTACGAACCATACAACACCAACTACGAGGAGACGCCAGTTACGACCGGAACATACGAAATCACGACCACTGATATAGACGTAAAATTAGCGGATTGCAGCAGCCCAAGTACTCACCAGAAGCAACAACTCAAGGACATCATCCAGAAAAACAAAAGAGTATTCGACAAAAGGCCAGGCCTGTTAACGATATACGAACATCAGCTGAGGCTCAAGGACGAGGAACCATTCTTTTCCAAAACATACCCCATTCCCATGAGATACCGGGAAAAAGTAGCGACGGAAATCAACAACATGTTGAAACATGGCATCATCCGACGCTCACGAAGCCCATACATTAATCCCGTGGTGACGGTAATAAAAAAGGATGGCTACATCCGATTGTGCCTCGACGCACGCAAGCTCAACGAAAAACTCGTCGACGATCATGAATCCCCCCAGGGAATCGAGGAAATATTCCAAAAGTGCCACGGAGTGCGAGTGATGACCAGCCTGGACCTGACGAGCAGTTTCTGGCAAATCCCCTTGACCGAGGATAGCAAACAATTCACCGCCTTCCTTGTCGACGGGAAATGTTACGAATATAATGTGACACCGTTTGGTCTGAAAACAAGCAGCGCAGCCCTCATCAGGGGACTTAGCATTGCGCTCAAGGAATGCAACGAGTCCACTATTAACTTCGTGGATGACCTCCTCGTAATCTCACGAGATTTTAGCGAACACCTAAAACACCTCAATGAGCTCTTCGAAACTCTCATCAAATGCAACTTGACACTAAGTTTGAAAAAGACCAAGTTCGCAAGACTGGAAGCGGAGTTTCTCGGACACATTCTAACCATAGATGGCTTAAAGCCACAACCCGACAAAATTCAGGCCATAAGAGACTATCCACGGCCCCGCAACATTAAACAACTCCGGGGATTCCTGGGATTCGTGAATTTTTACGCAAAATTCGCACGTAACTACGCCCAGGAAACCTCACCACTATTGCAGTTGCTGAAAAAAGGGACCGAATACGAATGGACAGAAATACATGAAGTCGCATTCCACCGGGTGAAAGACCTGTTCATAGAGAACCTAATCTTAATCCTAACCAGACCCGAAAAAACCATACATCCTGACTACCGACGCAAGCAACATTGCAATCGGCGGGGTACTTTCGCAAAGGAGCGATCAAGGGGAGCAGGAAGTAATCACTTTCATTAGCTGGACATTAAAAGGACCGGAAATGAATTATTTCACCACTGAAAAAGAACTGCTTGCAATCATATGGGCTCTCGGAAAATTACGCACGTACGTAAAAGGAGCAAAAATCCTGGTAAAAACCGACCACCAGGCCTTAACCTTCGTTAAGACGAGTCGCTTTACGAATACCCGCTTAACAAGGTGGATCTTAGCTCTACAAGATTACGACATCGAATTGACGCATATCGAAGGGGCGAAGAACGCGGTAGCCGACGTATTGAGCAGGGGCGAAAACAGTGAGACAATGACAAAGCCAATATCTGGCGAACAAGTTGTGATCACACAACTGGAGTCCCCACATCTGGGGGTAACTCTAAGAAAAAACCTGAAAAACATCAAGGACCTACAGATGCGCGACGAGAGAATAAATGGGATAAGGCAGGCACTCGGAACCTCCACCAGCGGAAAATACAAAGACAAGTATACGCTCCGCGACGAAATCCTGTGTAAACTCGACTCAAACAAAGCTGAGAAGGTGATGCTTCCGAACGACGTGGCACACGCACTCGCCCTCCACCTACACTCGAAATACGGACACGTGGGTCCAAAGAAAATCCATCTAATGATGAAGGAAGGATTTCACGTCAACGGAATGCGGAAAAGAATACAGGGATGGATCGCGACATGCGACCCCTGCCAACGACACAAGCACAATACCCAGGCTTGTCAAGCCAAGATGCAAAACATAATACCAGAAGCACCGGGAGACCTACTCTCAATCGACTTCTACGGCCCGCTTCCAGCATCTCGAGGCGGCGCGAAGCACATCTTGGTGACCATAGATGCGTTTAGCAAATTCGTCGTCCTGTATCCGATAAGGAGAGCGAACACCGACACGGTCATACGAAAGATCTTCTCACACTACACGGAACACTACGGCAAGCCAAATAGAATACAATGCGACCACGGAACCCAGTTTACGGCAACAAAATGGGCAGAAAAACTCAAACAAGAACGAATAGAATTAGTTTTCTCATCCATCCGACACCCACCGGGGAATATCGTAGAACGGGTAAACCGAGAACTAGGAAGGTTCTTCCGGACATTCGTGAAAGAAAAACATAGCGGGTGGGCAGCCTACACTGACATCATCCAGACCTGCATAAACAAAACGCATCACGACTCGACGGAAATGACCCCAAATGAGCTACACCTCGGAAAAAAGCCCAAGGGGGAGTGGAAAGCATGGCTACCGATAGCCGTCCGGAACCACGATATCCCATACGAAGAAATGATTTTCTTAGCGCGAGAGAAAATAAAAAGAAAAGGGAAAGCTCGCGCCCGGCGATACGAGGCCAAGCGCACCGCAGCACCTTTTCAAGAGGGTGAGGAGGTCCTTGTCAAGGCAAACAATACATCCGATCAGGGAGAAAAAAAAATTGCAAAATTCTTTGCAGTTTATGAGGGGCCATTCCTCATCCACCGCAGGATCGGAGAAGCCACCTATATACTCACACACCCAAATACCGGTGACGAGAGAGGCAAGTTCCATACCAACAACCTGAAAAAGTATCAACGCAGGGAGGACATGCCTAAGCCGACAAGCAATCACGGGACGGACACAGATCGACCAGTACATGACATACAGGTCCACCACGCATGCATAGTTCAGGTAAACAGCAACAAGAA
This sequence comes from Diprion similis, assembly GCF_021155765.1. Classification (NCBI taxonomy): domain Eukaryota; kingdom Metazoa; phylum Arthropoda; class Insecta; order Hymenoptera; family Diprionidae; genus Diprion; species Diprion similis. The sequence goes on along the minus strand of NC_060115.1, from coordinate 13,787,196 downwards.
ACTCCCGGGCTACTGTTGGACGATGGGTGGAATAATTATGGTTAAGATACCTCGTTGTTGAATTATAGCTTAACTTTTATTTTAAAACTCTTAATGTTCGATTTCTAGCACCTTGTTGATGGTTACGTTGTCAGGATAGTTACAGTTATATGCCTTTTCACTTAACAAAGAAATTGTGGCAAGCCACCTATTCAACGACAAGCGTTCGTCTCGACCACCCGGTCCTCTCTCCTCTTCTTCTCTCTCTCTTCTCTCGCACGCTTGCCAACCTTTTATTTACTAATTCCCTAGCCTTCTCTAGCACGCTTGCCAACCTTCGATTTACTAATGCCAACACTACGAAATCATAGAAGACCGCCGACCAAAACAAAAGGAAGAGAACACCACCCCCCTATATAAGGACGCCTCCGGTTCAGACCGACACCAGTCGAAGACGATAACTCGTGCCATGGAAAAAGCAACACAGACCGAGAAATTCGAACACTGCCACGCCACGATACAGGCCACCCCGGACGACAGCAGCAGTCACTTCGACACCATGCGCTTCCAAGCGCAGCGCATACTGCGAGCCTCAGGACCATGGAAGCCAGGCGATGGCACTTACGCGAACGGTCGGGCCAGCGGGACCGGAAAAAAATGGCACACTGTCATCGGATACACCCAATACCGCGAGTCGGATCTAACCAGCAACAGCCTCCCAACCAAGGCGCCCACGCTCGGAAAAAAGTGGACCAGCGTCGAGGAATACGTCCCATCATCAACAAACCCACGAACAGGTGATAACCCAGAATGCTGGTGGTACGCCGCCGCACTACCCCGGGGTCATTAGCATAAATGACCCTCGGGTCCAACAGCATAACAGGCCACCGGTATACATCCTGACGAAGCGGGAACTCCTCGGGAAGCAGGGACCTGCACCAAAGAAGCCCCGGATCCTCGAAGTCCGGTCATACCCCGCCGACGAGCCGCTGATACCCGTATGCCGAATAAAGAAAACCCAGGACGCCAACAACAACGAGACCGAGACCAAGATCGAGGAAGAACTGCGAAACCTTCTGGGAATAAGCGACCGTGACCTCGATGCCTTCGAGAAGGAAATGCTGGCAATCAGCGAAGAGCCAACAACGCCACCGACCAGCTGGTGGGACCCCACTACCCCGGACATGATCCGAGGCCTCGACGACCTAACCTCCTGCGTCACATGGCCGGCATCGGCGGGGAAACGACAAACCAAGGCCAGATCTAACCTACTCTTAGTAAACCACATATTTTTCTTTTTTTTCTCACAAGTCGAAACTCCAGTTCTTTTCTTTTATTTTTCGTTCCAATTACGCGGACACAAGGTTTTATTTTTGTCACTGTTTTTTTTATTTCTTCTTAAAACATTCTTTTCTGTTATACTTTTTCTTTGTAAAGGTCCGGTAATTCCTCTAGGATTAGGAAATGACCTAACCTTTAGGGGGGGGGGGCAATGTAACGCCCAAAAGACGTTATGTATTATAATCCACGGAAGCAACCCACTTCCCTCGAGTCAACCACTCCTCGAATTAACTTTAGCCGCCACAAAGCACGGATATAACATATAAAAGACTGAAACTAGCCCTATAATATCCAAAAACGAGTAAAGCCAAAGAGAATAGAATAATATGTATATACTAAGAAATATACCTATATGAGGCACGCTAATCCGGCACAGCAAGCAAAAACCCATATCTATACCGGGACCATCTCTAGAAACTAAACAGGAACTGCGCATGCGCGAATTTAAATCCGTCGTCCGTGCAGTCTGGCCACCCCGAGACCCTGCTGTCAAACTCTGTTTCTGTCGGCGATGTAGTTCACATGCATTTTTGAGGTTAGAATCTCAAGTTATTGAGATAGTCACTCGGAAAGGCTTGGGAAGCATTTGTTATCAAAAATTGATTGTGCAAAGAACGGTCAGAATTTATTGCTGATGCTCTTTGAAAATTCGTCCTATTCGATTGAAACAAGAAATCTGTTCAAATGTTGGGTGCTTGGCAGAAACGAAGCAGGTAGGTGGGGACAATTTATTCAATCATTTTCATTACTTCATACATTAAGAATAACAATGAAATTTTTTTCTTTCAACAGAAAATACAGCCAAAATAATAGCATCTCTGCTGTTTGCTGATGTCTTCTCTTCCCATTCAATTCATGACACATGCAGAGATCATCGGCCACTTTTATTGGTTGGAAAAGGAAGTTGTAGATCTTACGGTTTCTTTCAATTTCAAATCTAATCTAAAGAAATCTAATCCAAAGAGTAAAACTCAGAAACATTCTGAGACACGAGTTAAAAATCAACATTTTCAAAATGTGCCTCAGTGTCACAATTAACTTTAAGGATAATCATGTTTTAGAGTAATGTTCAGAACATTCATATGAAAATATTGACTTATCGGGTTCAACATTGTACCCCTTGTTCCTTTGAAACAAATGAATATCTAATTTTCACTGAAGCTCATGAAAATATTTACTTAAACCAAAATCCAATACAGTATCTTGTTCATAATGCTCCGAACATCATCCAGTAACATGAATATCCGGAAGGAATCCCTCTGTCGCAGAAACCGTTATAAGGTTCTTTGTTTTTAACTTCTGCCACTAAATAACTTTTGCATTGCAGATTCCATTTCCAATCTTAGGATGAGATTTTTTGTTTCGAACAGTGTTAACATGGGATGCAGAATTAATTGTAATAAATGGAGATTCACAAACTCTCAGTTTCAATGAAGGACCATTGTAAGAGTATAAAATTGAATCTGGTTTCAAGCTTTCAATAAGTTACCGGATGACTCCCTGATAAAGATTCATCATAAAAAAGTTAGCCAGCAAGTAAGTCCTATTGTAGACAAAGTGATCATTTGTAACGTGTACTAGTAAGTGAATGCATTCCTTAGACCTTGCCGGGGTTGAACGAGGCTCAAGCACGGATGATAGCTGCAACTAGCTAGTCAGATGATACTGTCGATTAATATTGACTTTAGAGACATTTTCAACTAAAGTTATCCAACATTTTTAGATTGAGATTGGTTCAGTTTACACATCAAAATTCATCCTTGGAATCTGATTCAACACTTGAAACACTATTCATCTGAATTGAATACCAAGAGAGTGAAAAATAAAATATCAAAACTGCCGAAAATAAAATTTGAAAAATAATGCGGGCCAATAATACTGCTTGGATTACAATGGTGCACGGAATGATTGCTCTGTAAAATTAGTTAGCAGCAATTGTTGAATAACAAACTTATTACTATAGGCTCGATAGATCTAAAATAATGGAATATTCAAACACCATGATCTGTAGCGTGTCGTGCTCTTCAATTTTGCCACGACTGATGTTCAGAAGATGGCGATGATCAGAAGAAATTCCTTCGGATACCTGTTGTCTAATGGAACAACGGAACAACCAGGTTCGATGGTTGGAACGGTGGCACCAATCGAGAAACTAGGGTCCTAGCCACCAAAACGTTTTGACCATCAGGTAAGGTATGATTTTCATCCTATTATCCAAACTTGAAACTTCAAGTCTGTCAGAACGAACGAATTTTATCATTGAATACATGTGAAAATATTATAATATGCAAATATCACAGTATCAGAAATTTACTTACACGCTTCAACGCCTGACAACTTTAGTCTCGCTTCGATGATGTTTGTTTCCCACCTGAAAATATTAAAAGATATTATCATCAGACAAGAGCTTCTAATTGTTTTGAATACCACTAATTTTCAATGAATTGCGACAGAAAAACGAATTGCTACTTTTTGCACTCCTAAGCTTTGTGTTTCAAGATACACTATTTCTTTTATTCCTTGTTACTGATTTTATTTTAATATTTCATGTTCATTGGCACTGATTACTGGCTTCCGGAGCACTGCACTGTAACAAATCTACTCTGGAGCAACCTTCTACTGGGTTTCAACAATCCATTTATTTTTAATTTCATGTAAATAAAGAATCTGTTTGAAATAAACAATATTTTTACTTACCTGCCTCAGTTTGTCTAGACTCCCACTCGTTGATGACGTTCCACATTTAATTTCAGATTTCTTCTTTCAATAAATAACTGATCCAATTTCTGTAGCTTTTGATATTTGTTTCTCCATTGACGCCTTTATTGTGTCGATTAAATATCTTCTAATATCAACTACGGTATTGCTGAATGACACTTTTCGTAGAAAATTCACGATAAGTAGGAATAAATATCAACATAACCTCAATACGCTACTTTACGCTCGAGATATTCAGAGCCTTGTCACATTTCGTGTACGTTGGTCGCCTTGGTTAGCTGACGAAAATTACTCCGCGGGGCAATTCCGCTGACCAATGAAATTGAATCATTTGGCGCATGCGCAGTTCCTGTTTAGTTTCTAGAGATGGTCCCGGTATAACGCACGGCGTCCGAGCCTCGCGCGCCGACAAAGAGGGGGAAGGAACCAAAATAGTATATAAGCCGGCACCTCGGACACAGGAGGACACTCTCTTCTTCCAGCTCTCCCTTGGAGAGCTAATTCGCAAACAAAGGATCAACTGAGATCGCTCAGTTGATCCAATTATATACATTGTGTTCTTACCGTATAACGGATATTTAAAGTATTATATTCTTCTATTTCGAAATCTCAGACCATTCTAAACAGCAAACCTACATAAATTTATATTATCTTTATTTACTGCTCTGCAGCTCGTCAACGACTCATAACGATTATCATTAATTACCATACACACATTTAATCAATTTATTCGGTAGCTGGCGCCGATATTTGGCCACACAACTTTCTGTACTATTTCACTATTAATAATTATCATTATTATTATTTTATCACCCAACATTGGCTGATTCTTTATTTTTCTATTTTTTTTGTATAATGTTATACGCCGCAGGCGAAATAGATTAAAATTCTGATTTTATCCAACACGCGCAAAGAGAGATTCTGTCAATCACCCACCCCTTCATCCCACCGGCTGCATCTTATCACTATTGCGGTGAAGGATTCATTGCTGACACACACACACGGCTGCGGTCGTGCGCTATTGCAGCGCACTCTGCACTGCTAACTCACACATCCATCCATATTAACGGCTGCGTCTTCTCACTATTGCAGTGAAAGATTCATTGCTGACACACACACACGGCTGCGGTCGTGCGCTATTGGGGCGCACTCTGCATTGCTAAACTACACATCCATCCACATTAACGGCTGCGTCTTCTCACTATTGCAGTGAGAAACTCATTGCTGACACACACACACGGCTGCGGTCGTGCGCTATTGCAGCGCACTCTGCATTGCTAACTCACACATCCATCCACAACACCGGCTGCGTCTTCTCACTATTGCAGTGAAAGATTCATTGCTGACACACACACACATGGCTGCGGTCGTGCGCTATTGCAGCGCAATCTGCATTGCTAAATCGTACATCCATCCACAACACCGGCTGCGTCTTATCACTATTGCAGTTGTCGAATATAGCTAGTAAGAATAAAAAAATAAAAAGAACTAGGACTAGGCCTAGGGACAAAGATAAGCAATAGGGTGGTAGGAGGCGAACAGAATATATATGGCGGCAGAGCCGGTGACTGATTAAATTTACGTCCGTGTCTGGTTCATTTATTTGACCCGTTAAGATCCTACATTGGCGACGAGGTGAAACAAAAAAAAAAAAAAAAACAATAAGACGACAAGAAAGGTTTTAATACGGAAAAAGAAGAAAGTTTAATACGAAAAAAAAAAAAAAAAAAGGAGAACACGTGTTTGCAAGTGACCGTCGAACACGAGGCGAAACGTGGAAAAAAAAAAAAAAAAAAAAAAAGAAGATGGCATCACATCGCGAATTTGAAACATTTTCTGTGCAAGAAAGCGGCACAGCAGTTGCTGCTAAATGGAAAAGGTGGTTAAGAGGGTTCGAATTGTACGTAAGTACGAAGAATACTACAAATCAGATAAGAAAAAGGGACCTCTTACTACATACCGCGGGATTTGAAGTACAGGATATATATTTTTCATTAAACCTTGACGAGACTGATACAGAGAACGCATACACGAGAGCGGTAGAAAAATTGACAGAATATTTTGAACCAACAAAAAATGAACCGTATGAAAGACACGTGTTCAGAGCATTAGCTCAAAAGACCGATGAAACAACAGACCAGTTCATAATTCGTCTAAGGCAACAGGCAGAAAATTGTGGATTTGGGGACATGAAGGATCAAATGATCCGAGACCAAATCATTGAAAAAACACAATCAAGCGATTTAAGACGAAAATTGCTCAAAGAAGGACGAGACCTAACCCTACAGAAGACTGCAGACATCGCAAGAGTATGGGAAACGTCATACAAACAGGCCGTAGAGATGACAGAGACAGGAAGTGTCAACAGGATCAGCAGATTTGGAAACAAAACACCAGATAGCGCTAGGGGACGAAGCGATAGTAAATCCCAAAGTACAGGACCACGATGTTTCAGGTGTGGATACACGGGACACAAAGGAACAGACAAGAACTGCCCAGCATTGGATAAAGAATGTGGGAAATGTGGGAGAAAAGGACATTTCAAGGCTAGGTGCAAAACGAAGGAAGAAAACCTAGACGAGAAGAAAACGAGAAAGAACAACATTCGACAAGTCGATGAAGAAAATACGAAAGAGCGTGAATCAGAAGACGAATACGCATTTACAATTAGAACAGTTCAGAAGAAAAGTGGATCGGAGGACAACATAACCCTTCAGGTCGGAGGGATACCGATTAACTTCATAATTGACTCGGGATCATCGTGCAATATCATAGACAGAGGAGAGTGGGAAATACTCAAGAAAAGAGGAATACGATGTAAGTCTTACCAAACCGCAAGAACATTATATGCATATGGTAGCGATAGTCCACTAAAATTAATGGGAGCATTCAAAGCAGAAATAGGAACACGAAACGGAAGTACTATCCAAACTGAAATAATAGTACTAGACGGCAAAGGAGAGGCTCTACTAGGGAAAGAGACAGCCGTACAATTGGGAGTACTTCAGATAGGTACAAACATCAACACAATAGAAGAACCGGACATTCCAAACTTCGAAGAAGAGTTCAAAAAAGGATTCCAAGGCGTAGGAAAACTGAAAGACTATCAGTTAGAGATTCCTATTAACAAAGAGATTAGACCAGTGGCGCAACCTGTGAGAAGAATGCCGTACAATCTTCGAGAGGCACAGGAATCGATCATTAACGAGCTATTGGAAAACGATATAATCGAAAGGGTAGAGGGACCTACACCATGGGTGTCACCAGTTCAACTTGTACCGAAGAAAGGAAAGGGTTGGAGGATGTGCGTGGATATGCGACGGGCAAACGAAGCTATAGAACGAGAGAGGTACCCAATTCCGACGGTAGATGAAGTGCTACAAGATCTGAACGGAAGTCAGTATTTTAGTAAGCTAGATATTAAATGGGCATATCATCAAATAGAACTTCATGAAGACTCAAGACAGATTACTACATTTTGTACCAGCATGGGACTCTTCAGATATAAAAGACTGATGTTTGGTATTAGCTGCGCTCCAGAGATGTATCACCGAATACTGACGCAGGTGCTACAAGGATGCGAAGGAGTAGTCAGCTATTTCGATGATATTGTCGTGCATGGGAAAAGTAAACAAGAGCATGACGAAAAACTAAGGAAAACACTACAAGTACTAATCGACAAAGGACTGACACTGAACAGCAGCAAATGTAAGTTCAGACAAACGGAACTGAAATTCCTAGGACATCACCTGTCACGGAAAGGAATATGTCCCTCAGACAACAATCAAAGGGAGATATTGGAATCCAGGACTCCGGAAAACGCAGGGGAAACAAGGAGTTTTCTAGGATTGGTGAATTTTTCGGCAAGATTCATCCCGGACTTTGCAACAGAAAGTGAACCGCTGTGGAAGCTCACAAGAAAAGAAACTCCGTTCAAATGGGCTGAGAGACAAGAACAAGCTTTTAAAAAAACTAAAGGAAATAATGGTAGAATCAACAGTATTAGGATTCTACGACAAAGATGCGGAGACTCAAGTAATAGCAGATGCGAGCCCGGTGGGACTAGGAGCAGTACTAATTCAAAAACTAAAGGATGGACCAAGAGTAATAAAATATGCCAGCAAAGCATTAACAGAAGTCGAAAAACGATACTCACAGACAGAAAAAGAGGCATTGGCACTGGTATGGGCTTGTGAGAAATTCCATATGTACCTATACGGTAAGGAGTTTGAACTAATTACAGACCATAAGCCTCTAGAATTAATATTTGGACCTAAATCTAAACCATGTGCTAGGATAGAAAGATGGGTATTAAGACTACAATGCTATAAATATCAAGTACGATATAAGCCAGGAAAGTCGAACATTGCTGATCCATTATCCAGGTTGTTAGATACAACGAAACAGGAACCAAGAGAAAGCACAGCAGATCATATTACCAGAGGAATCATCGAAGCAGCAGTGCCCAAGGCCATGGACTACGAAGAAATACGGACGGAAACAAAGCTAGATGATGAACCCAACGAATTACGGACTAGTCTACAAACAAATAAATGGGGAAAGTTTCAACGAAGGTATGAACTCATACAAAATGAGTTAGGGATCGTGGATGACATCATCGTCCGAGGAACGAGAATTATTTTACCCAAAAGCTTAACTGGAAAAGCGCTTCAATTAGCACATGAAGGACATATTGGGATGGTCGGCATGAAACAAAGACTCAGAACAAAAGTATGGTGGGCGACCGTCAATAAAGATGTCGAACAATGGTGCAAATCGTGCCACGGGTGTCAGCTAGTAGGAGCACCGGATCCACCTGAACCAATGACTAGACGAAAATTACCGACACGACCATGGGAGGTCATCAGCATGGATTTCATGGGACCATTGCCATCAGGACACAACATTCTAGTAGTCGTAGACTACTACAGCAGATTCTTTGAAATAGAACTGATGAAGACGATAACAGCCGACAAACTAATAGAAAAGCTAAAGATAATGTTCGCTCATTTTGGGATACCTAACACAATCATCAGTGACAATGGCCGAACATTCATCGATCACCGACTGAAGACGTTCTTCGCAGAAAATGTAATACACCATCACCATACAACTCCATTTTGGCCACAAGCAAATGGCGAAGTGGAACGACAAAATAGATCTATCCTGAAAAGGCTGAAAATCGCACAAGCAACAAATAGAGACTGGAAAGAAGAATTGATTACATACCTGCAAGCCTATCGAACAACACCTCATTCAGTAACGGGAGTTGCTCCGGCGGAACTCATGTTCAACAGGAAAATCAGGTCAAAAATACCAGATATCACACTCATGACAACCCAGAACGACGACGAAGAGGTTCGAGACAGAGATCTGCTCAAGAAAGATAAAGGGAGAAGAGACGCAGATGAAAAACGACACGCTAAAGAAAGCGAAATTAAAGAAGGGGATATAGTATTGATGCAGCAACCAAAAGAAAATAAGTTATCGACAACATATAAACCGACACCGATGAAAGTAACACAGAAGCAGGGAAACTCAATAATAGCTGAAACACCTGAAGGAGTCAAATACCGAAGAAACAATACACAATTAAAACAGTATGTGACTAGACCGCAAGAACCCAAGAACGAATCAAAGGAAATAATTACCAAAGAAGATACACAGCAAACCGGAGAGAACGAAATACCAGAAACTGTCGAGGCGTCGACATTTCAAGACGAACCACGGAGAATGACAAGGACAACGAAGAAGCCACCCAGATTTGACGACTATATATTAAATTAACAATGTATGATGTAAACAGCTAGTTTCAATTTCAAATCAGAGAAGGGATTGTCGTATATAGCTAGTAAGAATAAAAAAATAAAAAGAACTAGGACTAGGCCTAGGGACAAAGATAAGCAATAGGGTGGTAGGAGGCGAACAGAATATATATGGCGGCAGAGCCGGTGACTGATTAAATTTACGTCCGTGTCTGGTTCATTTATTTGACCCGTTAAGATCCTACAGCAGTGAAGGATTCATTGCTGACACACACACACGGCTGCGGTCGTGCGCTATTGCAGCGCACTCTGCATTGCTGAATCACACACGCAACCACACCTCCGGCTGCATCTTCCCGCTATTGCAGTGAAAGATTCATTGCTGCGACACACACACGGCTGCGGTCGTGCGCTATTGCAGCGCACCCTGCACTGCTAAAGTACACATTCACTCACACCCTCGGCTGCATCTTCTCACTATTGCAGTGAAGGATTCATTGCCACTACACACGCACACACGGCTGCGGTCGTGCGCTAATGCAACGCACCCTGCATTGCTCAATCACACTTCCATCCACCTCGCCGGCTACGTCTACGCACTATTGCAGTGGTGGATTCTTCGCCACTTCACCCATGTAAATCATCATACTTCCGCGCACAGCGTTGCACCTCCGCATCGAAGGACGAGCAGCACCCTTGGGCAGGGACCGCCCACACCAACACTTATCGACATAACCGCCCTTGGAAAGGGGATAAAGTACGTCCATCGCGTCTGTGACAGCCACAGAAAAACGAGACGTTACAGTATAATCCAGTTCCGGGGATGATACGATCAATGTAAATGTGACTCATGATGCCCCTCGGAAATTTTGACTACGTGAAAACGACGTTCCAATAAGCACGGAAACTGCTGAATGCAACGATAAGTAGTGAAATCGTCTGAATAATGAATGTATACATCTTTTTTCGTGGGTCTTTCAGAAAAGAATAGACGACAAAAATTTTGTAAGAAATCTCAACAAATCAATTTTACCAGAATCCGAATTGTAATTTCAAATTCGAAATTGGCCCGTTTGGATCATTCTACATAACAGAAATTGCTACGTAACATGTTTCACTTTATTGGTCTCATGCTCGATTTTACAGAATCATATATGTACATAAATGTTACCACAATAATACAACATTATGTTACAACAAGCGTCCCGAATAGTCGTACATCGACAGTAATTTGGATAAATACACCAAACCAAATGTCTTTGTAGTCGTACATATTTCTGACAAATAACACATTCGTTTTGCAGAAAGACATGTCCATTTCTCACAATTTATTCAGAACCTTATTCTGTAATCGATGGTTCCGAAATAATTCGTCAAGTTTCTGCGCATAACAACTGTTGGAATAAAAATTTGACGCTGATTATGCTGATTTGCCGATAAAATTAGTACTAAGCTAAACCTATCTAGTAAAAATTGCACATCATTATTCAACAAATTTCTGGCCTCACAGCTGTCACCTTTGTCAGAAAACGTGACGGAATTGACTACGAATATTAAAAAAGTTACCATTTAGTCAAAAGCAAAAAGCGTGATTATAAAATAACGTATTTCGTAAAATTCATGTGGCTGCTACCTAGGTACTCGGCACCAAAAGAAAAGAACAGAAGTAAAAGATTCAAAGCAAAGCTCAGTGGAATTCACAATTGTATCACAGGCGTGGCGATTAGCAGTGCAGCGCAAGGGAGAGTGAGGTGGCCGCCCGCTCTCGATGATCGCGGTCCTGCGGCGGCGCTACGGGGGTGGGGGGGCAAATTTCCGAAGCGAGACCGGCGGGAGCCTAAGCAGCCGGTCTGTTCGCTGCGCTGTGCTGCGGGTTGCGAGAGTCGCGGTAGCAGCGAGGTGTCAGTGGCGGCACCGATGATCAAGCAAGCAACAGCGCGACTACTGGATCCGGGACTTCGAACTCCGCGGCGGTCATCAAGTCGTCCCTCCAGTTTCCGGCATCGGTAGCGGTGGCGGCAGCGGCGGCAACCTGAGAGAATATTGTGGGGGACAACAAAAGGCATTACCAATAATACAACAATCTTAAAGCTAACTCTGGTTGTTTTTCGGCGCGGCACAGCAGGACTTTCTCTTGCTCCAAAGATTACCTTTCGCGGTCGCCTAGGAGTGGAGGTGCGGGTCGGTGACGGGTTGGTAGACCCGCCACGTCACAAAGTATAGCTCGGCAAGGGAGAAGAGAAGTTATCTGTCACTACTTCTATATCGGTGACGTCGCCGAGCGAATGCTGCACGCTCTATGATCCGACCATTCTCGTTTGACCAGCGCCGAGGCCACTACAGCTTCGCACATCATACGAATCCACAGGTTGACAACGAAATCCTTCCCCTAGTCAAACTGCACCTAGTTCGTGCATACTAGTTCAAGGCACCTAGTTCGTGCACTTTTCATGAGAGCATTCAATTCATGCATTGTACTTGCTTGCACCGAATTCGTGCAATCTGGTCCGGAGCGCCTAGTTCGCGCTATTTTTCCTAAACGACTTGATCGTTTACTATAATCAAAGCATTCTCTGCATACCTGCTTTATTCCAAGTACGATGTCTACTCACCTATGAGAATATCACTTGTGACTACATCACCAGACAACCCTCTTCAATCAACAACAAATTAATACTGTTTCTTTTCTTTCCAGATAGTTCCGTCGTACAAGGCGGTTTCGTTGTGAAAACCCGATTATTCGTTTACGATTTCTATACTTACCTTTTTAGTTCTGCTGTGATCATTATAATTGTTTTTCAAATATATTCAATTTTCAAAGACCAGGTCTTGTCCTTGGACGGCTCATCCGAGCCCATTCTCAATTTACACATTAGGGTGTGCCAAAAAATGACGATATTTTTTTTTTCACTCTCACCCAAAAATATCTGAGAATATGCCCAAACAAAAATTCTGTCAAGGGCGGAGCTCTCAATTTAAATTTTAAGAAGTCTTCCACGAAATTTGAAGTTTTGCCCTTTAAATAACACGGGAACAAGGGCTTTTAATGGTATTTTGTCCTGCAAAGTATGAAGAAATTTTTTTTTGATAAAATGAAGGAATGGATCATATTCAGCACTAAATTCTGGACAAAAAAATTCATCCAGCCAAATTCCCATCGTCGATATTGGAGTTTCTACAGATCTTTAAAACTGAAAATTTTTAAATTTCACATTTTTTGCATTTTTTCCAACTAAACTATTGCAGATAGAAAAAAAAAGTTGAAATACAATTTTGTGAAAAATAAGCTGTACTTGCTATGTTTATTTAAAATTTTATGTCTATCATCAATATATTTCATAATATCGTTGTAAAATCATAGAAATAAGACTTTGCGGGCATGTAAATTTCAAGTATTGATAATACCGAAAATCTCCCATAAACAGTTTTGTTGCAAGTTTGATATACTAAGAATTCTGTACTGAAATTTTAGCTCAATCATAAATTATTCAATTGATAAGAGCAAAAATTCATAAAAATGGTACTTTGTGAGCCTGTAACATTGTTGTTTGTGATAATACGAAAAATTCTCATAAGACTTTTGTGTCAGCCGTCAGACAAACTACAAAATTGCTTTTCAACTTTTTTTTTTCTATCTGCAATAGGTTTGTTACGGTACAGGGGGACGGCAGTCCATGTACCCACCCGATGGTGTTGGTTCGGGTGCTATTTTTGTTGGTTCGTAGTCGTCGACGTCTTCGTTCAGGGAACGGAAGGGAAAGGACAGTAATTAGAGAATGATTATAATTTTTATTTTGATTTGGAAATTGAGTGAAGTCGATGAGGAGTAGTTGAGGCAATGGTTTTGGGGAACGGGAGTTGAAGTTGAATGTAAGAGGTAAGAGCGTTGGAATGAGAGCGAGTCTTTTGCATGAGAAAATGAGCGAGGATACAGGGTAGAGGGGGAACGAAATAGCAAGGTAAGGGCGATAGCGAGTGGTGTAAGCCAAGATGGAAATAGGATGACAAGATATGGAGTGTGGGAATGGTAGGTAAAGACAAGCGTCGAGGAAGGTGGGAGAAACGTGAGGCGGGACGTCGGACGTAACAGGTTAGTTGGAAAATGCAAAAAACGTGAAATTAAAAAATTTTCAGTTTTAAAGATCTGTAGAAACTTAAATATCAACGATAAAAATTTGGCTCGATAAATTTTTTTGTCCAGAATTTAGTGCTGAATATGATCCATTCCTTCATTTTATAAAAAAAAATTTCTTCATACTTTGCAGGACAAAATACCATTAAAAGCCCTTGTTCCCGTATTATTTAAATGGCAAAACTTCAAATTTCGTGGAAGACTTCTTAAAATTAAAACTAAGAGCTCCGCCTCTGACAGAATTTTTGTTTGGGCATATTCTCTGATATTTTCGGGTGAGAGTGAAAAAAAAAATATCGTAATTTTTTGGCACACCCTATTGTCAGTTGCATTGCCTATAGACAAGAAAAAAATTCCAAGATTCAAACACTGCCCAAACATCGCGTGTCGGAAACATTGTTATTTGGATGCATAATACCGATTTCATAGGCCTATGTGCTTATGTTGAAAATTTCCAAATATCGCGAACTCACCTGCAGAACATTCAAGTTCGGCGTCGTATTTCCCGCGTCGAGTACCGCGACTGCCCGCTGTACCAGCATCTTGCGGTATTTGGCCTTCAAGGCAGCGATGATTCCTCAATCCAGGGGCTGCAGATGGCTTGTTCGCCGGAAAAAAGCCATTTCAATGTTGCTGAAACGGAGTGCCGGGGGGTAAGCGGCACAGTTGTCCAGCAACAAGAAAATTTTCCTCTTCTCATGACGCATTCTGTTATTCAGCTTATGTAACTGTGACTCAAATAATGCTCCGGTCATCCATGCTTTTTTGTTTCCTGCGTACTCTGTAGGAAAGATTTTTACGCCTTTAAAACAACGCGCCTTTGGTGATTTCCCGATAACCAAAGGGCGAAGTTTATCGGAGCCATGTGCATTCGCTGTTAAAAGCACCGTCAGTCTTTGTTTACTCTGTTTCCCTCCGTGACAGGGGTCTCCTTTTTCAGCCAATGTTTTGGATGGTAGGAGATCAAAAACAGACCTGTCTCATCGGTTTTGTAAATATCTCGGAGATCGTAGTTCTTTATGATTCGAGGCAAATCGATGTTCTTCCACTGCTGTACAGTAGCCTCGTCGACACTGTTTGCTTCCCCGCAGACACTTCTGCCAGTTATACCGCAACGTTTTTTAAATTTGAACACCCAGCCAGCTGATGCTTTAAAGTCAGCAGTTATATTTAATTTTTTTGCAAAAATTAAAGCTTGCTCTTGCAGTATTGGACTACTAACGGGTATGTTCGCGGCCCGTTTTTATTGAAACCATGTAAGCAATGCTTTGTCCACGTCTGAAAATTGACCCTTTTGAGTTCGCGTTTTTTTCTCGCCTAAAGGTCCTGCCTTAGACGCACTTGACCTAATGTCTGCCGAATTTGCGATAATTGTCATCAGTGTTGAATATGGCAGACCAAGCCGCTTTGCAATATTGATCTTCGGTTCTTGTGGGTTATCATGTACTTCTTCTAAAATTTCCAGCTTCTTCTGCAGCGATATTGCTTTTCTTTTCCTGCCCCCTGCTGGACTTGCCATGATCACCATGCTTGCCACCAGAACACGACAGAACTGACTCGAGACAACTTGTACGCGAATACGTATGAATTGTAAGCCGTGGCATCTAGCGGTTGCAAAGCGAAACATTAGGCTCAGCCATCTAGCGGTAGGATAATGAAATACAGTAACGCGAGTACGCACTGAAAAATTAGCTGTTATAATGACGTATAAGTGAATAGAAAACACCGTTCGGGAACCAAATAAGTAGTCGTATAAGCGTGAAAAACGTATAAACGAAAAACGTAAAAATGAAATCTTTTTACATGATTTATATGCGAAAACCGCCGGGACCTAATGAATGTTACGTATAAACGAGAAAAACGTACAAGTGCGAATCGTATAAACGAGGTTTCACTGTATTTCCAATAATCAATAAGCTATTCTCTACGATATGTATGTTCCTTTCCAAACATCCTACTACAACAATAGTACAGGCAAACTAGCTAAAAATTCGTGAAATAAATTAAAAACATGCGAAGTTGCTGAAATTTGGTATGGATGTTCAGAAATACATATACTTTCAAGAACTGATGAGTCCCGAGCTCTAAATGTTGTGCTCGAGCCGCCATATTGAAAAAAGTAGGGTAAACTAGTTGTTCGCAAATACATTAAAACTCGCGCATTGAATCACACAGAAATCATTGAAGAAAACTGTAACTACTTTCTAAACTTAATTTATTTGGTAAAAATTGACGTTCAAAACATTGTTTATTGAAAAAACTGTTTTTATTCGACATTTTTTATTATTTTCATTCTTCTCGTCTTTTCTTCTCTTCTAGGTATGTTCTGAAAAAAAATGAATATTCATTATACAGGTGAGCATTTATCGTAAGTGGATAAAAATGTAATATCGACTGGATCATACCCTTTATGTAAAAAGCATCGGAAGAAGCAGGATCAAGCTCATCAATAATGTCGCCTGCATCAGTTCCCTCGTTTACGTCATCAAGATCGAAATCTTCATCACCCGGCTCCGCGATACTTTCAAAACTGTACGCATTGAGACATTGCACTTCCTGGCAATTCGCGCAAATTGGGGAGCATTTCAGCCCTGCTTTTTTGCAGCCACATCTCGCATGGCAATCAGTTGTATAGTTGCAGGAAATCAATTGTAATATTGATTCCAGAGCAGGTACGAGAAGTGTTGTCGTTGGTTGCAAAAAACCAGAACACCTACGCAGGTAAGAAAGGCCGGTGAAACCCTGTTTCTCTTTGTATACGGTGCAAGAAAAAATGAAGACCTCACACTGAATGGATATTGTCACATCCTCGATGCCCTCTGCCCCTACTCATTAGTTTTATTTCAGTTTTCGATTAAATTCACTTATATCTTATATTTTTGAGTCTACGTATGCATTGTATGCATACGGCTTTATTTATCACTTTTTACGGCTCTGGGAAATAACCACCCCCAGCTTATAATAATCTTACTCATTAAATAATGTTACGGGATAATCCTTACCTAAACAGACTAGAATATACAAACTCTCTAAGAGTAACCAGATGACCGGAAATCACTTCTCGATATTTCCAGGTATGCAGAATCTGGCATGCACGTGCAACGGATTAAAATTTATATAGCCATCTTTGAAGTGTCTGTTTGGACAGGGTCATCCCGAACATACAGTAGAATATTTTTTATCATGTACCAAAACAAGCACGGCAATTCCCACCCGCACTCATGGAAGAGGCGGGATTAGTTAAGATAGTTTTGCATGTTACACCGTACCCAAAGGGCGGGGGTAGTTAATGGCGAATGGGAAACTCAAAATCTTATCAAGACTTCCTTATCGGGCAGCGCTCTCAAAGATGCTGGGAACCAATCAGGAAGTAGTTTCTCTCAATTCTCAATTCTCAGTTTTCTGAACAGTCAGTCGTGGGATAGTCGTCAAGCAGTTGTTACCGTTTCGTCAAGTAGTTGTTACACAGACGTCAAACAATCGTTACATTTTTTTTCGTCAAGCAGTCGTTACATAGTTGTCAGCCAGTCTTTATCAAGAAGAAGCAGCTCTCAGTTTTTTCAAGACATTCATTGCTCATTGTTTATTTGCAATTCTCATTTTCTCAAGTCTCATTCTCAGGCTTCATTTTCCAATATATCTTCTCGGTTATTAACAGTCTTCAACAGAAATCGTTCTCTCAGTTTTAGGCAGATCAATCAGACCAGAGAATCTGTTAGAAATTCGAAAGGTCTTTTATTTTATTTAATTTAACAAACTAAAGTGCTAAAAGGGAATTCCGTGACTTTACATTTAAACCTTTCATCTTTAATAATTAAAATCATTATAAGAATTTTCTTTAAACTTAATTTGAATAAACAAATACTCGTGTGTTAAACCTTAATTGAATAAACAAATATTCGTGTGTCAAACTTACATCGCGAGTTGAACAATTAATTACCTTTAACGCCTAATATAAGTTAAGCGATTAGTAACTTTAACCAATCTCACCACCGGCCGAACACGCAGAGCCGCCCACATAGCCCGAATCAACGGTCACCAGCAAAAGGTAAGTGACCATTTTATTATCAAAGCCGGTTCAACCAAGAGGGAAAACGACATCAAAATTCAAATAATTCACCATCCGGGAGAACTAGTCCGAGCCAAGCGTTATATTTTTGGGAGTGGTTTGGTCATCAGCCAACCCAGCCCATAACAATATAGATTTAGCCAATTCAAAAAATCATTGCAAAAACAGAAGTCGAAGTTAGAATTATCACCACCGACTTCAGAGGCAGCTGCTCAACATTCATTCAGAGTATTTCACCAAATTCAGACGTGGCTGGTAAATACAAAGAACCCAGAAGAATGGGGATGGACAAAAGTGAATGGTTTTCTGCAACCAACGACAACACTTCTCGCACCTGCTCTGGAATCAATATTACAATTGATTTCCTGCAACTGTACAACTGATTGCCATGCAAGATGTGGCTGCAAAAAAGCAGGGCTGAAATGCTCCCCAATTTGCGGGAATTGCCAGGGAGTGCAATGTCTCAATGCGTACAGTTTTGAAAGTATCGCGGAGCCGAATGATGAAGATTTCGATCTTGATGACGTAAACGAGGGGACTGATGCAGGCGACATTATTGAGGAGCATGATCCTGCTTATTCCGATGCTTTTTTAAATAAAGGGTATGATTCAGTCGATATTATATTTTTATCCACTTACGATAAATGCTCACCTGTATAATGAATATTCATTTTTGTTTTCAGAACATTCCTAGAAGAGAAGAAAAGACGAGAAGAATGAAAATAATAAAAAATGTCGAATAAAAACAGTTTTTTCAATAAACAATGTTTTGAACGTCAATTTTTACCAAATAAATTAAGTTTAAGAAGTAGTTACAGTTTTTTTAAATGATTTCTGTGTGATTCAATGCGCGAGTTTTAATGTATTTGCGAACAACTAGATTACCCCACTTTTTTCAATATAGCGACTCGAGCACAACCTTTAGAGCTCGGGACTCATCAGTTCTTGAAAGTGTATGTATTTCTGAACATCCATACCAAATTTCAGCAGCTTCGCATTTTTTTAGTTTATTTTAGCTAATTTTCCTGTACTACAAGGAAGCCGAACGTCAGCTCTCGAAAAGTGAATTCATAAGCTACGCGCACCCGATTGTGATCGATTGCTCGAAACAGAATGAATCGCTGAAAACCGGACCGGTGAACATCCGGCTGGAATTTAAAGCGAGCGTAGAATTTCCCCATAACACCGCAGCCTATTGTATGATCTTGCACGATCCAGTCGTCGAGTATAGTCCGGTTAGTGGCACGGTGAAGAAATTAGTATAAGCCAATTTTGGAGTAATATGTTTAATTAATATTGCTTGGATATGGAAAATATGCATGAGGATATTTGTTCAATTTTGGATGAAATTATTTATTATCATTATCACTATGTATAAGCAGAGAACCGTATGTAATTGTCGACGAATAAACTAACATGTATTCAAGCATCCAACCGTTATATTTCTCACCACCATCATCTTGTAAGAGTAGCTATTTTGCGGTAAGAAACGAAACAGAGTCGATCGATAGAGCAACGAAAGATCGATGAAGAAAGCACCATCATCGGCAAACCCACCAACTGTCGGTAAGGGTTGAGGCAAGGGGTGAATCACTAGCAAAAATTCGTACACCATACATCCATTTCTTTAATATTTCCCCATATTTCCTAGCATTACTCGATATTTTCTGACATTTCCCGATGTTTAGCAAATAGCGCGAGTTCAATAATTTGAATCCTGAAAGGTAAGCGAAAGGAAAAAAAACAGGTTAAGATTGCGTAAGGATAGAATTAAAGGGAGATACGGACTTTGAATGGTTCGCTTTATTCTGTGTCTAGAGCGGTACTACCGTTTACAGCTGATGTGAGAATATCGCGAAGAAGATAACATAAGAAAAGTAAACATAGAGACGATAGAGGCAGAATGTACAAGAACAGAGACAAATATAGCAACACGGGTGACATCGAGACTTTAAATTTTGCAAACGTGTGGGGAATACATTACAGATACGTATACATATATATATATATATATATCACGGCATACATGGGGCCTTTACCGAAACACCCGACATTTCCAGAGATTTTCAAACATTTTCCAACATCTCCCAACATTTCTCAACATTTCTCAACATTTCTCAACATTTCCCAAAATTTCCCAACACTTCCTGAAGTTTTCTGACATTTCCGAACATTTTCTGATATAATTCCCGATATCCTATACTCATTTTCGGTTTGATTCTAATTTTTTACATTAATATTCAACACTTTTCCTACTAACAATTCATTTCCTCGTACGACACTGAACTTATAAAATTTTACTCGTGAATCATTTTCTACAACGAGGGATCGATAAGGATAAGAAAAAGAAGAAAATCAAATATCCGAAACATACAAACGTCCAATTTTTCTTTTAATCTAAGTTCCAATTAAAACAACTAATGTATTACAAGGTATGTTATCTTGTAACATTATACATCAGAATAAATATCTCCTTACCTAGACACAATCAACATAGAAATTACACAAATCATAATATTGCATCTTACGCGTATACATATCACAAATCAGCCATCGAAACAACCATGTATGAGGGAGTGGGCCTCGGGCCTGCCGCTACGGGCCTGAGTCTCCACTGACAGCAGCGTCGTGGGGAGAGGGAGACGAGTGAGGCAGTCGAACCTCGGTGGTCGGGAGAGAAAGACGCGACGCTAACTGAACATGATTCCGTTTCTGTATTCAATAAATCCGTTTCTTAGTTAAATTGTCGTGTAACGTGTTCGCTGAATTATTCTCCACCCCTGACCAACCAGAATCCTACATGTATACATAGGTACAACACTATTGAATTTAGACAGGTTATATTGCGTATCTGTTGATCACAGTAAAAGCTCAAAAATCAATGAACGTATTATAATATGGTAGTAAGTAGTAGTGGGAACAATAGACAAAAATATTATGCAAATTACAGCGCAATGACAGAGCGTATCTCCAACATTACATATCCAAATATATACATATTGTAACATTGCGCTTGCGACGCAAGTTATGGACCGCCATCTCCACCCCAAACTTTGTTATCAAACGGCAGCGACGAGAAGTTCTGGCGTACAATATGGGCGGCATCGGGATTATATACATTTTCCTCATCCCGTTTGTTTTGAATATCCCTCCCTATGTCCCGACTACCTCCAATCCCTTCCCATGAGTGGGCAAGCGGAGACAACGTCAACACGGAGAACGCCGGCAGCACATAACCTCCCGAACGCCTCTACCAGCCTGAGCATGCTATTATCTTCCTGGCTTCACCTCGGGCAGGTTCCTCAACGCCGCAGCCAAAGTACCTGGGTCTCTAACCACTGCACTTCCGAAATATCCCCATGGCTTCCGTCTATCTACGGAACTGTGTCCATCAGCTGAGGGGAAAAAGGGCATCTAAGAACCAATACCATCGAGACCGGACGACGTCAAGCCGATTCCGCTGATTCCGCTACTGCTGACATAATCTGGCGTCAAATCGGTGAACTGCAACCTCCTGTAGTCCTACATCGCAGTTCCATCTGCGTCGAACAGATGCAAGCTCCTCCTCGGCGGGCCGACATCGGCCCCAACTACCGGTGATGAACGAGACTACCTCCGCTCGACTCCGCTCAACCTGACGGTTAGCCGCCTATCGTACGACGAGAGAGACCCGGAGAAACAGCTAAGAGCGCGAGCCCTGCCGGGACACCTACCGGCCGCAACCTCCTGAGACCAACGCAACAATGCCATCTCCCGACTGTCTCCTGTTCCTGTTTTGCAACGCGGACGAAACTCAGGGAAGACAGCCATGATAGCGTCACTTCTCGTCCTGCTATCGTAGTGACCCGACGTGTCCTTCTAACTGTCTTATTGAAAATTTCACCTGGTGCCTTTGTGCTTTGTGTATTGTTTGTTATCTTCTTACGGATTGCTAACTCCAGTATTTTGTGAGTAAGCTCCCGTTCCCGCACGACTCCCCGAGTTATTACCTTGATTCTATCTTGAAGATACCTCTCTCCGATTCAGACGCAAGCGATCGAAGCCGCCATTATCGGTACTTCTATCCGTTGCTTTCCTCTCGGGTTTTCGTGTGTTTATTATCTTGGCCCTGAAAAAAATAGCACTCCACGACCAGCTGTATGTCATTTTGCTTGGGCCAATGGAATTGGCCAAATTGTTCTTCTAAAAATTTGATTTTGTATTTTTTTTCCCTATTCTCTTGTTGTATCTCAATAACTCGACCTATATACCACGAATCATCGTAATGTACTGCGTAATATTCTCCTCCATTGATGGAGGCGCCTGTTAGATTCCCTTCATTGTTGGGATTTTTTCGACCGGTAATTGAAACATTTCTGTTTCTGCGGACTCGGATAAGACGATCAGCATAAACAATCCCCGAAACCGGCTAGTTCCATCGAATGTAAATCGGCAGTATCCGAAGGTGGACCATCATTTTTTGTTTCGTCATCCGAATCCGCAATAAAACTATTCAATCAACCTTCTAATGCAGTGCTAATCTTATCCACACCGTCATAGATGTTAACGTTTATTTCGACGCCATCGGGGTTTTCATATTGGTCGTTGCCCGGGTCGTTATTAGGATTCAATATTTTTACTTTTTGCCATGTTTCATCATTAGTAAACGTTATTCCCAGTTTTCTACAATCACGCCGCACATTGTTGAGTGAATTCATAACGCAGTCTTCTGTTTCATGGTCGCTCATGAATTTGTTGCCATCGGATGGAAATTTTGAAGTGGTTTTACCAAGTTTTCCATGTGGAGATTCCGCGGGAAAAACGATTCTTTCTGACAAATCCGTTATAGTATTGTTTATGTGCTGTATTTTTGTTAATCTTATCATAATATCATATGTGCTGAAGTTTACAAATGTGGAGAATGTTAAAGCGAGGGGCCTGGTTGCACGAAAAATACGTTCACAGGGCTGTGAACTAAAGAGCCACGAGATAAACTGGCATTTTTCTGATATATCTGGATCATCTCTGTAGAGCCGTACCAGTTTGATAAGAGCATGTGCGTTTATTTCGAAGCACAAATAACAATTTAGACTCACGAAATTTTTCGTTTCAGACAAACAATTTTCATGCAACCAGTTCTTCCAGATTCTTAGAAAAAACACGCAATACCATACGTTGTAAATTCTGGTATATGGTTGAAAACGCCAATTATGAACAACGGTTCGTGCGTCACTATTCGCGATTGCTTTGCAATTGACATATGTTGTTGTCTATGGTGGAAAAACATTCCCCAAATTTTGTCAATTTTTTTTAAGCTTATTGTCGTCGTGATTTTATGGGGTATTTCACGACTTTTTCGTTTTTGTTTTTTTTTCATCAATTTTTCGTGACTTTCCTTGCCTATGAAAAAAACAAGTAAAAATATGTTTTCTCCGTCAAAAAACCTCAGCTTCTCGATAAAAATATTATTTTTCACTTTCATAGCTTCCAAAACAGGTAAAATTCATTTTTTAATCAAAAAACACGTTTTTTTCGTGTTGCGCATTTTCTGAGCATTTTTTCGATATCATTTTCGAAAAGCTGAAAAAATTTGACGTATGATATGTGAAAATCAGATTGGGTTCTTTAAAATTTCTCTTAGAATGATGAAAAAACCAAAAAATAATGTTAAACATCGATTTATAATTTTGTCAATTTTTATTTGATATCTGAACAATTAAAAAAATTCAAAAAAGTTTTTTTACAGAGACATTCAATGATGTGGATACTTGTTTTACTGTCAATGTACCTTAATTATTTGGAATTGGCGAAAAATGATGGCGAGATTGCGTGCCTTTCAAAGTCCGAGCTGAAGGAGCTCGAGATTCTAATTTTGGTTTCGATTGGAGATATTCCGAATTTTCAATAAACTCAAAATGAATATTTGGCAATGCCTTGCATGCCCAATGAATCAAAGCTTTCGGCGTCAAAATTTGAGCTTTTGTGCCCAGTAGTAATGCAGCTTTCCTAGCTTGACGTTTGACAGAGCCTGCCAGGCTATCGCAGGCCCCCTTACCATGGGCAGTAGCAAAAAATATCCATTCTCCTTCGATGTTGAAATCATCTTTGTGATAGCATAAATTCGTAAAAGCGTTTTTGTTTTCAAATTGCTGTGGAGCCCCATCCGAGAAGTAATGAATTTTTTATACACGATCAGCAAATTTTTCTTTCAAAAAGGCTATCAATTTCTCTTGAACCAAGTGTACTAAAGAAAAGTCATGTTTCAAACAATATGTAATTGTGACGAAACTACAATGCTTGGTTTCGTTATTTTCAGAGTAATATATGACCATGGGTACTAATGTGGCTTGGTCATTGTTGTAATGAAATGCTTGAACAGCATCTCGCACTACAAATGCAAAATTCTCTGCAAAATCTAATGTGACGATGACTTCATCTTTTTTTAATTCCTTCTTTAGGTTAGTGAAGTATCGACTTTGAGTTTAAGCAATATAGTCATGTTTTAAAAGGTTCTCAAGGTGTACTATAAGTGAATCGATGAAGTCATCTGCTGTAGAGATCGCATTCAAAATTGTGCAACGATCAGTTGCAGTCCACGTCTTGTCTTCCACCTCTTCAATGTCATTAGCATCAAATAAATCTTGGAAACAAGAAACCAACTTATCACAACTGAGACAACTTTTACAAGATCTATCATAGCACAACTCAGTTGGCGGATTACATGTCAATTTTATCAGTAAGTTTTTATATATCGGTTCCGATTTTTCAATCCAATCACAACCTTCAATCAATGAGTCATATCGACAGCCTAGTACAAAAAAAAAGAAACAATCGTTACAAAAAAAAAAATAAACAGCGTTGAAGAAGCGGTACGAAATGTCAAAAATTGTAAGTTATGTGTAGACATTTAGAAGACAATCGTGAAAATGAAAAAGTGTAAAAAAAAATCCGCGTGCGTAAATGAAATTGATGAAATTGACACGTTGAAAGTGCAAAATTCAAAATCCAAAAATTTTATCTCCAAAGTGTTAATACTTCATCGTTTTGAGTTTAAATTTTAACAATTCTTTTTTAACATACTGATTTTTTGAATTTTTTTTTTTACATTTTTACACTTTTTTTGCCAACTGTACACGTTTATGAATATAATAAATCAATGATTCTTTACCTTCTAACATCAACTTCACGTTCTGGTGTATAATACACACGCATACCGTATGTGTACCGTTACTTGCCGCCAGCACACAAGACTTTGGCCTTAACGTAGCAAATTTAGTGAATTTCACATCACACGCTGAATATTCCTCCTTAAAATTAGCGTATAATTCTCGTAAATTACTCAATAGTAGCCTTTTTTGAATCTTTTCACGCGTACTGTCGGGCCTTTTCACGGATTTAACATCATTCATGCCTGGCATCAATCGCGAATTGATATCATCTTCATAGTAGTTGATTATCTTTTGTTGAATTTCTGGGCTCAACCTCTGATTTCCTGGTTTTTTCAAAGATGTTTGATCAGTGTCACGAACCGATTCTTTTAAATACGCTCTTGCTGTCAAAACCGTTGATCGTGAACAATGAAATTCAGTAGTAATTTCATTGGTGTCCCAACTTGTCGGTAAAATAGATAGTAACGCCAATTTAGTAGATCTAAATATACTTGAAAAAAATTGATAAACCAAGAACGGAATTTCATCAGGGAAACATGAAAAGTGAACGAATAATAATTACTTGTTTTTTTCAGTATTGTATACTTGTTTCAAGTTCACCAGCATTGAATCGTACTCTTTCATCTTTTTGTCGGATACCGTTTCTGGTAGGACACCATACTGAGCTTCAAATTTTTCACTAACCCGAGAATGTATTTCTTCGAATTTCTGAGTTCGGTATGGTACACTATCCATTCTAAAGAAGAATTTCATGAATAATAATAAAACAAAATAAATGTAATGATAATAATATTAATAATGATGATGATGATGGTGATGATGATAATAATAATAATAATGTAACATTCAAACCTTCGTTGTTCGATTGGACTGACATTTAAAAATGTCTCCAATGTATGGTTTCCATAATTCATCGATGATTCACTAAAATTGCTGACAGTTGATTGAGAGCATGACGGTAAATCGTCTGACTATGTCAAAGTCAAATTAGAAGTTTGCGAGGATATCTCATCTACTGATGGTTGATATTGTGAGACAAGTTTTCTACACACAGAACACAGTACACTAGTTTCATCAGCTGTTGGGAACTTCCATAAATCACTTTCAGAAAACTTGCGTAAATCTTGGGTACTTTTACTTTCTAAAAAAGAAATTCAGATTGGTTATGTTTGAAAAGTTCGGTATTAATTTTCATAAGTGCAAGAATATAAGAAAACTTACGGCAGGGCTTCGTGTCCTTGAATGGATCGAAACAAGATCGACAAAGTCTTTTGCGCTTATTCATCTTTAAAATATTTAAAAACTTATTTTATCGGATAATCAAATCCATTCACTGTATAAGTCACTTGTACTGATGCAAATAACAGACAACAGGGATACTGATAGCCGAAGATTAATAATAAGACGCCACCTGTGAATGAGTATTGTACTTCATAATCGCGGGTAAAATTCAAATATAGTTTCAAAATGAAAAAAATTATAAATCGATGTTTAACATTATTTTTTGTTTTTTTTTTTATCATTCTGAGAGAAATTTCAGAGAACCCACTCTGATTTTTACACGTTATATGTGAAATTTTCTCAGCTTTTCGAAAATCATATTGAAAAAATGCTCAGAAAATGCGCAACACGAAAAAAACGTGTTTTTTGATTGCAAAATGAATTTTACCTACTTTGAAAGCTATGAAAGTGAAAAATAATATTTTTATCGAGAAGCTGAGGTTTTTTCACGAAGAAAAAATATTTTTATTTGTTTTTTTCATAGGCAAGGAAAGTCACGAAAAATTGATGAAAAAAAAAAACAAAAATGAAAAAGTCGTGAAATACCCCATAAAATAACGACGACAATAAGCTTCAAAAAAATCTGAAAAAATTTGGGGAATGTTTTTCCACCATAGACAACAACATATGTCAATTGCAAAGCAATCGCGAACAGTGACGCACGAACCGTTGTTCATAATTGGCGTTTTCAACCATATACGGATTCGTTTTTGTTGAGATACGCTTGTAGTAAAAATCGAATGAAATTTAAAAATGCGACTGTTCCCTGGGAATCATGAACAATTTCTGTTAGAACATTTTTTACTAATGTTGATGACATTTTTTCGGCAGCCTTGAAGTTCATTTTATCATCTGGTTACAGATCAGATGACGTTAGAAAATGTTTATCCTTCAAAGCTTTTTCAACAATCTCTTCTAAATGACTAACCGATGCTTTATGATTCCCTATCTGCAAGACAACTGATTTATTTAGCAAACGAGTTCTCATTCCAGTTGCAACGTGGACTGTATCCTGTACGCACAAATCTCCGTCCATTAAATTCATGTCGAACCATTTCCATTCCTGTTCTTCGGTGGGACATAAAAACTTAACGAAAATTCTCATTGTTTCCATGAGACGCGTATCCCCATCGGAGGAAAATCCTAAAATTCGTATGCCACATTTTTCAGCTTCTTGTTTTATGATGTTCCAACGTCGGGCCAAATCTTGATTTGTAAAACGATTGTTAGTTCCAAAAACGCTAAGGCAGCAAGATGCGCTTTTATCTACAGGAGATTGAGCCATGATAACGTAAGCGTATTTCGATCTTTCATTATCAGCAAAGTATTTTTGAATTCTTTGTGCTGAATTAGCAGGAAAGTAATTGCGTTCGGGTATACCATCCTCACCAAGTGGACTTACAAACCCAATAATTGAATCTGTCAATGAACAATACTGGATCCGACTCGTGATACCAGTGGCGTCTTCACTCAACCAAACTACGTGAGGCAAGTTTTGCTTTGACAAGAATGTGCTCAATTGCTCGAATCTCAAAGATGCTTTGAATATATGATCTGAATTTTTTATGTGTCTCTGTATAGTAATTAAGGAAGGAATTGATTTCTTTATGTTGGCGTGTAAAGTTTCATAAATCAACCTTCCACCAATTATATGTAAATACAAACAAAATTGCATCAAGTTAGGCTCGTATCTATTGCTTTGACCTTTATTTTTATTCAAGGTAGCTGAATTTTTTAGTAATCTCAACAAGGATCGAATATTGGCATTTGTACCTTGCGAGGCGTCAAAATTTTCGATTGCCGGCAAAATTTGAGGAATTTCTTCTCATAATCGAATGTTCAATTCTTCATTTTCTTGAAGCGTTTTAGAAATTTCATCAACCTACTGCAAATAATTCGTGATAACTGGCTGATTATCAATGGACTTTTCACGTTTTCTCTGTTCTCTTGATCGTCTTGAGTACTTTTCTTCTTTCCATTTGCTACTGCGGTTAATCGACGGAGAAGGTCGATTTACATTGAAGTTATCTTCTGAATCGGGTGAAATTTCCAGATCGGTAGGACAAAAGATTTCTGAAGTATTACCTGCCCTGCCTCTATAAAAATCCTGGGGCAAATCCTGAATCAATTTTTTATCGACAATACCCGGTAGTAATTCCGCCATTGACGATTTAATTTTCTTTGGCGGGACATTTTCGCTTCTTTCGCGATAATGTGTTTTTTTTTTGTGTATTGCACAACTGGAAATGAGCCTGGTTAATTATTTTCAGAAATATCGGAACTCGTCGAAAGAGGTGTATCCGAGGGTATGTCTACGACTGGGGTCAAACTGGTGGTAGATCTGGGTAATGTTGATAACGAGGTTGATACCGGGTTTACTATTAAAGTTGATGCAGAGACTGACGCTCCGATTGATGCGCAGATTGATGCCATATGATCGTCCATTGTATTGCGCGACGTCCTTTTACCCCGTGTATCTGCCGTTTGCATATCGATTATGTGCTTTGTGAAATGTTTCTTGAAATTTCCCATGAGCCATTTTGCATTTTTCGTACTGCCTTCTTTTCTGTATTTTTGTACCTTGAAAACAATCCAAATATTTCTAATTATTTATACCGTCAAAATATCATGGGGATAAAAAAACTACGCCTTTTCTTGAGCTTTTTCTCGAATTTCTTTTCATGAGGTTTCGATATCAACCTCGATCTCGACTAACTGACGGTGAAAGTTCTCAATCTTATTGTTAGGTTACAGTAGAACCTCGACTATCCGAACCTCAGTTATAATCAGGTCAGACTAGAAAATTGTGCAAATAACTTGACGAGGTCGTGGATTTGTGTTATTAGGTACAGGTAGGCGTCGCAAATAATATGTTATAATGTTGGCGATCGATATATTTAGTGTAAATTTTGCAAAAACGTGCAAAAACTACCGGGAAATCGGGGTCTTTTCGGTTTTTATCGATTATCTCACTTACCGTTGGTCGTACAAGAAAAGTTTCAACAAAAAATGTTGATCGAAAAATTTTACACAGGATTATATACTTTAAAATATTAATCTTTGTTTTTTGACTAAAAAATTCAAACAAAATCATTTCCTTCTTTTTTTTCGTCTCGATATAACTTTTGAAATAATTGTTGCATATTTTTGTGAATTTGTAAAGGAGTGTGTATTTGTGTTCGAATAAAGGTGCGAAAAACGCGAGCCCGATATTGCAAGTACCTAATTACGTCATAACGACGTAAAACCGTCAAAATTATGATCGGCTTTCAAAGTATCGGATTCAAAGATAAATCGACTCGTTAGCGCCATTTGAAAGCTTTTCGCTTATGGGGCATTCCATGCCAACTCATCCTACCAATTGACTTTGCATCTCCGATTTGGCTGAAACTTGGGCATCTTTTTGTACCCTACGAAAAAGGTATCTGTGATTTTTTTCGAATTTTTTTATCCAGCCACTTCGGAGATATGAATTTTCAAAAATTTCAAGACGTTTTTTTTTAAATAGCCATAACTTTATGACGAATTGTCCAACATGGGTCTTTTTTTTAATTCGTGTTTTTCAATGAATTTTTTGAAAATTTCATGCAAAAAATTATTCATGATCGTTCTGATCGGTTTTCATTTATTTCAAAGTTAAAACATGAATTTTAAAACTGTTTATATTGTTCGTTTCTTTTTTTTAAATTCCCATGAATACTACTCCTGAAAACACAAATTTTTAGCCTAGTCTGGTAATGGGATAATGATGGCATATAATTTTTTTTGAATTTAAAAAATAATGAATTCCTTTTTTTTGTGTTTTTTTTTACGGTTAATGTATTATCGACGCATTTTCAGATGAAATGTGAAAAAAGCTCATACATGAAAATAATTAAGTTATGTGAAAAAAGCGCATACATGAAAATAATTGACAGTTAAAGTCAAAATTTTAATTTTCGGGGTAAATTGTATCAATAACCTAAAAAAAAATGTATTGTTTTTGGCGTTTCAATATTTTACAAGAGTATATTGTGATTGAACATGAAATAAATTTCATTGTGAGAGATCCATCTGTTTTTAGTACAACGCAATGATACTTTTGTGTACCTGTGATCGTTTTAGCTCGAGAATAACGTAAATTCAAACTTTCTGCTGCTCTTTCATAATCAGCAGCACTTGAATATCGTATTTCAATTTTTGGCAAGTTATTTGGTTGCACGGCCCATTCATACAACTCTCGGGCGTTTGGAATTTGTTTATCAAATGGCAACTGAAGACTAGCTCTGGCTGCAGCTCTTTTTAATACACCTCCTACACCGTCACAAGGTCCTTTTCCATGGTAGCTTGCGAAAAAATGCCATTCCAAAATCTTCATGGTGATAATATAAATTAACAAAATTTTTGTAGTTCTTGAACTGTTGTGGAGCTCCATCGGAAAAGTATCAGATCTTTTCAGCAGTATCAGATAAAGATTTTATAAAATCAGTAACAGTTTTCAAAAAAACGTGAACTGCAGTAGAGTCATGCGTGTTACAATCAGATATAATCGCTCAACTTTTGTGCAATAATTCACCATTTTCTTTATAATAAATAACCACAGGAAATATGGTCGCCTGATCATTGTTCCAGTGGAATCCTGGTATTGCATTTTGGATAACGAACTTGTAGTTCTCAGAAAAATCACAAACTACAAGAAACTCATTGGGTCCAAGAGACTCTTTAAGAGATTTCATGAATCTTGCTTGTGATTTCGCAATAAAAGCATGAGGCAAAAGTTCTTCAATTTTATTACAAAACTCGCTGATAAACTCTGATGAGACTGCCGTTGATGTTTCAAGGGTTGTCCGCGGTTTTGAAATCCAATATTGATATGTCAGTTCATCAATATCATTTGTTTCAAAAATCTTATTCAACAAATTTTCAAGTACATCAATTCCTGGACATTTTTTACACTCGCTAAAATAGCATTCCGAAGATGGATTCTGACAAACAATCATTTTTCAACAATCACTATAATCAACTATAGGTATCGAAGATCACTTGTTAATTTTTGTAAATTAGAACTTGAAATCAATTGCGAAATCAACATGCGATTAAATGCATACTACAGGAAAAATAGTAATCATAAAACAAAATTTGAATTTCAACTATACTAACCTAGTATCATGAGCTTTACGTTTTGGTGGATAGAACATACACATATAGTATGTGTGCCACCGGATCCACCTAGTACACAATTCTTGGGGCGCAATGATGCAAATATGGAAAATCCAACTTTACAGTCAGGATGTTTTAATTTAAATGGCTCATATAGCTCTTTTAAATTTGAGAGAATAAGCCTTTTTTGAATTTGCTCAAGTACGCCTTCATTGTTCCTAATAGAAACAAAATCTTTCATGCCTGGCATGTTAATACTCGTTTCATCGTCAATATAGAATTTCAATATTTTAGTTTTAACACTTTCAGATAAAGGTCGGCCTAGAAGTAAATGTTTAAATTTAGAAATAAAATTAGTTAACACGTTTTATATCAAATTAATTTTGACTAACCTGGTTTTGAATCTGGCAATGATAATATTCCACGTCGTTCTCTAAGAGACTTCGCGACTTTGACAATATAATTTTTTGCGTCCATAACATCACAAACCTTATAAACGCTCCAATTTGGAGGTAATAAAGTGAGAATTTGTATCTTTTCTTTCTTAGTTGTGTCTTTATCGTGAAATTTTTGTTTTAAGGTTTCAATCGTGTCTAAAAATTCTTGCGCTAGTATTTGATCTTCCGGTTTTTTTTCTAAGCTGAAGGCGGTAGATGAATATGTGCTGACGTCAGTAATTTTGTTTTGCAAATATTTTTGGTTACTCAATTTTTTATGAGCGATGGGAGATTGATTTAAAAATTGTCAAGCATTGTTGATGACAGGTAACTCTGTATTAATACTCAGTTGAGAATGACTGCTACACCAAGATGGAGATTGACCATATAATGAATCTATTTCTAAAATAACAAGTAGTGCAAATATTATTTCGGAAAATACCAAATTGATTATTTACAAAGTTAATTAATAAGCACAAAAATTAGTTTAAAAATTATACCTGATAAAGTTCGATTAAGAAGTTCACCAACAGCTTCAATCTCCTCAGTATCAGAAGTAGCGTCGTTGCTAATACTTACAGATATTGTTTCTTCTTCTTTTAACCTGATACTCAATTTTTTCCGACAAGCTGTACATAGATAATCATTACTATTGATATTAAACTTCGATTGTACATTTATAGATGCTAACCTCAAAGAGTTTTTCACTACATGATTATCTAAATTGAAAGGATTACAACACACATTGAATCTTTTAAATGTTGACATTATGGTGTTCTGTATAATAATTTGTCTTCGCTCTTTGCTATCATAAAACTCAAGTAGATATTGTAACCTATAATCACTAAATTATTACCAGCGGACTGGAATAAGATTAAGAACCAAAACAAATATCAGTTCAAAGGCGAAGGCAGCGCCACATAATAGCTGAATGATTAAATAATAAAAACTTTAGTGACTTCAAATGTTTTTGTTTATTTATGCAACAAATAGAGTATTCTATAAAATAAAAACAACAAAAAAACACAAAAGAAAGGAATTCATTATTTTTAAAATTCAAAAAAAATTATATACCATCATTATCCCATTACCAGACTAGGCTTAAAATTTGTGTTTTCAGGAGTAGTATTCATGGGAATTTAAAAAAAAAACCAATAATACAAACAGTTTTAAAATTCATGTTTTAACTTTGAAATAAATGAAAACCGATCAGAATGATCATGAATAATTTTTTGCATGAAATTTTCAGAAAATTCATTAAAAACACGAATTAAAAAAAAAAGACCCATGTTGGACAATTTGTCATAAAGTTACGGCTATTTAAAAAAAAAACCTTGAAATTTTTAAAAATTCATATCTCCGAAGTGGCTGGATAAAAAAATTCGAAAATATCACAGAAACCTTTTTCGAAGGGTACAAAAAGATGCCCAAGTTTCAGCCAAATCAGAGATGCAAAGTCAATTAGGTGTACAAATAAAAAATTTCGAAAAATTCCATTCTTATCGTCAGATAGAATGTCGAAAAATGATTGACACGTAATTTTTCTTCTTTCAATTCAATGCTTATTAACAAAGATATAGCAAGTAGAATTCCGCGTGACGTCATAATGTTATACACTTATTACATTGTAGTATATCTACATCTAGTAACATTGTGACGTCACGTGTCAATTTCAAACTGTTATATCTTTGTTACGGAACGTTAAATCAAAAAAAGAAAAAATACGTGTCAATTATTTTTCGACATTTGATCTGACGATACTAATGGAATTTTTCATTTGCACACCTAATTGGTAGGATGAGTTGGTGTGGAATACCCCTTATACTTTCAATGTAAATGAGAAAAAAAAAAAAATTCCGAGCAATTTTCTGTGGTTTGACAATTTTTTTTTACAAAAAAAGGGCAACAAAAAGCTTGGCAAGTTCTATTTCCGGCATTATTGAGAAACTTACGTAAATCTAAACAACTGCAATGGATTAAGCGTGAAAAATACTATAAGTTTGTATTCAACTTATTTTGAGAAAAGCTGATGGCTTATATATTATTCAACAATTTGCATTTACGTATAGTTCGAATCTCGGCTCGAATACCGTCGAATACTGATAACTATTTTTCAATAAAAATTAAAATACATCAAAAATATTGTGTAAGGATTGACATAATTTTTTTTTCCTTCGTGCATTCTATCATTTTGCGAAAATTATAAATAATCATAGAAATTTTATTGATATGCTACGGTGTGCCAAGCGCGGCGAGGTGGGAGGTACCGACAGCGCGGCGAATGTGATTTGAAACATTTCGTTTAAATTGCTGTATTTTGTTGAAAAATTACCGTATTTGATTGTTTTTTTCCAAATATTTATATTTTTCCCCAATCTTTCGTTTGGTGGCATTTGAAGAAACCCAGTTTTCCAGTTTGAACCGACCTAAAAGTTATTTTTTCTCCATTGTCTCATTTTATTTTATTAACTGACCTTTCTTCGTTGTGACACAAATATTTCGCTATAATTATTTATGCTATCGAGTTTTAACCATTTGTATGTCATGTGAAATGATAATAAAGAGCTATGTTACTATTTCTACTAGGTGGTTACAAAATTTTCATAACATACAATGGCAATTGTAATTGTATTTTATCAGAAAACATTTCAATTTCACGTGTTCAAAATAAAATATTTGCATTTCGGCATTAAATTTAACATGCAAAAGATCACGGTGCTGCAACAAGCTTCCTTTCCACCTCGGCTTACATGGGAGCTTTCATATTTATCAAATATTTATCTCAAATATTTATTTGATTCAACAAAAAATACTCGAAAAAATATTTATTAGATTCAAAAAAATTTTCTTTCGACGTTTAAGATTGAATAGAAGAGATCCCAGAATTTTGTCTTGCACAACGTAATCTACATATTACATTCTAAATTTTCACTTTTGAAGTAATAATTGAGCTCCTACCTTGAATTGAAGTTTGCACAATCCACAGTTGATCATCAGTACAAATTCCCCCGGCTATCTAATTCGATGTTACAATCAATAGCGCCAAGCTTCGATCGAACAGTTTTCAATCTGTTTTCTTCTAGCAATACGACAGAGTCGTTTCTATTTTTTTGTATCAGTTTGATTAAATATTTTCTTTTTTCATTCATATTGCTGATCGCCAACTCAGGGTTTTCACTCCGGTTTTAATCACTAATATTCTCTTGGTTCTGCGATTTTTGAAAAGCTTTGCCCCTTGATTTTCCGCTTGCTGCGTGATGACTCTAGCTTGAACCTCGGCTTGAACGTTTTGCGATCTTTTATTCACATATTCTCTGATTGTGAGAGAAAGTTTTTTTCCTCACCAAAAATGAGGAAACCCTTCACATTTTTGCAAAGATGCGGAAATAATCGGATATATCTGAATCGTTTATAATCTAAGTCAGCTCACTTTTCGCAAAATCTCTGATACATCACTTTCCGATAAACTTCCCAACGACACGGCATTAGCAAACCCATGTAATTTTAGAATTTTTTTAAATGCAATGGGATTTTTACATGAAGCTCACTCTCGATTTCAGTGAAAAAGGTCTGACTTGGATTTTCTCGAGGATTTTCCATTTTTGTAGATTTGTTAGCATATATAAACAATCAAAACCAACATCTCACAATACGCGTGACCACCGGTAACTTGATCTCTCGATCATGCACTGGCGTTATTATTTATGTTTTCATGGAGATTTGAGCTTTTCATTTGTTTTCCCGGGCCGTGGCTGGGACTGTCGCGAGCACGGAGGAGCAGGCGCAAACAAACGCGGGTGAGGTATTGTCGCACTCAACTGTCCCAGCAAAGATCGGAACGAGCATCCAAACAAACTAATTCAGGAATTTCTCTTGAAGTGAAAGTAATTCTGACACTAATCCAGGTTGATTTAGATTAATTCAAATTAATTCTGAATAATTGCCGTCAATTCTGCTTGATTTGAATTAATTTGAATTAATTTGAATTTATTTCGTTGATTTCAAATAATTTTTCTTAATTCTGCTCAATTCGAATTAATCCTTCTAATGCAATTCAATTCTGTTTAATTTATCAAGTTCATGCTAATACATATTAATTTGCATTAATTCACATGACATCGAGCATGACATTGATACGCCATGCGCCAGTCCGACAAGTTATTTCCACCTCGAGTAGATGATTGAACAATGCAAGAGTGTACAAGAGACTTTGAACCGCTTTTCCGTTATATCATTTGATTTACAGAAGTTGACCATTGATGCGTTATTCAACATATCTCTCAGTAATGGATTCATTATAACTTACCTCCTCCTTGCACGAAGAACAATGTTTGCAATCGCTTCCAAATCAGTTATCGAACCCGCGCCAAAGCCAATGGTGACAGGACATGTCATATGGGCTTAGACTAATATACTTATTAGACTGTTTCATAATAAATCGATAATTTTTTTTTTTTGATTTACACAATCTTAAACTGTACTTGGGCATCAAAAAATAATCCTCGCGAAAGGAGGGGCCGATCCTTCAAGATTTAGAGGTGTCTCATCGGACTTTTGTCTTTTTTTATTTCGTTAATACGTAAATAATTAATTTGCATGGATGGAACAAACATTTTTCTTGTCCTAAAATGATGAATATATTCCAAACTTATGTATAAATACTAAATATACTAGAAAAAACGATCTTGATGATCGCAGCAACCATTATCGGTCGATATATACGTCGATAAATGCAAAAAACAAAAAAAAAAAAAAAATACAAGAATCTCTGTGAAATTGAATTTTTCAGTATCGTCAATAATCTTCAATGAATACATTCATTGATACTTATTTAGCGCTTATTGCAACAATGTAAATTGCCCCATGATTTCCTGGATGAGCCTCTCGAACAATGGGAATCTACTGAAAGCTTTCAAACGTGCTTAAGGGTTTTCTCACAAATGAAAGTAGTAAATGATTCAGCTGAACGTGGATAGCCCTTGTCGAGGAATATAATAATTTGTTAACTAATAATGAGGAACAAAAACAATACTTGTTCCAAATAGTTCAAGACCATAAAAAAAAATACCCCAATTGCATTAAGTCAAGTTTTTTGTAGCCGAATATGATTATCGTAACAGCGTATCAATGAATGTATTCATTAAAGATTATTGACGATACTGAAAAATTCAATTTTACGGAGATTCTTTTTTTTTTTTAATTTTTTTTTTTGCATTTATCGACGTATATATCGACCGATAATGGTTGCTGCGATCATCAAGATCGTTTTTTCTAGTATATTTCGTATTTATACATAAGTTTGGAATATATTCATCATTTTAGGACAAGAAAAATGTTTGTTCCATCCATGCAAATTAATTATTTACGTATTAACGAAATCAAAAAAGACAAAAGTCCGATGAGACACCTCTAAATCTTGAAGGACCGGC
This sequence comes from Diprion similis, assembly GCF_021155765.1. Taxonomy (NCBI): domain Eukaryota; kingdom Metazoa; phylum Arthropoda; class Insecta; order Hymenoptera; family Diprionidae; genus Diprion; species Diprion similis. Next base: position 13,749,758 of record NC_060115.1, on the reverse strand, counting down.
CCCTCCTTTCGCGAGGATTATTTTTTGATGTCAAAGTATAGTTTAAGATTGTGTAAATCAAAAAAAAAATTATCAATTTATTTTGAAACAGTCTAATACTTATGCAATTTAGGGCGGTCCTTAAAAAACTCATTTTTAAATTTCGATCGGCTCACCTCCTAAATCGGCTTGAGACAATGAATAGTATATTGTGTAGCTAGTGCGTGAAGCAGGCGATATCCGAAGAGTGTGAAGCTAGCTGCACGAGCCGACGGCGAATTCCATATGCGCCGAGGTGAGTGCTGCAATCACACTTTTCAGATCTCGCCTTCACGCACGTGCTGCACACGCTATTTTTTGTAATACATGCATAGGAAAGTGTTATTTGAGAGGCAAACCAACGTCGAATTGTATAGAGTGCCGCACGCGAGGCGGGGGTCCGAACCTGAAGTTAGGCAATAGTCGAGACCGTACATACGCCGCTCAAGCCAAATGGCATTGCTGTTGACCGTGTTGTCGGTGACGAGAATACGCCGCACCAGGAAATAGAGCATATCGAATGTGCGCATGCGCTACGAATCTTCCGCACTGGGAAATAGAGCATATCGAATGCGCGCATGCGCCAACTCTATTATTCAGGAATAAGGCACTTCACGCACGCTACACGACCCTCGAAAATGACACTTTCCATGCAGGTGTTACAAAAAAATAATTCCCTAATTTTTTCAGATTTTTATTTTAATTCTAACCCGTGCCCCAAAGCGGGTGGATTTCCACATCGAATCTATTGAACGGATTTAGATAAAATTTGGTACAGGGAGGTTTATTGGGTCACTGATTAGACCCGAAATTTGAAAATTCAAAGTGCCGGATCCAATATGGTGAATCAAAATCCCAAAAGTCACTTGATATTGCCATATTGGATCCAACATTTAGAATTTAGTAATTTCGAATTCAGATTCGTAATCAGCGGCCTAAGTAACTCGCGGGGCCAAATTTCATCTAATCTGTTCCGTAGATTTGATATGCCCTTGTAGGGGTTGAATGGAAATCCACCCTCTTTGGGGCACGGGTTAGAGTTGAGATGAAAATCTAAAAAAGTCAGGGAAGTATTTTTGAATTATCTAGAGCTGATTTTGGGGGCGAGCTGGTCAAAAAACAAGAATGACCTTTTCAGGAACCACCTTATTATGCATATGGGCAAGGTAGAGACTAGAGACGGGTAAAAAAATCTTAGAATACACAGAGTGAAAGGTCGATCGGATCTAGAAAAATTCCTAACATTTCCCAACATTTCCAAACATTTCCCGATACTTTCTTCCCTATGTACACCTAATTTCTCTTGTGATTCACCTCTCGGGCTGAGGTAACACCATCTTGCGGCGAACATTGGAGCCTGATCGATGAGACAGTGACTGATCTCGAAAATTCAAAATGTAAACCCAGCCAACAGCGCAAAATTACATTATCGAACTCTGTATCGATCAGATTATCAGCCTATAATGCGCGCAACGCCAATTATGATAACGTTCTTATCGGTAACACATGCAACGCCATCTATGGTATCGCTCTTGTTGATAAAATCAATACACGCAGCGCCATCTATGGTAACACTCCGATTGGTAAGACTCCGTCTGTAAGGTATACCTCTTGCAGCTAAGACTAACTGTCGGCAAGGGAGGCCGACAGCGCCCTCTGGTGGCGGGAAATGGAACTAAATCCAGAACTCTTATATATACCCTACTTCAATGTGTGTGATTAAGCATATTTTTTACTTTACTTGTTATCATATCTAACGAATTATTAGCGTTGCCTATTGAGACGGATAGCCGGATCTGTGAACATAAGATGGCTTACCGTGGCAGCATCAAGATTTCATAGTTCGTTGTTTGCCATCTAATACTATTCATCTCATTAGTCCAATCTCCCAAGTAAGTAGGCAATGATCTTGTAAGGTCTGTCATTTTTCGTCATTGTAACTCTCATAGTTTAGTGATGGGGTCACAAGTATTACGACAATCCATTATTCTATTGAATTGTCGTATATTTGATAGTATCAATAATGGTTATATCAGATGTAGTGTTACGTGCCAGCCGGTATGCACGGGGGCACCCTCTCTGTATCCTACATTACCGATGTGCAGTTACCATAGAAGAGCTTTAGGAGCTCTTACCCGTAGTTCTTAGACTAATATCGACATGCACAATTATAATCATAACGTGCAATATTCTTATACCGATAGTTCTCTACGCTTTATTAACCATTATTTCATCAGCTAAACTTATATACTGCGACCCGTCAATCGATGCACGCCTACTGAAGATGGTGTCAGCAGCAAGGATGAGGACAAATGAGGCTTACGATACGTCACGAAATTAAAGAATTGTTAAATCGGTGAATCAGGCTGCAAAGTAATAATTCTCCGAAATAAACAGGAGGAAAATTTGTTGGGCGCCAGGTACGCTGTACTACGATAATCTGAAAGATAATAGGAAAAAAGGGAGAAGGGAACTCGGTAGCTCAGTATATGGCGGAGGGGAGTGGCCGGATAGTGAACGGACAACACACTTTTCTATTATAAAAATTGCCCAAGGGTAAAGGTAACGAAATGTTAGTTTATTAATAGGGACGGAAGTAGGTCTCAAAATGACCTAGATCGTACACAGTCCTTGAGGAAGAGTGGTGACAAAGAAAGGATAATTTAAAAGACTCGATACAGAAAACGGAAATAATAACGCGACGAAAATAAAACAATCTTCTCTGATCGAAATACACGGACGATAAAAAGAAACTCGTTACAAAATAAAGATAGTAACTTAAATTGTTATAAACAATCTTCAATGAGCGAGATACAAGTAATCTTAAACTTAATACAACGCGAGAATAATAACGATAACTAAAATTGAAATACAATCTTCGATAAGTGAGATACAAAAAAAGCTTAACGGAATAAGGTACGGAATAAACGAAACGTGACAGCTGGTAACGAAAGACTCGATATAATACAAAGGAGTCGAAAACGGGATATATAGCGTCAGCTGTCACAAGACTAGAACTCGTCTAGTTACAAAATAATGGTAACAAAAATCTTAACGTTAAATTATAACCGGTAACGATATTCTAAACAATACGAGATATACTACTTATTGCGCACGCGCTGAGTCTACCTTAAAGAGGAGCGTACGGTTACGCGGCTCACGGCACAACGGGAAGAAGGTACGGTGGCGTAACCGCCCAGGGAGCGCTCGATTTATAACTCGACAGCTCTCGAAAGGCACAGTGGCGTAGCGCAGCTTCGGTTCACCGCGATATTTCGATATATCGAATTCAGCGCCACGCGGTAGCGGGAGATAGCGCGGGGACGATTCAAACAACGACACCACAAAGATGGCCGCGACCGACGCTATTGCGCAATATTACGCAACTGTTGCGCAAATACACAAGATACACTTTTTGACTAGCGGTAACGAGACAATAAAATCAGATACGATATTTAAATTAACATAAACGATAACCGAAGCAATATTGCTTCACGATAGAACAGTTAAATTACCCGAAAACACGAGAAAGCTAGAATGACGCCGTCGCCACGCGGACGCGGGGAGAGGGGGCCATGCGGGGTAAAATTAACAGCGTCTCGGGGGTTCGAGCGGTAACAAAAGCTCACTTACGTTAGAAGAAACAGGAATCACTCCCACGTAACACTAATTAGAGTTCTGGTTATTAGGCACAGACTCACAAACGGCACAAAAAGGAACGTTAAAAACGATAAAAAAGGTAAAATACGGTAACGATAAAAAACGAAAGGGAACGATATACGATAAAGTAACGCTAACAGTAAAAGGCAGCAAGACCAAATCACGTCTGATCAGACCAAGTCAAGATGCAGAAGTAAGTCGTTCGGGGACTCTTCCGCGCAGCGTCGTTGTTGCAGCGGCGTTGCCTGCCAAACTTCTTAGGCGGGACGTTAGTTGGCAGCACCTCCTGGGCATGATTTCTGGCAGGCCTCGCAGCACACGCAGCTTTCGCCGTGCCTAACCCCTTCAAGATGCGTTGGCGGTACTTTCAGCGGTACTGAGCCAGTAGAGGGCTCTTTAATGTTCCCGAAGTTGTTGGTAATCATCACGTTACGGCCGTGGACATCCCTCATGAATGATCTGGCCGAATTTTAATTTATTCGGACCAGGGCGACGAAACAGCTGAGTGGGCATGTCGTTCAGGCGAGCAGATTCGCTCGCATTTCTCGGCTCCGTGGATGATGTTGTAGGTGGCAGCCTCGTAGCTCTCGGGAACGTATGCGGGGGAGGCACGGGTACTAACTGCGAGGCGTTGAGCCACCTGCCAGGATGGTTTCATCCTTGTAGATGTACCCTCGGAGTCGGATTGTCGGTAGCTGCTCTTTTCCCTACTCTCTCTCTCCGCCTTTATCGCTCAGGATAGCTCGGGATAGGTGGGAAGAAAGGGAAACAAAATCGAAAGAAATAAGTAATAGTAATTAAGATTACATAAGTGACCATATCGACTGCCAATAATCCTTGCTGCCTTTTCACGATAACGGGGATATCGGAGGTCATATAACGCGGTGCAAATCGCCGTGTTACAATACATATATGGTACATATATTTTTCTCACATTTGACCGTTATATTTTTCAACATTAGCTTTAAAATAAATCCCTTAATTTACGATCGCAGCTGCAATGCTTCAAAGTAATAAACACTTGCAATAATTCAGGGCAATAAACACTTGCAATAACTCAAAGTAATAAACACCTGCATTCAAGTCAATAATCACTTGCAATTATCACTCAATAAAGATAGTCGAGTAGACTAAACAGAGGAAACGTGGGAAGAGAAATCATAAATAGCTCTCAGATAAAAAAGCCTTTATTCGCAGAATCAGGAATAGCGCCCTTATTTAATGATCACACGGCCAATTAGCGTATCACCGCTTGCTTTCTAAACCAACCACCTCACGCCAATTCTCCGCCAAGATCCTACGCACTAATCAGAAACCTTACCCCCATATTAATTAATATTCTCATCCAATCATCCTAGACCCGCGAGGAATTGTAACCCTTTCGAACTCCTCCTACCTTTTCCACCTCTTTTCTCAACCCTAATTCAAATTAAATCAGATTAACTACAGACATCATAGAAATCAGAACAGTTTTAGACATCATAGAGATCAGAACAGAAGAGAGTTGATCCAGAAATCATAGAAAAGTTTAGACTCAGTGAATAAAATCAAACTCAGAACCTCGAAGATTTAATAACAGTTGTGATAGTGATAAGCAAAACACCAGTTTATAAACCATTGTAAATTCGACAACTGAGAAGTTGAAGGAGTTTGTTGATTATTAATAGATGTTTATTCTAAATTAAAGTGTTGTGTAAAGAGAATTATTTCAATCACGCACAGTGATGGTTGGCACGAGCCTAATTACCTTACAAACTCTCAGAATTAATTGAGCCGAACGAGAAGAGCTAAGGAGCTGATCAGCAGATTTCCGAACATCAACTACGTAAGTCAAGAGATTAACCAAAATCACGCAGCGAATCACAATCAACTCGTGGCATTCCTCGCAGAACGTAACAGTAGTATACTAGTATAGTGATTTGTTCGATTGCAACGGATATAGACATTGATCAGCCGGTTGAGCGGGTTGGGCGCCATCCCTGCGGGAGGTGCCGATCACCGTGATTCTCCGGAAAATCCAGCACCAGCAGCGCCTGAAGTGGTGCATCGTACGAATGGACGGCCGGATGCCGAAGTACGTATAGTCTTGCAATGTTACCAAACCTTCTATTTTATGACCCAGATGATATAATGTTGAATGATTGTAACATCAAAGCATATTCAAGTGGGCCATTTACTTTAAACATATTTCGTTATGTAGTTAGTTTGTAACAGATATTTCATTGGAATCTTCAGACTGTGCATGCAGCTCTATACTTTCATGTTTGAAAGTACGTCTGTTTGAATCGACTTTACCAAAGATCCCTGTGTTTAATCTTTTCAACCTGTTAATTTTAATGAACATGCAACAAATTATGTACTTTATATTGTTCGTATGCTCTGTACCAGGGATAAAACAAATCGTGATCTAATACTCTCCTTACTTAGTAACTAAAATCGTATTATATCCATTATCAACGGTTCATACTTGGTTTTACAGATACAAAGAATTTTTGAGGTGTTTCAGGAATTCGCAAGCGTGGGGATAGAGGAATTACCAAGGAAGAGGTCAAGGACGTGGGATAGGTAACCGACAGCGACAAACAAACGAAAGAGGATGAGGAGTAAGAGATGAAAAAGGATGGCGGGGGGATGAAAGAGGACAAGGGCGAGGCGATGGAAAGTGACGGAGAGACAGAAGAGGACAAGAGAGAGAAGAAGTAGAATGGTTAGATGACAGAGGGAGAGGCGGGAGAGGACGAGGGAGAGGAGCAGCAGGATGGATAGACTTAAGAGGAACAGGTGCAAGAGGACAAGGGAGAGGACAAAGGAGGGGTGGAAGAGGACGTGGGGGAGGAGAAAGACATTGGTAACGTAACGTATTTCACTTTAGTAATCATATCAGTCGTTCTATTTCACAGCACTTCCTATCACACTTTGTATACTGCTTAGCTGTACATTTTTCTCCATTACTGTTGCTTATTATTTTTATGGATAGTAATTAGTTGATTGACAGTTCGTTTTATATATTTATTCATATATTAGTTAGGCCATGTTTCCAAGTCATAACTTTGGTATAATTTTATAAAGTCAAGGTTGATACCTTGTTTGTTTTAAATTCTTTTGTTATTAAGAATTTGAAAATCTCCACCATTGAGCGTTTATTTCGATTGAATTCAAATTCAGTTTATAATATCCCTTTGTCATGTGTGTGAAGTTGGCCCAGCACTTTTTGAAAATTGTAATTATAAATATTGTGCCAAGTTGTGCTAAACGTGTGCTAACTTGTGCTGTTTACGCGCCTTTCTTAACTTCAACGGTTTTCGAAAAAATCTCAAAAATCGAAAATGTGATAAGCCCAGCACTTTTGGAAAATCGGCAAAATAAAAATTGTGCTAGATTGTGCTTGATTTGTGCTACCTTGTGCCGTATTCAGTTTTTTCAAAAATCTGTACTTGGGGGTGAAGAAAAAAAATAAAAAATAAAAAATTTTAATCAAATTAACAGGTTGGGATGAGTTGTGCTAGGCGAGTACGTGAACTTTTCCCTCTTACAAAAAGCCCTCCGACCTACCCTTGCACTCGTAAAGATGAATTTTTATTCCGGCTGAGTTTCAAATTTCCGAAATTTTCAAAATTTCGAAATTCCGCGAATTGTGCTGAGTTGTGCCAAGTGAGTACGTGAACTTTTCCCTCTCACAAAAATGACTCCGACCTACACTTGCACTCGTAAAGATGAATTTTTATTCCGGCTGACTTTCAAATTTCCGAAATTTTCAAAATTTCGGAAATCCGAAAATTGTGCTGAGTTGTGTTAAGCGAGTACGTGAACTTTTTCCTCTCACAAAAATAGCTTCGACCTACCCTTGCACTCGTAACGACTACCCGCGCTTTTTAACCAGACTGGTCTGACCTCCGCTGAATGCCGCTAGGTCGCGTTCTCTCCCGCGATCAAAGTCGAACGACTGAGTGGTAACCTCCACCAGAACCAGACCTCGGCACCCAGCTGAATTCGCAAGAGTTGACAGAAGGTGGCGTGACCTTATGTAGATAACCGAGAAACGAAAGAATTGGGACGTGCTGTGTGAGCCAAATACGTGTTGGTCCATAAAAGACAATTCTATTAGTTGATAACATAAATTGCCAAGATGCCTCCCATAGAGGAATTGTTGAAACATCTTCGAAGTCCGAAATACAGACATATTTTAAATGATGACGGAAGACCCGTTTCCCCCAAAGCTTATGTCTATACAGATATTAGTGAATTATTACAGGGAGCAATGTCACCGAAGTACATATACACTGTAATACTAGTTAACAGATAAGGCGTTCATGATGAACTTCTTCAGTATCACAATCTACAGCGGCCAATAAATATTATAACGTCGTCATCCATCGACGATGACGAATCTTTTAATCGGACGAACAAAGAGACAGACATCAAATTTTTGATCAAGATACCGCTCAAAATATGGCACGATATTGATTGTAAAAAAATTATTTACAAGTCTATCTCTAAGATCCAACGTAACTTCTCCACTTTGCGTCGTGGTAGATGGACAAATGCGGTGTTCGATCTCGTATCGAAGGAAACTAAACTGCCGTGTCCCTTCATGTTTAAACGGTGCACGATATCTGAGAGTGGAATTTACCTTACGGTGTACGCATCGTGTCCACATTGTAACGAATTTAATAAATTGAAGTGTAAGATTAAAATTATAAAATATACGGTCAAATTAATAATGAAATAAAATAAACATATAAAAAGAAATGAATGTATGTATAAATAAAAATACAAATAAATATAAATAAAAGTATAAATAAATATAAATAAAAATATAAAGAAGTATAAATAAAAATATAAATAAATATAAATAAAAAGATAGCAACACAAAATTAATAATAAATAATTAAAAAGAACGATAAAATGCTGAATAAAAATCCCTTTTAGGCGATCACTTATCTTTTTTTGATTGGATTTGTGCGTTATCGTTTGGCCATCGTCTTTTAGTCGGTCCTTGATCCTTTATTAAAAAATATATACATATATATCCCAACAGGGTCGACGAAAGAAATAAATAATGTAAATAATTATTAAAATCACAGCAGAAGAAAAAGTAAAAGAATTTGCTTGGCCAAGCATAGATATAATGTCTTATTTCTGTGACGTTTGCGGACCGACTGTCCGATAGCACGAACCCAACGTCTCGCCAGTGCCGCACATATACACCTCAAAATAGCGCTACATATGTGTATATACATACAGGTTCTTACATTCCCCCGCCAATTTTGATGACCAGGTTGCTATGCAATTAATTTCATCAAAATTCTACATATCTACATACTAAATTTTAAAATTAATACATATAAATATTATATTAGTTTCTATTTACATTTTCCCATTTTTAGTAATAAAGTAAATCGATTAAACTTGCTGTATAATGCAACCAATTTTTTAGGTCTTTCAAAATTTTCGTCGAGCTCAAATTCAATTTTAATCCTAAATTACAATGTCTTCCTCGACGGTTTTCTTGATTAACACTGCGTCACATACTACGTATAGCCTATTTATCATTATGAACATGTTTGCATCGTCATACGGCATAAGTTTACCTTGTCTGGATAAAAATTATGAAAATCTCATACATCACATTTTACGCTATTCTATTTACAATATTTACAAATTCTTTTAGCATTGAACAGTATAGAACTTCTCAATAAGGGATTAGCGAAGTCAAATATCTATCTATACAATTTTTTTTTTTTTTTTTTTTTTTTTTTAGTCAAGTCGATTGGTAGTATCTACGCAGACTCATTCGATTATATATTCCTATTACCATGGAGTTGTCATTTATATCAGCTAATTTATAAGCATTGTCGTTTATTTTTTCTATAATATTGTAAGGTCCTTTATACAGATGAAAAAATTTATGCGTAGTTTTATTTAGAGCTGATGATGGGTATGGCACATGTAATAATACTTTATCGCCTACATTTAAGATTATAGATGATTTTGATTTTTGTTGGCGTTTTCTTTGTTCAAAGTTTTTTTTGAGATTTTCATTTGCTAAAAAAATCTTTATTTCGTGTTTTTCTTCGATCATTTCTGGAAATTTAATTATTTGTCTAACTTTACTATATACTTGTTCTCCAAAATGCAATTCATAAGGTACATATCCTGTGCTATGGTGGGTAGTTAAATTTAAAAAATTTTCAATTTCTTTTACACTCTTGGCCCATTTTGTATGTTTATCAGAACAAAGCGTACGAAATAATCTTCCAATCTCTCGCATAACTCTCTCAGTTGGGTTAGACTGAGGATGACGTATAGAAGAGTAACAAACCTTAACATTTAATTTTTCCAATTCTACTTTCCATTTGTCGGCCGTAAATTGTGTGCCATTGTCAGATAATATTCTTTTTGGTTTCCCAACGTTCACAAAATAATCATTAATTAACCTATTTAGCGCAGATATGGTAGTTGCTCTTTTTAAAGTATATATTTGACAGTATTTAGAAAAAGCGTCTATCGCGACTAGAAGATATTGTACCCCACCTATAGATCTTGGCAATGGACCATAAAAATCAACCGTCAACAGTTCGTTCGGCTTTTCAGCAAGCACTCTCATAAATTCACCTTGCATACTATATGATAAAACTTTAACTCGCTGACACAAATCACAAGACTGCACGTATTTTTTGATATGATCTTTCATTTTACGCCAATAATAATATGTACTAATGTATTGAAATGTTTTATATACTCCCATATGACCTATTTTTTCATGAACAGACTTGACCAATAATCTTACCAAACAATCTGGAATAACTAAACACCAATATTTACCATGGGGTGATTTATAAAATAAAATGTCATTTTTGAGTTTATACGATACATTATGATTTGCTAATTCAGATTTACACGATACTATAATTTTATTCAACTGTGGGTCATCTATTTGCAAATGTTTTATATTTTTCAGTTCTCTAAGTAAAGATACATCAATTTCTATTGCTTTTGACTTTATAACTTCTAATCGGACATCTATTCTATTGATCAAAATTTCATTCAAATTTGCAATTAGTATTCTATTGGTTTCAGGTTCAGCTTGTTTACCATCTATATTTCTACTAAAAAAATCAGCTACTAGATTGTCTTCGCCTGTACAGTGTTTAATTTCAAATGTATATTCTTGGAGTAGTAAACTCCAACGTATAAGTCGCATGCTTTGAAATTGAGCAGTTTTTAAAAATGTTAGTGCGTGATGATCAGTGATTATTAGAAATGGACATCCTATCAGATAAATTCTAAACTTTATTACTGCAAATACTATAGCAAGTAATTCTTTTTCTGTTGTATTATAATTAAGTTCGGCTTTCTTTAAACATCTACTTACTAACGATATTATTCTATGATCTCCCGCGGAATCTATTTGATACAGAATACCACTTATTCCGAGATTGCTGGCATCAGTTTGTACACGGAATTCGGTATTCGGAATGTAGTGATTTAACGTAACATACTTTAAAAACATCTCTTTCAGCTTATTAAAGGCTTTTGCATGCTGGCTTTTCCATTCCCAGTGAACATTATCTTTTAAAAGGTTACGAAGCGGTGTTACTTGATTTGCATATCTAATACTAAATTGCCTGTAATAATTACATACACCTAAAAATTGTTGAAGTTGTTTTTTATTAGTAGGAGCCGGAAATTTCTGTATTACTTCTAACTTTTCTGGCTTTGGATATACGCCAGTGGGTGTAATTATAAAACCTAAAAACGAAATCGAATCCCTACATAACAATGTTTTCGTTAAACGGATAGTGAAATTGTGTTGCATCAAACGGCTAAATACTAAATTTAAATGTTGCATATGAGAATCAAAATCAGGAGACGCAATAAGCAAGTCATCTATGTAACAAGTCAGAAAAGCAGAATATTCATTACCAATTGCTAAATTAAGTGCACGAATGAACCCACTTCCTGCCGTTTTAAGACCGAAAGGTATCCTACAAAATTGATATACAGTACCATTATGAACAAAAGCAGTAAATTGACGAGAATTTTTCTCAAGGGGAATTTGCCAATATCCGTGTGTTAAATCTGTTGTCGTCATAATTTTAACACCATGATGTTTTCTCATAAGTTCTTCAATCAACGGCGGTGACTCATTATCAGCTTCAATAATATTATTTAAATGACGGGCATCTAAACAAATTCTCACTCCACCTTCTTTTTTAGGTACGATCCGAAGTGGATTACAAAAAGGGCTAATAGAACGTTCTATTATTCCTTCTTGGATCATATTTTGTATCTCTAAATCCACAGCTTCTCTATATTTTAACGGTACGGGGTACGATCGTTTCATAAATGGTCTATCAGTTGTAAGTTTGATTGAATGTTCATAAATTTTAGCACAGCCTGGTTTATCAGAAAACAGGTGCTCATATTGACATAACAATTTTTCAAGAACTACTCTTTGCTCACCGTTCAGACCCATAAGACTTGTCACGATCGTTCGGACATCCTCACAAAAACTTTGATCATTATTCTTACGTATAATTGCTCTACTAAAACAATTCAAAGATTCCTCAATGAAATTATCTTCACACAAATTATAATCCTCTTTTAAAATTTGACCATTCCAATCACTTTGATTTATATCATCAATTACTAATGCATCAAATTCATCAATTTCATCACAATCAATAGTTACATTTTCTATTTCTAAATGGACATTTTCATTAATTTTTTCTACAACGATATTATAATTTTCTTCAATACGACACACGTCATCATTATCTATCTCTTTCTCTATGCTCCTCCTCTCATCATTAATATTCATAATGTTTAAATCATTTTTACATTTTACAGAAATATTTTCACATACATTTTCATATTGTTTGACATTATTTATCACGTTATTGCTCACGATTGTCATATTATCATCATTGTTTTCATAAACTTTCGAAACGACTATATTATCAATATCAAATCGATTTCTATTATCTAATTTGATTGGGTAATTATTGCATTTTATGTTAACAATTTGTATATACGTTTTTTGATCCCATGCAAATGATTTTAGCTGTTCTGAAGATTCCCGACCGTACGAGCAGAACGACGGTGCAACGAGCGTTCCATTTATTTCAATAGTTTTGCATCCATAATCTAACAAGACTCTATTTATGAACAACCAATCATTACCAAAAATAATATCATTTACTAAATGTGGTACGATTAAAAAGACCGTACGTATAATTTTGTCTCCTATACTAACATCTACAAGTATTTGTCGCCTGACTGGAGTAGTTTTTTGTCCTATAGCCGATAATACTAATACATTACTAACAGGAAGTTCATTTAAATCATGATTGTTTTTTAAGTATTTATAAAATTTTTCCGACATGCAAGTTATTTGGCTTCCGGTATCAATCAAAGCTGAAACTTGATTTTTTAAAATAACAACATGTATGTGCGGTCCCTTAGATAAGTGGTTTTCTGTATCTTGATTCTTTGCTATATACGGATTATCATTCATATCATTTACAAGGTCCTTAGCTAAATTTATATAGTCACAACACGATGCGGGACCCACTCGCAACGCGTTGTTATTTAGTTTAAATGTTTATTTAGCACATTATTTACGCCTTGTTGTCCCATAACTTGATTATTTGTATTTAATAATGGAGGTGGTGGATAGCTAAAATTAGGTAATACTATTTGATTATTTGCAGATGTTGAGAAATTATTCGAACTTTGCCCATTTGACATTACATTGTTTGTATTCGGATTTTGCGGAATATTCTGGGTATAATTTTGGCAATTGAAGTATGATTGAGGAATTGTTTGGTAATTAGCAGGTTGATAATTTGTATCTTGACTATTATTATGTTTATATGTTGTGTTTTTAAAATTTTGAGATTGAGTTATAGAATTAGTAATATTTTGATTTTGACGTCTTTCATTGTCTCGTTCTTGATACGTACTATCTAAATGCGATAAAGTCTGTTCTATTTGTTTCGTATCAGAAAAATTTACTGTTGCCAATATATCGCGAACTCTGTTCGGCAATTGTTGAACAATTGTGTAATTAATTTCAAATACATCTAATTTTGGCGTAAAGTATTTAGCTTCAACAACTTGCTTGAAAAAATACATTTGCAATGATCCATCTTGTGATTTGTATTTTCGAGAACTCCACTTGTTTTTTGCCTTTACTTGTATAGGAATCGAGTAAAATTTTTCCAGAAATGCTCTCTTAAAAACATCATAATTTTCGATTTGCTGCTTAATTGAATCCCACCACAATCTAGCTCTACCTTTTAATTTATTTTCTATAATTCCTAATTTCCATTGACCAACAATATTTTTTAAATTAAAATAGCTCTCCATATTATTTAAAAATTCTATCGGATTTGAAGTTTCTTCGTCATAAAATTCAGGAGTATTTATCTCGATATGAGTTCTTTGCAAACTAGCTACCAATCCACTTACCAATGTTTCATCATTATTTACTGTATTTGTTTGTTGTGGACGAAACGTTTCTAGTATTTCCCGTTGCTCTCGATTTTGCGTTTTCAATATTTGAATCTCCCGTGCTAATTCTTCGTTTCGTGTTTGCTGACTTTGTAGCTGAACCACGCATTCTCTTAATCCAGATAGACTCGCTAATTCCTCCTTAAGACGTTCCAACTGTTCTTCCATGTTCATATTTATTGTAGGTTTTTCTGAGCTCGCCTTTGTCTCTGTCCTCGTCGCTATCGGTGAATGTACAATTTTGGACCTGGTTTTAATGGTCGAACGATTAGCCATCAATATATGTTAAATTTATTTTACGTAATTTTCCTGCATTTCAACGCCATAAAACAATTAACATAAAAACGAAAATCACAAATATATATATAAAAAGATAAAGAGACTTTTGTTCGGGCGCCAATTTTGTAACGAATTTAATAAATTGAAGTGTAAGATTAAAATTATAAAATATACTGTCAAATTAATAATGAAATAAAATAAACATATAAAAAGAAATGAATGTATGTATAAATAAAAATACAAATAAATATAAATAAAAGTATAAATAAATATAAATAAAAATATAAAGAAGTATAAATAAAAATATAAATAAATATAAATAAAAAGATAGCAACACAAAATTAATAATAAATAATTAAAAAGAACGATAAAATGCTGAATAAAAATCCCTTTTAGGCGATCACTTATCTTTTTTTGATTGGATTTGTGCGTTATCGTTTGGCGATCGTCTTTTAGTCGGTCCTTGATCCTTTATTAAAAAATATATACATATATATCCCAACAGGGTCGACGAAAGAAATAAATAATGTAAATAATTATTAAAATCACAGCAGAAGAAAAAGTAAAAGAATTTGCTTGGCCAAGCATAGATATAATGTCTTATTTCTGTGACGTTTGCGGACCGACTGTCCGATAGCACGAACCCAACGCCTCGCCAGTGCCGCACATATACACCTCAAAATAGCGCTACATATGTGTATATACATACAGGTTCTTACACTCTCTTTCTACGTTGGGCTTCAACTCGGGGCACGGAGCGCGCAGTCTATCTCTATAAGTCTATGGTATAAAAGTGGCTCAGGGCCTTGGAAGATTCTAATAATTCGCCCATTCTCTCTAGTCCCTCGAAACTATCGAAGCTGTAGCGGTGAATTAGGAGGCGGTATTCCGGGAGCAGGTTCGAAAACGCGATCTCTAACTGTTCGTTCACGGAAAAAGGCGAAGTGACGTAATTGAATAAACTCCTCAAGTTTAGTAGGAAGTCGGCTACGGGCTCTTCAGAGCCTTGCGTTCTTCGGCGAGCCTCGTCTCGCACTCGGTACTGAAAATTGATTCCGTCAAAGCGCGTGCGGAAATCCGTGACAAACGCTGACCAGTTGGTCCAGGCGGCACGGTGCAAGCGGTACCACTGTAACGCTTTGTCGGTAAGTAGGAACGGTATGGCTTCTAATAGGTCGGTATCGGATAAGTGACTGCCCTGTCGGCATTCGTCTAGTCGTTTAAGGAATTCCTCGGCACTGCTATCTCGCTTGCCGACGAATTTGATTGACCATTTACGTACGATATCGTCTAAATCACGGGGTCGTTCATTTACGTGCGCACGGAAGCCAAGGCGATTATTTTCAGTAACTGGCAAAGTCGCGGAATTTACTCCTGTTAGCGGCAAGGTATGTGCGGGAAGGCTAACTGAGTCTGGTAGAATGAACCGCGCGGGCGGTACCGCGGTAGACGCGAAACCGGGAGGAATCGGGAGGGTAGCGGAAGCGCTCGATATTACGGGATGAACGGGATAAGCAACTCTCCCAGACGGGAGCGAAGTCGGTACATCCGGAAGAGCGCTCGATATGCCGGAATATACCGGCGGCGGTACGGTAGGATATGCGGCAGCGGAAGGAGGTACGGAAGCTGGCCCGGCAATCGGGGACAGCGTATCCCAGTACGGGATTACGGACGGGCGCGCGGGGTTCGCGGGTTGTGGCGCGGATAGCGGCTGCGCGTAACTCGGGAGGCCAAGCTCGGTAGGAATTGGCGTAAACGAATGGTAATCAGTCGACGCTCCGAAACTACGTTCGATTGGTGAGATCGGTGTCGGTACGCGGGATCGTTCAGGAAAAGGGCTGTAATAGCTTTCGGGAAACTTTACTTGGAGAGGGGTCGTGTTTACATGTAACGGGTCGAGGCGTGAACGCATTGGAACCGTCGCGGCGGGTTGACGTCCGTCGGCATGACTCGGGATTGCTGTAGAATAATAGACCGGACTCGGAGTCGTAATTATAGAATACGTCGTATTGGTCGGCATTGAGCAAGAATTCGGAATAGGTATGCCGTCTGCTCGTACTTCTGGTACGGGAGGTGGTAGCTCGTCCGTTTGGGGATTCCACGGTACCTGTCTACCCTTATTACGCTCGTGATATCGCACTACACGCCAGCGTTTATCGTGAGTATTGCCGGTCGTGCTGAGAGACTCCGCGAGTAACAGCTGATCGATCTCATTTGCGGTTAAATGGCTTAACCACGAGATTAAATGAAAGGTTCCGGATGAATCGTTATTATTACCTGACTGAGACATAATGGCGAACTACAATCGGTATTTTCCACAAACAATAATCAAATTACGTTAGCGACAGAATTTAACCTACGTGAAAAGGGAATCAATATCGGCAAGAAAAAAAAGAAACACTGCTTTATGCGGTACGGTAATACTAGTTTATTGGAATTTTGACTTTAATTTATTTGGCTATTTTTCCCCGATGTAAATTGTTTCACTCGGGGCCCCACGTTGGGCGCCAAATTTGTAACGGCCACACTCACCTTACGGGGAATCTAAGGATAAGCTAGGTCGCCAGCAAACGCTCGCAACGTGCACCAGGAATAATTATAAAATTTAATTGAAATCCGAAAGGGTAGAGCTGTTGGGCGCCAGGTCGCAATGACCACGATATAGGTAGTGATACGTTGAAGCAGATCGATAGAAAAAAAAGGAGGTAAACAGCTGCTCTCAGCTGCGGTCCTTGACCTCGGGATGCTCAGCAAGAGTGAAACAAAACACGTAAAACAAAGCACCGTAGGTTAGTCGGTAAAAGAGGGATTTATTTGAGGTAGATAAGGAAGGTCTCAACTACGCAACCTTGAACATGCCACCTCATCGGTAAAACAGAGTACAGATAGGTCCCCGTGACGCGTCGCGGAAGGCGACGGGAAACGCGGGGGCAGGGGGGGGGGGGTAACAATGTTTTAACAAAAGAATTAATATCAGGGATACAATTAATGGACGGTGACGCCAAGCTAAGCGGCACAAAATGGCCAAACTAGAACACCTAAATCGACCTGCAATATTTCAACAAATTATTTATCGACAATCACAAACGCGGAAATTGAATATCAACTACTCTAGGACTTATTTGATATAATATTACAAGATCACAATAGTTAGAACGATATGAATAACACAAACAGGCAGGAAGATATTATACAAAAGGGACAACACTCGGTAGTTGTCGCGAATATTTATCGAATACTGTCTATTTTCTCGGTCCTTGTTATTTTATATTAACAATTGCGGTCGACTATACGCGATGTCTGTAACAAACTATACTGTGACACGGAGTATATGGACTAGATATGGCCGGAATAATGAAGAGACGCTACTAATACAAATAAAGAATCGCACGCACATGCACACACACACTCACTCAGGAGGAGTTGATACACGTGAAAATACAATAGAAATGAAATGGGGATGAGAATATTAACAAAGTATTAGAACACACCAGGTAAAGAAATTAAAAGGTAGTTAATCTAAAGGTCATAAGCACAAGAAAACCCGAGAGAAAAGCAACGGATGGAAGTACCGGTAATGGCGGCTTCGATCGGTTGCGTCTAAATCGGCAAGACATATATTCAGGAGAGAGTCAAGGTAATAACTCGGGGAGTCGTGCGGGAATGGAAGCTTACTCACAAAATACAGGAGTTAGTAATCCGTGGGAAAACGATAACAACTAAACACAAAAACACAGAGGTAATTTCAGTGATGCAGATAAGGCACGTCAGGTCACTATGATAGCAGGACGAAAAGTGACGCTATCATGGCGGTCTTCCCCTAGCTTCGTCAGCGTTGCCAAAACAGTAACAGAAGACAATCGGGAGATGGCATTGGCGCGTTGTCTCTGGAGAAGCCGGCCGGTAGGTGTTCGGGCAGGGCTCGCGGCTCTCAGCTGTTTCTCCGGGTCCCTCTCGTTGTGCGATAGGCGGCTAACCGTCAGGTTGAGCGGAGTCGAGCGAGGGTGGTTACGTTCACCGGTGGTAGTCGGGGCCGAGGAAGAGTTTGCGTCTTTTCGATACAGATGGAACTGCGATGCTGGACCATCAGGATTTGCGGTTCACCAATTTGACGCCAGGTAATATTAGCGGTATTGGAATTGGCGGAATTGGCTAAACGTCGTTCGGTCTCGGCGGCAGTCGTACGGAGATGCTCTTTTCCTTTGGTTGATGTACACAGTCCAGTAGATAGGCGGCAGCCCTGGAGATATCTCGGGAGTTCGGTAGCAGAGACCCAGGTACTCGGCTGAGGCGTTGAGGAACCTGCCTGGGGTGAATCCAAGGAGATGCTCGCATGCCCAGGTTGTTAGGATCGTTCGGGAGGTTAGGTGCTGCCGGCGTTCTCCTCCTCGACGTGCTCTCGGGTTGCCCGTTCATGGGAAGGGATTGGAGGTAGTCGCGACATAGGGAGAGATATTTAAAACAAACAGGATGAGGAAAATATTATATTTAATTTCAATTCCGCCCATATTGTACGCCATGACTTCTCGTCGCTGCCGTTATATAAGAGAATTTGGGGTGGAGGTGGCGGCCTATAACATGCGTTATAAGCGCAATGTTACAGTCTATAGCTTTCAAGGCCGTTGGCAGCTGATATAGTGTGGAATTCAGAGAAACGTAGAAAGCCTCAATTGCATCCAATGTAGGACCCACGACGATAATGTATGGTTGCACAGTCAATTTCAGTTTTTTCATTTCATGAATTCGTGATTGCTGTGCTGTTGATATATCCCCTGGTATCTACAAGTCATGAAATTTTAAAATTAAATTTTGTTAATTAAGTGTGAATCCACTCGTTCTTTATGTGTACAACTTTGTTATGAAGCTATTTTTTCACAATATCATACCTTAACATGCAAAATCAGACTCTTCTGGCATTCAGCGATCGAAGGTTTCCAATGCTGCTACTGTATTCGAATCCTGCCTCGTGGTGCGATCAAATGTGGAAGTAGCAACATTTGAATGATAACCTTGCAATCTGTGATTAAATATCATTATTCTTTTGAGAAATCAGTTCAACATAGGCAAGGTTGTTAATAATGCATGAAATTTATTAATGCATTAGCATTTGCAATAATCATTACTTTCAATTTTTTCAGTAGGAAAAATTTTGATTCACCATTAAATTCCATATTTCAATAGCAATGGTACTTATTAACCACTGAAGTTGATTTGTCAATCAGGCAAATTTTCATTATATGCTGATTTTTTTTTATTGAATATAAATAAATAATTGTTTCTGATCATTTTCAATTTCTTTACTTAACGTGAAGTTAAAAAGCTATTATATATGACATAATAGCAAGCGCTATGCGTGACCACATACTGCATTAACTTATTATTCACTGAACATCTGGGTTTTTGTATTGAAACAATTTTCCTTCATGGCAGTATGTGTGCATAACAGAATTCTAAATAATGCATTAAACGTTTCAATCGATTAGTATTTCGATTAATCGTTAACTCTTATTTATAAGTGAAACAAAATTTCCATTAACCACTCATTTCAATTTTTTAATGCAAAGAATTTCGATTAACAACTAAACTTATTTTTGTAAGGAAATAAATTTTCATCAACCATTACATCAATTTTTTGAATAGAAAAAATCTACATAACAAAATTAAATTTATTGCTCAATGTATTATTTTTTCATTCAAAATTTCACAACCCTGAACATAGGTACACCCAAACATGCGTGAATGAGAAAGCACTTTAAATTTTCTTACCACGTGACAATGTTTCCAGTTTCAAAAGTTCCACCAAAGCTGCTGCATTCTTTTCATTACTGATAGGACGGCGGTTTCTCACATGTGACAAGAATTTATCCCAATTATTGAATATAGTCTGGTTTGTAAGTTTGTGAAGATATTTGTAGTCGAGTTCAATTAACACATGGCCACTGGTATGCTGCAGAGCCGGCCATGTCATAAGAAAACTTCTGACTGTTGGAATTACACTGTTGTTTGATATTTCATGGCGAGTAGGTGCCGTTATTTCCCAATGTTTCAGGACTGATTCCCACGGTTCTCTGTTGTGTTTGAGCCATACCACGCTATTCTGCACCTCATCTTCATCTCTTGGCCCCTCACTTGTTGCACTTTCTTCAGTAGCAGAGGATTCAAATGAGACATCACATCCCGAGAGCCTTCGATAATTTCGCACTTTGTTTCTGTATTTATTCAGAAGCTTTCCTTTGCTCGGAATTGGCTGCTTTGTCCTAGTGTAACGTTTTTTCACTGCAGGAATGTAATAAGTTGCCATACACTCTCCATCGAATATTTGTACAATTTGTTTTGCAATGTTCTCAAAGTCCACAGATATTGCACATCTAAAAAGAGATTATGCACCTCAACTCTATTGAACTAGAATCACAGATAATGTACGTCATAAGATATGTATATATGAAAATTTACCCATATATCCGCTGAAGTTTTCGAGAGTTTCTGTGACAATTAAATCACTGAGTAATTCTCTGGACCTTTCTGACCGAGCTTGACCTTTTTTGTGAAATTTCAACAGACATCTTCCAGGTACTGAACTTTTTAGAAGCACGTGCACATTTAAGCTGGTTTTGTGACCTTCAATTTTTTTTTTGAAATGGGGACTGCACTGCGAAAGCATTTTGTCTTTTTAGAGTATACGATGAAGAATCGTAGGAGGAGGTTGATTCGTCGCCGGTGTCGCTGACAGTATCCTCGCCGTCTGCATCAATATTGGATTGGGTTATATTCTGAAATTTCATTCGTCAAAGGTTATTCTGTGATGAAAATAATAATAATACGATTAATAACAATTATATTAACAAAAGCAACAATAAAGCACTTTCTTAGGTTAGCATATAATTCCTGTACTTCAGCGTCAGCTAAGTTCTACATTACGCTAAGCTTCTGACGTAAATAGCAAGTGTTTGATGTACGACTTGTACGAAATACACCTAGTTTGCCAGTTGAACGCAATTAAGAAGATAAGATTGAAAATTCAGATTAAAATGTGAATTTCTCCTGGTAATATTCTAGCAAATGTTTATGTGGCTCAATGTTAGAATGACATGATACATTGTACGAACATAGTGTTTTTGATAATAATGTATTACAAAAGATTTGAAGTTTGTATATATGTGTTACAAGCTAATCGTATAATACTGGTACGCTTTATCTGACACATACCACATTCGCTATAATATTGCTGGATTTGTCTTTAAAATGTTCCCGCCATTTTTTAGTCAATCGAAGTCCAATTTGTGGTATCATTTCCTTTATCAAGTCTGGTGTCAGTAGTTCCAATGCCGTTGAGTCGACTAAGTTCGCTGTATAAATATTTGTAAAAAAAACTATATTGTCATTGATATTTTGAAGCCTTTTTTGCACAGCCTATTTATTGAAATTAAATACACACATCAAATGTAGTCTTTCGCAGACATAAGGTTTTTCTAACTCGACGTTATGATCGCAAATGGATACATGTAAATTTTAACTTCACGATAACACATTTTTGGCTCGAAAAGTTCTTGTCCGTAATAAGAAGAGTAACTGTATATAACTTGTGTAACCTTGCTGACAATGATTACTATAAAGTAGGGTGGGCCAAAGAAAATGACTGTTTTTTTCTAGTATTACACTATGAAAATATCGTTCAAGATGACGAAAAAAAATTCTCTAAAAGTTTGACCTCTTAACAAATAATGTGAGTTGCCTGCCTTTTTTTCTTTTGAAAATTGAACGATCGACACAAAAGGTTGTAACGTCTCGTTTTTCTGTGGCTGTCACAGACGCGATGGACGTACTTTATCCCCTTTCCAAGGGCGGTTATGTCGATAAGTGTTGGTGTGGGCGGTCCCTGCCCAAGGGTGCTGCTCGTCCTTCGATGCGGAGGTGCAACGCTGTGCGCGGGAGTATGAGGATTTACATGGGTGAAGCGGCGAAGAATCCACCACTGCAATAGTGCGTAGACGTAGCCGGCGAGGTGGATGGGTGTGTGATTTAGCAATGCAGGGTGCGCTGCATTAGCGCACGACCGCAGCCGTGTGTGCGTGTGTAGTGGCAATGAATCCTTCACTGCAATAGTGAGAAGATGCAGCCGAGGGGGTGAGTGAATGTGTACTTTAGCAATGCAGGGTGCGCTGCAATAGCGCACGACCGCAGCCGTGTGTGTGTGTCGCAGCAATGAATCTTTCACTGCAATAGCGAGAAGATGCAGCCGGAGGTGTGGGTGCGTGTGTCAGCAATGAATCTTTCACTGCAATAGTGAGAAGACGCAGCCGGTGTTGTGGATGGATGTATGATTTAGCAATGCAGAGTGCGCCGCAATAGCGCACGACCACAGCCGTGTGTGTGTGTGCGTCAGCAATGAATCTTTCACTGCAATAGTGAGAAGACGCAGCCGGTGTTGTGGATGGATGTATGATTTAGCAATGCAGAGTGCGCTGCAATAGCGCACGACCGCAGCCGCGTATGGGTGTCAGCAATGAATCCTTCACTGCAATAGTGATAAGATGCAGCCGGTGGGATGAAGGGGTGGGTGATTGACAGAATCTCTCTTTGCGCGTGCTGGATAAAATAAGAATTTTAATCTATTTCGCCTGCGGCGTTTAACATTATACAAAAAAAAATAGAAAAATAAAGAATCAACCAATGTTGGGTGATAAACTAATAATAATGATAAATATTAATAGTGAAATAATACAGAAAGTTGTGTGGCCTAATATCGGCGCCAGCTACCGAACAAATTGATTAAATGCGTGTGTTGTAATTAATGACAGTCGTTACGAGTCGTTGACGTGCTGCAGAGCAGTAAATAAAGATAATATAAATTTATGTAGGTTTGCTGTTTAGAATGGTCTGAGATTTCGAAATAGAAGAATATAATACTTTAAATAGCCGTTATACGGTTAGAACACAATGTATATAATTGGATCAACTGAGCGGTCTTAGTTGATCCTTTGTTTGCGAATTAGCTTCTCCAAAGGAGAGCTTGAAGAAGAGAGTATCCTCCTGTGTCCGAGGTGCCGGCTTATATACTATTTTGGTTCCTTCCCCCTCTTTGTCGGCGCGCGAGGCTCGGACGCCGTGCGTTATATAGATATGGGTTTTTGCTTGCTGTGCCGGATTAGCGTGTCTCCTATAGGTATATTTCTTAGTATATACATATTATTCTATTCTCTTTGGCTTTGCTCGTTTTTGAATATTATAGGACTAGTTTCAGTCTTTTATATGTTATATTCGTGCTTTGTGGCGGCTAAAGTTAATTCGCGGAGTGGTTGACTCGAAGGAAGTGGGTTGCTTCCGTGGATTATAATACATAACGTCTTTTGGGCGTTACAAGGTCTCTTGTCATTTTACGCTAAATCTACTTTTTCAAAAGTTATTTGTGGTCCTTTGTTGATTTTTGACCCTAAATAACAATTGAAAGAGTGCATTTATCGTGAAATGATAATAGACCTTTATTGTAGATTGTTCAATTCCCTGTGAAAATATGTATTGATCTTTACAATACTCCGATCCATTGTTGAATAATAAAGTTCAAAAAAAAAAAAAGTTATCCGTGTTATTTTAATGGGAAAGAGAAAATCGCAAACAGATACCACTTAATATCAATATTGAGAGCTGAAACATTTACAGATTTTTTTTGGTTCACCCTACTATACACCAATAACAGAGCCCAACAAACATTTTTGTTGGACTTATATTTAAATCACTAGTTTTGATTCTATGCATCAAATTAAGTTTATTTCGGTGTTTTTCATGTTGATAAATAATTCTCGATGTCTCGGTGAATGATATAAGCAACAGGTAGCAGCACGTTCAGATAAAAAATTAACTTTATCTAATCAAACTATTTCTTTTTCTATTACTTACGACTACGTGTGAAAATCAAAATTGAATATCTAGAACCGATATTTTATGTCTCTCATCCTACACGTTTACAATTCGTCAGCAAGGTTGTTCAACTTTCATTTTAGGGGCAAAAATGATGTCTTAAAAACGTGCTTCAAATCTAAGCTGTACACTATTTCTCATTAAAAGTTTTTGATTAGCATGTCCCCATGTGCGCTCGAAAGGTTAATACTGAAAATAATTTACTTGCTAAACTGCTGTACGAAAAAATATAAATGCAATAACGGTTGAGTTAATATGGGAAAACAACAATCAATTATTAGTAAATTGACTTGCGACAGATGACGAAACGATCAAAATGTCCGCATGCATAATGTTCAGAACGGACCTACCTTTGAAATCCTTGATTAGAGGTTCCAGATCCCGTGGCATCAAAATTTTTCCACAGTTTTCGTCAGCCATGGCGTCACAAATTTATTACGCACGAAATTTTCAGTCCACTAGGTTAGACGGTCGACGATTAAAACGGATTCGCTGCTGGCTCCTGCAAGCTTTGCCATGAGCACCCTGCGTATAATTGCACGTTCCTGTAACGACTTTATCGCCACGCTGCCGCGTGCTGCGGGAGCTGTGTAATTCGGCGGCAGGCTATGCTTCGGTCGCACGTGATTGACTGCGCGAAAAATACTTATTCATACATTTCACGTTGCGTTCCGGAATCTCGTTTGAAATTTCGCGGGGAAACTGCTGCTTACAACTTTCAACGTGAAATAATCAGTACTTGGGCCTCATATCACATGCCGGGTAAACTGATTATTCGCTTGCATTTATGGAAAAATATATATAGTTTTTGCACGAATCAATCCGATTATCCTACTAAAAATGATTATTATACACATATGATAAATCGAGTGAAAAATGATTTGTTACATCCCAAGTTGAATTATACATGATTTCACGACCAATAATACCGGCATGTACATTGCTAGTTCATTATCTATGATTTATTGGGTACTTTAGTATGTGATTTTTTATACGAATATTATGTTATATATATATTTTTTATAGTGTCTATGAACACATAATTGATTTCATAATGTATGAGGTGATCTATAATGTGATCAGTATTCAGGTTAGAATCTATATGGAGCATTCCGTGCGATTTCGAACGGTCAAAAAAATGTTCAATCTCAAAAAAATTGAAATTTTGTCGAATTTCTCAACTATATAAAAAAACAGTGTGAATTTTTTCAAAATTTTTGGATCCCATTTTTTCGAGTTTTCCAAAATTTGAAAGTTTTCTAATTCCCGTTATATCTTGAAAACTTGCGATCACACAGTAAAATGTTTCAGACAAAAAAGTTCCAGTTTCACAGGAACTTTGTGACAACATTTTTTATGGAATTTTTCCAGTTCTAAAAAATGACCATTTTTCATCAAAAATACACGGAAATAATTTTTTTCGGTCGGTATGACACTCTCGATTTTCCTCGAAAAATTCACGAAAGTACTCTGAAGTGTGAACAATTAACACATAGTTTTTTGAGATGGCTCGATCAGTTGTTTCAAAGCTATGCTCCGTTCTATTGATAATATTTTGTGGTTCTTTTCAGAAAAGTCAATTATTATGGAAAATTTTATCCTTCGACATTTTTCAGGAAAAAAAACAATTTAGGAGAGTATCATTTTCCATAATAATAAATTTTCCTAAAAAAAATAAACCCAAAAATATTATCAACAAAACGAAGCATAGCTTTGAAACAACTAATCAAGCCATCTCAAAAAAAAAATATGTGTCAATTGTACACACTTCAGAGTATTTTCGTGAATTTTTTGAGAAAAATCGAGAGTGTTATACCGACCAAAAAAAATTATTTTAGTATATTTTTGATCAAAATGGTCATTTTTGAAACTCAAAAAATTGAAAGAAAAATGTTTTCACAGAGCTTATCTAAAATTGCAACTTTTTCGTCTGAAACATTTTTCTGTCTGATCCCACGTTTTCAAGATATAACAGAAATTAGAAAATTTTGGAAAACTCGAAAAAATGTGATTCAAAAATGTTGAAAAAATTCACACTGGTTTTTTTCATATATTCAAGAAATTTGACATAATTTAAATTTTTTTCAGAGTGAACATTTTTTTGACCGTTCGAAATCGCATAGAATGCCCCATATACACACGCTATGGGCTTCAAATAGAAATCTATGAAGTTTACATCATATCAATTAGATAATCAAAGAATTTTGGTGATTTTTTTTTTTAAATTTCAGAATGATGTTGTGTTTTGACTGAGAGGGAATATTAAAAAATAACTGTTGGGGAGAAAATTCTGTGATGATCATCTGTCGAGATAGCGTGGAATATAATCTCATAAAAATGTGCTCTGCAATTTCAGTTCCGATAAATTATTTTACCGCTGATGTATTGAAACCGATACTTGATTGAATGATATAGTTTGTTAAATGGATTAATCCGCGATCAACCATAAAAACCAAATGAGATATTGAAATTTACTATAAAATTTTTTAGGACAACTGGCCATAATATTTTAAACAACATCAGGCTCGACGTTTATATGACTTCCCCGATAAATTCGATTGAATAAACTATTTAGGCGTACCAAATCTATCTCTTTTCGATGAAAAAAATATTTTACTCATGTTGCAAAAGTGGCTTGTGTCATTCGAACCACCAAAAAGTTTGGATTGACAAATTTGGAAGTTGCGTGAACTATACATGCGTTTTAGGTCGAAACGCAGGTAGTTGACTCGACACTTCACAACCAATACACGGTTTTGTTGGACAAATGAAATATTTTTATTGAATCAAACAGCTCTTTACTTCGGTTGACAAATTTCCCTGACTAGATTATTTTATCGTAATAACCATACTACAATCGTTCAATTGAGCGCGTGATATTTGAATTGAATTAGGAGTATTTGACACAAAAAAATTTTACCCGACTAAATATGTTTGGTCAGTACAAGAAATCCTTTCTCTGCGTGTGGATATATTTTATGCGGAGTAGTGTATATCTTACGAATTCCGACTTGGATTACATTCAGGACTACTATCGCGAATATTGACATTCCAGTACAATAACTCTAAGAAATAAAAAATTTGCATACCTGTGCTATTTGAGATCGTTGCGGGACTTTCACGAATCAGTTTGCCTATATATATGCATCGTGATAATTGAAAATGTAAGTATTTTAGCTTTGGTTTTATGTGATTATTAATCTATCACAGGACTATCAGAAATTAATGATCATCAGATGGAATCATTGGTGCAGCGTATTTTACAATTTTTGTCTTTCGCCTTAGGTAGTTGCGGTTTTTTCTGTTGATGCCTTGATGTATAGCTGACAGCGATTTCACACATATATGTCTAGATTTGATCATTTTTTTGTTGATAACTACGTATGCTTATTATAATACATTTGTAATCGTGAATGGGTATATTATTATTAATTGGTTAGGTGTTATCAGTACACTGAGAGAAAAAAATCGTTGAATCAAACACTTTGATTTTGTCGGTTAAAAAATAGTTGCCTCAATCATCATTTTGTTCGAATAAATAAACCGTAATCACCATAACAAATCTAAGCACTTTGAATCAATCAAATGAGTTATTTCAAATATTTGGTTCAACTGACTAAATTTTTAATTGTTACAACTTTTACTTAGTAGGATTGACTGAATACGTTTGATTAAAGTAGGTTGTTGGTACATTTGAATGCGTATATTTGAATGGAGTGAATACATTGTTCATTGAAATAAATATAGTGATCATATCAATCAAATCAAAATCAATCATCTGGTTGAAACGATTGACATATATCGTTCAGTGAAACAAATAGTTAAATTGAATTGAATTACTTTATTGAATCAATTTCAAACTTAAATTGTGTTGAATATACACAGTTGTATGGACTAAAGATTCGTTTAATTGCAAATATTTGACGATTGCGAAGACCAAATTGAACTGTTTGACCGAACTGCCGGTGAATTCAGAATAACGAACGGACACGTTTGTAGATACCACATATTCGATTGGTTCGAATGAACCGTGACTGCGGAGATCAAGTTGAATGTGTGTGAAGTTGGCCCAGCACTTTTTGAAAATTGTGATAATAAATATTGTGCCAAGTTGTGCTAAACGTGTGCTAACTTGTGCCGTTTACGCGCCTTTCTTAACTTCAACGGTTTTCGAAAAAATCTTAAAAATCGAAAATGTGATAAGCCCAGCACTTTTGGAAAATCGGCAAAATAAAAATTGTGCTAGATTGTGCTTGATTTGTGCTACCTTGTGCCGTATTCAGTTTTTTCAAAAATCTGTACTTGGGGGTAGAGAAAAAAAAAAAAAAAAATTTAAATAAAATTAACGAATTGGGATGAGTTGTGCTAGGGGAGTACCTAAACTTTTCCCTCTTACAAAAACCCCTCCGACCTACCCTTGCACTCTTAAGAATGAATTTTTATTCCGTCTACCTTTCAAATTTCCGAAATTTTCAAAATTTCGAAAATCCGCGAATTGTGCTGAGTTGTGCTAAGCGAGTACGTGAACTTTTCCCTCTCACAAAAATATCTTCGACCTACACTTGCACTCGTAAAGATGAATTTTTATTCCGGCTGACTTTCAAATTTCCGAAATTTTCAAAATTTCAAAAATCCGCGAATTGTGCTGAGTTGTGCTAAGTGAGTACGTGAACTTTTCCCTCTCACAAAAATGACTCCGACCTACACTTGCACTCGTAAAGATGAATTTTTATCCCGGCTGACTTTCAAATTTCCGAAATTTTCAAAATTTCGAAAATCCACGAATTGTGCTAAGTTCTGCTAGGCGAGTACGTGAACTTTTCCCTTTCACAAAAATCTCTCCGACCTACCCTTGCACTCGTAAAAATGAGTTTTTCTCCAAGGTGACAATCGAGTTTTCGAAATTTTCAAAATTAATCGTTTTCTCCAAGTTGTTCCGAGCTTGTGCCAACTTGTGCCATAGCCCGTTCTTCTGAAAACTCGAACAAGGCTCGAATAACTCCGAAACTTTGTTCGAAATAGACGAGAAAAACGAATTCTGATGTTCAATTCTACTATAAACTCTAAATAAACACTTTACATTCGTTTTCTGATAAATTTTATTCATTTCCGGAATGACTTCTATAATGTTTTTTCTGAAAAGTGAAAATATCAAACGTGTATGTTATTCAAAGGGCAGTTTGCCGAAACAATCAAAGTGCTAGATTTTAAATTGTTCAGGAAAAACAAAAACTTCGTGAGAGATAAACACAAATGTTGACAGCCAGTAGATCTTGGAAACTTGATTACTGACAGCCTTGACCAGCGAAAATATCAACTGGTGCATTTGAGAAAAAAATTTGCAAAATCGGCCTCGCACCGAAACTCTATAAACTCATTCCAATTCTCATTTCTTTATTTCAGAGGGTGCTCACCCTGATTACGGTTATAAAAACGTTTTTCACAGCAATATAATGTACTGCTATGTGTCCTGCATCTTGTTTATAATAATGAACATGCTCAAAATTGGTAGTTTATACGGTATTCTGAAAAGCTTTTCATCAGGACCCTTACATTCGTACATCAGACAACTTCTTTTTTTGGATGAATGATTACTAGTCCCGGGAGGAGCCTGAAAATTCCAGGAGAGTTGTAGTATTTGATCGATACATATTGTGAAAAATGAATTATAATGATTATATTCAGACTCAATCTCCTACCAAAATTAATTCGACCGTCATATTTTCCAGAAATAATTTGTGATCGAATTTTAGATAACTTATCAGCGGATATAACGGTTTACAGCCAGAATGGTGTTTATGCACTTTCAGAATTTCGCATTTTATTCCGTGTTCCCACTCTCGGCATGACCCAGAACCAACGACGTGGACGTGGCTGGATTTTGGTTCCTCTTCTTTTTTTTTTATTTCTTTTTTTTTTGACCTGTGTTTTTACTGTTACCATGTTCTTATTTTTAGATTCTCTTTCCAAATTCTTTGCTCTCATTATCATTAATTTTTGAACGTTCGTTGTATTTTTATTTGTATAGAATCGAATTTGACCAGTCGGTATATCAGGCTATCCCTCCTCCTCAGCCAAGATTTATTTCTTCGTTTGATCGCGAGGATATGGAACTCGCGATCACCAAGCTGCTGGAACTGGGCGCAGTCAGACCCTGTCTGCCATGTCCGGGACAATTCATTTCGTCGTATTTTTTAGTACCAAAGTCAAACGGGAAAATGAGATTTGTATTGAACTTGAAAAAACTGAATAGTTTTATAGTCACGCAACATTTTAAGTTGGAGGACATCAGAACGGCGATAAAACTAATCTCACGGGGCGATTATATGTGTAACATAGACTTACAAGACGCGTATTTTATGGTATCGATGCACGCGGAAAGCCGAAAATATTTAAGGTTTGTTTTCGGGGATATAATTTACGAATTTGTATGCCTCCCGTTTGGTCTCTGCACGGCGCCGTATATTTTTACGAAAATCCTGAAACCGGTAGTAAATTATTTGAGAGGAAAGGGATTCATCTCGACGGTCTATTTAGACGACATCCTTTGCATCGGTTCGGACTCGAACGCGTGTCGCAGAAACGCAGAATGCACTCTCAGAGAACTTCAGGCTCTGGGGTTTATAGTAAATTATCAAAAAAGTAGCTTGGTCCCCAAGAAGAATTGTACTTTTCTGGGATTTGTTATTAACTCTCATAGAATGAGATTAGAGTTACCGGAAGTAAAAAGAAGAAAAATGATAGATTTGATCGACGACTTTAGTCATCGCAAGTTTTGTACGATCCGAGAATTCGCTCATTTTATCGGGAAGTTAGTCGACTGTTGTCGCGCAATTGAGTACGGTTGGCTATACACCAAGAGGTTTGAACGAGAAAAGTTTTTCGGCCTGTTAATTAGCGGGGGGAATTACGATGCACGGCTTGAATTATCCGCATATTTGCAAATCGAATTTGATTGGTGGAAACGAAATATTAAAACGTCATTTGGGCCGATAAGAAGTTTCCGGTTTGTTAAGGAGATTTACTCGGACGCGTCCAAAACGGGCTGGGGCGCGTATTGTGATAACGAGGGTACACACGGTTTTTGGAGCGACACGGAAAGGGAGTTGCACATTAACCAGCTCGAACTTATCGCTGTCTTGATGGCGCTTAAATGTTTTGCAAGCGATTTATATGATTGTGAAATTTTATTACGTATCGATAACACGACAGCTATTGCCTATGTTAATCGGATGGGAGGTGTTCAATATGCCGCGCTTCACGGGATAGCCCAAGAGATTTGGCAGTGGTGCGAGTGTAGAAAGATTTGGATTTTCGCGTCGTATATAGCGTCCAAAGAGAACGTTGAGGCGGATAGGGAGTCGAGGATAAAAAATATAGATACGGAATGGGAACTGTCGAGTTGGGCATACGAGAAAATAATATTCGAATTCGGTGAACCAAATTTGGATTTGTCCGCATCCAGGATAAACGCAAAATGTCAAGCTTACTGTTCGTGGCACAGAGATCCTGATGCCCTAGCTATTGACGCGTTCACGATAAACTGGAAATCCGATTATTTTTTTTGCAATCCCACCGTTTGCATTAGTGCTCAGGTTTCTTCGAAAGGTTATAGCAGATCGCGCCTGTGGTATTGCGATAGTGCCAAATTGGCCCTCGCAACCATGGTTTCCTCTATTTATGGATCTTCTAGTGGGGGAACCCATAATCTTTACTCCCGCTAAATGGCTTTTATTGTCTCCTTGTAGGTCTCTCCAACACCCATTACAGAGGTCACTGGTGTTGATTGCCGGGAAGTTGTCCGCGAATCTTACCGCCGCAAGAAATTCTCGGACTCAGTGATCGAGACGTTGTTGGCCTCACTCGCCGAGAGTACGTGGAAGCAGTACGCGGGATCTATTAGACTATGGGTGAATTTCTGTCACGAGACGGAAACGGACATTTACGAAGCGAGCGCGAACGGCGTCCTCGAATTTTTACAGAAAAGATTTAGTCTAGGAGCCTCCTATGGTACATTAAACTCGACGCGATCAGCAATTTCATTAATATCAGCGAACGACGTGACTAACGATCGGGTTATCAGTAGATTTTTCAAGGGTATTTTTCGGCTTAGACCAATGAAACCTCGATACGACGAAACATGGGATGTCGGTATAGTACTTGCGTTCATTGCGAACTTATACCCACTAGAATCGTTGAGCATTCAACAGTTGTCGGAGAGATTAGTTACGCTGTTAGCCTTGGGTACGGCTCATCGAATGCAGACCTTCTCGCTTATGAGACTCGATAATATTTTCCATTCGGCACAGGGCTTCGAGATAAAGATCTCGGACATTGTAAAAACGTCGCGCCCCGGGGCTTTTCAGCTGCTTTTGTTGCTGCCGTACTTTCGTGAACAGCCCAGGCTGTGCATAGCGAGCACGTTGAAAAGGTATTTGGAAATAACGAAACCGCTTAAAGGCGATTGTAATAATGTGTTAATCACATCAAGAAGGCCCTTTAGATCGGCAAGTACACAAACAATAAGTCGATGGATCCGATCAGTGTTGGCGAAGAGTGGCATAGGTCCCGAGTTTACGGCATACAGTACAAGGCACGCGTCTACGTCGGCGGCCTTAGCAAAGGGTTTAGATATCAGTGCGATAAGGAATACCGCGGGTTGGTCTGAGGATTCACAGGTATTCGCAAAATATTATAATCGGCCGATTAAGTCGGGCAGAAAAGAGTTTGCAGCGACCGTGTTCGCATAAATCTAATCGATATTTGTTAAGATAATACTGTTTGAATTTTATTAGTATAAAACGGAAAAAACCGTATTTCCTTGTTTCTCGAGAGACCGTTGGTCTCGATACGGTTGTATTTTGTGTTGCCTAAGGCTGTTTGAAAATAATAAAATGAGTTGTTTCTGAACATCTACGATGTAATCTCGAAAACGAGACTCGTAATATAATTTAACGATCAAACGAACTTACCTGTTGTGAAGTTCGATCGTAATTATATGTAGAGTCTCGTTTGAGATGATTACAGCCCACCCTTAGAACGTTTTTCGTTCCATTGTTACTATTCCCTCCCCTTCATTTATTGAAATGTGTTGGTTTTATTATTTTAATCCTTCTGGGGTTACTTTGAACAATATGACTTGGAGAGGGAACGACCGCAGCGCCACGGAGGCCGGGCGGTCTTTTTTGTTAAGCTCTGAATATTCGTGACACTAGCGTGTGAAGTAGGCGGTACTACGATGTAATCATCTCAAACGAGACTCTACATATAATTACGATCGAACTTCACAACAGGTAAGTTCGTTTGATCGTTAAATAGTCGTCAGTGTTTGCTATATTTTGAGGTACAACCGTATTCATATCGTCAATTGGAGTCGAACTCATCGCATTTGGTATATTTTCCGGTACCATCATATTAACCAATTCTTCGTCATCGTTAAAAAGAATCGGAGTCAACCTCGTCGGTGATTGTTTTACGCTCTGGATGGAACAGGATGCATCTTTTTTTGCACTGTCATCCTGCATTGCCCATTCCTGTGAGGCAACAGCTAGCTTTGCTCTGCCTTCGAACGACAACAAATGCGTAGCGACATATTTGTCTGCCCTTATTGGTCGGGATTCGTTGCGCAACATAACGTGCTTCACGTCATTCATTTCCGACTCGACAGGTGCAGAGCTTATATTTACTTCCCCGTATCCGAAAACACCAATCATCACGCCCGTATATAAGGGAAAATAGTATAATAAAGTTTTCAATTTTTTGCTGATTTCCGGGACATAATAAGGGTTCGGCTGATCACCCGTACTCGACGACGCTACCGTATGGCGACATTCATCTAATAGTCCATGGGCCCAGGACACGATGCTACAATCGTCTAACGAAGTTTCATGCTCGTGAATACAATTACCGTTATCATCAGGAAGTTCTTCTGGGATTTGTAAATCATCGATACCTTTGATCTTTCCAGTAATCATACAGCGTGCGCGTTCAGCTGGCACTTCCTCTCCCAGGTTGTTCTTTCCGATATCTTCACTGAGGGACAAAATAGCGATGCTTTTTGCTAAATCTACAAATTGTGCAAAAACTGTTTGCTTTGTTAGTAATGCGAAGGCAGAACGATAAAAATTTTTTACTGTGGGATTTTGTAGTGCTGAAAAAAATTTCCATCGTGACAAAAAGTGCATATAATGGCAAATATCTAAACGTATAAAACAATTAGGAATCTGAATTTCGGCTTCTTTCAAGAGTAGAGCATGTCGACAAGTAAGCCTTGAGATTCGCGTTTTAACCAAATGCTTTGGCAATGGCATTAAGTACTGCTTTATCAAAGTCGCATACCACTGTTCGTGGTAGGGGGAACCCGGATTTGTGTCTCTCGCCGATTCTCAGAAATTCGCAAAGCCAATACTGAATGGCATTTAAGTTCTGGGCGGCGCTCAACATTTGAAATACCGGCATTTTGTAGGTCCCGGTATCCACAAGTGCCTGGTACAGATAAATGTGCGGACATTGTTCACCATTTGGTAAGAGAAATTTCTTTATTAATGAACCGGTAGCATCGATATCTACGACGTCGTGGTGATCTATATACACCGCTATTTGTGTGGTGGTCCAATGGTGTACGAAAAAAGGATCGTGACTTAGAGCGTGTATAGAACCTGCGTAGTCGGTATATTTCATATTATTTAAACTGGAAATGGCACACGTCCCTTTCACTTTTGAAAATTTATCCCGTCTCTCCTGCTTTCCTTTTCGCAAAGTCGCTGCCCTGTAAAGGTTCGGAGGCTCACCGTCATACATATCCATATGATCTCTAGCAAAATTTCTGCGCCAAATGGTAGCCGAAGCAGTTGCCAATGATTCAGTCACTTCGATTCGTTTTTCACCATTCAAAGGTCGTTTCTTGACGTGTTTAATCGCCGGATCAAATCCTGCCACACAGCACTTCCATCCGAACATCGGCATTCTTTGATGGCTTGTTAGCAGTAATGCCTGTCAAGGTGCATTTACAATGTTGTAAGAACCTGTATGTATATACACATATGTAGCGCTATTTTGAGGTGTATATGTGCGGCACTGGCGAGACGTTGGGTTCGTGCTATCGGACAGTCGGTCCGCAAACGTCACAGAAATAAGACATTATATCTATGCTTGGCCAAGCAAATTCTTTTACTTTTTCTTCTGCTGTGATTTTAATAATTATTTACATTATTTATTTCTTTCGTCGACCCTGTTGGGATATATATATATATATTTTTTAATAAAGGATCAAGGACCGACTAAAAGACGATCGCCAAACGATAACGCACAAATCCAATCAAAAAAAGATAAGTGATCGCCTAAAAGGGATTTTTATTCAGCATTTTATCGTTCTTTTTAATTATTTATTATTAATTTTGTGTTGCTATCTTTTTATTTATATTTATTTATATTTTTATTTATACTTCTTTATATTTTTATTTATATTTATTTATACTTTTATTTATATTTATTTGTATTTTTATTTATACATACATTCATTTCTTTTTATATGTTTATTTTATTTCATTATTAATTTGACAGTATATTTTATAATTTTAATCTTACACTTCAATTTATTAAATTCGTTACAAAATTGGCGCCCGAACAAAAGTCTCTTTATCTTTTTATATATATATTTGTGATTTTCGTTTTTATGTTAATTGTTTTATGGCGTTGAAATGCAGGAAAATTACGTAAAATAAATTTAACATATATTGATGGCTAATCGTTCGACCATTAAAACCAGGTCCAAAATTGTACATTCACCGATAGCGACGAGGACAGAGACAAAGGCGAGCTCAGAAAAACCTACAATAAATATGAACATGGAAGAACAGTTGGAACGTCTTAAGGAGGAATTAGCGAGTCTATCTGGATTAAGAGAATGCGTGGTTCAGCTACAAAGTCAGCAAACACGAAACGAAGAATTAGCACGGGAGATTCAAATATTGAAAACGCAAAATCGAGAGCAACGGGAAATACTAGAAACGTTTCGTCCACAACAAACAAATACAGTAAATAATGATGAAACATTGGTAAGTGGATTGGTAGCTAGTTTGCAAAGAACTCATATCGAGATAAATACTCCTGAATTTTATGACGAAGAAACTTCAAATCCGATAGAATTTTTAAATAATATGGAGAGCTATTTTAATTTAAAAAATATTGTTGGTCAATGGAAATTAGGAATTATAGAAAATAAATTAAAAGGTAGAGCTAGATTGTGGTGGGATTCAATTAAGCAGCAAATCGAAAATTATGATGTTTTTAAGAGAGCATTTCTGGAAAAATTTTACTCGATTCCTATACAAGTAAAGGCAAAAAACAAGTGGAGTTCTCGAAAATACAAATCACAAGATGGATCATTGCAAATGTATTTTTTCAAGCAAGTTGTTGAAGCTAAATACTTTACGCCAAAATTAGATGTATTTGAAATTAATTACACAATTGTTCAACAATTGCCGAACAGAGTTCGCGATATATTGGCAACAGTAAATTTTTCTGATACGAAACAAATAGAACAGACTTTATCGCATTTAGATAGTACGTATCAAGAACGAGACAATGAAAGACGTCAAAATCAAAATATTACTAATTCTATAACTCAATCTCAAAATTTTAAAAACACAACATATAAACATAATAATAGTCAAGATACAAATTATCAACCTGCTAATTACCAAACAATTCCTCAATCATACTTCAATTGCCAAAATTATACCCAGAATATTCCGCAAAATCCGAATACAAACAATGTAATGTCAAATGGGCAAAGTTCGAATAATTTCTCAACATCTGCAAATAATCAAATAGTATTACCTAATTTTAGCTATCCACCACCTCCATTATTAAATACAAATAATCAAGTTATGGGACAACAAGGCGTAAATAATGTGCTAAATAAACATTTAAACTAAATAACAACGCGTTGCGAGTGGGTCCCGCATCGTGTTGTGACTATATAAATTTAGCTAAGGACCTTGTAAATGATATGAATGATAATCCGTATATAGCAAAGAATCAAGATACAGAAAACCACTTATCTAAGGGACCGCACATACATGTTGTTATTTTAAAAAATCAAGTTTCAGCTTTGATTGATACCGGAAGCCAAATAACTTGCATGTCGGAAAAATTTTATAAATACTTAAAAAACAATCATGATTTAAATGAACTTCCTGTTAGTAATGTATTAGTATTATCGGCTATAGGACAAAAAACTACTCCAGTCAGGCGACAAATACTTGTAGATGTTAGTATAGGAGACAAAATTATACGTACGGTCTTTTTAATCGTACCACATTTAGTAAATGATATTATTTTTGGTAATGATTGGTTGTTCATAAATAGAGTCTTGTTAGATTATGGATGCAAAACTATTGAAATAAATGGAACGCTCGTTGCACCGTCGTTCTGCTCGTACGGTCGGGAATCTTCAGAACAGCTAAAATCATTTGCATGGGATCAAAAAACGTATATACAAATTGTTAACATAAAATGCAATAATTACCCAATCAAATTAGATAATAGAAATCGATTTGATATTGATAATATAGTCGTTTCGAAAGTTTATGAAAACAATGATGATAATATGACAATCGTGAGCAATAACGTGATAAATAATGTCAAACAATATGAAAATGTATGTGAAAATATTTCTGTAAAATGTAAAAATGATTTAAACATTATGAATATTAATGATGAGAGGAGGAGCATAGAGAAAGAGATAGATAATGATGACGTGTGTCGTATTGAAGAAAATTATAATATCGTTGTAGAAAAAATTAATGAAAATGTCCATTTAGAAATAGAAAATGTAACTATTGATTGTGATGAAATTGATGAATTTGATGCATTAGTAATTGATGATATAAATCAAAGTGATTGGAATGGTCAAATTTTAAAAGAGGATTATAATTTGTGTGAAGATAATTTCATTGAGGAATCTTTGAATTGTTTTAGTAGAGCAATTATACGTAAGAATAATGATCAAAGTTTTTGTGAGGATGTCCGAACGATCGTGACAAGTCTTATGGGTCTGAACGGTGAGCAAAGAGTAGTTCTTGAAAAATTGTTATGTCAATATGAGCACCTGTTTTCTGATAAACCAGGCTGTGCTAAAATTTATGAACATTCAATCAAACTTACAACTGATAGACCATTTATGAAACGATCGTACCCCGTACCGTTAAAATATAGAGAAGCTGTGGATTTAGAGATACAAAATATGATCCAAGAAGGAATAATAGAACGTTCTATTAGCCCTTTTTGTAATCCACTTCGGATCGTACCTAAAAAAGAAGGTGGAGTGAGAATTTGTTTAGATGCCCGTCATTTAAATAATATTATTGAAGCTGATAATGAGTCACCGCCGTTGATTGAAGAACTTATGAGAAAACATCATGGTGTTAAAATTATGACGACAACAGATTTAACACACGGATATTGGCAAATTCCCCTTGAGAAAAATTCTCGTCAATTTACTGCTTTTGTTCATAATGGTACTGTATATCAATTTTGTAGGATACCTTTCGGTCTTAAAACGGCAGGAAGTGGGTTCATTCGTGCACTTAATTTAGCAATTGGTAATGAATATTCTGCTTTTCTGACTTGTTACATAGATGACTTGCTTATTGCGTCTCCTGATTTTGATTCTCATATGCAACATTTAAATTTAGTATTTAGCCGTTTGATGCAACACAATTTCACTATCCGTTTAACGAAAACATTGTTATGTAGGGATTCGATTTCGTTTTTAGGTTTTATAATTACACCCACTGGCGTATATCCAAAGCCAGAAAAGTTAGAAGTAATACAGAAATTTCCGGCTCCTACTAATAAAAAACAACTTCAACAATTTTTAGGTGTATGTAATTATTACAGGCAATTTAGTATTAGATATGCAAATCAAGTAACACCGCTTCGTAACCTTTTAAAAGATAATGTTCACTGGGAATGGAAAAGCCAGCATGCAAAAGCCTTTAATAAGCTGAAAGAGATGTTTTTAAAGTATGTTACGTTAAATCACTACATTCCGAATACCGAATTCCGTGTACAAACTGATGCCAGCAATCTCGGAATAAGTGGTATTCTGTATCAAATAGATTCCGCGGGAGATCATAGAATAATATCGTTAGTAAGTAGATGTTTAAAGAAAGCCGAACTTAATTATAATACAACAGAAAAAGAATTACTTGCTATAGTATTTGCAGTAATAAAGTTTAGAATTTATCTGATAGGATGTCCATTTCTAATAATCACTGATCATCACGCACTAACATTTTTAAAAACTGCTCAATTTCAAAGCATGCGACTTATACGTTGGAGTTTACTACTCCAAGAATATACATTTGAAATTAAACACTGTACAGGCGAAGACAATCTAGTAGCTGATTTTTTTAGTAGAAATATAGATGGTAAACAAGCTGAACCTGAAACCAATAGAATACTAATTGCAAATTTGAATGAAATTTTGATCAATAGAATAGATGTCCGATTAGAAGTTATAAAGTCAAAAGCAATAGAAATTGATGTATCTTTACTTAGAGAACTGAAAAATATAAAACATTTGCAAATAGATGACCCACAGTTGAATAAAATTATAGTATCGTGTAAATCTGAATTAGCAAATCATAATGTATCGTATAAACTCAAAAATGACATTTTATTTTATAAATCACCCCATGGTAAATATTGGTGTTTAGTTATTCCAGATTGTTTGGTAAGATTATTGGTCAAGTCTGTTCATGAAAAAATAGGTCATATGGGAGTATATAAAACATTTCAATACATTAGTACATATTATTATTGGCGTAAAATGAAAGATCATATCAAAAAATACGTGCAGTCTTGTGATTTGTGTCAGCGAGTTAAAGTTTTATCATATAGTATGCAAGGTGAATTTATGAGAGTGCTTGCTGAAAAGCCGAACGAACTGTTGACGGTTGATTTTTATGGTCCATTGCCAAGATCTATAGGTGGGGTACAATATCTTCTAGTCGCGATAGACGCTTTTTCTAAATACTGTCAAATATATACTTTAAAAAGAGCAACTACCATATCTGCGCTAAATAGGTTAATTAATGATTATTTTGTGAACGTTGGGAAACCAAAAAGAATATTATCTGACAATGGCACACAATTTACGGCCGACAAATGGAAAGTAGAATTGGAAAAATTAAATGTTAAGGTTTGTTACTCTTCTATACGTCATCCTCAGTCTAACCCAACTGAGAGAGTTATGCGAGAGATTGGAAGATTATTTCGTACGCTTTGTTCTGATAAACATACAAAATGGGCCAAGAGTGTAAAAGAAATTGAAAATTTTTTAAATTTAACTACCCACCATAGCACAGGATATGTACCTTATGAATTGCATTTTGGAGAACAAGTATATAGTAAAGTTAGACAAATAATTAAATTTCCAGAAATGATCGAAGAAAAACACGAAATAAAGATTTTTTTAGCAAATGAAAATCTCAAAAAAAACTTTGAACAAAGAAAACGCCAACAAAAATCAAAATCATCTATAATCTTAAATGTAGGCGATAAAGTATTATTACATGTGCCATACCCATCATCAGCTCTAAATAAAACTACGCATAAATTTTTTCATCTGTATAAAGGACCTTACAATATTATAGAAAAAATAAACGACAATGCTTATAAATTAGCTGATATAAATGACAACTCCATGGTAATAGGAATATATAATCGAATGAGTCTGCGTAGATACTACCAATCGACTTGACTAAAAAAAAAAAAAAAAAAAAAAAAAAAAAATTGTATAGATAGATATTTGACTTCGCT
The DNA here is from genome assembly GCF_021155765.1 of Diprion similis. Taxonomy (NCBI): domain Eukaryota; kingdom Metazoa; phylum Arthropoda; class Insecta; order Hymenoptera; family Diprionidae; genus Diprion; species Diprion similis. The sequence continues at coordinate 13,708,538 of NC_060115.1, read as the reverse complement.
AATCCCTTATTGAGAAGTTCTATACTGTTCAATGCTAAAAGAATTTGTAAATATTGTAAATAGAATAGCGTAAAATGTGATGTATGAGATTTTCATAATTTTTATCCAGACAAGGTAAACTTATGCCGTATGACGATGCAAACATGTTCATAATGATAAATAGGCTATACGTAGTATGTGACGCAGTGTTAATCAAGAAAACCGTCGAGGAAGACATTGTAATTTAGGATTAAAATTGAATTTGAGCTCGACGAAAATTTTGAAAGACCTAAAAAATTGGTTGCATTATACAGCAAGTTTAATCGATTTACTTTATTACTAAAAATGGGAAAATGTAAATAGAAACTAATATAATATTTATATGTATTAATTTTAAAATTTAGTATGTAGATATGTAGAATTTTGATGAAATTAATTGCATAGCAACCTGGTCATCAAAATTGGCGGGGGAATGTAAGAACCTGTATGTATATACACATATGTAGCGCTATTTTGAGGTGTATATGTGCGGCACTGGCGAGACGTTGGGTTCGTGCTATCGGACAGTCGGTCCGCAAACGTCACAGAAATAAGACATTATATCTATGCTTGGCCAAGCAAATTCTTTTACTTTTTCTTCTGCTGTGATTTTAATAATTATTTACATTATTTATTTCTTTCGTCGACCCTGTTGGGATATATATGTATATATTTTTTAATAAAGGATCAAGGACCGACTAAAAGACGATCGCCAAACGATAACGCACAAATCCAATCAAAAAAAGATAAGTGATCGCCTAAAAGGGATTTTTATTCAGCATTTTATCGTTCTTTTTAATTATTTATTATTAATTTTGTGTTGCTATCTTTTTATTTATATTTATTTATATTTTTATTTATACTTCTTTATATTTTTATTTATATTTATTTATACTTTCATTTATATTTATTTGTATTTTTATTTATACATACATTCATTCCTTTTTATATGTTTATTTTATTTCATTATTAATTTGACAGTATATTTTATAATTTTAATCTTACACTTCAATTTATTAAATTCGTTACAAGAGGGCAACAGGGGGAGTCCGACCTCTCTCTTGCACGGACGAAAGAGTGGGGAGCAGCCGGAGCAGCGCCAAAAGCAATAAGGCAAGCGGGGAGGTAGATATCAAGATAGGACTAGGTATTAATAGGCCATCTGGAAGAAGAAGAAGAAGACGGAAGTAGATTAGCGTAGGTGTGTATTTAAAAAAAGAATGAGAATAGCAGCAGTCATATTATAGTCACTATATAAATTGTATCAAGAAATGTCCGAATATATTGTGGCTTGCACGTTGCATATACAGCACCGCCTTACCATTGTTTGTTTGAAATTCGATTTTATTTTCTCACTACAATTATTTTTGCACGATATCAATAATATAAGACCCAAAACAGTACGCGAGTTGTAAGAACTCACGAGAGGGGAGTGGACGCCGTGGTGCGTACATAGACACGCTGTTTCCCCCCACCAAGTCGCCGATTAAAGTGAGAGGTCGGACTCCCGCTGTTGCCCTCTCTTTCTACGTTGGGCTTCAACTCGGTGCAAGGAGCGCGGAGTCTATCTCTATAAGTCTATGTTTTATACTCCCCCTCTCAAGCCTGAGGAATCTCTGTGCCGGAACTAGCTTACCGGGCACCCCGAAACTCAACTCGCGGTCGCGTCGCGGCTACGAACGAAGCTCCGACTTCTTCTCCAGGTGGGCGAAGACCACCAGTTCACGAACAACAGAGCAAGAAAAGGGTCACGATTCAGGATCCAGAGGTCACCCCACTTGCTCGCTCCCGGACTCCCGAAATCCCGTCTACCGTTACCGCCCCCTCCCGTACCGTAAATCCCTCTCGCAGGGTATCTCAATCGGCTCCAGCCGCAAACCGTTCCGTCGCTGTCGGGAACCAAACTAGTCCCGAGGCCCGTCCAGGCAAATGCTGGAATTGTGACCAAGCGGGTCATAGCCACCGACAATGCACCCAGGAGCGCCGAATCTATTGTTTCGGTTGCGGAACCAAAAATTATTTCAAAAATACCTGTCCCACCTGTACCGCAATACCGTCGGGAAACGAACCTGGGAACTAAAAGACGGGATCGCTGATAGTTCCCTGCCAAAGAACCCGTCGCGATCCAACCCTACCTTTGATTCTTCCGCTTTTTGTAATCCCGTTCGACAATTTGACAGCGACCCGCGGTATTACTTGAAGATTATCGTGGACGGGCAACCATTAAAGGGTCTATTTGACCCTGGGGCGTGCCGAACGTATATCGGTAAACCGGCTTTCAAGTATTTTCCCGAAGCGCTTGCCTTGGCGGCCCGCAATCGGCAACCGGAAATTTTATATCCCAACGGCGTAGTCGACAAAACACGGGGTGAATTAGCTCTGCCGTTCGAATTCTCCAATTCTAGGGAAGATCTCGTGGTACGATTCGCCCCCTCGTTCAAATATGAATGCGTTTTGGGAATGGATTTCCCGAAAGCTTTTGGTTTCACGGTTGATTTTGTCGGAGATTCCTGGTTACTTCCGGATTGGTCCTTGGAAATTTTCGAAACGACGTCCGGAGAACCGCATGCCGGCTCTCACCGCGGTACGCCGCAAGCCGTTAATACCCTAGTAACCCCGTTCAAAAACCGCTCGCCCAAAATTGTCGTATCGAATCCTCCCGTACCGCATACCGTCGTATCGAATCCTTTCGTACCGCATACCGTTGTACCGAATCCTCCCGTATCGCATACCGTCGTATCGAATCCTCCCGTGCCGCATACCGTCGTATCGCATCCTCCCGTGCCGCATACCGTCGTATCGCATCCTCCCGTACCGCATACCGTCGGATCGAACCATGCCTTGCAGAATCCCTCGAACTATCGAATGCCGATGACCGAGCCGTTCATACCGAGGTTCGACACTCCGAACCCCGACGTAACGCTTCCCGTTTTACCGAGGCACGCTGTGCCGTATCCCGTTTTAGCGAATCAGATTCTATTGCGTCCCGTTCAAACAAATCCTCCCGTCACGTCTCTCGCTCCAGCCGAGCAGATTACGCCGAGTTTAAAAATATCGTCAGCGCTTTCGATCAACCCCGAAAATTCGCTAGAATTCCCGCTGCCGTCTGAACTTTCCGCCGTAGCCGGATTTGCCGAACTGTCTGCACTGCAGGAGGCCCGCCTACACGAGGTGGTCCAAACTTGTTTCCCGAACCCTTCCGATCGTCCCGGTGTTAGCGACTTAGCAGTTCACACGATTGACGTGCAGGGGCACCCGCCGATCAAACAAAAATACTACCAAGTATCTCCCGTGGTTCGCGAGGCAATGCACTAGGAGGTAGACAAAATGTTAGATTCAGGCGTTATAGAGCCCTCCCGTAGCGACTGGTCGAGTCCCATTGTAATGATAAAGAAACCGAATGGGAAGTACCGTTTTTGTCTCGATTTTCGTAAGGTCAACGAGGTTGCTTAAAAGGATGCCTACCCCCTTCCGTTCATGTCAGGCATTCTAGATAAATTAGGTAAAGCCCGCTACATCTCGACTTTGGACCTTAGCCAAGCCTACTTTCAAGTACCGTTAGATACCGCGAGTCACGAAGTTACCGCTTTTACAGCATCGGGAAAGGGCCTATACCAATTCGTACGTATGCCTTATGGACTCTCAGAGAAAATGAAAAAGACGAGAAACGAAAACCATAGCGAGGGAACACTGATAATCGAAACGGATGCAGAAACCCACAAGGAACTAATAAGAAAAGAAAAAGTGAATATAGGATGGAAAAAATGCAGGGTGTATGATTTCGTCAGCGTATTGAGATGCTTCAATTGCTGGGGATTCAACCACATGTCAAAAGATTGCAAAAAAGAAGAAGTTTGCCAACACTGTGCGGGAAACCACAACGGCAACGACTGTACGTCAGAAAAAAAGAAATGTGTAAACTGTTGGGGGAAAAGTAAACAATACAATAATAATAAAATTAAGGATGAACATGCAGCGACAGACAGAGAATGCCCGTCATACCGTAAAAAGCTGGACGAAGAAAGAAGAAAAAGGTCGGTAGAAGTAGACATAGAATAGCAACGAATACACGAAGAGAATGATACTATCATGTGCTCGAATATAAGGAGATTAATTGCCCATAAAGAGGAACTAGGAACAGGGAAAATAACAAACGGAAAAGATGAGTTCATCTTGGTACTAAATGCAGCAGGATATATACATAACAAAGACAACATCGAAAACTTGATAATAAGAAATAGACCGATAATAGCATGCGTGACCGAAACACATGTAAAAGAGGAAATAGAGGATTTTGAAATAGAAATACAAAACTACAATACCGTACGATGCGATAGTTATAGTAGTAGAACAGGGGGATTGTTAACATACATAAAAAAAGATATTAAATATAAGGTAATTACGATAAAAACTGTGGAAAAAAACGCATGGATCTGTACAATAAAGCTAATGGGGAAATACGAAGGAATAATAATCTGTAACGTTTATCATTCACCGAGTAAGAGTGATGGATTATTTATCGACGAAATTATAAAAGAATGTGATAAAATAGTGGACATAGGGCATATTATAGTGACGGGAGATTTTAACATTGACGTGAGTAAAGAAAACCAATACTCAAAGAGGTTAATAGATAAACTAAAGTGTATGGGAATAAAGCAATATGTGAGAGACTACACAAGAATACAAGGGGAAGCCAAAACAATAATAGACCTGGTATTTTCAAATTTCAAAGTAGAGACAGAAGTGCACAAAACACCAAAAATCTCGGATCACCACATAATAAGAATTAACGTAAGGAAAACTAACAAAACGGATAATAATATAATAGAATTTTATACAAGAGACTTCACAAATGTTGATAATGAAAATTTTAAAGAGACGATAGCGAGAGAAATTGACAGAAAATGTAACGAGATGGATAGTGTAGATGAATTCGCAAATAATCTAGTACAATGTATAGTAGAAAATATAGATAAGATAGCACCTATTGTAAAAAAACGAAAAAAGGCGCAATGGAATGATAAACCGTGGATAGGGGAAGAAGTCCGTGAGGCTAGTAGAAGGAGAGACGAGGCATATAAGAGGGCGACAAGAATGGAAAATACAAAAGTGGGAGAAGAATGGTTAGAGTATAGAAGGTTGAGAAACGAAGCAGTGGCAACGCTCAGAAGAAGTAAAAGAAAATATTACGAAGAAAAAATTGACTCAGTCAAAACTGACCCCCAAAAAATGTGGAAAACAATAAAATCAGTAATAGGGAGTAAAAAGAAAAACGAAATACCAAAAGAAATTAGTTTTAATGGGGAGAAGGAAAAAGATGAAGAGAAGATAGCAAACAAATTTAATGAATTCTTCCTAAAGAGTATAGAGGATATCGTAGGCGGAAATGAACACGTAAACATAACTGAAGTAAGGTTGGAAAGACGTGGACAGGAGGAGCCAAAACATAGCGAATTCAGAGAAGTTACACGAGAGGAAGTACGTAAGATAATACAAAATATGAAAGATAAGAAGGGAACGGAAGAAGGTATAACGACGAAAATAATAAAAATGGCATGGAATAGCATAGAAGAAGTTACGGTGAAACTAATAAATAAATCCCTCAGGGACGGCGTTTTTCCGAATAACTGGAAAACGTCAACAATCATACCAATTCCGAAAATAACCAAAACAATAAAAGCAGAAGAATACAGACCGATAAATATGCTACCACTGTACGAAAGCATATTAGAAAAAGCAGCGAAAAATCAGCTGATTGAGTACATTGAAAGATCTGATATATTAACAGATGAACAATCGGGTTTCCGGAGAAATTATTCATGTGAAACGGCACTACAAAATACGATAATAATATGGAGAAAAAGCTTAGATAGAAGTAAATTGATTGGCGTGATTTTCTTGGATCTAAAAAGGGCATTCGAAACTATAAACAGACGGTTATTATTACAGAAGCTAGCAAATTATGGGATAATGGGAACAACATGGAAATGGATTAAATCGTACCTAGAAAACCGGACACAACAGGTAAAATATGGAAACAAAATGTCAGAAAAAAGGAAAACTAAGTTCGGAGTGCCACGAGGTTCCGTTCTTGGGCCACTACTGTTTATATTATATATAAATGACCTCGCGAGACAACTTGAATTCTGTCAATGCAAAATGTTTGCGGATGACACAGTTATATTCATAAGTGGTACAAATACTGAGGAAATTGAACAGAAACTGAATCATGATTTAGAAAGGGTGGTAAAATGGATGAATAGTAACTCGCTAAAATTAAATACAACAAAGACCAAAAGCATGATAATTCACGATCCAAGAAAACTAGGTATAGAAAATAAGTGTAATTTTAAGATAGCAGGTATACAAATAGAAGAGGTTAGAGAAATAAAATATTTAGGGGTTATAATTGATAATAAGCTGAGTTTTAATGCGCAAGCAATGTTTATTGTTAAGAAGACATCTAAGAAAGTAAATTTTTTATACAGACTAAATAGGCACTTATCGTGTAATACGCTAATGACAATTTATAAAGCTATAATATCCCCACATTTCGAGTACTGTAACACGTTATTATTAAATACTAGTGCGGAATGGATTGAAAACATGCAAAAAGTGCAAAACAGAGCGATGCGTGCAATTCTAAGATGTGATCGATATACGCGAGTGAGAGACATGCTAAATGCAGTTAACTTTTTAACAATAAGACAAAGACTCATGTATAATGTAGGCCTATTTGTATACAAAATTATGAGAGGAACAATGCCGAGATATTTAAGAGAACAAATAAGGATGGTGGGGGAAACACATAACTACAATACGAGACAAAAGAAAAACATAAACATTGAGTACCGAAAGACGACTGCCGGACAGAAATGCGTAACATATACTGGTTTTGAGATGTATAATAAACTACCAGCGGATGTAAAAGAAGCAACAAATATAAACGAATATAAGAGAAAACTATTGGAATACATAAAAAGAAGGCAGTAAGCGAAGTGGAAAAAAAAAAAAATAAAAAATAAAAAATAAAAAAAAATATATATATAAAGCATGTAAACTATGTAACTAGAGAGTAGTGTAAACTATGTAATGTGGAGAGTGGTGTAAAAAAAAAAAAAAAAAAAATGTAATTAGAACATAAGTAGCCATGAGCTAAATAAATCACGATCAAAGGAGCCCCGGCTACTTTCCAGCGCCTCATGGACAAATTGATAGGTCCCGAATGGGAGCCCCATGTTTTCGTATACCTGGACGATATAATTATCGTCAATGAGACTTTCGAGATACACTTGATCTGGCTGAGGAAAGTCCTCTCGAAAATTGCTGAGGCTGGTCTAACCATAAATCGGGAAAAATTTAACTTTTGCTGTCCGAGTGTTAAGTATCTAGGACTTCTCGTCGACGAACCAGGGTTGAGACCCGATCCCGATAAAACTGCCGCGATGATAGATTATCCCGCGCCGAAGAATGTCAGACAGGTTCGCAGATTTTTGGGAATGGCCTCTTGGTATCGTAGATTCGTAAAAGACTGCCACTCAAGCGGAACCCCTGACGCGATTATTGAAAAAGAATCGCCGGTGGGATTGGGGGGAAGACCAAAACCGCGCCTTCCATTACCTTAAAAACGCCCTGATTACCGCCCCAACCTTATCTTGTCCCGATTTTTCTATACCGTGCGTTCTTCATACCGACGCGAGTGACACCGGCGTAGGAGCGGTTCTAACGCAAACAGTTGACGACGTAGAACACGCAATCGCCTATACGAGCCGCGTTCTTTCCGAAGCCGAACGTAAATATTCCGTGACCGAGAAAGAGTGCTTGGCTGAAATCTGGGTAATCCGCAAGTTTAGATGTTATCTCGAGGGATACCGATTTACCGTGTATACCGATCACAGCAGCCTTCAGTGGTTACATCGTCTACGTAATCCAACCGGACGCCTCGCGCGATGGGCGTTAGAATTACTACAGTACGATTTTAAATTTATACATCGTAAAGGTGGTCAAAACCAACTCCCCGATGCGCTATCTCGAATGTACGAAGAAAGCCTGGAAGGCGATAGCTTCAATCCCGATCTTGAAATTAACGATCCCGACCTTCCTCCCGCCGTTACCGATGCCGTCTCTTTAATTGCCGAAACTACCAATGCGTGGTACAAAAAGCGCATAGCCGACGTCGTTTATACCCCCCATCGTTTCCCAAACTGGAAAATAGAGGAGGGTAGACTTTACTACCATCGCGAAGACGAGGTCACCGACCCGGTGATCCCGAGCTTAGACGCGTGGGAACTTGTAGTGCCGACCGAATCCCGAAATATCGTCATTACCGAAAATCATGCTGTCCCTGCAGCCGGTCATTTAGGCGTGGAGAAAACTCACGCCAGGATGTCCATTCTGTATTATTGGCCGGGTATGTTCCGCGACGTTACCGTCTTTGTTAGAAATTGCAAAATTTGCCAGGAAAGCAAGGTAAAACAAACTGGACCGCGAGGCCTAATGGGTAGTCGGGTAATAGAACAACCCTGGCTCGTTATCGCGGCTGATATCATGGGCCCTTTTCCTCCCACTCGTCAAGGCTTCACCTACGTCCTGGTAATCCAAGATTTGTTTACAAAATGGGTAGAAATAAAAACCCCTAGAAAAGCGAACGCTCCCGCCATACTACAAGCTCTCGAAGATTTAATAATTTTCCGCTGGGGGACTCTCGAAATATTGTTGACTGATAACGGTACCGAATTTGTAAATCACGTAATTAACGACGCGTGTACGGAACTCGGGATAGTCCACAGTACTATCTCACCTTATCACACTCAGGCCAATCCGGTAGAACGCGTGAATAGAGTTCTCAAAACTATGATAGTGGCGTTTTTAGAAAATGATCACCGTAATTGGGATCAACACTTGTCCGAGTTACGTTTTGCCTTGAATTCCGCTAATCACTCTTTCACAAAGTGTACTCCCGCCTTCTTAAATTTCGGACGAGAAATGCGACCGGCACAAAAGTCGAGGAAGGTCCACCGAAAATCCTCCTGCAAACACCTGCCGAATGGGAAGATAGGATGAAACGACTACCCCTCATGAGGGATTTAATAGCGCAACACCTTCATGAGGCCTCCGCACGCCAAGCGCGCTATTACAATCGTAGCCGTCGCGATGAAACGTTCAAATTAGGCGACCAGGTGTCGAAACATCAACACGTCCTCTCTTCCGCTCCCGAACGTTTCTCGGCCAAACTAGCCAAAAAGTTTCCCGGTCCCTACAAAATTGCGAAGGTTCATTCGACGTTAGTCTATGATCTTGAAGACCACGAAGGTCAAGAATACCGAAAAATCCATGTTAGCGATTTAAAACCCTTCCGAACTACGGTCCCCCTGCCCTTCGAAGAAGACGCTACTTCACCACAGTCAGAAAGAGTGAGTGAGGAAACGAATGAGAACCAAAGTCCCGAGCCAGAGCCACACGCGATGGTACCTAATATCGCAGACACTTCCTTACAGGATGGATCCAAAACCCGGACCGTCGTCGGCCCCCGACGCCGAAGGAGGGGGCGACCAGTGGCCTCTGCTGCGGAGATTCGAGGAGCGGGAGCGCTCCAGGGCTGAACGGAACGACCCGCTCCGGCGCCCGAACCCTCCCGACCAGAATCCCGATATCGCCTCGAACACCCCTCCCGTCCCCGCAAACCCCCAAGTCCCCATTAGTATGCCTGAGTGTGAGACTGAGAGTGTGCCTGAGAGTGTGCCCGAGAGTGTGCCCGAGTCAAAACCCACCAGTTACTTCACCATCCCTGTAGCCCCCTATCTGTGCCGAATCCGAACCCCCCCTCCCGAGCCTACCGAGCAACCAACCTACGTAGCAATAAACCCTAGGCAGACCCCCCCTCCTCTCTAGATGGCGGCGGGGGCTGCCGGTGTCAGGGGAAACCCGGTTCCCACTCCGATCACACACCAAAACCCTCCCGATCCCGATACCTTCCCCCTCGATCCCCAGCCGGAGGAGTGCTGGAACTGCGTCGGCCAGGGCACTTCTACCCGAACTGCCCACTCCCGCGCGTGCACGGGTTCTGCTTTTCCTGCGGGAGAGCGCGCCGAACCCGCCGCAGGTACGAGGGGTGTGCAGAGGGGTGGATGGCCGAGGTGACAGGCCCAGCTCCCCCGGCGGAGGACGAGGAGTCCTGGGACAGCGACTCCCCCCCCCCTCGGCCGCTTCGTGCGCTGTCCCCGTTCTTGCTCCCGTTCCTGCTTCCGCTCCCGATTCAGCTTCCGCTCACGTTCCTGCTTCCGCTACCGTTTCTGCTCCCGCTCCCGCTCCGGTACCCATCCCGGAACTAATGCGTCTGCCGGAGCCGGCCGTGGACACTTTTACGGCTCTCTTTGGGGAGAGGCCCACTGCCCGAGCTCCGGCAGCGCACAACCCTCCTCCCGTTCCAACTCCTAATTATGTCCCGGTTCCCTATCGCGTCCCTTATCCCGTTACCGTCCCACAACCCTATCCAGTGTACGTTCCTGTCCCGCCGGCAACCCCGCGCCCACAGCCTCCGCTGTTATTCACAGAGGACCACCCTCTAGTGATCGCCCTGACAAGGCTCCTGTCGCAACACCTTCCTCCCTCCCAGTAAATATATCGAATGCCTATTAGCATGCCTGTTACCGTATGCCTGTTACCGAATTCCTGCTACCGTATGTCTGTCCCGTATGCCTGTCCTGATTATCTGAATCCCGAATGTTTCTCCCTTTTTTATTTCGCATGTTATTCTATGTTCCTTTTCATCATCCCCATTCCGTTTCCTTGTCAAATTTCGTATAATACCTTGTTACCTTGTTGCCAACTCGTGCTACCAAAAAATTTCGTGTTAAATAACGTTCCTTTCGGGTGTCGAACCAATCACACGAAGACCGGAGCTCAAAAACCATTCAATTTGTGGAGTTGTCGGTTGCGGAAGCTCGCGTCTTGAGACCCGCGAGTTCCGTTTGGTGGGGCGGTATGTAAAATGAAAATGTTTATATCACGAGCATATGTCCGGCTTAGTTAGCTGTATTATCCAAGCATAGTATTTTCTTATAATTCAAATCTCAAATCACATTAATTCATGATAGTGCACCAAGCCACAGTACTACACGTATGATTGCAATCATATCAATCAATACTGAATCATTACTGAATCATTGAACTGAAGAGAAGTTACGAAATTATCATACGATAGAATTAGTTAGTGTGCCCGACACTGGATGGGAGAATTGTTCATGATCACTTTCGGAATCTTCGGATATCAAATGACGTAATTTACATTCTTATGAAATTCGTGCATATTGATCGCGAGTGCAACATTATTTAACATGTGGACATGATTTCTTTACCGTTTAAGGTACATCTGTACGTTACTTACATTAGTCAAAGTACAGATACAGCTGCTGTTGCTAAAAGAGAAATAATTATACCTACGTTATTGTCAATTAACAATATTTTTGGTAATCGCTGCAATATTTTCAACGTGGTCGAGAAATAATGTAACCTAGTCATAGGCAAAATTCGTAAAATTCCATAACTTGAGAACATAATTATAAGCGTTATGTTATCTAGACATCTGTCTACGCTTTACTATCACAAAGAATAGTTGTTTTAGTTATAAAATTATTTTTGAGGGGTATTTTTTCATATGTGCGATTAGTCTGTAACAACTATCTGTGATATTATTCCTGAGGTCGCTTCTCATTACACTTCTTTAATTACTATTAAATGAATGTTTTAATTTCGCATTAGCTGGCAAACAACCAGATATCTACACAAAATGCATTTATACAACTATTAGTATTACTCGTTTAAATTTGAAATCGTTGCGTTAATGTCAAATGAAAATACGTCTGATTTGCCGAAATTGGGATAATACTGGACTTTGGCTGTGAGTGAAAGAATTAGTGCTATAGAGTAAATTTACTTTGACAACTTTTCCTAAAATTTTACTGTCAACCCCCACAGAACCGGGAGCCGATGTGTCGGCTCAGAAGTAGGCTATATTTTCACTATCCAACCTAACGGCACCGACAGCAAAGTTTCAGGACTTCAAACTGGAATGTCGACAAAAAAGTTCCCGGCTCCTGAAAGGGGTAATCATAATCTGGAGTTTTGTAATTGTACCAGCCAACTGCAGAACACTTGATGTTCGATTCATATAGTAAGTAGCATTTGTTACATGTCCTTCTTGTGTTCGGTAAAATTGGTCATCCAGAGACAATGTTTTAACTCAATCGTCAAATAATCATACTCACAAAATTATCATGGTGTAACAACCATCTAAATGTATGCTTATCGTTATCAATGTTCATCTGTACAGATTCGGAAAATTGGTTCCAACGTGAGATACGGACGAACAAGGCATCCCTACTATGTTGACGACGAGGTAGTTTAATTTTATTATCACCCCTAATTGAACCGAAACCAAATACTTGAACCCTGATCGACATCCCACCACGAAGTACATCGAGCTCCGAGAACGTATATAGTTAATCCACAGAGACAAAACGTACACGGGTGAGTGTACTTCTACATTAGTCCGACACATATGCACTTTGACAATATTAATATTCTATGCTCTAACATCTTTCTAAACTCTATAATTGTTTTAGATTTGTAGCGCTGTCGAATTACTAATACAAACAGATCATGACGCCTGTCAACCTTCTCCGGACGTCAATAGACATGTATCCAGTTGTGTCACAATTTTCGTTTCAATTACAACAGCACCTCGATAGACTTGAGCAACTCTCAGGTTCAGAAGTAGGCCCTACAACAAGACACGAAGCACAGAAGACAGCATTTCGTGCAAACTATCGATTCTGGAACTTAACGTACACCACTCATCAATCAATGAAAATTAGTTGATGAAATAGAATATTATCAAATAGAGACTCCCAACCGTACATTAAACAACTATATAATCTACGGAGCCTGTTGGTGTAAAATTGAACTAATAAGTTGAAAGCAAAAGTAGGCGAATATGAGTCTTATCGCCCACAATGTAACTTTTGTACTCTCGCAGATTTTGTATAACGTGTGAAACGATACTTATACTTACCTGTGCATAGTTGTATAGAGTATTGAACGAGCAGTGTAATGCTGTTCTGAACAAATAATATCATTTGGAACTTTTTTAATCACTTTCACTTTGAGATATAAATATTTCTCTATCACAATAACATGTGGTTGACATATAAGAACTGTAAAAAGCTAACTTCACGTCTTTTACAGCATCACGGGTCACTCTGCTACATTTTACAGATATAGAGAGATTATTTTGTGTGTACAAGTGAACGCACGACAGATGAATCTCAATTTTATCTGTGTTAACGATCTGTTACCTTAGACAAACTAAGTATTTTCGTGAAATAAAAAATACTCACCAACAATGGTATTAACTTGCACAAACTTAGCGCAGTCGACAAAAATGCTGACGTTACATTGTCAGTCTACTTTCTCACATCGGTGATTATGTTTCTTATAATGTTCGTAGCATTTGCTCGAAATTTATGTTTTATTGGCAACATGATTACAAATCAATAAGCTTCATTACCGTTTCACAAGTGATTGAGCGTTACAGTTGCTGATTACATCTTTTACTTACAAATTTGCACAAATTCCCCGAATTAATATATCAAAAATGTTGCAACGTATGTCTGTGCATTCGCCGTGTATTATTAATTGGTAAATTAGTGTTAAGAATTCAGGACTGTATGAAATAGGATTATATAATGAGACTGACAAATTTTAGCTATACCAGTTGTGATAGGAGGTTAAAAAAATAAAATATGAGGAAAAAAATTGTCGTCTATCGTTTTCACTTCGCAATGTATTCATTACTTGTTACAAAATTGAGATCGACATATATGGTCACGGATTATGTCGTTCGGGCGCTGAATCGACGAATTGAGGTTTGAACTCGGTCCAGTTACACCTAAGTAAGGATTCCTACAATTATCCTTGTTCCTCGTGCGAATGCGGGTGTTTTTATTGAACATATTCAAACGGTATGCAGACACATAATCATGGTCACTAATCCCATCCGCTCGCTTGCCCCGCGCAAGTTTCCGAAAGACTTTTTGGGGACATATCCCACCGGGTGTTATAGATATTGGTAGTGATTATTATCATTATTATTTACGTAATCGTGCTCAAATTGGATTAGCCGCATTACTATTTTGATTTCTCATGATGAATAAGTCATACAGTTATCAATTACGAATGCTACACATCACAACAGGTATAAGAGTTGTGGTTCGCTTACAATTATTTGGTTGGTTATCACTACGGTATAGCAGTATCATTGCCGCATACTTACAAAAAGTCATGAAATCTAGGCAAAAACATCTGAAATGTAAAAAAATCCGCCAAGTTACCGAAACCAAATCACAATCAAAATTGAAGAATAACTTAGATATTGCCGGTCTCTGTCGTGAAATCAGGAATGAACCCCAAGCTCTACGATCTCTCAGCAAGTAGGTAGGTATACATCGTGACGTCGGACCTCGCTGTTTCGTGTAGTGATATCGAAACATCATTCCAAGCGCTACGTACTTGGTGGGCACATTTTTGTGAAACATCAATTATGAATGCTATAGCGACAATGTAATCACGGAGTTTGATCTGTCGCACAATTTCGCGGATTAACGAATTGAACATGTACTCACAGTGTGGGATAATATTTATTCAATCATGCAGAATAAAAACTTGACGTTGTATGAAAACAGTGTGCATGAATACATTATACGGTACAATCAACCAAAGCTTTAATATGTACAACTTGCCGGCCAATATCTTGTCTTTGCCTACTAGCTAAAAATATATTTTTATTCTCACCAACCATGTCCGAAGACGTTTATAATAACGTAATGAAGGGCAATCTAGAAATTGCATCTAAAGTAATGAATGGGTTCTCGGTGCGTCATGAACAACGTAGAAAGAAATTTCACAGTAGGATATGTATGAAAAATGCGGATGTATTCAGCATCGAAGGACTTCTACTGGAGTCTGAAGACTGACTATTATTACAATAATATTGACGCAGTAACCTTATTCATTCGAAGACAAATGATTAAACATTTCATAACCGAATATTGTATCGGTATCAGTTCACCCTATATAATATGATGATTATACACCCTGTATAAGGGGTGTGAACATTACTTCGTTACGATAAGTATACATTTTCGGACTGCCATCAACAATAAATGATGTGAAAAAAAATGTTATTAAATGCACATGTCCAGTCTAAAATTGAAAATATATAATAATATCACTGTTCAAAGCTAACTGATCGATAGACCAAATCCCATGAAGTATCAATTCTATAAAATATCAACTTAAACTGTAAGTAGCAAAAAAAGTTACAAACTCGAGACGTTACTGAGACTAAGCGATATTATGCAAATATTGAATCAGTGGTTCCGATGCACAATTAATTTTGTTGAAAAGAAAGAAGAAAATTCAGTGAATTTATTTGACGATAACAGCTGGTCTTAGAGACGCAATTATTACACGGAATCACACACGTCACGAATAAGTATGACCGTTTCGATTAAAAACACAGAGCAAATGTGCCCGCCAAGTACGTAGCGCTTGGAATGATGTTTCGATATCACTACACGAAACAGCGAGGTCCGACTTCACGACGTATACCTACCTACTTGCTGAGATATCGTAGAGCTTGGGGTTCATTCCTGATTTCACGACAGAGACCGGCAATATCTAAGTTATTCTTCAATTTTGATTGTGGTTTCGGTAACTTGGCGGATTTTTTTACATTTCAGATGTTTTTGCCTAGATAGAATAGTCGTTGACGCAGATGCGTCGCACACCACTGATGAAACCTTGGTTGCATCTGCGGTCGAATACGTGGCAGGTTACATTGCGAAGAGATCTATCGAGCTCACGAAATGTGACCAATGCAGAACGTCACTGATCGAATCGAGTCCTATACTCGAGTACCCACGCCAGGTCTTGACATGCTTTAGAGCGTATGAAACTAAAGACGCTAAAGAATTTGGTAATCTGTGCGTAGCAACGAAACAGTTATCATTCATTTTTCACATAATGAATGCTGTTTTCGATGCTGGTTATCCGCAAGTAAGAGACAAGTATAGCACACAAGATCTTTTGTTCTCCTACATACAAACTGCGGTACACAGGAGATATAGCGGGTGGTTCGACCATGGCACGTGCGGTGCTCATCGCCGACAACTTGCATATTACTTCATGAAGGTAAAAATCAACAAAGACGTGAAGTGGTTGGGTGAAAAATACCGAAATGAGGTCAACCGTCCTTTACAACCGAAGCCTTCCCAAAAGTTGACGAATTTGCGAAGCGCGTAGGAAGGTTTTAAAATCATATTTTCGAGAGAGCTTTCTTTGTGTGAACCATTTTCACTTTAATACAAAAGTTTTTATTCTTTTCAATATCTAATGAATATTCTTTGTACTCTAGTATTAAACAAAAGACACTTTCGTTACGGAAGGAAATGATTATTTGCATGAATCTTGATAAGGCGTATTATATGTTATTGAGTTGAATTCGTCAAAGTATCCACTGGAATGATAAATATATTGAATGAACCACTTTTCATCTACGAATCGAGCTTTTATTTGCTCTTCGTTTCTACCACCAGTTGTCCAATTTTTTTTTCTTTCGCTCTTCGCTCTTCGGAGCGGTTAGCGTACGGAATTCTCAAGTTCGTCGCTCTGCGGAGCGGTTAACGAACTAGTATACGGCAGTTGCAGTATAATAATTCTCACAATTGAATTACATTAGGAATACTCAACTACGTATGCAGGGAGACAGTTTACTAGAATGTCCTTACATGCGAGCATTTGTTCAGTCGTAAATGACTGTTGCCAAAGTTGAGCACATAGAAAAAACAATGCTTCATAAAAATCTAACTCTAGTAACAAGTCAATTGGCCTTCGCGTGGCGTCTCCTGGAAATACTCATTCGCACGGCAATGAGTAGCTAACAATTGACATAATTTGTAGATAATAAATGTGATACCATTACCGCAAGTGATAGATATTTATTGCTTTCACGTAAAAACTGTAATTGTATTCATTCAATTTTGAGGTAATTTATTAATTTAGTTCATATACTAAACCATATTATCATTTTTTGAACTTGCATTGTACGCTAAGGATCTGGACCTGAAATGCGACCCTTGTGATCACATGACACTATACATTATTGTTATAGGCATAAAAATGGACCTGTATACTGCCTTGCCTGTAATATATCGGTGCTTACAGCTGGAGCGTAAATTAGTAGATAGCTTCTGAATATACATATGTAATATGTTATTCTTATCCCGTTTTGAGGTTAGAATAAAGGCTCAACTGCGTTTCTCTGTAGAATCAAAAGTTTTTTTTTATTTACACTATGTACAATATGGTTCATTTCCTTAAATCTTACCTGTAGAATCAAAAGAAACAACATTTAAAGCTGTTATTCCAATCGGTGTATTTCCTTTTACAGTTTTAATTCCTACAGGTTTTACTCTGCGATTTTCTCGTTCTGTTTACTTTCTGTCTTCCTCCTCCTAACGTCGGTAACATAGATCGCAACCGTAAGAGAAGCGGCGATACGAGTAGACGAGAGTCGCGATTTTCTTTACATCTCCCCCCCCCCCGCGAAGTGGAACGATTACGCGTGATGTTTTAAAGCGGTCGTTCAGCTTTCATCTAACACTGGCGTTAGCTTTGTAATATGGAAGAGGTTCGATTCCGACTTCTTGTGCCCAGTGTCGATTTCGTAGATTGAATTTGATATCCTCTTTTGTATTTTATATGGTCCGACCCTCAGTTCATCCAGTTTTCTCCTATTTAGTCGATTCCCATTTTCCACGTAGACTCGGTCTCCCATTTTTAACTGTAATTCTTTTCGATGCCGATCAAAGTTCCTTTTATTGTAGTTGTGTGACTTGATCGTGTGTCTCAAAGCTAGTTTCCTATCTCTCTTCAGATCATCATTTGTACCTTTTGATTTTAATTCCTCCGGTAGAATATTTACATTTTCACCTTCCAGTAGGTATTTTGGCGCGAATTTTGTGATTGTGTGATCCGTTTTGTTATACTTTTCTACACACCTTTGTGCGATGGTCGTCCATGCGATTTTCTTCGTACTTTCGTTTATTTCGCATCGTATTTTGTTAATTAAAGTTTGGTTTAACCTTTCGTTGAGGCCATTTGAAAACGGTGCATCAACAGCGGTAAAGACCATTTTGGTGTTTTTCTCTTTCAGAAATTCTTTGAATTCTTTCGAATTTATGCCCGGATATTGATCCGTTAGTATCATGTTGATATTGTAACTTTGTGTCACCATCTCGGTTAATTTTATGAAGTCCTTGGAATTTTGGTTTCTTGATGTCAAGATATAAGCGTATCTCGTGAAATGGTCCACCAAAAGATGCAAATATTTCTTTGTTGACCGAGATCCGCCAAAACCTCCAATCGTGTCAATGGATACGATTTCAAAGGGATATTTCGCTGGACCCAAGTGGGACATTAAACCGTATTTAGATTTTCTTCTTGATTTGTTCTTAGTACAAATCTCACAATTATCACATATTTTTTTTATGTTTGCTATGAGGTTTTTCGCTGTATAGAACGGTGTTATTTTATTCAGTGTTTGAGTTCTTCCGATGTGACAGTACGTCTTGTGTACTTTTTCTATTAGGTTTCTACTGAACTCTTCCGATAGGACGATTTTCTCTCTTTTTCTTGTTTTTTTATAGTAGATTTCATTTTTCATTGTCAGTGTATCTTTTCGTTGTTTATTTAGATTTTTGTGTTGGTCGTTCTTTATATCTACTAGATGAATTAGATTAACTACCTTCAAGAAATCCTCTGCATTCTCGTAGGGTTCCAGAACCGGGTTTCTGCTTAAGCAGTCTGCTTCGTGGTTTAATTTCCCTGGGTTATATTTTATTTTTATATTATATTGCGATAAGTAGTATGTCAAATCCCCTAGTTCTTCATCCGTCCTGGCTTTTATGTTCATGTGTTCCAAGGGTTTGTGGTCGGAATATATCGTAAATTCTTTTCCCATTAACCAATGTTGCCAGTATTTGACGGCTTCTTTTATCGCCAAACATTCTAGGTATATCGCTCTCCTTTTTTTTTGGGTTTCAGTTAATTTTTTTGAGAAATAAGCCACTGGCTTACTATTTCCATTTTCATCCTTTTGTTTTAGTACAGCTCCCACTCCTTTAATGCTTGCGTCTGTGTAGATGTCAATTTCAGCTTCTGGATCGAAAATTTTCAAAACTGGTTCTGAACACATTAATGTCTTTATTTTGTCAAATGCCTCTTGACAAGTTTCTGACCAGTTGAATGGTACTTCTTTCCTCAGTAGGTTGTGAAGTGGATCCAGAGTTATTGCAATGTGTGGTATGAATTTGTGGTGAAAATTTATTTTTCCCAGAAATTGACGTATATTTTTTCTCGTTTCCGGAGCTGGAAAATTCTTAACGGCCGTTAAATAATCCTTCAGAGGCTTGACTGAGTTATTTTCTATTCTGTGACCCAGGTAATTTGCATGATTCTGTGCGAAATTGCATTTTGAAAATTTCAGTCTAAATCCTTCAGTTGATATTGCCTTCAATAGTCTCGACAAATGCGTGATGTGTTCTTCAAAAGTTTTTGAAAAAACTATGATGTCGTCTATGAAGTTTACCGCAAATCCAGAGAGCTTGTTTCTCCGTATAATATTGCTCAGTATTCTTTGGAAGATCGCTGGAGCCGTTTTTAGACCAAATGGGAGGCACGTCCATTGGTAGTGACCTTCCTGTGTAGCAAATGCGGTTTTTTCTCTGTCTTGGATCTTCAGAGGGATCGACCAAAATGCAGAATTGATGTCCAACGTTGTAAAGTACTTGCTATTTACAGTTTTACCCATCAAATCTTCAATTAATGGGAACGGTTGTGATTGAGGAACAATGATTTTGTTCAAGTCTCTAAAGTCTATACATAGTCTCGATCTTCTTCCCTCTTCTTTTTTATATGCCAGAGTGACCGGGGCAGCAAATGGGCTGCATGATTCCTCGATCAGATTTTTCTCCAATAGCTTTGCTATTTGGTTTTCTATTTCTTTCCTATCTTCCATTGTGCATCTATATGGGCGTTTGTAACAGTATCTGTCTACCGTGAGATCAATATGAGCTTCATAGTCTTTTACCCTGCCAATGTCATACTTGTCTTTCGCAAATACTGATTTGTATTTATCTATCAGTTCTTCAATATCTAGTTGTTGTTGTGAACTTAGGTTATTTATTGAGATTTCAAATTCCTCATGGTTTATGTGTTCATTGAAATTTACTTCGTGTTTGTTCACAGGTTTGTTTTCTGGTTCTTTACCTAGTACATCAGGAATTTCGACCCTTTCTCTCTCTATATCTTCTTTTTTTTTTTTTTTTGGGGCATCCTCATTTATTTGTTTGTTGTTGCCCTGTAGGATCCTTAGATCTTCATCTTGGGTTAACTTGAATTTCTTGATACAATCTAGACCGATTAAAAAATCATAATTGAAATTTTCGTTATCCACGATAAAGACATCCATACTTTTTTCAATATCGTAGATTTTTATTTTTAGTGTTACCATACCTTCCGTCTTCTTTACACCATTAATAGTTTTCAAATTTACCATTTGTATCGTATCTGAGTCTTTTTGTTTTATCTTCAGCAATTTTGCATTAATCAGTGACACGTTTGAGCCCGAGTCATAAACTCCAGAAACTACAAGTGTGTCATTTAGTAGTAAATTTATTTTTATTAATGGTGTTATTTTTAGTTTTTTGGATCTTTTCCGTTTAGCTCTATTTCCAACTCTGAATTATTGACACTTTTTATTTGTTCGGTCCTTTTACTTTTTTCATTTTTTTCCCTAAACCAACAAGTTGATTCCGGATGGTAACGCTTGCCTTTTTTCTCGCTTTCGCAGATTTGGCATGGTTTTTTTTCTTCAACTTTCGTGGATTTCCTATCGAAATACCTTTCTTTTCTTTCCATTCTTGTTTTATCCACCAGATGTTCTAATTTGCCAATTTCGTTGTAGAGATCCTCAGTTCCTTGTAAAGTTTCTCTGTCTATTTTGTTCGACACGTAGTTTGGTAAGCCGACCGCTATAAGATCTATAAGTGTTTCGGTGTCTATGGATCTCCTTATCTCCAGTAATAGTTTTTCTTTCTTCAGAGCGTAATCCAGCAAGGGACCTGCTTGATATTTAAAGGCCAGAGCGTATCTAATTGTAGACCACCCTTTATTGGCAAAGGTTTCGCGAAAGTTGCTTTTCCACTTGCTCCATTCTGATTCCACCGTGAGTTTCAAGACCATACGGCTGTACCAATCCACACCGGCTTTCTCCAGGAAAAATTTTAATATTTCAATTATTTTCCTGTCTTCTACGATCATGCATCGTCCGCATTCTTTTTCAAAATCCTGTACCCATTGGTGGGCGTTCGAATTTTTCCCATCAAATTTTTCAATCGTAAAGTCTTTCGCTATTTTTGCCAAGTTTTGGACTTCAGATTTTTGTTGTTTTTCCTCGAGCACTTTTTCCAACAATTTTTTTATCGTTTCATCTGCGGTACTTTGTGTGGTCTCGACTGCTTTTTCCGTAATTTCCTCTAAATAGTAATCTCCGAACTGCAGATTTTCTTCTTCATCCAAGTATACTTTTCTTAATTCTTCTGTTAGAGTAATCCAGATTTTCCTATATTGGTTCCTCTTTGTTAGTGTCTTTTTTATCTTAGCAAATACTTGTGATGTTGTTAGTTCCTCGTGTAAATTCGTCGGCTGGTATTCATCCGGCACGCCGTAGGTGCACCCATCTGTTGTGGCTATTGAGATCAGACATAATATTGTCGATTTCCCATCTGCCGATCCTCTCATCTTAAAATCAAACCTTAGTTTGTCCATCCTTTGAAATATTTGCAGAAATGTTGTTTTGTAATATGTTATTCTTATCCCGTTTTGAGGTTAGAATAAAGGCTCAACTGCGTTTCTCTGTAGAATCAAAAGTTTTTTTTTATTTACACTATGTACAATATGGTTCATTTCCTTAAATCTTACCTGTAGAATCAAAAGAAACAACATTTAAAGCTGTTATTCCAATCGGTGTATTTCCTTTTACAGTTTTAATTCCTACAGGTTTTACTCTGCGATTTTCTCGTTCTGTTTACTTTCTGTCTTCCTCCTCCTAACGTCGGTAACATAGATCGCAACCGTAAGAGAAGCGGCGATACGAGTAGACGAGAGTCGCGATTTTCTTTACACATATTTTCTGTAACTTTGAACCTTTGTTGGTATTGAGATTTTATAACAAATAAATAACACTCAATTTCTTTTGTGGCAGTTCATACAAGAACTGTATTGGTAAAGAAATATAGTCATGTTCTTAACATATATTAGAAATAGCAAAATTCGGACAAGCATATTAGGAGCCATTCATTAACTACGTAAGGATGATTTTGACGATTTTTGACCCCCTCCCCCCTACCCCCATGTAAGGATACATAAGATTTCTCAACCCCCCCCCCCCCCCCCCTCCCTATTCCTACGTCAGATTCAATCTCGTTTTTCTGAATAATAAAACGTTGTTAGAAAAGGATCAGTTACACCAAAACTCACAGTTTGACGTAAATCAAAGATTTTCATTTTTTAGCAGATAATTTAGGTTATACTTTATCATTGCTATCAGGTATAGATTATCTTTATATTATGAGATAACTATCTAGTTTTTGGAATATTATTATTATAATTAAAAGTAAGTTTATAAATAATCTTGAAGGGAACAAACATAAATCAGTTAAACAATCTTTAAACGAATAACACAAGAATCATTTTATATTTTCCAAGTGATTAAAATAAAATTGATGCGCAGGAAGAATTAATTATAATATAATAATTATTTATGACATTTGAAATGGATGAAAATGAACATATTTAAGATTTTTAAATTTTAATAAACAATAAAAATTTGTAAAATAAAATGTAAATCGAAGTGCACATTATGGAATGAAGAAAATCATTAAGCATCCGAAATAGAAATAGATTTTTAATAATAAATTTCGACTTGTAAAATATTACGTAAGAATGGGTTTCCCCCCCCCCCCCCCCATGATAAGGGCATGTATAGATTTTCTTAACCCCCCCTCCCCCTGGGCACCCTTACGTAATTAATGAATGGCCCCTTACAAATAAATCACTCAAATCTGCGGTTTATCCAATCAGAAGTTTCTCAATTACTTTATAGGTGAGAATCTTTTGACTGGATAACCACTGATTTGTGCTTCGGCCTTCAGGTCGGAGTCACATCACTATCACCGAGTGGAATTACCTATTCCCTGAAGCGTGTCCCTGAAATCGATAAAATTTTAAATCGTTCGGAGATTCAAAAAATTGATAAAATCTGACATTATATTTGGTTTATTTACATACAAAAAAGTGTATGATAACTGTACATACACTGTATAGTGTCCGTTTCACGCGCCATGAAATCGGTGCGTCTTCCATTATTGGGATGATGTTATTACCGGTTGTAGCTCCGAATATGGAATTTGTTCCTCTCGTCAGTTCCCAGTACGTATGACATTGCATTACGATTATTTCAATAACGATTGTGATGAATACAAGGACTACATCGCGTCACATTTACTTCGAGTTTTTGGAGGTCGAGTACGAAGTAACGTGTTGCGTTGCTACGCTACGACACGAGCAAATATTTTTTTTGCGAAACAAAGACTTGTAAGCCCAATGTTTTTTTCATTTTGTTTCATCTGTCGTTATCTTCTCGGGGAGAAAGCATGTAACATTTGGATTAATTCTATACCTTCTTTCTCTCATACTTTCACATCCTAATAGTAGTCATGTGTAACTGGAGTGATCATTGAATGATTTTCATTGACGTGTACGTTGACTGATCAATCGATGACGTGTAATCAGAATAATGTGAACCTTTACCTCCTGAACAGTGAAAACTTGTTATACCTAATCTCTGAAAGTTATTTAGTAAACGTCAACGGCTCGTTAAATGTTTATGTTCAACATCGAAAGTATAGATTATATCAATTCACTCTCTTGTGAGATTCGAATATCAGAGCGCCAGACTCGTCGATGGTTGGCCGATATCAGTGGAAGGTATAAGAACCTAGGTGTAATATACGAAACGAATTTTGAAGTGTATGTGTGCGACACGTTAAGGTTCACGGCCTATTGGCAGTCGGTCCATAGACGTCATACAGAGCACGACTATCAATTTTAAGCTTGAACAAGCAACCTCACTGTATAATCTCGAGTGCACTCAACATTTAGTCAATCATCTACGAAAAACATTATAATCTCGACAATCCTGTTGGATTTTACATTTTTAATTAATAAAAATAATACGGACCGACTCGACGACACAAGACGGTGACAAGAACGAAAGATAAGTTATAACGAGACAAGGATTATTCCAATGAAACTGTGTCATTCTTTTAAAATCATTCATGTTTCATTAAGTGTTGTTCTACATTATTTTTATGTGTGTGTGTGAATGATTTTATTTTTTATTTATACATATATTTTTTTTATCTTTTTTACAATATATTTAATTTGATTGGCTATTGCCCTTTTACATCGCGTCTCTGTCCCTTTTATTTCTATTTATTTATTCTTTTATTCATACATATATTTTCTTGATTATTGTAGATTTGGCTTAACGTATTTATAATTTTAACGCACAAAAGCCAATAACAATAAATATCGTTACATTTGGCGCCCAACGTTTCAAAGGCTCGACATCTCATAATTTTGTAATTAGTTTATAAGAACATAACGTAACATTTATGGTGGGTAAAACTATTCATTCGCCAATTCAAACTAGGTCCAAAAATACGACGGATCGAGGCGAAAAACAACAAAAATCGCAAGGCGCAATTCCAAAGACACCAAAGAATTTGAAATCTGGTCGTGATAACGGTCAAAAGATGGAGGAGGAACGGCAACGATTAGAACAGGAAAAAAAGAAAATAGACGAGCAGCGTGCGGAGCTGGAGAGAATCATGCGAGAAAAAAGGATTATGACGAATTGAACGCAGAACTAAACAGGTTACGACTTGAAAATGAGGAACAAAAGCGTTTAGTTGATCGTACTCGAGCTCAGCAAGCAGCACAACAAGGTGACGTAGAGGGTAGAGTTGTTAGTGGGTTGATAAATCGTTTACAAGCTTTCAATATTGATATTAAATTGCCTAAATTTTCTGGAGAAGATAATACAAATCCGCGTGAATTTGTGAATGACTTGGAAAAATATTTTACGGTTAAAAATGTACCTGAGGAACAGAAAATATGGGTTGTACAAACTGCGTTGGAGGGTAGAGCAAAAATTTGGATTGATGGACGAAGAGGTAGAATTAATAATTATGACGGTTTTAAAATAGCGTTTATTCAAGAGTTTTATTCAATCGCAATACAAATTAGAGAAAAGAACAGATGGTCACAGCGCAGATTTAAACAAAGCGATGGTAATTTGCGAGATTATTATTTAAAGCAAGTAAAAGAGGCACAATACTTTGAACCAAAAATGTCTGATTATGAAATTAATTATAGTATTGTACAGCAAATGCCATATCGTGTTAAAGAATCAATGATAGCAATAGATTTTTCTAAAACAGTACTGATTGAAACTGCCTTGTCACAATTAGATGTCATACAAGAAGAAAAAGACAATGAACAAAGGAGAAGAAATTTTTCCAGTAATAAAGATTATGGTTCAAATGTTAAAATGGGATAAGTAAATGAACAAAACAATTTTGATCCCCAGGGATATGGCGTTCAACAACAAGCATCAAACAGTTATCGATATCCTAATAGTTATCAGAATAATATAAGTAGTTTTCCTAATTTTAATTTGCCTAATACGAGTGTTCCACCGCCCTCGTATAATTATAATAGCAATAATAATAGATATCCACAAACAAATAGCAATTGGAGTTCACACTCGTCAAATAATAGCTCTCAACAATTTGGCAATTCACAAAATAGTCCTTTAAACTGAAGATCGATGCGATGAAAACAGGTCTGGCACCGCATCGTAACCCATTTGATTTTATAGAAGACCTAGCTTGTGATTTAAATTTAGATAAAAATGTAAATAGTTCAAATTTAGAGACAATTACTCCTGTATGTCCACATCTTATAGTAACAGTTATGCAAAATCATTTTCAAGCACTAATTGACACTGGAAGTCAAGTTACAGCAATCTCAGAAGAGTTATTTAATCAATTATATGCAAAAAACAAATTACATGTTTTACCGGTTAGTAATGTGATAGTCATTCCAGCTATAGGTAAAAAGGCGACTACAATCAAAAAACAAGTTCTTTTGGAAATGGTCATAGATAATCAAAAGTTGGATTATCCTTGTTTAGTCATACCTCATTTAGCGAATCAAATTATACTAGGTAACGATTGGTTGTTACGAAATAATGTAATAATCAATTATAAAAATCGTACGATCGAAGTTAATCACATGAGAGTTTGTGGTTCAAAAGTGTCGTTCGAATGGGAAACTTTGAATAAGTTAGTATCTTCAACCAGCAATAACGTGATGGTTATACAGATAATTACAACAAAATTTGATAATTTATGTTTTGATATACAGACTGTTGAAAATTTGGAAGAAATCAACGATTTAGATAATGTAGAAATTGATAATGACAAAGAATATTACCCGGAACGAATTAATGATGTGTTATGCAAAGATGTGATTGATGAAATAGTTGATGATACTCAAATAGAATTAAATGTTAAAAATAATGAATATGATAAAAATAATGAAAGTAATGTGAATATGCACAAAATTCTTGAATTAAAAACATCTGAAACAGTACATATTGAAGAATGTACTCAAGCTGATTTTTCGCAATCACTTAATGATTTTTCAAAGGTAAACAACATAACTGAAACTCAAGATTCTTATAATATTCACACAACTGTAAAATCCAAAGATAATCGGGAAATAAATGATCTTGAGGAGGATCATAACTTTTTCAAGGAACTTCCATCGGTCGCGGTTAACCTAACGACGCTAAATGATCTTCAGGCTCAATTGTTGTTAGACTTACTAGATAGATATAAAGCATTATTTTCGGACAAACCAGGGTGTGCTGACGTATATGAGCATGAAATAAGGTTGACAAAACAAAATCCATACATTAGAAAGTCTTATCCAGTACCACTTGCACTAAAAGAAAAAGTCAATAAAGAAATTGGATACATGCTAGATTTAGGTATAATTGAACGTTCGATCAGTCCATATTGTAATCCCTTGAGAATTGTAAAGAAAAAGAAAAATCAGATACGTGTTTGCCTAGATGCCAGATTTTTAAATGATGTAGTCGAAGGTGACAACGAATCGCCACCAAATATTTCAGATTTACTACAAAAACATCATGGTGCAAAATGTATGTCTACAATTGACTTGACTCATGGGTATTGGCAAATATCATTATCACGAAAATCTCGACCATTAACAGCATTTGTACACGAATCTAGTTTGTATCAATTTTGTAGAGTCCCTTTTGGCTTAAAGACAGCAGGCAGTGCCTTTATTAGAGCTTTAAACTTAGCGTTTGGAAATGAGTACTCATAATTTTTAACTTGTTATGTAGATGATTTATTAATAACTTCACCAGATTTTGAGACACACCTCGTACATTTAGAACTTGTATTCAGAAGATTGCTTGAACATAATTTTACATTACGGTTAGAGAAGTCAGAATTTTGTAGAAAATCAGTTATCTTTTTAGGATTTTTATTAACACCACAAGGAATCACTCCTGATCCAGAAAAACTTGCTATAATTAAAAACTTTCAAGAACCTAGAAATCAATTAGAACTTCAGCGATTTCTCGGAATTTGTAATTTCTATAGATAATTTAGTATCAACCATTCACAATATTTAGATCCGTTCAGAGAACTGTTGGAAAAAGATGGACTATGGAATTGGACTAAAGAACATTCTGAATCATACAAATTACTTAAAGAAAATTTTATGAAAAGCGTAACGTTGAGTCATATAATACCAAATTGCAGACTGACGCAAGTAACAAAGGGATTTGTGGGATTCTCTATCAAACTGATGATCATGAAGATAATTTTTTAATTGCAATTGCAAGCCGATGTTTAACAGCAGCAGAAATGAATTATACCACAACAGAAAAAGAGCTACTTGCGATTATGTATTCTATTCAAAAATTTAGAACATTCCCAGTAGAGAATCGATTTAAAATAATTACTGATCATAAAAGTTTAACGTTTCTCAAAAATAGTACCTTTCATAACGGAAGATTGATAAGATGGTGTTTGTTGTTGAATGAATATTGGTTTGATGTTCAGTATTGTCGAGGTACAGACAATAAGGTGGCTGATTTCTTTAGCAGGAATCCTGAAGGAAAATTTGAAATTGAAGATGATTCGCAAAAACCTCTTATAATATCAAAAATAGAATCGTTCATTAAGGTACCAGAAAAAACTAATATGCAAACTGTAAATATAATCCTTAGTTTAGTCATGGACAAAGATTTAAAAAATCAATTCAAGAAGCTGGCTAAATTACAACACAATGACGAATTAATATTAAAGCAAAAAGAACAACTATTAAATAGTAATGAGGAAGATCCTTATTTTCAAATTTATAAAAACATTTTATTCCATCAAGACAAAACAACAAAACTGTGGCAAGTTGTGGTACCTGTATGTTTAAAAAAATCTTTAGTACAATTTGTTCACTCAAAACTGGGTCATCCAGGACAGTACAAAACATTACAATATTTGAAGAATAACTATTATTGGAAAGGAATGGTTAAAGATGTTAAAAAATTTGTAATCAATTGCGATTTATGTCAACGAGTTAAACATATATCTGTAAATATGGAAGGAGAATATGACATGGTAAAAGCTGACGAGCCAGGAGAATTGGTGACTGTAAACTTTTATGGCCCCTTACCAAGATCAGTTGGAGGTGTGCAATATATTTTTGTAATGATAGATGCGTTTTCTAAGTATGTTAGTTTATATCCAATGAAAAAAGCTACAACTCACTCCAGTCTAAAGAAAATTTTAGAGTATTACATTCCAAAAGCAGGTAAACCAAAGAGAATATTATCGGACAACGGAACGCAATTTACAGCTCACGCTTGGAAAAATACTCTAGAAAAAGAAGGCATCAAAATTTGTTATTCGAGCATTCGTCATCCACAATCCAACCCGACGGAACGTGTCATGCGGGAATTAGGTAGACTTTTTCGAACCTTTTGCGCAGATCAACACACCAAATGGGCTAAATTTATACCTCACTCTCTTGAATATTACTACACATTTCAGCACAGGATACACTCCACACGAATTACATTTTGGTGAAACGCCTACAGATCAAATAAAGAAAATAATTAAATATCCTGATACAATACCAATCGACCATCAAACAAAAATTTTACTAGCAAGAGAAAATTTGAAGCAAAGCTTTCAAAAGCGTAAAAATAGTCAAAAAGTTAAACGAGTAATTGAATTAAAAGTGAATGATCTGGTATTATTGAAAGTTCCGCTACCATCCAATGCACTAGATAGAGTAACACATAAATTTTTCCATATTTATCAAGGACCATATAAAATAATAAAAATAATTGGACGAAATGCATTTGTATTATCAGATCCACAGGATTTAGAGAAAATTAAAGGTACATATAATAGAACTAATCTAAGAAAATATCAACACATTTAGCAACTTGCTTTCTTGTCACAAATCTAATCGTTTCCGATCTTCACTACATCTTTTGTAATAATTATACATAAGACTTTAATAGATTTATAGGTATGAATGACGAAGGATGTATCTTATATTATAATTTAAATGAAATCCGCTATAAATTATCGATGATGACTTACTAAATTGAGTCTGATATAAAAGATAACGCATAATTACGAATTGTAGACAATGTACAAAGATCATATTATTACGAAGTATGATTCGTCAGTGTACAGCAAGACCATCAACGAAGAGGAAATCATGTATATATATATTGTGACGAGGTTTTACGCCGCTCTTGTTCACCCGGAGAAGTTCCCAAGAGTTAACCTGGTGCACAATGATTCGGCCACCCGCGATGCACTCTGCAGCTTACCAAAGCTATCGCGAAATTTTGTTGGGCGCCTGGCGTGATAAACACGCCTCGAATCTTTACCTTCGCAATTCCTCGGCTATCCTTCTCTATGCCAGGTAGCTCAGTACCGCGGAGAGGGGGGTGGGTAGTTTTGCGGAGAGAAAGAACGGACACTCGACACGATACAGAATTTAACAAAATAGAATAAAATAATATATTAAAAAAAAAAATTCGAAGCGATACAAAACAAAAGGAAAAAGAAACGGATACTCAATTCGCCTCCCGCGATTCCACAAACAAAATAGAAAGAAAATCAAATCTTAACTAAACCTTAAATCTACGTGCGCTAGTCGCGTTCCTCGTCTCAACGGGATCAACAAAACAAAAATCAAAATACAGAAAATCGACAACGATACGAACACGCTACTCGTGATCGTCCTTCCTTTAATTATAAATATCGGCGCTATTCGCCAAACCCTACCAGAATTATCGCGCTAATCGCAAAACATACCCTACAAGTACTCGACGGTAATTCTTACTTGACAACTTAAATCGAAGCGATTAATCGCGACGCATCCGAAACTTCACTATCTTCCGAAACAAATCAAACAAGGAAACTAGAAATAATAACCCAGCCAAACAGAGCGCTCACACTTAGCGATACGCGACCTACACGAGAGGTGACACTTTCTGAACACGCAAACGCGACTTGACCCTGTGCAGCGGAATTTGGGCTGCTCGCAATTAACGAAACGAATGACTCTACTCAACATGTACAATAGCCAAAATTGACTCGATACGTTATCGCAAAAAAACAAAATCAAGCTCCGGCCACCAACCAAGGAAGTCGGCAAACGAATTTCGAGTAATTTCGCAATTCAGTCTTACAATGGCCAACCGTTACTCGGTGCGCCGTTCTAACTCGTTCTCGAAATTAGTCCGCAGAAATTTATAAGCGCTTACCACTACGCAGCCAAATCAGGAATTCCCCAACTTGGTAGTCGGACATCCTTCGTTTTTCTTTTTTTTTTTTTTTTTTTTCTCCACCCAAACTCGCGACTCCCAAAAACTGAACACCGCTTCCCCGTAACCCTGCTTATTCTCTTGATGTACCAAACGCAACTTTTCTCCCTTGAACGCCAGGTCTCAAGTGTCTCGCTTTCGCCACGCGGAGCCGGAATTCCGGCTTAGCCTCCTCGTTTTCGAAATTCCTCGCATTCCATTGGGAGGTCGGTTACGCAATTCTTAAATCTAGCTTATCGCTAACGTAGGTTTCCGCTGTCGCGGGTCGCTGATTGGCCGACCATCTCCCCGGTTCTCCGCCGTCACCAATGACGGGCGGATTGTGCGGTTGTCGACGGGATGGTGTGTCGCAAGGAAGGTAGGCTACGGTTCGCTGGCCAACAGCGGGAATCTCGTCCGCCTCGGTTTCCCTCGGGGCAGAGCTCTACGTTGGCGCTCCCTCCGTAGCCTCGTGTGAGACCCTCCGCTCGTGATGTACCCTCCGTCGAGGTCCTCCGTCGTGACGGTCTCGAGGTGGTCGAATTCGTCGTCCATTTCCCTGGTTGGTGTCGTATATGCTCGAGAAAAAAAAAATAAACAAAAGAACCGGTAATACTTAACTCGCTAGCCTGTAAAGTGTCCTCTCTCAGAGTTTCGGATGCGTGACCCTTGTCCTGGCGCTCTTTACGAATTAGATAATCATTCTTGTCGCGAAATCCCTAGTTAGAGTCCCGCCTGAGGTTCGGGGAGCTACTGGTAACGAGCATCACAAAAAAAAAATGCCACGTTACAATATATATATATATATATATATATATATATATATTTATTTAGAAATTAAGAAAATTTGAGATTGACAACATAAAATGAAAATGAGTAACATAAGGTATGAATGAAATATGAATGAACGTGTATGACTTTTATTTGGCAGATACGCAAAAAAATAAAAGTCAGGGTGGGGTAATGTGAGATTCGAATATCAGAGCGCCAGACTCGTCGATGGTTGGCCGATATCAGTGGAAGGTATAAGAACCTGGGTGTAATATACGAAACGAATTTTGAAGTGTATGTGTGCGACACGTTAAGGTTCACGGCCTATTGGCAGTCGGTCCATAGACGTCATACAGAGCACGACTATCAATTTTAAGCTTGACCAAGCAACCTCACGGTATAATCTCGAGTGCACTCAACATTTAGTCAATCATCTACGAAAAACATTATAATCTCGACAATCCTGTTGGATTTTACATTTTTAATTAATAAAAATAATACGGACCGACTCGACGACACAAGACGGTGACAAGAACGAAAGATAAGTTATAACGAGACAAGGATTATTCCAATGAAACTGTGTCATTCTTTTAAAATCATTCATGTTTCATTAAGTGTTGTTTTACATTATTTTTATGTGTGTGTGTGAATGATTTTATTTTTTATTTATACATATATTTTTTTATCTTTTTTACAATATATTTAATTTGATTGGCTATTGCCCTTTTACATCGCGTCTCTGTCCCTTTTATTTCTATTTATTTATTCTTTTATTCTGTGACGTGGCGGGTCTACCAGCCCGTCACCGACCCGCACCTCCACTCCCCGGCGGCCGCGTCAAGCGCTCTCGAAGAGCAAGGGAGAGTCCTGCCGTGCCGCGAATGAACAACCAGAGTTAGCTTTAAGATTTATGTATTGTTGCTAATGCCTTGTGTTACTCCCCCAACCCATTCTCTGAGGTGACCGCCACTGCCGCCACCACTGCCGCCGCCAATGCCGACGCCATCCAACGACCACCCTGCGCTGCCGTCGCGGGAAACGCGGAGGGACCACAGGACGACCGGCGCGGAGTTCGAAGCCCCGGACCCAGTCGTCGCGCTGTTGCTTGATCGGACCTCGATGCCGTCAAGGACGTACTGCCGCTACCGCCCAGGGGTCGAGTTGCCTCCACCTGAGCCTTCGACAAGACCGGCCTTGCCACCCGGTACCCACAAATAACCGGACTCAGTCTCCCCCTGGGCTCGCCGATGCCGACCGGACATTTCCGCCTTCGCCAGACCACCCTCGCAACACGCAGCACAGCGTGGCGAACGGACCGGCTGCCTAGGCTCCCGCCGGTCTCTCGCCAATCTACCTATCATCCCCTCCCGTAGCGCCACCGCGGGATCGCGATCGCCGAGGGCCGGCGGCCACCTCACTCTCCCTTGCGCTGCACTGTGAATAGCTCTGTAGCTCATCGTAGTGGACCCTCGCGTTGAGAATTATATTGAGATATTTGAAGTCGAGTTCAGTTTGGTTTGTCTTTTTCTGTGTCTCTGCCGAGGAGGAACCGTTGCCGCTCTCGTCTTTTGAAGAACCGGACGTTGTTTGCCGTAAAAGGTAGGCTGTCGCTATCCCGAATCTCGCTGGCTATAGATTCTCAACGGCCTCAGGCCATTTTTCCTTTTTGCAACAGGTTGCCGGCCGGCTTCGGTCGGCCATTTTGTGTGAAAGCCCGCGAGCCTCGTGGTAGCTAAGCTTCTCTAATTGATTAAATTATTGTTCTTGGTTGCTATTCTTATTTTATAATTAATATTACATGCTCTGGTTGTTCCTTCGGTAATTTTTTGCCGCTTTATCGTAACACATAATTTGTAATAGATCGGGTACCGTGCCGCTTCCCGGCCGCGTACCGAGTACGTGAGTGTGAGAGAGAGAGAGAATCTGTGAGTGAGTGTGTGCGCCCGTGCCGTCGTTGCCGAGCGTAACTACCACCGTCAAGCGGCGACAGGCGACCGTGCCGATGATATAGAAAAAGTGAAGGAGGATTACCTTGTGTTTGTGAAACCGTTAGATTATTAGCAAGCTGGCTTCTAGAATTGTTCTGCCTTGGTTTGAGATTTGAAATTGTTAACGAATTTGCTTCACTCCGAGCCCGTAGTCGCCTGAGTCGTTGAATTGCTACTGATTTTATGCCGCTTATTATTCGCTTATCTTGGTCGCTTGCCGCTCGTCGCTTCTAGCTTATACTGCTTGATTTTGCCGTGTTCTATTGATCTGTTTAATTTTGTTGCTGTGTTATATTGTATGCTATTGTGTGTTATTTTTAGTTATTTTTGAATTGTATCGAAGCGTACCGCCACCGATAAGACCGCTTGCCGTGTAAATAACTATTTTGTTGCCTTCTGCCTTGCCGTAACGGCATTAGTTGTTAATAAACGCTGGTAATTACATCTATAATCATTCGATTATCACATATACTATTTCACCTCCGCGCCCACGTTCCCCTCACCGCTAGCTAGTCGGCTGTTTTTGTGTGTGTTTGCCCCTGCTATAGTTTCGTTTGAGATTTGGTGGTGTGAGTTAGGTTCGCCGTTCGAGTCGGCGAACGAATGCTATTGGACGGTAAATTTTGAATCTGGTAAGAGTGTATTCTCTTACGGCTCTCTCGAGCCTGGCGCCCAACACCTGTTCTGCAGTGCCGTCAATCTTTATTCTTTTTCCATCTTTCTATTGCCGTGTTGGTCAACGCCATTTTTGTAAACGAGCCTCTGTGCCGACCCCGCTTTCCCCCGGGTGAAGTAAAAAGCCCGTTACAATTCATACATACATTTTCTTGATTATTGTAGATTTGGCTTAACGTATTTATAATTTTAACGCACAAAAGCCAATAACAATAAATATCGTTACACTCTTTGAGTCACAAAAATCGTGAACAATCCATCAGATAAACTCCGGCCGTCAGAATTTTATTTTTATACAATTATGCTCTATATTATTTGCTATTGTTATTCTAAGATTACATATTACTGAAATGTCTGGTGATATGTCACTTGGACGCTGTCGCGAAATACTATTCTCACACGGGCGCTGCCACAAATGTATAATAAAGTGGACAGATATAGGCAATTAGGAATTCAAATGAAAAATTCCGTTAATATCGTCAGACAGAATGTCGAAAATAATTGACCCTTTTTTTAAATTCAATTTTCCTTAACATAGATATAGCAGTTTGGAATTGACGTGTGACGTCACAATGTGCTTACATGCAGATGTACTACAGTGTAAACATTATGACGTCACGCGGAATTCGGCTTGCTATATCTTTGTTAATAAATATTGAATTTAGAAAAGAAACAACACGTGTCATTTATTTCTCGACATTCTGACTGGCGATACTAAAAATTTTTTTAATTTGAATACCTAAGTCCTAATGATAATTGGGGCCACTTGGCAATTAATTTCTGAACAATATTGTTTTTGGCGGTCAGCGGGCAGAGTCGCAATCTAATCGGGTAATATAAGTAGAGGCAGAAAAAAGAAACTCCGATTGTTCTTAACTTTCTTTTTCATTACTTCTGCGATAATGCAGATTGCCTGAGGTTCATCGGCGTTTGTTACAGCATGGGCTCAAACAATAGTAATAATAGCATGTTGCCTAATTCCCAAAAAATATTTACAAATGCTATTTTTGTGTCGAAGGGTCCGGGTTTTCCGCTGCAAATAAACCGCATTTTGCAAAATCTCAGAAATCTAGCGTTGTTGTAGAAATTATTTTCATATGTCAGCTGAATCTTCGTTCGTAATGAAGGTATGAGCGTTGACTAGAGATATACCTATACCTTCAGTCAACGGTATGAGTTATGTATTAATCATACGTACACAAATTACATAAAGTACTGTAACGTACAATATGGGCGGAATTGAAGATAAATAGAATATTTTCCTCATCCTGTTTGTTCTAAATATCTCTCCCTATGTCCCAACTACCTCCAATCCCTCCCCATGAGCGGGCAACCCGAGATCACGTCAAGAAGGAGAACGCCGGCAGCACCTAACCTCCCGAACGATTCTAACAACCTGGGGATTAACGCTTCTAACAACCTGGGCTTGCGAGCATCTTCCTGGCTTCACCCCGGGCAGGTTCCTCAACGCCTCAGCCGAGTACCTGGGTCTCGACTACCAAACTCCTGAGATATCTCCATGGCTGCCGTCTATCTACGGGACTGTGTCCATCAACTAAGGGAAAGAGCATCTCCGAACGACTGCCGCCGAGACCGAACGACGTCAAGTCAATTCCGCTAATTCCGATACCGCTAATATTATCTGGCGTCAAATCGGTGAACCGCAAATTCTTACGGTCCAGCATCGCAGTTCCATCTATATCGAGAAGACGCAAACTCTTCCTCGGCGGGCCGACAACGGCCCCAACTATCGGCGGTGAACGTAACCACCCTCGCTCGACCCCGCTCAACCTGACGGTTATCTGCCTTTCGCACAACGAGAGAGACTTGGAAAAACAGCTGAGAGCTGCGAGCCCTGCCCGGACACCTGCCGGCCGGCTTCTCCAGAGACAACGCGCCAATGCCATCTTCCGATTGTCTTCTGTTACTGTTTTGGCAACGCTGACGAAGCTAGGGGATGACCGCCATGATAGCGTCACTTCTCGTCCTGCTATCGTAGAGACCTGACGTGTTGTTGACTACTTTATAGTGAAAATACCTTTGTGACCTGTTTCTCCTGTGTTCCGATTGTTTTTCTGTTTTCCTAAGGACTTACGATACCTACATTTTGTGAGTAAGATTCCGTTCCCGCACGACTCCCCGAGTTATTACTTTGAATCTCTCTTGAATATATCTCTTTCCGATTTAGACGCAACCGATCGAAGCCGCCATTACCGGTACTTCCATCCGTTGCTTTTCTCTCGGGTTTTCGTGTGCTTATTACCTTTAGATCACCTACCGTTCAATTTATTTACCTGGTGTGTGCTAATAATATGTGCCTTTGAAAATTTTTTACGATCATCCCTTCATGCAGCATTAGTACGTGGTTGTGCTGTTTTCGAGAGAAGTCAGCACTGCCATCGGTTTTTTTTTAAGTTCGGATTCCGAAAAATTTCAAAAATTCATTAGCCAGTAGCGGCTAATTAGCGGCAAATTCGAGTGCCTTTGAAAATTTTTTACGATCATCCCTTGATGCAGAATTAGCACGTGGTTGTGCTATCTTTTTGTGAAGTTTGCAGAGCCATCGATTTTTAAAAAAATTTGAAACACGGCAAAATAATTTCTTTCACGGCTAATTAGCGGTTAATTGACGGCAAATTATCCAAAAGATAGTATTTCGATATTCGTAAATGGTTGTGCCAACTTAACGAACGGTCATCTCTGTAGAGACGAACTTCTGTGGTACGAATTTCTGTAGAGATGAACTCTGTAGGAACGAACTCTGTAGAGATGAACTCTGTAGAGCCGGTGCCTTCTCGTTTCAGAAGATTGTCCCGGTATAAAATATTCCACTATATACCGGTTGTCCTAATTCAAAAGGCGCATTACGTTTTCAGCCAAATTCATGATTCAATTGGAAAATGTCTCTTACGAAAGTTGTATAGTTTAGAGGGGGACACATAAACATGTTTATTGTCGCGGTCAATTATCATAACTGGTCATGTTATAGAGGATGGATCAATTTCTTGAAACGGAATCATACATGTTTGTATCAACTTCAATATTCTATAATCAAAAATGCACTTTTTCTGAATTTTTTTTTTTTTACAAAATTAACAGTTTGGGAGGTACAACAAAAAATTAAATTCCGACAGAGACGGGGAGGTGAGTCTTCCGCGCCCCGCGTGTGTGTGTGTGTGTGTGTGTGTGTGCGCGTGCGCGTGTGTGCGTGTGTGTGTCATAAACACCTTTAAAATAGGAAGTCTTCAAAATTCTCAAAAATGTCTGACATTTTCAAGACTATCTAAAATATGCGAAACTTTGAAAAATCTTCGACACACACACACATGGGGCGTGCAAGACTCGACCTCCCTGTGACTGGCAGACTTTGATTATCAAGAATATTTGAGTTCAAACAGAAATGCATGATTCCTTCTAAAAAAACTGATCGATCCTTCACAGCATTACCAGTTATGATAATGGATCGCAAAAAAAAGCCTCTTGTATTTTCCTCTGCACCATACAACTTTTGTAAGACACATTTTCCAATATAACCATTAATATGGCTGAAAACATAATGTGTCTTTTAAATTAGCACAGCTGAAATATATGTATATTAAGGTGGTCCGAAAACTCCACAATATTCACAAATTGTTACATGACAACGAACCTTAATTATCTTTGCAGGTATATATTCACACTGAGAGAGGAACTTGAAATGACTTTGGAGGACGAAACAATTTGTGACAAGCGTTGGACCCGTGATTACTATTATAAATACCAGCGGGTATATCAGACGATATCCAGCGATCCACCGGAGGAAACTGCATTTGAAACTTGTACTGTTACATCAGCTTCTGTGAGCAGACGAATTCTATCGCAGCGTGCAAAGTTCAGAACAGCTGCTGTAATGTGCAAAGAACTTGCTGGACTTGCGTCAGAGCCGTCAGGAGCGTTATTCGTACGCCGTATACAGGTACTGGCTGACATTGAAGCTGCATGGTAAGAAGACAGGGAGATATTTATCACGAGACCTGAGGCGGAAAAATGTGAGACTCACGTGGATGAAAGCAAACGTGATTTTTCTGAGCCCTTGGTATTAGAAAATCCTTGCATACCGAGTTGTTCCAAAACTTCAGATCCTACAAATATTAATAGACCAGGATGTCCTGAAATGGCTTCATTGCCGATAAGTAACGAAACAGTTTTGCAGGAAAAGAGCGACCTCACACAAATTGTTGTGCCTCCCGCACAAAAACGAAGAGGACGACCAAAAGTCGCTGAAAAAACCACAATCGGCTTACCAAAGAAGGCTTCAAAATCTGGATCCGATAAAAAGTTGCCATTTTGGAAAAAACGGGAGTCGGAAAAAGTTAACATCATGCTACGCTGGTTGGTGGATGACAAAGTTGCGGGAGCCGCGGTATCAGGAAAAATGATTGACGAGCCAGAAGTCGAGGCAAGGGTCGATTGCGTTACAACCGCAATACTAGATGAATACGTGAATATGCCTTTGATAAAGGAATATTCTTCAGAAGGTGCCTGGAAAATTGTCAGGGGTGTGTTCAAAGCAAAAACGGCTCACCCAGAGTGGGAATGTGGTAGCTGTCAGATCGATTTAGAGAACACCGTCCCTGATGTAGCACATCACTTGAACAAGAGCAATCACGATAATAAAGTAATTATACGATGTGATTATTGCTTTGTGTGGTATCATCTGCCATGTATTGGCCTGTCAGTTCCTCCGAAAACAAGATTTTGAATGTGCAGAACCTGCCGTGATAAGAATTCAGATTAGGATTCGATAAAGATCTGTAGTTATAAGCGATCTGAGATAAAATTATGGTACAAATAGTTGTTTTAGTATGCAAGTTGCAATATTAAGTAAGTATTGTGACGCTAAATTCTGTTACCCTCTGACGAGGACTTACCGTTAACACTTTGGCGCGATTCTCCGATTATTCGATACAATATTTAAGATACGAAAAGATACTCGTTGGGCGCCAGACGCTTCAGCGTCAATTTTAAGAGAAAAGGGAAAGATACGATACGATAATAATAATTAGAGAACCCGTTGTATGGCTGGCTAGGCTCAGGTACTCACACGAACTGGTAGAGTGGCGGTATCCAAAGGCAGTTACAACAGTTACGGAAATAAGGATATGAAGAAATTAAGAAATAAGCTCGAATCAAGTAAATTAACAAGCCAATCAGTCGTATATTATTGATCAGTTCATAAGCGGTAGATTAGTCAATTTTTTACAGAAAGTTAACAAAAGATATTTAGTCAACGAGAGTTCACGAGAGTGATTTACAAGATTTTCGATTAAAGAAGCTAAGCGATAATTCGCACAAAATAATAGTTGACGAAAGAAATTAATCGTAGGTCGAGAGAAGCGATATAATGCAAAAAGTCTACTTAAACTAGACGTCACTGGGCGACGTAATCTTACCCAAATTTCGAAAGCGGCACTACGAGAATTGTTCATTTGTTAAATTAAAGCAAGAGTGAAACTTTAGCGAAAATCGGTAGTTGACGGAATTGACGGTAGCTTAGAACGATAGTCACAAGAAAATAATATTTAAATTACGTCAAACCGTAATTAGCGAGAAAGATTGACAGTGATATACGATTTACAAATGTCGCTAGCTTATACGGAAGAATTATTCACGGCAAGCGAATCGATAATTACAACAGTCAAGATTACGATATTAAATTAAAAAGGAAATTCGAAATTACGATAACGAGAGAAAATACAAAAGTTTTACGAGATTGAGAGGTTTAGAGAAGGGATTGCAGAGTAAAAATAATACACTAAATACACCTGGTTACAATAAGCAACTTAAGGGGTTACATGGGTTTCGTCGGGTAAAAAAAGGCCTATTTTCAATAATTTTTTTTCTATCTAAAAAATTATTTATTTGATTCAAATTTTTTTCTGTCTTATAGATACACATTCAAAGAAAAATTTCTGAGATTTAAAAAAAAAAAAATTAAAACTCCGCCATTGTGACGTCATTTCCGGTGACCCGCGGTGCATCCCCGTTGTCAGCATGACTCCTGACAGGATCATCTAAAATGAAAAAACAAAAATACGTGTTTTAGTTAAGACCATAAACTCGTGCTTGGACGAAGGATTTTTTTTTTTTTCAATTACAACTATTTAAAAAAAAAAATGTCAAGCAAATTTGACCGAAATTTTCATTTTTTTGGAAAAATGTCTGCCAAAATTCCAATTTTTACTTTTTTTTTCTTACCATCGTTCAAGCACGAGTTTATGGTCTCAACTAAAACACGTATTTTTGTTTTTTCATTTTAGATGATCCTGTCAGGAGTTATGCTGACAACGCGGACGCACCTTTTTTTCGAACGGTCGCCGGAAATAACGTCACAATGGCGGAGTTTTAATTTTTTTTTTTTGAAAATCTCAGAAATTTTTCTTTGAATGTGTATCTATAAGACAGAAAAAAATTTGAATTAAATAAATAATTTTTTATATAGAAAAAAAATTATTGAAAATAGGCCTTTTTTTACCCGACGAAACCCATGTAACCCCTTAAGATAACACAGAAGTACGATATTCGAAGAGAATATTACAAGGTAATAAGAAATGTAAATCAATATAAGCGATAGAAAACAAAGGTGCGGTAGTATTTAGCGGCTTAATCTACGCTCAGCTGTACTCCAAGTAGCTCAATATACGATACGAAATTTCATGCACAAAGCAAATAATATAAAACAAGCGATACGATACAAAGCGATAGGCAATACTAGTAAGAAAAGTAAAGATAGCGATAGCGATAGACAGTAGAAATTACACAAGCGTTTCTAGCATAAAATTACGAGAAGCAAAGAAAATCAGAGATACAAAAGATAAGCACTAAGCAAAGAAATTCAGAATGACAAAAGATATTCGGTAGTTACGAGGTCGCTCACGATAGTTTTCGGAAATTAATTACGAAACGAAATCATGCAGTCGCACGGCGGCTTACAGCACCTCAATGTCCGTGGACCATGATTCACAAAGATACTGGCATCCTTCGATGCAACCAAAACGATAATTGAGATACGATAAGAGAAACAGCAATTAGAGAAACTTTGTAACGGTACGATACATAGGCGAAAGCTTTACCTTAGTCGGCGGCGATAATAGGTAACACTGATTTTAAATTAAATTAAACTTAAAGAAAGCGAAAAAGGAAGGAAGTGATTTTACAGGAAGGAGTGAAGCTAAAAGATCAAAACGGTAGTGGGTGCGAAAAGGTAACGATAGCGATAGCGGTAGAGGAATAAGCGATAGTGGTAGAATATAAGAGGAAGGTTGAGGATTTCTAACTAAACGAGAGCGAGGTGGTAGCGAAGCTGTCTCCTGGTGGGTTGAGCGTAGAATAGGCAAAGTTCGGAGTCCGGATCAGCGATCTCGCCGGTGTCGTCAGGTGATTCTTCTTCCCCTTCGGTGGTCATTCAATCCCCACCGTAATTGGGTCATCCCTCTGGCGAATATCGGCTACTCGTTATCGACGATTACCGCTAGATGAGCGTAGTTGACATCACACGTACTTTTCTTCGGCTGCTGCGTCGTACTGTCCAGGTTGCCTGTCAGTGGGGGTTCCCTCCACGAAGGCAGGTAGGTAGGCTACCTCCGGAAGGTTACCGGATGGAGTGCAACTCCACATTGTTTGCCTCCACCGGCTTCGTCGTCTAGGCAGTGGCCAACTGCCCACGATATATCACGAAGACCATGCATTCACACGGCGGCTTACAGCACCTCATCGTCCGTGGACCATGACTCACCATGATTGTAGCCCTTACTGACAGGGAGGCTGCGTCTATCTATCCTCAGGACGAGGGCTTTATAAACTTTGGACGTAGTGTTTTGGGTTCGGTCCGGCTCCTGGCCGGTAAGTCGGTGAACGACAGGCTGCGGTCTGCCCTTGATGTCGAACTTACGGCATCCGAAAAAGTAGGCATTCAAAGTTGTACGGGAGATTCATGATTACGAAACGGTAGTTGAATTCGTCGGTAGCTGGAACTGTAGTTTTCGGTAGTTGTCGATCCCTCGGTGAATCAAAGAAACGTGTTGATCCCTCGATGATCGTGGTCGCGGTACCTGTTTAGCTTGCGCCGAAGCGCGGGATTACAAAATTTGTACAGAAAATATTAGTAACTAGTATTTTTCGCCTATATCGTATCGAGCTTGCTTGGAGTACCCCGCCAGGGACGCGTTTTCCGTAGTTTCCTTTAGATTTTTAGCCTTGTAACGAGCCATTCTGAAATGCCACGTTACAGTATATATAATTATATGGTATATGTGTGTCTACCCATTTCATCCTTACATTCGTCTTGTTATTATATTTCTATAATGTTGCCAAATATTAGTTTTTATTTCATTTTCATAGACGTATATTGTGTAGACTGTGAAAAGTATCTATAGTAATCAAGTTTTTCAATTAGAAATCGGCACATTAAGGTATAAAAAAATACAACTATTATCAGTTCACGTGAGAAAAATTTTATGGGTCACGTGATAATATTATTATACATGTAATGTGGTAGATATTTTCCAATCCATCATTGACGGAGTTTTTCCACATAAGTATGTAAAAAATATTCATGAAAAACGTCGTGCAAAAAACACACTGCTGCTCACTTTTAAGCCTACCTGTAGAGATAGCAGAATTACAAACAATGAAACTACACATTGAAATTTCGGATTCTCCATGGAAAACGTCGTTATTTCGTCACAACGTCTACTCTGTGACTAGATTTTAAAATTACTACCCATTTTATTCGAATTTTTAGCATTGCATTGAATGTCATTTGCAAATTGTTTGGACAGTAACTACACATGAGAATTGGATGATTTCATCGATAGGTAGTTGAATTGGATTTTTAATCAAGACTGTCCGTGTCTCTGTTCATCTCTGTGTCCGATTCATATTCGGTAAGTGGGTAGGGTAAAAAAAAATTGCGAGTCTTACGGTAGTCGCCAATGATGTCTAACATCTTCCGTCGGTAACAATCAGAATTTTATTTTGAATATTATATCCGAGTATTGTGAGTAAATTCACATATTGAGTACCATGTTTTTTTTTAATTAAAATTTTTCGAAATTTTCGAAAGCTTACTTCAAAATTATATGTATTGTGCATATTCAATTTAATAAAAAAATAATGTATAGATATTGTGACGTGGCGGGTCTACCAGCCCGTCACCGACCCGCACCTCCACTCCCAGACGGCCGCGTGAATCGCTCTTAGAGAGCAGGGAAGAGTCTTGCCGTGCCGCGCCAATGAACAACCAGAGTAAGCTTTAAGATTTATGTATTATTGCTAATGCCTTTGTTATTTCCCCGCCAAATTCTCTGAGGTGACCGCCACTGCCGCCGCCACTGTCGGCGCCGTCCAACAACCACCCTGCGCTGCCGTCGCGGGAAATCGGAGGGACTACTGGACGACCGGCGCGGAGTTCGAAGCCCCGGACCCAGTAGTCGCGCTGTTGCTTGCATGAAACCTCGATGCCGCCAGAAACATCCTGCTGCTGCCGCCCAGGGGTCGAGTTACCTCCACCTGAGTCTCTGCTAAGCCCGGCCTTGCCACCCGGCACCCACAAACAACCGGACTAAGCCTTCCCCTGGATACTCCGATGCCGAAACGCTTCCGCCTTCGCCTAGACCACCCTCGCAACCCGCAGCACAGCGCGGCGAACAGACCGGCTACCTAACACGGAAAAAATGAAATACGACTGATTACTGTGCTACACAAGAATAAGCGGAAAGTAGATGCAAAATTCTTAGCACATTATTAGTTCATGTTATAATAAGAATTAGTAGTTTTTACATAAGACTGAGAATCTTCCACCACAGTAACCATTACTATGTTGCACACTATATCGAAAACACGAGTGATTATTATGTTCACAGTCACTGTTAGCTTTTAGGATATTACAGATTCCCTTCAGCACTAGAACTCGTACTATATAAAATAAGTGTGAGTGATGTGTAAAGAAACGAACGAATCACCTGACAAACGCTTCTCATTCTCGTCCAGCACAGTAACCATTCCTGTGCTGAAT
This sequence comes from Diprion similis, assembly GCF_021155765.1. Taxonomy (NCBI): domain Eukaryota; kingdom Metazoa; phylum Arthropoda; class Insecta; order Hymenoptera; family Diprionidae; genus Diprion; species Diprion similis. The sequence continues at coordinate 13,663,855 of NC_060115.1, read as the reverse complement.
AAAAATTGTCGCATTGAGTCACACGTCTGGCTGCTGACAGCCAAATCAGTTCCCACTAACTATGTGGTAAAACACCACATAGACTTAGCGAACTTAGCGCAGCCGATAGAAAACACCGCAGAATAGGATCTATGAACACCAAAGTACACAGCAAACAATACAAAACACTAGAAACGATAAATATGGCTACGTGGAACGAATATATACAGGAAATTCAACAGATAAAAAATTACACATGTGAAGACACTGAATCTCTTCGAAAAATAATAACAGAAGAACAAGGTATAAATGTACTCCAAATGAACACAAGAAGCCTGCGGAGACACATGGACGAAATTCATTTGATGTTACAAGATATAAGAATACAAATGGACATAATAATTTTTACAGAAACATGGATCAACTCTACACAAGATATATGGAAATACAAAGATTACACAGCTTTTTGGGCCAACAGTAAGATATCTGATAAAGACGGAATTGTTGTACTGGTTCACAAAAATTTAGAAGCTTATGACGCACAACTGAACATCGAAGAAGCCAATGGAATCAAATTAATTTTGAAGACCACTCAAGAGACCATTGAAATCTACGCGATCTACAGATCCCCATCCGGAAATCTGAAGAAATTCATCGAAAGCTTGGACCAGGAATTGGGAGAAGGCACAACAAAAACGGCAATCATGGCAGGGGATATAAACATAGATATCAAGTCCGGCAGTAATGCCATCGATGGAGAAGAATACCTCAACGTTCTCAGCATGCATGGATACGTAGCAGCTATTACAACACCGACGAGGGAAACAGATAACACAAGTACGTGCATTGATCATATGCTTATAAAACAAAAAAATGTAAAAAACGTGCGTGCAGCTGTACTAAAAACGACAATTACTGACCACTATACAACTATACTACAAATAGGAAAAACAAGTATGGATAGGACAAGGACAATACATGTGAACAAAGTCGACGGCAGTGGGTAACAAATGGTCTCGTCAGAGCAATACGACAAAGAAACAAGCTCGACAAAAAAGCAAGAAGAGAGCCTTTCAATTCGGATCTACAAATGGAATACAAAATGTACCGTAAAATGCTAGTAAAGTTAATAGACAAAACAAAAACTGAATATTACAGGAAGCAAATAAAGGCAGCCGGAAACGATCAAAAACGAATATGGAAAGTAATTAGAGAAAACAAAATTCAAGATCAAAAAAAGGAGGAAGCAAGCAAAATAAGGTTAAAACTCCAAGGCCAACAAGAAATTGAAACTAACGAGGAACGAATAGCAAACACCTTCAATGACTACTTCCTCTCTGTTGGAAAGCATTTAACAAATGAAATACCAACCCATCCGATTGGAAATGACGAGAAAGTAAAGGGGGAAGCACAGAAATCGATATATCTATCACCTATAACGGAATCGGAAATAAGAAGACATATAACGGAGATGAAGTCACACAGCACCGGGAGAAGATGGAATAAAGGCGGAATTATTAAAATCAACCATCGAATACGTTGTGAAACCACTGAATTGCATCTTCAATCGAAGCATATCAATTGGAACCTTCCCAGAGCAATTAAAAACAAGCATAGTAATACCAGTATATAAAGCCGGTGAAAAAACAGATCTAACAAACTACAGACCTATATCGCTCATAAGCAGCATAAGTAAGATCCTAGAAAAATGCATAAAAAACAGGGTAATAGAGTTCTTTGAAAAAAACAACATCCTCTCAAATACCCAGTACGGATTCAGAGTGAATAAGAGTACACAGGATGCCATATACAGACTCACGAATCGTATTACGAGCAACCTCGACCAAGGAACCAAAACCATTGCCACATACCTGGATCTATCGAAAGCCTCTGATACAGTACGACATAACATCTTGCTCCGAAAACTAGAGAAAATGGGCATCAGAGGAATAGCGAATAAATGGTTTGGAAGCTACCTCGGGAACAGACAGCAAAAAACAAGGATCGGGGACAGAAATAGCAAAGCAGGCGTAATAACAACGGGCGTCCCACAAGGGTCTGTACTTGGAGTAATATTGTATATTGTGTACACCAACGATCTGTGCAAAATGAAAATAGAATCAGAAATGATAGCCTACGCAGATGACACGGTAATAATAACGACAGGAAATGACTGGAAGGAGGTTTATAGAAAAGCGAACACGGATATGGCAAAAATAAAGAGGTGGCTAGACAATCACAAACTTTCCCTGAATGGGAACAAAACTAAGTATATGCGGTATAAAATTAATAAAATCAAAGATCCTGAAGACAGTGAATTCTTGATTCTGAAAATACACACCTGCGGAAAATACGAACCAGGATGCGGCTGTGAAGAAATAGAAATGAAAGAATACATTAAATACCTGGGTGTCACGATCGATGAAAGAATGAAGTGGACTGAACACATAAAAAAAACAGCAGCCAGACTACGACAAACAATTCACACGCTGCTCAATATCAGATCAATTGTAACCCAGGACACGATAAGGAAAATCTACTATGCTCTAGTACACTCTATTATCGAATATGGGATAATAGCATGGGGAAATGCATACCAGAAAAATTTGAGACCACTGGAAATAATACAAAAGATGATACTACGTATAGCCTTTTGGAAACCTCGGTATTACTCAAGTGATATGCTCTTTGCCACCACAAAAATACCGGACATACGCCAGGCTTACATGACGAACGCACTAGTGCGTCTTAAACGAAATCCGGAAGAAATAGAACAAAGAAAGCACACCCACGAACATGACACCAGAGCCAGGACACGAGGAAACCTCATACTTCCGAAAACTAAAACAACGATTGGGCACAGACAGGAAAGAGTAATTATAAATAAGCTGTATAATGAAATTCCATTAGAAATAAAGCAAAAATGTATACAGGGTTTCAAAAAAAGTATTAGTACTTGGATTTTACAGCAGGGAAGAATGTACTATGATAAACTGACTAACACCTAGAAAATGAGTGAATAAAAAGACTCAATTATGAATATAGAAGTACTCTGGAGGTTTGTCTGAATGTTTCTTGTTACAAATGTGAGCAAATAAATAAGTATCACTAACTAATTAGGTATAAATTAGAAAATAAGTACAACGTGAAGATTTGAATAACAAGTCGAAATAATTAATCTGCGTAATATAGTAAACTATCAGGTGCAGATGAGAATATCTCAAATGCAAGCACACAATCACGCGAAAAAAAAAAAATTGTAATTTAGGAAATTAAGTGACAACTTGTCACTAAGTAGAAAAAAGCAACTCCAGCCACACAAGCATAATTAGATGCTCAGGCATGGAGAACTGAGAATTATATGTAAACACGAAAAATATGTTTGTCAATAAATCTAAATCTAAATCTAAATATAAATCTAACTCTAACCTCAAAGTTGGATAGAAATCTCCCACGTGACTCACACTTATTTTATATAGTGCGAGTTCTAGTGCTGAAGGGAATCTGTATTATCCTAAAAGCTAACAGTGACTGTGAACATAATAATCACTCGTGTTTTCGATATAGTGTGCAACATAGTAATGGTTACTGTGGTGGAAGATTCTCAGTCGTATGTAAAAACTACTAATTCTTATTATAACATGAACTAATAATGTGTTACGAATTTTTTAATCTACTTTCCGCTTATTCTTGTGTAGCACAGTAACCAGTCGTATTTCATTTTTTCTGTGTAGGCTTCCGCCGGTCTCTCGGCAAAATGTACCTACCCCCCCCCCCCCCCCCCCCCGTGGCGCCACCGCGGGATCGCCGAGTGTGAATGCATCCGCCACGTGTATCCGAGTATTCTCAGTCTCTGCGATTTTGCTTTTGTGTGCTAGTACTTCGTTAGAATAGTTTGTGCCGATCTCATTTTGGGCGTGTGAACCAGACTAGTTGCCGCTCTTGTTGTGGGACCGGAGCTGTTTGCCGTAGAAAGGTAGGCTGACGTTACCCCGAATCTCGCTGGCTATAGATTATCAACGGCCTCAGCCCATTTTTCCTTTTGCAACAGGTTGCTGGCCGGCTTCGGTCGGCCATTTTGTGTGAAAGCCCGCGAGCCTCGTGGTAGCCAAGCTTTTCTATTTGATTGCCTTGCTGATCTTAATTGCTATTCTTATTTTATAATTACGATTAGATGCTCTGGTTGTTCATTCGGTGATTTTCTGCCGTTTTATTGTAACGTATAACTTGTAATAGATCGAGTTCCGTGCCGCTTCCCGGCCGCGTACGCAGTACGTGAGTGCGAGAGAGAGAAAGAATCTGTAAGTGAGTGTGTGCGCCCGTGCCGTTGTTGCCGAGCATAACTACCACCGTCAAGCAGCGACAGGCGACCGTGCCGAGATATTGTATACGAGCGAAAAAGGATTATCTTGGATTTGCGAAAACGTTAGACTGTTAGCGAATTTGTTTTTGGATTGCTGCTGTAACGTGGCATTTTTTTTGTGATGCTCGTTACCAGTAGCTCCCCGAACCTTATGCGGGACTCTAACTAGGGATTTCGCGACAAGAATGATTATCTAATTCGTAAAGAGCGCCAGGACAAGGGTCACGCATCCGAAACTCTGAGAGAGGACACTTTACAGGCTAGCGAGTTAAGTATTACAGGTTCTTTTGTTTATTTTTTTTTTTCGAGCATATACGACACCAAACAGGGAAATGGACGACGAATCCGACCACCTCGAGACCGTCACGACGGAGGACCTCGACGGAGGGTACATCACGAGCGGAGGGTCTCACACGAGGCTACGGAGGGAGCGCCAACGTAGAGCTCTGCCCCGAGGGAAACCGAGGCGGACGAGATTCCCGCTGTTGGCCAGCGAACCGTAGCCTACCTTCCTTGCGACATACCATCCCGTCGACAACCGCACAATCCACACGTCATTGGCGACGGCGGAGAACCTGGGAGACGGACGGCCAATCAGCGACCCGCGACAGCGGAAACCTACGTTAGCGATAAGCTAGATTTAAGAATTGCGTAACCGACCACCCAATGGAATGCGAGGAATTTCGAAAACGAGGAGGCTAAGCCGGGATTCCGGCTCCGCGTGGCGGAAGCCCGACACTTGAGTCCTGGTGGCGAAAGTAATACGACGTACCTGAGAAAAATTGAACCAGAGTAAAAGAAATTAGTGGATAGGAGAAGAACGAAAAAAAAAAGGAAGCCCGGGGAAAATGTCAGAATATCGCGTCGGGGCATTTTTGGCGTGGCTGCGTAGTGGTAAGCGCTTATAAATTTCTGCGGACTAATTTCGAGAACGAGTTAGAACGGCGCACCGAGTAACGGTTGGCCATTGTAAGACTGAATTGCGAAATTACTCGAAATTCGTTTGCCGACTTCCTTGTTTGGTGGCCGGAGCTTGATTTTTGATTTTGTTTTTTTTGCGATAACGTATCGAGTCAATTTTGGCTATTGTACATGTTGAGTAGAGTCATTCGTTTCGTTATTTGCGAGCAGCCCAAATTCCGCTGCACAGGGTCAAGTCGCGTTCGCGTGTTCAGAAAGTGTCACCTCTCGTGTAGGTCGCGTATCGCTAAGTGTGAGCGCTCTGTTTGGCTGGGTTATTATTTCTAGTTTCCTTGTTTGATTTGTTTCGGAAGATAGTGAAGTTTCGGATGCGTCGCGATTAATCGCCTCGATTTAAGTTGTTAAGTAAGAATTACTGTCGAGTACCTGTAGGGTATGTTTTGCGATTAGCGCGATAATTCTGTTAGGGTTTGGCGAATAGCGCCGATATTTATAATTAAGGGAAGGACGATCACGAGTAGTGTGTTCGTATCGTTGTCGATTTTCTGTATTTTGATTTTTGTTTTGTTGATCCCGTTGAGACGAGGAACGCGACTAGCGCACGTAGATTTAAGGTCTAGTTAAGATTTGATTTTCTTTCTATTTTGTTTGTGGAATCGCGGGAGGCGAATTGAGTATCTGTTTCTTTTTCCTTTTGTTTTGTATCGCTTCGAATTTTTTTTTGAATACATTATTTTATTTTATTTTGTTAAATTCTGTATCGTGTCGAGTGTCCGTTCTTTCTCTCCGCAAAACTACCCACCCCCCTCTCCGCGGTACTGAGCTACCTGGCATAGAGAAGGATAGCCGAGGAATTGCAAAGGTAAAGATTCGAGGCGTGTTTATCACGCCAGGCGCCCAACAAAATTTCGCGATAGCTTTGGTAAGCTGCAGAGTGCATCGCGGGTTGCCGAATCATTGTGCACCAGGTTAACTCTTGGGAACTTCTCCGGGTGAACAAGAGCGGCGAAAAACCTCGTCACACTGCGTATTATTCTGAGTTCTGAAATTGTCAACGAATTTGCTTAGCAACGACTCTGTAATTGCTTGAGTTATTGAACTGTTAACGATTTTTACTTCCGCTTATTATTCGCCTAGCTTGGTCGCTTGCCGCTCATCGCTTCTAGCTTATACTGCTTGATTTTGCCGTGTTATTTTGATTTGTTTGATTTTGTTGCTATGTTATATTTTATTTTTATTTGTTTTTAAATTGTATCGAAGCATATCGCCACCGATAAGACCGCTTGCCGTGTAAATATTTTATTTTCTGTGCCTTCTGCCTTGCCGTAACTGCTTTCTTTGTTAATAAATGCTGGTAATTACATCTACGATCATTTGATTGTCATCTATACTATTTCACTTTCGCGCCCACGTTCCCCTCACCGCTAGCTAGTCGGCTGTTTTTGCGTGCTTGCCATTGTTATAGTTTTGCTTTTCGGATTTAGCTGTGTGAGTTTGGTCCCAGACAGCACAAACATATCTATTTGATATATATATAACATTAACAAAATGACGTCCTATATCAATAGAATATTTGTATATCTTCAAACAACATGTTTAAAATATCGTGGTTCCATTGGTACGGTCCTTTTTTTATATTCCATATATGTATTCTCAAGATATTATACAAATATTTAAATGATATTCACCGTACATAGGCATACTTTTCAATGTTATAACAAGTATTCCACAATATTCCACGAATGTGTGTGTCTATAGCGTAATGTCAAATGGATACTTAGTAAATATCTATTAAATATAGCATACTTTTCGAACTCTAATTGGATATAGGAAAATATTTCATGAACATTTTATAAATATCTGCTTGCGCGCGCATGCGCACGCATGTACACGGTTGCGTGGTCGTATTATAGGCGGGAATACATATACGAGGGGAAAAGCGAATTCCAGTACAAATAAACGATTTCCATATATTTTTGATATAATATATCATATTAAAATTCGAATTTTTTATAAACATATCATTTTCCAACAATCATGCTTCTTTAAAAACCTGAATGACGGACGGTATATATTATAATAGTATACATAATAGGATACGATTTATGTAGGTACATACTGTGACGTGGTATTTTATACCCCGTCACATGGGTTGAATATCGCTCTCCTTATTTTCAGAATGTCGTAAAAAGTAACGAAAACACGTCTGGGGCCAATACTCCAAAAAGAACAACTAATTAATTTCTAAGTGAGACTTAATTATTAAGCTAACTCCTGTCTTTTTTCTCATCTTTGTATCGCACTACGAGAACTATCTTCAACGACACCGCTTCGAGGGAACTGAATATCGCGAAGCCGAGGTCACGTACCGGGTCAACAGCCAACTATCGTCAATTGCAACGGATCGGATACCGCAAAGTCAACTTCAGATGGATGCCTACCTAGGTTGCGTACAGGGTCGTGCGTGAAGCACAACGAAGACCTCCGATCATTTAGACTTATCGGCCAGGAGCCGAACCATCGCTACAACGCCACTGCCGCATGGATGCATCGTAGACGGCGTACAGGGCTGTGCGTCAAAAACACAATCAAGCCTCCCGTCGCGGTACTTATCAGCCTGGAGCTGAACCAGCATAATATCTACTGTCTCGCCTACTATACCGCAGAATCGTAGCTGCTTACAAACCTACGATTATCGAAGGACTGCATCGTGAGGACAAGCCCGAGAAACAGTGGTGGACCACGCCGGACTGATGGTCCTAAGGATGGGAACCCTGCGTGTAAATCATCACCATCAGGAAGGCTCGGTGCAACAGTGCCGTAGGGCCCGCACCGAGTTGCAGTACCGGAGAGGTAGTCAGCGCGGGGAGTACTAGCACTGCATAAGTTGTCGACGCACCAATCCCGAATTCTGCAAAGTATCGATACCGCAACAGTGTGAGTAGGATCATTCTTCTCGTCGTCGTTCCTAGATCTTCTCGCATACATCGATTCCGCAATACCGTGAGGGGTAGACCTTCCCCTCTCACGAGTACCGCAAGCAGCTGACCATAGCCCTCCCACATATCGCTCGACGGATCGATAATTCTCTACATGACAACGTGGGAGGAGAAGACACCCAGGGATGGACTATCGCCCATCTACACCTGTTGACCCGTACCACGTGACCCTCTGGCCCAATTATCGATCACCGAACACCGGAAAAGGATCACGTGACGAAATCTCGCCGAAAAACGACCGGGATCGTCAGGATCGCCGCTCGTCTCTTCACATTCTACGTTCAGCCGATTCCACTCACGGACGTGATTTCGCTATCGTGTCTAGTTTTCTCTCTCGCATATCTTAACTCAGTGCTTCTATCTTTTCGCTTTCAACTACCTGTCTCTACGCTTTCCTGTATCTTCTATTTTCGTAAGTGAGGTTTTTCTTCTATCTATTTTGTGAAGCCACGAATTTACTTGCTTTATATCGTTTTCTCTCTTTTCTTACCTATTATCGATTTTCTCTCTTTTATCTCGCAGTTTGCTCTGCGTGAGCCACGTGGGCTCGTATCGTATTCTCTCCTTATCTCTTATCTTATTCTCTCCCTTATTATCGAATATTGCAAGTAATTTCGCGACTGGTTAGTTTACTATTATTTGTAGTGACTATTATCTATTTCTTTGATTTATCTTGTTTGAATGATTTTCCTGATATCGCTGAATAGCAGCGCCTTACTTATGCTTTCGAAGAATATCTCTGAATACCGTATCTTATTCGAATCTCTGATTTATTGTTCTCAGTAGTGATTGTTAAATCAATTAGCTTATAAAGTCTCGAATTTTATCTCTTATGTCGTTTCTCGCTATCTAATATTTATTTTCTCTCTGTATCTCTTTTATAACTTCTCAAATATTGTTTCTTTGATTTCTTAATATTTTACTGATTTGAATATTACCGAATATATTTCTGATTTAATTTTTATCGAGTATCTTGGAGAAATTATATCGTAAGCGTACCGCGTGCGCGATCTTATATCGCTGCGCGGTATAGCCGTTGTTCTCTTTTGACATTGGAGTATTGTGCCGTACCGAATAACACCTTTTTCACCGCTTTCTTTGCTAATACCGCTGTTACGTAGTTTGTCCGTAGACCTCTAGTTTGTAATATATCGCATTATAATACTTTTCTCTCTATAATACCTGTTCTTGACACGTCAAGATATCTATTTCTTGTTCATCGTAATTATAATATTTCGTCGTATCGCATATATCGCAAGCTAGAACCTACGTATTTCTCTAATCTCTCTTGTAATCTCTATCGTAATTTCTTCTGTAATTTCTATCATACCTGTTTTATATTATTTCGCTATACTTGATTATTTCTGACTTCGCTTCAAATATCGAATTATCTAACTGACTTGTAATCCTTGCCTTTCTATTAATTGTCATATCTCTTGTTGTCGATTGATTGTAATATCTCTTGTTTCCCGATTAACTATAATATCTTTTGCTTTTCGACTAACGATAATATCTCTTGCCTCCTTTGCCAATTGTAATTTCGGATCTTCTATCTATTATCGTGCCTCATTATTGTTACACATTGCTGCGATTATTCTGTATTTCTATGTGATCATATCTTTCTCGCCATACTATGCTATGTGACTTGAATTGTGATAATTAGTTTAAGAACCTTAGATTGTGCATTGCATGCTAGCCTATTTCTTATCTGCTTTGTAAACTTACTGATTGTTATACCGAGTAATAGTATCGCGATCACCCGCTTCATACCGCTAAATTACTTGAATAATTGTACCGCTACCGTGCTATCCCTGAATTCGCTTTCTCTCTGACTGTATCTGAATTTCTCTACTTGCTTTTTTTAATACAATTGATACTATTACCATTTTCTTTAATATTGTGTTTTATCGACTTGGATACGACCCATCCCCTCTACCATTATCTTTACCTGCTGAGTGAGCTGTGCAAAACCGTCGTAGAATCTGATCTATTTCGTCATGTCGTATTCTCTAATTATCGTATCTCTGACGCTACTGCGTCTGGCGCCCAACATTTATCTCTTTTTCTAATTATCGTTTATTCCGTGATCAGATCAGTACCTGCGCCGTAGGGTAGCGTGATTATCCCTCCCTCAAGAATTATCTCTATTTTCCTTTTAACTATAATAATCACGTTGCAATACATAGCAAAATGGTAATAGAACGACTGTTGAAAACAAATTCAGTATGACAATGAAAACACCAACTTTCCAGTCCAAGCATGCATGTTATAGAAAACGGTTCAACACAACATTTACAGCTCTCTCGAATAAGTTCGATATGATGATGAAAACAGTAACTTAATAGGAACAATCATTAAACTTGCAGTTTTCAACAACTGAGTAAAGTACGTATAAAAATAATGATAACTTTGGCAGGAACTTATTCATATTAATCTTTGGAAAAGTTCCGAATCCTAGTATCGAAGTTAGAAAACAGTTTAACACAGAATTTACACAGCTCTTTCGAACAAGTTCGATATGATGACAAAACACTAACTTATTAGGAACAATAAATAAACTCGTAGTTTTCGACAACTGAGTAAAGTACGTTGTAACGGCCACACTTACCTTACGGAGAATCTAAGGATAAGCTAGGTCGCCAGCAAACGCTCGCAACGTGCACCAGAAATAATTATAAAATTTAATTGAAATCCGAAAGTACGTTGTAACGGCCACACTTACCTTACAGAGAATCTAAGGACAAGCTAGGTCGCCAGCAAACGCTCGCAACGTGCACCAGAAATAATTATAAAATTTAATTGAAATCCGAAAGTACGTTGTAACGGCCACACTTACCTTACGGAGAATCTAAGGATAAGCTAGGTTGCCAGCAAACGCTCGCAACGTGCACCAGAAATAATTATAAAATTTAATTGAAATCCGAAAGGGAAGAGCTGTTGGGCGCCAGGTCGCAATGACCACGATATAGGTAGTGATACGTTAAAGCAGTTCAAAAGAAAAAGAAAAAAAAAAAGGAGGTAAACAGCTGCTCTCAGCTGCGGTCCTTGACCTCGGGATGCTCAGCTGTCAGTTTTTGGAAGAGGGGAACGTGGGGACAAAGAGTGAAACAAAACACGTAAAACAAAGCACCGTAGGTTAGTAGGTAAAAGAGGGATTTATTTGAGGTAGATCAGGAAGGTCTCAACTACGCAACCTTGAACATGCCACCTCCTCGGTAAAACAGATTACAAGTAAGTCCTCGTTACGCGTCGCGAAAGGCGACGGGAAACACGGGGGGGGGGGGGGGACGAGAATAACAAGGTTTTAACAAAAGAGTTAATATCAGGGATACAATTAATGGACGGTGACGCCAAGCTAAGCGGCACAAAATGGCTAAACTAGAACACCTAACTCGACATACAATATTTCAACAAATTATTTATCGATAATTACACACGCGGGAATCGAATAATAATTACTTTAGGACTTATTCGATATAATATCACAAGATCACAATAGTTAGAACGATATGAATAACACAAACAGGCAGGAAGATATTATACAAAAGGGACAACACTCGGTGGTTGTCGCGAATATTTATCGAATACTGACTATTTTCTCGGTCCTTGTTATTTTATATTAACAATTGCGGTCGACTATACGCGATGTCGGTAACAAACTATACTGTGACACGGAGTATATCGACTAGATATGGACGGAATAATGAAGAGACGCTACTAATACAAATAAAGAATCGCACGCACATGCACACACACACTCACACAGGGGGGAGGTGATACACGTGATGATACAATAGAAATGAAACGGGGATGAGAATATTAACAAAATATTAGCACACACCAGGTAAATAAATTGAAAGGTAGTTAATCTAAAAGTCATAAGCACACGAAAACCCGAGAGAAAAGCAACGGATGGAAGCACCGGTAATGGCGGCTTCGATCGGTTGCGTCTAAATCGGAATGGGATATATTCAAGAGAGATTCAAGGTCATAACTCGGGCAGTCGTGCGGAAATGGAAGCTTACTCACAAAATACAGGAGTTAGTCATCCGTCGGAAAAAGATAACAACTAAACACAAAAACACAGAGGTAGATTTCAGTGATGCAGATAAGGTACGTCAGGTCACTATGATAGCAGGACGAGAAGTGACGCTATCATGGCGGTCTTCCCCTAGCTTCGTCAGCGTTGCCAAAACAGTAACAGAAGACAATCGGGAGATGGCATTGGCCCGTTGTCTCTGGAGAAGCCGGCCGGTAGGTGTTCGGGCAGGGCTCGCGGCTCTCAGCTGTTTCTCCGGGTCCCTCTCGTTGTGCGATAGGCGGCTAACCGTCAGGTTGAGCGGGGTCGAGCGAGGGTGGTTACGTTCGCCGCCGGTAGTCAGGGCCGTTGTCGGCCCGCCGAGGAAGAGTTTGCGTCTTTTCGATACAGATGGAACTGCGATGCTGGACCATCAGGATTTGCGGTTCACCCATTTGACGCCAGATAATATTAGCGGTATTGGAATTGGCGGAATTGGCTAGACGTCGTTCGGTCTCGGCGGTAGTCGTTCGAAGATGCTCTTTCTCTTCAGTTTATGGACACAGTCCCGTCGATAGGCGGCAGCCCTGGAGATATCTCGGGAGTTCGGTAGCAGAGACCCAGGTACTCGGCTGAGGCGTTGAGGAACCTGCCCGGGGTGAATCCAAGGAGATGCTCGCATGCCCAGGTTGTTAGAAGCGTTCATTTCCAAGTTCTTAGAAGCGTTGATGCCCAGGTTGTTGGGATCGTTCGGGAGGTTAGGTTCTGCCGGCGTTCTCCTCCTTGACGTGCTCTCGGGTTGCCCGTTCATGGGAAGGGATTGGAGGTAGTCGGGACATAGGGAGAGATATTCAAAACAAACAGGATGAGGAAAATATTCTATTTAATTTTAATTCCTCCCATATTGTACGCCATGACTTCTCGTCGCTACCGTTTTATAAGAGAATTTGGGGTGGAGGTGGCGGTCTATAACATGCGTTTCAAGCGCAATGTTACGATATATATTAGACTATATCAAAAAAATTAACTATTTTTTTTTAATGGTATACTGAAAATATTGTTCAAGATGACGAAAAAGAAATACCATAAAAATTTCAGATTTTAATATTGATATTTAGGGGTGCCTCATCGCGATTTTCTACTTTCCATAAGAATAACATGACAAAAATGGTTCTTGCTCCTTGCGATTTTTATAACTAGATAACGACGTGTCGTAAAGAAAATTCATAAACATGTTTTTGTAGGAAATTAAACGTTCTACAAAAAAGGTCTCTCGTCATGTTCTCATCAATATGCTACTAAATAAAATTTCAACTGTTCAAAATTACAAAATAACACGATTTATTGAACACATTTGAGATAGAAATGGAAAAGAAATTTTTTTAAGAAATTAATTTTTTTCATTAAAATTCATAAATTCATATTTTCAAAAAATCAAAAAACACAGTTTCGAAAATTTTAGGATCTTTTAAGATTGGTTTAAGGAAGTATACGAAAAAATTGGAGTCAAAAATTTATTGTCCATCGTCAATTTTGAGAACGTTAAACAATTCAAAATTTTACAAATTTGAGATTTTTCAAAATTTTACTCTCAATATTTTTTTTTTACAGCCCCAAGTATCACCCTTGAATTTAAGCATCGATCATTTCTGAACTTGCAATAGTTTTCAAGATATTTAAAATATAAGTTTAAGAAACAAGAAAAATCGTGAAATTTAGAGTTCTTCATAACTTTTGAAAAGAAGAATTTTAATTTTTTTCTTTTAGCAGCACTTCGTTATAAGATAAAACAAAACTCCTGACCAAAATTCGGCCAAATCGAAGCGGGTCGATTCCAACTATTGGTCGATTTGATATGGAATGACCCATATATATATATACATATATATATTATATTCCATATATATTGTAACGTGGCATTTTTTTTATGCTCGTTACAAGTGGCTCCCCGAACCTTAGGAGGGACTCTAACAAGGGATTTCGCGACAAGAATGATTATCTAATTCGTAAAGAGCGCCAGGACAAGGGTCACGCATCCGAAACACTGAGAGGGGACCCTTTACAGGCTAGCGAATGGAGTATTACAGGGTCTTTTTGTTTAATTTTGTTTTGAGTATTTGCGACACCAACCAGGGAGATAGACGACGAATTCGAGAGTGTGGAACCAGCCGTAAAGAGAGACCTCAACGGAGGATACACCGCGATCGAAGGGTCTCGCACGAGGCTACGAAGGGAGCGCCAACGCCGAGCTCTGCCGCGAGGGAAACCAAGGCAGACGAGATTCCCGCTGTTGGCCAGCGAACCGTAGCCTGCCTTCCTCGCGATACACCATCATGCCAACGATCGTGCTGCCTCTACGCCACTGACGAGGACTGAACACCGGAGAGTCCAACGACCAATCTGCGAGCCGTGACAGCGGAAACCGACGTTAGCGATAAGCTAGAATTTAAGAGACGCGTAATTCGATACCCAATAAGATTCGTCAAATTTCGGGAACGACAACGCCTCGGATTGAATTCTTGGCTTGGTGTGACGGAGCAGCACACTTGCGTCCTGGTGCTGAATCTAGCGAAGGCTGCGAAAATTTTGTAAAGATAGTTTTTTGGGTTATTGAGAGAGTTGAGCGATTGGTGTTAAAATTTTGGGATTCGCGGAAGACGGGACCATTGTCCAATTATCGTGACGGAGATTTTTCTGGTCTGGATTCATTGCGGTAAGCGCTATCGCTTCTTTGCGGACAAATATCGAGAACGGTTTAGGTCGGCGCACCGGGTAACGGTTGGCCATGTTGAATTGCGTCGAACAATACTCGAAATTCGTTTGCCGATTTCCTTGGTTGGTGGCCGGAGCTTGATTTTGTTTTTTTGCGATAACGTATCGAGTCAATTTTGACTATTGTACATGTTGAGTAGAGTCATTCGTTTCGTTATTTGCGAGCAGCCCAAATTCCGCTGCACAGGGTCAAGTCGCGTTCGCGCGTTCAGAAAGTGTCACCTCTCGTGTAGGTCGCGTATCGCTAAGTGTGAGCGCTCTGTTTGGCTGGGTTATTATTTCTAGTTTCCTTGTTTGATTTGTTTCGGAAGATAGTGAAGTTTCGGATGCGTCGCGATTAATCGCTTCGATTTAAGTTGTTAAGTAAGAATTACTGTCGAGTACTTGTAGGGTATGTTTTGCGATTGGCGCGATAATTCTGTTAGGGTTTGGCGAATAGCGCCGATATTTATAATTAAGGGAAGGACGATCACGAGTAGCGTGTTCGCATCGTTGTCGATTTTCTGTATTTTGATTTTTGTTTTGTTGATCCCGTTGAGACGAGGAACGCGACTAGCGCACGTAGATTTAAGGTTTAGTTAAGATTTGATTTTCTTTCTATTTTGTTTGTGGAATCGCGGGAGGCGAATTGAGTATCCGTTTCTTTTTCCTTTTGTTTTGTATCGCTTCGAATTTTTTTTTTTAATATATTATTTTATTCTATTTTGTTAAATTCTGTATCGTGTCGAGTGTCCGTTCTTTCTCTCCGCAAAACTACCCACCCCCCTCTCCGCGGTACTGAGCTACCTGGCATAGAGAAGGATAGCCGAGGAATTGCAAAGGTAAAGATTCGAGGTGTGTTTATCACGCCAGGCGCCCAACAAAATTTCGCGATAGCTTTGGTAAGCTGCAGAGTGCATCGCGGGTTGCCGAATCATTGTGCACCAGGTTAACTCTTGGGAACTTCTCCGGGTGAACAAGAGCGGCAAAAAACCTCGTCACAATATGTAAGACGAAAGACGGTCCAGTCTAACCCGATTCACGTCAATACCTTAAATCCGTACCGGGGCTTAACGACAGCCCACCAGTCTAAGCCTAGTGGGGAGAAATACAACTATTGGGAAGAAATATAAGCCGGACCACTCTCGAAAACATCATCAGTCCTCATTTGTCCGTCGAGTAGCGCGGATTGATTTTGTGAACCCCAGTTGTAGCCGACACTTTTCCACTATTAATAAATAATTGACTTGAATATCATCCTGTGAGTTGCCCAATTTCTCAACTACCGCCACCAACATTACATCAGAAGTAGGATGAAAAGACACACGTTCACGCGGCGAACTTTTTGAGATTTTTTTTTAGTTAAATTTTTCTGGCCGTCTCTGTGTAAAAAAAAAAAAAAAAAAAAAAAAAAAAAAAAAAAAAAACATTTCAATGGACAAGACAAACCAGAATGATCTTTCGAAGGACGTGGAAGATGTACCTGAAACGATGGAAACGCGGCCACCCGACTTAACCGCGACTTTGATGCAACTGATAGCAACACAACAACAACAACAAGCCGTAATGATGGAAGTGCTGAAAGCACATCAACTCGGCAATGATCGTCAGGCAGCTCAAACAACACTCGTATCCAGCGCTAACATTTCGTTTCAATTGTCCAGTTTTGACCCTAATACAAGCTCATACAGCATGGTCGAGTGGCTTGACGATGCCTCTCGTTTACGTAACGATCTTCAAGTAAGTGATGCTTTGATGATTCAGCGTGCCACGGAAGCCCTCCGAGGTCGTGCTAGAGATTTTGCGCGTGAATGGCGACCGTTACATCGCACATGGTGTGCACTCGTGAGTGATTTGACCATCGCTTTTCCGGATACGAAGACCTTCGGTGATCTAGTACATGACATTGATCGAATGAGGAGTGCTGATTTCAAATCTCTCAGCGAATATGCAGTAACAAAGGTACGCCTCATAAAGCGCGCTTTTGAAACGCTCCCTTGGCCAAAGGTGGTCAGCCTAATCGAACACGGACTTGACGACCATCACACCCAGTCAGCAATTTGCCTACAACAACCAGGGGATGAAGCTGCCCTTTTTAAACTGCTCAGCGCTACGGATGCGCGCCACAAAAGTAGGAAAAGGTATTTGACAAGTGAGTCTCGCTCGTCCGGCGGACCAAATCACACACGACTACCACTATCAGCAACCAATCGGACTTACGATGTTACTTGCTACCGGTGCGGGAAGAAGGGCCATCGCCAGGACGTCTGTCGTACAAAAATACCTAGAGCTAGCACGAGTGAGGAGCCTGGGCCAATTACATGCACTCATTGCATTAAAAAAGTCCATAACTACGAGCAGTGCTGGAGCAAACACGGTTATCCCAAGAAAATCTTACTGCTCAAACTAGGCAGGAGCTTATCCCGATCATCCATCGCTACACTCCTGAATGACGGAAAAGCAGTAGAAGTGACTTATTTAATAGACAGCGGTGCTGAGGTGTCAATTATCCATGAGTGCGCAGCTCGGCAATTAAAAACGAAAATTATACCGGAAAGACGTTTGTTGACTGGACTGGGAGCCCACCCCCTAGAAAGCATTGGCTCCTGTCGACTTATTGTAACTTTGCCCCATATTACCCTCGAAGTCGATTTGGTAATAGTTCCAACAGGCACTATACCTGGTGGAAAAATTGACGTACTGTTGGATGGGATGTAATTAGAAGGAAAGGCCTGTGCATAAAAGCCGGATTATACGGCCTCGAGCTACATCACGACCCTAACACTTCCCCAAAGATCTGCATCATGGATGCACCTCAGACACTTACATTTGAAAAGTCAGAATTGGCCGAACAACAACGGGATGAACTTCGCGAATTCATATCAAAACTACAAAAACAGACACCTAATTGTGTTACTACGGGTGAACTGAATATTTCCCTAAAAGATACGGAACCTGTAGCTTACCGTCCGCGACGTCTTGCCCACGCGGAACGAATACAAGTGCAGCAAATAATCACGGATTTGCTGGATAAACACATCATCCGCGAAAGCTATTCGTCTTACGCGAGTCCAATAGTCCTTGTAAAAAAGAAATCCGGTGAATGGCGGATGTGCGTTGACTATCGTGACATAAATAAGAAAGCTGTTAAAGACCGTTACCCCCTGCCCCTGATTCACGATCAAATCGATGCCCTCTGCAACGCTGTATATTTTACGACGCTTGATATGAAAGCTGGATTTCACCAGATGAACGTAGCCGAAGAATCAAGACAATACACCGCTTTCGTGACGCCAGATGGCCATTTTGAGTACACTCGGATGCCCTTCGGCTTCGCCAACGCCCCATCGTGTTATCAACGAGCTATCGATAGGGCACTCGGAAAATTAAAAGAAAAAAAAGCTTTCGTTCATTTAGACGATGTACTAGTAGCATCTAAAACGCTTGACGAAGGGATAGACAACCTCAAAGAGGTTCTATTAGCTCTCGCTACAGGCGGTTTCTCACTCAATTACAATAAATGCTCGTTCTTTACGAAAGAAATAGAATACTTGGGTGTATTGATTAGTAGCGGCTCAGTTAAACCAAGCGAACGCAAAATAACAGCGCTGACAAAAACCGCTGCACCACACGATATAAAGAGCGTAAGAAAATTTATGGGACTCGCCAGTTATTTTCGCCGCTTCCTCGATCACTTTGCTGTTACCACCGCGCCCATAACTAGGTTACTACAGAAAAATGTGACATTTCAATGGACAAATGAATGCGAGCAAATACGGATGAGTATTATCAACCGTTTAACCAGCCAACCGATACTACGGATCTTTAATCCTGACCTAGTCACCGAACTCCATACCGATGCCAGCGCAGTTGGTTTAGGAGCTGTCCTTATGCAGATCGAAGACGGTAAAGCGCGACCGATAGCATATTTCAGCAGGCGGACTAACGAGTGTGAATCACGGTATCACTCATACGACCTGGAAACACTCGCAATTGTTGAAGCAGTAGATCATTTTCGTGTCTATCTGTATGGACGTCATTTTACCATATACACCGACTGCAACTCTGTACGAGCAACAGCGCTCAAAAAGAATCTACACCCACGTGTTGCCAGATGGTGGATCCGTCTTCAAGACTACGATTTCTCCATTGAATATCGACCAGGTGAAAAAATGGCCCATGTTGATTACTTGAGTCGCAATACACCCGCAGCATCAGTGCTCATCACCCAAGAAGCCCCGGGGAATCTAACTCTCCGAGAACAGCAACTGGTAGATCCTTTCTGTGTACGAATGAGGCACGGAACTGAACAACACCATATGTACCAAGTAAAAAATGAACTTGTCGTGACCAAGGAAGACCCCCAACGCTACTTCGTACCAGTAGCAGCCCGCTTCCAAGCAATGCGTCTATATCACGACGAAGCATCGCACATTGGTTGGAATAAAGGATTGAATAAAATGAAAGAAGAATTGTCATGGCCTGGCATGGGACGAGCGCTACGAAAATACGTGAATAACTGTCGTGCCTGTGTGGTAGGCAAATCACATACTGGAAAAAGAAAAGGCGTTTGGCAGAAAGAATCCCCGATTCAGGAAAAACTAGATACGTGGCATATTGATCATGCAGGGCCAATGGTAGCTTCGGAAAAGAACACCCAGATTCTAGTAATTATCGACGCGTACACGCGGTATTGCATGTTGCACGCCCTACCGAAAAAGACGAGTGAAGCCACGACACAGGCCCTGACAAAAAGTTTCACAGCAATTGGAAAACCACGCCGCATTATCACTGATCGTGCAGCCGCCTTCACCTCCACCGCATTCCGAGAATACATGAGAAATGAAGACGTGGAACTGCACCATATAACAACTGGCATGGCACGCGAAAATGGACAGGTAGAGCGAACAATGAGACACATGTTCAACCTCTTACGCTCAACTCTGAATAAAAAAAACGAGAAAAACTGGGTCAATCAGTTATCCCGGGTAGAAAGAACGATTAATACTACCATACACTCCACGACTAAAGTAACACCTTGGGCCTTGATGTTTGGAGAGAATCCACGGCTTGAGTCAACCACTTTCTTTTTGGACACGTTACCTCAACTTAATTCACACCCCGAAATCAACAAGGAAGCAATAAATAACAAACTTGATAACATCAATAAAGATCGCTCCCGTATCTTCAACAAAAAACGCTTGGTGATGAAACCTTTTGAAATAGGTGACAAAGTTGTTGTGGAGAACACTCGACTGACAACAGGTGGGAAGTTGGGAGCTCGTTTTAAGGGTCCTCACACTATTAAGCAAGTTTTGCCTAACGAAAGATACGTTTTATCGACAAAAGGTCGGAGAACGATCACCGCAGCACTCGAGCAACTGCGTGCCTGGCCAATACAACCACAAGAGTAAAAAAAAAAAAAAAAAAAAAAATGGGAGAACCATACGATTGAAATGGAGAGCACCCAAAGCAGAAAGCAAGGAGAACTTATCTCCTGCAAAATAATAGTTAATACAAAAAAAAAAAAAATAAAAAAAAAAATAATAATAATAAAAAATGTTTAATTTTATTTCTTCTCAGTTTCTGGGACGAGGCCGTCCCAATGCAGGATGGCCGTGTAAGACGAAAGACGGTCTAGTCTAACCCGATTCACGTCAATACCTTAAATCCGTACCGGGGCTTAACGACAGCCCACCAGTCTAAGCTTAGTGGGGAGAAATACAACTATTGGGAAGAAATATAAGCCGGACCACTCTCGAAAACATCATCAGTCCTCATTTGTCCGTCGAGTAGCGCGGATTGATTTTGTGAACCCCAGTTGTAGCCGACACTTTTCCACTATTAATAAATAATTGACTTGAATATCATCCTGTGAGTTGCCCAATTTCTTAACTACCGCCACCAACATTACGTATATATATGTATATATGTCGAGGAAGAGCCTCGGAAAGGCGATGAAGACGAAAAATGATCTTTCTGATTTAAGTTACTCATCTTCAAGCGTAACGATCCCGACACGTCTGGTCAACTCTCTCGTTTTCCCGTGACTGTCGATTTCATTCAAGCGTAGTTATCAACAACCCATTTGTTTGTTACTAAGGTCCATCGCTATGCTATATTCATAGCTTACCAAAATAACGCTTGACGCTTGATATGACAGACTCATCAAGAGTTCAAGTTCTTATTTATTAATTTCAATGTGATAAATAAACAAGGATTTGTCAAAGAATACATCGACACGTATTTGAAATACTCCGACATATATATATATATATAACTTGGCGGCGATTCGCTGCCGCGAATCTAGATACCTAAGCTTGGCCAAGCAATCCTTTCTGCTACAGTCTCCAGTATTTTTAATATTAATTCAATTATTTCTACACATTTATAGTCCAGTCATTATATCCAACAAACCGACCCTACCCGTGAATAATTATTTGGTGAATTTTTTTTTCACAGCTGTCTCGGGGGGGTCACTGAGAGTGTAAATTCAAAATGGCGACCAAATCGTGCTTATGCGTATATTCGAAAAATGTTTTTTCTTGAATAACTCAGTCGGTTTTGATTTTACAGAAGATTCGCGAGAGCAAAAGTTGTATAAATTTTGATTCTCTACAAGTTTAGTCCTGACAGTTTTTCTTCTAGGATCAAGATTTTTGGAATTAAGCCTGAATAAAGCGACAAATTCGAAATATTTCCATTATCTCATTTATTTTCAACTTAATAGCATAAATGGATTGCAACAAACTTGTTCAGAATCAAATTCTGAACAACTTCGGTTCCCACCTTTTTTTTCCAAAAATTGATATTTTCGGAATTTAACCCGAAAATATGTACCACGTCATAAAAAAAAACGCGCCTGAAACTCTACCTCTTTGGTGGCGCGGAAAAGAGTTTACTCTCTGTTTCTCCATGGTCGGCGTACGACCTTAAATATCGATTTTTGAAAAAAAAAAGGTGCGAACCGAAATTGTTCAGAATTTGATTCTCTGCATCTTTGGTGCTCTTCATTTGTGTCGTAAAGTTGAAAATAAACGAGATAATGGAAATATTTCGAATTTGTCACTTTTTTCAAGTTTAATTCCAAAAATCTTGATCCTAGAAGAAAAACTGTAAGGACTAAACTTGTAGAGAATTAAAATTTATACAACTTTTGTTCTTACGGTTTTTCTGTAAAATCAAAACTGGCCGAGTTATTTGTTACGTCCGACGTCCCGCCTCACGTCTCTCCCACCGTCCTCGACGCTTGTCTTTATCTGCCATTCCCACACTTCATATCTTGTCATCCTCTTTCCATCTTGCCTTACACCACTCGCTATCGCCCTTACCTTGCTATTTCGATTCCCCTCTACCCTGGATCCTCGCTCATTTTCTCAAGCAAAAGCCTCACTCGTATCCCAACGCTCTTACCTCCCACATTTAGCTTCGACTCCCGTTCCCCAAAAAAACATTATCTCAACTCTTTCCCATCGACTTCACCCAATTTCCAAATCAAAATAGAAGTTAAAATCATTCTCTAATTATTGTTCTTTCCCTTCTGTTCCCTGAACGAAGACGGCGACGACTACGAACCAACAAAAATAGCACCCGTACAAACACCTCGGGTGGGTACATGGACTGCCGTCCTCCTGTACCGTAACATTCTGGTGGCAGCGGTTTTGCCGTCGACCCACCCTTTGTTCAGTGCTTCGGAAAATCTACGCAAGAAAAGTGTTAATACGCAAAACTCCCGATATCATATCAATAAGAGTTCGCCGAAAAATCAAGTGTGAACCTGACAAATTCAGAACCCGCAACGAAATAAATATATGGACGACAGCCGATTTATACCACACATCAACTTTCGGAACCCAAAATTGTGATTAGCCCCCACCCGTTTCTGGATGCCTGCGACGCTGGAACAAGAATCTGGACCCAAGATCGGCATCACTCAGATACCTGGAACACCAAACCGAGACTCTTCAACACGCAGCGGACTTCTCCGCCTGCACCCTCCTCTTGCCGACGGACGACGTGCATCACATTTTCAAGTCTCCCCTGCCTTCAGTCGCCTACAACGATGCTGTACCTTGTGTTTGTGTTCATCTTTGCTCCGTAAGTTCGTTGTAATCCTTAGTAATAAGTTGATATTTCATCCCTGTACCCATTGCCCATCTACGAAAATCGATATGGCACCAACTAATGAGACCGGTTCATCTTTTTGGTCAGTAAAAGACGTCTTACCGACGATCCCTGCGTTCGATGGCAACAACATGCCTTGTGACCAATTTGTGGAACAATTGCGCCACGTGGAAACCCTCATTAGAGCTTCAGACAAAATGACCCTTGCTAAATTTGCACAATCAAAAATTACCGGTCCCGCTTACCAATATTTAGTAGGCATTAATTGCAACGACGTCGAAGACCTTATAACGGCCCTCAGCCGAGCATACCGTCCAGACATCCCCGTACGTCAATTATCAACTCAATTAGATAGAATTACCCAACAACCGCGTGAGCGCGTCATCGATTACTCATGCAGAATAAGAGTAATATCAAACGAAATAAGTAAAGCTATCGGAAAAAAATACCCGCCAGACAAAGCAAGCGCCTTGCTAAATGACTTAAGAAAAGACACTGCTAGAACATTCATTAGAGGGCTCAGACCAGAATTAGAGTGGAGAATTGCTACCATCAGACCACTCCCTACCTTTGATATCGCCGTCAGCATCGCCAAAAGCGAGGAGACCGAGTCAAATAACCGTCAAATGCTACGCTTTGCACAATATTGTACCCCTCCTACACCTATGTATCCCCCAATTTCCGTCTCTGCCTGCCAAAACGATACCCCTCCACCTCAGGTGTCCATCACCCCCTCCGTCATCCCCCCTCTAATGTCATTGCCCACACCTGGTTACGCGCATCAGCAAGCGCCCGGTATCGAACCTATGTCCTACGCCCAAGCATTCGGTGCAAGCACCCTCGCGCCTCCCGCAGATCGAACGAGGACCTCACCGAATATTTGCTAATTCTGCAACCACCGAGGTCACCTGATCACGGAATGCCATCGCCTGCAAAATACAAGATACTGTACAAAATGCCGCAGAATGGGCCACTTTTACAATGAGTGCAACCAACCCAGCAGAAGCGATAAACTGTACTGCGATAACTGTGAGCGCAGAGGCCACACATCAGACCAATGTAGATCTCCCCCGCGTGATAACCAAAACCATGTAAGTTCGAATCAAGATTTAAACGGCAACACTGCCCGCGGGGAGAACGCGCCCGCGAGCTATGCAAACAACTAGCGTTCCGATCCACAAGCCACATCTTAATAACAGCTTCAGCTGATCCCCCTTTAATTTCAATCGATACCCCTGAATTGACAAAGATGTCTAAATTTATTATCGACAGCGGTGCAGACGTAAATTTAATCAAAGAAAGTTGCGTTAAGCCCCTCGTACGACGCACCACAGACGAACGTTTGACATTGACTGGTATAACGGACGAGAAGACGGAAACCATCGCAAAAACGGAAATATGCTTCAATAACAACTCCCATACCTTTCACTTGGTCCCTAATTCATTCCCAGTCCCACATGACGGTATTTTAGGCCAACCCTTTTCACGAAAAGAGAGAGCAACTATCTCGTTCAACTCAAACTCGGTAATGCTTGGAGCCTCATTACCAATCCACTTCAACAAAATCGAACAACCTCCTCCTGAAACCGCACGTGTTATTACAATACAGGCCCGCACCGCGAAGGTCATCCCGATAATAGTTGCAAACCCAGATATCAAAGTAGGCTATCTTAAACACATTAATTTAGGCAACAATGTTCTTTGTGGTGAAGCAATAGTTTGAAATCAGAACGGCATCGCTTATTCCTACGTGTTCAATTGCAACGAATCTGTCGTAGAGATAGCATCTCCAACGGTAACCCTGGAAGAATTCGACGAACCACTGAGCACAGTCATGCCCGAAATCACGTCTACCCCGCCGAATAATTCCGACAAAAATAATGGACAAAAATCCCCCCTTCCTACCCAAACCACTTCTCATATTAATTCATTAATTCTTTCCAATAATAACCACATATCCCGTCCGCCCCATTACCCCCTCTCCAACCCCTGCCAGCTCACTGACCTCGCACATCAGCAACCTGAGACCCGCATACCTGATAACAGTGCACCTCGTCGTGGCGCCGCAACAGTACTCTTGACTGACAGTAGGTCAGAGAGATTGGACACCCTAAAGAATAGTGTGTGCCTCGATCATCTAAATGACACCAAAAAACAATCAATACTCGACCTGCTAACAGAATTTCACCATCTTTTCTATCTCCCGGGAGGTAAATTGGGCCACACCAATCTAACCCATCACACTATCCCCACGACGGACGACACACTAGTTCACATCAAACAATATCGTTTTCGAAAAATCCACAAAGATGAAATCGAATCCCAGGTCAATGAACTCCTTCGGCAAGACCTTATTAAACATTCCGCATCTCCTTATAATTCTCCGGTTTTGATCGTCCCCAAAAAACCCGATATTGACAGTAATAAACGATGGCGCATGGTGATCGACTACCGAAAGCTCAACGAAAAAACAATCGGCGACGCCTATCCAATGCCCGACATCACCGAAATTCTTGATCAACTTGGCTCAGCTAAATATTTCTCTACATTCGACCTTGCTTCCGGCTTTCATCAAATTCCCATGCACCCCGATCATAGTGCAAAAACTGCGTTTTCGACGCCCCGGGGTCACTATGAATTCTCCCGAATGCCCTTCGGACTAAAAAACGCCCCTGCCACGTTCCAAAGGCTCATGGATCAAGTCCTGCTAGGCTTACAAGGCAATGAGATGTTCTTATATTTGGATGAGATAGTTATTCACGCTCGAAATTTACAAGAACATGAAATTAAATTCAGAAAATTGATGAAAAGACTAACTGAAGCCGGCTTGACTCTGCAGCCAGACAAATGCCAATTCCTGCGCAAGGAAGTCGTTTACGTTGGTCACTTTATCACTGAGTCAGGAGTTAGACCTGACCCCGGGAAGTTAGTAACTGTGAAAGAATATCCTGTCCCGAAAAATCCCAAAAATGTTAAACAGTTCCTCGGTCTTTTGGGTTATTATCGCAGGTTTGTCCCAAATTTCGGAAAAATTGCAAAATGCCTCACTAATCTAACCAAGAAGGATACCCCTTTCATTTGGACATCCGAACACCAATCTGCCTTCGAAACCTTACGTGATTGTTTATGCAAAGAGCCAATTCTCCAATACCCGGACTTCAGCAAGCCGTTTACGCTCACTACCGACGCGAAAAAAATTCGCCATCGGTGCGGTTCTAAGTCGAGATAAGAACGGTGCCGACTTACCAGTAGCGTACGCATCCCGAGCACTCAAATCCGTTGAATTAAACTACTCGGTGCCCGATAAAGAATTTTTAGCCGCCTACTGGAGCATCAACCAGCTCCGCCCCTACATCTATGGTCAGAAATTTACTTTAGTTACAGACCACGAGCCCCTCAAGTGGGTAAAAAGCGTTGAGAAGCCTAATTCTCGTTTATTACGATGGAGTCTAGAACTAGCAGAATACGATTTTGATACCAAACATAAATCGGGAAAAACGAATGTCAACGCCGATGCTCTATCAAGAAACACGCCGCCTGACGTCGCACAAATCCTTCCTATAGATGCAAAACGCCTTTGTCCCACGACCGAATCCTCTGACAACAGACCCACAAAACGCACCAAAGAGACCCATCAGTACCCCCGGCACCCTCGACAGACCACAGACGAATCTACGAACCCGGCCCCGCTAAAATGCCCAAAAATCTCACAACCCACCTATTAAATGATATACCCCTCTGATTTTTCTGATCTCTCAGATGACGAATCCAGTGACAAAGAAACCGCAATGCTTTTTAAACCTCCCCCCTCCATCCCACCTCCGCACCCGGTTCATCCTGTGATGATGTATTATATTTCAAATAGTGAATAGACTATGGAAGGATAGAACGGAACAGCGAAGTAGTTAGTAGGCCTACGAACGTCGAAGGTTAGAGTCGATGCGGGAGTGATAAACGTTCGGAAAGTGATATGTAAGAAATCCTGATCAGGTAATAATCGATAGCCCCCATTGACAACGAAATTTTATGTAAAAAGGAATAATTTTATCACCCGCAACTCAGCAACCCACGTAATCGCTCTACCTTCAGTTTTATCCAATTTTATTTATTTATTGCCGTTTTATCGTTTTATATTTATTTATCTTTCGACGACTATTGTCCGATTTTATATTATTTGTTTTTGTGTTCTACATTTTAATTTATACTTTTTTGTGCCGTCTATTTATTCTTCATTAGACTAACAAGTCCGGTCAGTGGACTTGCGACGAGTAGGGACCCTTGAATTTTTGTATTGTGAACTCTTTTTTTTCAATATGTTTTTATAAATAAATGAATATTGGTAATATACATTTTTATCCACTACGTATACTTGTCTTTTTATTATTTATTTCTTTTTTAAATTTATCACAATTCGTAAATTGTTACAATCCCTATGTGAAACGCCATCGAGAAACGAATTCCTCTACAAACCCTGGACCACGTAAGAAACCACATCTGAGCTACTTTTCGGATACTTCAACTAGCTCAGATGACCTAAAAACCCCAGAGACGAACTCAGAAGTTGATGACATTAATTCGGCTACCGATTTACCTAGCCCCCCTCACATTCACAACCCTTCCTACAGCGATTTCCTTATAGAATGCGACACG
Organism: Diprion similis; assembly: GCF_021155765.1. Taxonomy (NCBI): domain Eukaryota; kingdom Metazoa; phylum Arthropoda; class Insecta; order Hymenoptera; family Diprionidae; genus Diprion; species Diprion similis. The sequence continues at coordinate 13,636,050 of NC_060115.1, read as the reverse complement.
TTCCCTCTTATGCGTAATTAATATATTAAAGAAATAAAAGCAGACTTACTACAGCAAAAAGATAATTTGGCTCACTGCATATCAGCTGATTGCCAAATGTCAGAAGGAATCGCGTCACAGCTAAGAGAACGTAAATTTATAAATCGCGAACAACTCAGAGAATTTAATCCGACTGTGACTGACGTTATTCCAACCACTCACGGAAACCGAAAAATTTATAACCTAGTGACAAAGCCAGAGTACAATGACAAACCCTTACCACACGATTTTTTTGATACCTTGGGCAACTTTAGGAAAACCTTGGAAGAAGATGGTGTAACATCTGTCTCAATCCCGTTAATAGGCTGCGGACTCGACAAACTAGAATGGAGCACGGTGCGCAAAATGATCCACTATATTTTCAAAGATTCAAAAATGAATATCAACGTTTGTCGCCTTGACCCTCCGCTTTCAACCCCCACACACCACGATGACACAACGATGTCCGTTGATAACGCCTCACCTGACCCCATCCCTTCCACATCTGGTAACCCCGCTCCCTCTCTTCGTCTGCCGCGTAAGAAACCGCAACCTCCGACCAAATCAGTCGCACCTCTCGCGACCCCACCTCCCCTCCCAGCCACGAACGTCGTCATGCCCCCGCCTATAGGACCCCCGCGTCGTGCTAAGAGACGCCCAACAGCTGCCCCCAGGCCAGCGAACTCTACTATTCACCCCCCTCCGCCTCCTCCCTCAGTATGCACACTGTGGCCTCTGATAACGACACAGCTCCAACTCGCTCACGGATACCGAATACCATACATGCGCCCGGCAATCCGACTCCGATATGGAAACCACACACTCTGACCATGACATTAATCCCAATGTCGACGACGATTTGACCGATACCTCCCACGATTTCACGAACTTTGTTGACAACTTGGACGACATACCGGTATCTGACAATGTCAAAGACACCAATGATGGTATTTTGATGTTCAAAACTAATTATGCACACTTTATATCAACAGACTACTCTTGGACCAAAGGAATACCATCACAACTTGCCCACGGTAATATCGTTGACCCAGATATAGTTATGAGGCCCCGTCCACAGAAATTTGATATTATCGAATCCAAGCACAACAACCGACGGATCTTTACTCTAGTACTAAAATCAAAAGAATCAGATAAAAGCAACCTATATGATATTTTTCAACTCTTGTCTAAACTGAAAACAGGCTTGACCGATTCAATTCCGGAATCCCCTGCTTTCCCAATAACGGACGATAGTTTAGGTGGACTCGATCCTCGTGTTATCCGAAAACTCTTATCTTACCTTTTCGCAGACTTACAAATTCAAATCACGCTTCGCCGCAACACGACTGTCACCCCAGACGAATGTTTACGTAAAGAAATAATTAAAGAATGCCACGAATCATAAATTGGCGGTCATCAAGGCGCCACAAAAATATACAACCGCATTAGACAAAAATATTTTTGGCCGCAGATGAACGCACAACGACGGCACGGGCGCACACACTCACTCACAGATTCTCTCTCTCTCTCACACTCACGTACTCGGTACGCGGCCGGGAAGCGGCACGGTACACGATCTATTACAGAGTATACGCTACAATAAAGCGGCAAAAGATTACCGAATGAACAACCAGAGTATCTTATCGTAATTAGAATAAATCAAGGTAGCAATTAAAATCAGAAATACAATTCAATAGAAAAGCTTAGCTACCACGAGGCTCGCGGGCTTTCACACAAAATGGCCGACCGAAGCCGGCCGGCAACCTGTTGCAAAAGGAAAAATGGCCTGAGGCCGTTGAGAATCTATAGCCAGCGAGATTCGGGGTAACGGCAGCCTACCTTTTTACGGCGAACAGCGCCTTCCCAGATACGGCAGTTATTTGATCTTACGGACAGCGGTACGGTCGGCACGATTTACTTTCACAGTTTCCAATACAATAGCAGCTAATTATAACACGGCAGTAAAAGCTTGGAAAGGTTACAATACGATGCACTGCTACGAGTAGCGAGGCGCAAGGGAGAGTGAGGTGGCCGCCGGCCCTCGGCGATCGCGATCCCGCGGTGGCGCTACGAGAGGGGATGACAGGTAGATTGGCGAGAGACCGGCGGGAGCCTAGGCAGCCGGTCTGTTCGCCGCGCTGTGCTGCGGGTTGCGAGGGTGGTCTGGCGAAGGCGGAAATGTCCTGTCGGCATCGGCGAGCCCAGGGGGAGACTAAGTCCGGTTATTTGTGGGTGCCGGGTGGCAAGGCCGGTCTTATCGGAGGCTCAGGTGGAGGCAACTCGACCCCTGGGCGGCAGCGGCAGTATGTCCTTGGCGGCATCGAGGTCCGAGCAAGCAACAGCGCGACTACTGGGTCCGGGGCTTCGAACTCCGCGCCGGTCGTCCTGTGGTCCCTCCGCGTTTCCCGCGACGGCAGCGCAGGGTGGTCGTTGGATGGCGTCGGCATTGGCGGCGGCAGTGGCGGCGGCAGTGGCGGTCACCTCAGAGAATGGGTTGGGGGAGTAACAAAAAGCATTAGCAACAATACATGAATCTTAAAGCTAACTCTGGTCGAAGGGTCTCACACAAGGCTACGGAGGGAGCGCCAACGCCGAGCTCTGCCGCGAGGGAAACCAAGGCGGACGAGATTCCCGCTGTTGGCCAGCGAACTGTAGCCTGCCTTCCTCGCGATACACCATCATGCCAACGATCGTGCTGCCTCTACGCCACTGACGAGGACTGAACACCGGAGAGTCCAACGACCAATCTGCGAGCCGCGACAGCGGAAACCGACGTTAGCGATAAGCTAGAATTTAAGAGACGCGTGATTCGATACCCAATAAGATTCGTCAAATTTCGGAAACGACAACGCCTCGGTTTTGAATTTTTGGCTCGGGGTGACGGAGCAGGACACTTGAGTCCTGGTGGCGAAAGCGAAGCCAAGTAAATTAGAAAAGAGGAAAATTGAGCAAGTTAGAAGAAGTTGTTAAGAAGGAAAAGAAAAAGAAAACCCGGGAGATGTCCGACTATCGCGTCGGGGCCTTTTTGACGTGGCTGCGTAGTGGTAAGCGCTTATAAATTTCTGCGGACTAATTTCGAGAACGAGTTAGAACGGCGCACCGAGTAACGGTTGGCCATTGTGAGACTGTATTGCGAAATTACTCGAAATTCGTTTGCCGACTTCCTTGTTTGGTGGCCGGAGCTTGATTTTTATTTTGTTTGTTTTTGCGATAACGTATCGAGTCAATTTTGGCTATAGTACATGTTGAGTACAGTCAGTCGTTTCGTTATTTGCGAGCAGCCCAAATTCCGCTGCACAGGGTCAAGTCGCGTTCGCGTGTTCAGAAAGTGTCACCTCTCGTGTAGGTCGCGTATCGCTAAGTGTGAGCGCTCTCTTTGGCTGGGTTATTATTTCCGGTTTCCTTGTTTGATTTGTTTCAGAAGATAGTAAAGTTTCGGATGCGTCGCGATTAATCGCTTCGATTTAAGTTGTTAAGTAAGAATTACTGTCGAGTACTTGTAGGGTATGTTTTGCGATGAGCGCGATAATTCTGTTAGGGTTTGGCGAATAGCGCCGATATTTATAATTAAGAGAAGGACGATTACGAGTAGCGTGTTCGTATCGTTGTCGATTTACTGTATTTTGATTTTTGTTTTGTTGATCTTGTTGAGACGAGGAACGCGACTAGCGCACGTAGATTTAAGGTCTAGTTAAGATTTGATTTTCTTTCTATTTTGTTTGTGGAATCGCGGGAGGCGAATTGAGTATCTGTTTCTTTTGCCTTTTGTTTTGTATCGCTTAGAATTTTTCTTTGAATATATTATTTTATTTTATTTTGTTAAATTCTGTATCGTGTCGAGTGTCCGTTCTTTCTCTCCGCAAAACTACCCACCCCCTCTCCGCGGTACTGAGCTACTTGGCATAGAGAAGGACAGCCGAGGAATTGCGAAGGTAAAGATTCGAGGCATGTTTATCACGCCAGGCGCCCAACAAAATTTCGCGATAGCTTTGGTAAGCGGCAGATTGCATCGCGGGTTGCCGAATCATTGTGCACCAGGTTAACTCTTGGAAACTTCTCCGGGTGAACAAGAGCGGCGAAAAACCTCGTCACAATATATATATATATATATATATATATATATATATATATATATATATATATATATATTGTGACGCTAAATTCTGTTACCCTCTGACGAGGACTTACCGTTAACACTTTGGCGCGATTTTCCAATAATTCGATACGATATTTAAGATACGAAAAGATACACGTTGGGCGCCAGACGCTTCAGCGTCAATTTTAAGAGAAAAGGGAAAGATACGATACGATAATAATAATTAGCGAACCCGTTGTATGGCTGGCTAGGTTCAGGTACTCACACGAACTGGTAGAGTGGCGGTATCCAAAGGCAGTTACAACAGTTACGGAAATAAGGAAATAAAGAAATCAAGAAATAAGCTCGAATCAAGTAAATTAACAAGTCAATCAGTCGTATATTATTCATCAGTTCATGAGCGGTAGATTAGTCAATTTGTTACAAAAAGTTAACAAAAGATATTTAGTCAACGAGAGTTTACGAGAGTGATTTACAAGATTTTCGGTTAAAGAAGCTAAACGATAATTCGCACAAAATAATAGTTGACAAAAGAAATTAATCGTGGGTCGAAAGAAGCGATATAATGCAAAAAGTGTACTCAAACTAGACGTCACTGGGCGACGTGATCTTACCCAAATTTCAAAAGCGGCACTACGAGAATTGTTAATTTGTTAAATTAAAGCAAGAGTGAAACTTTAGCGAAAATCGGTAGTTGACGGAATTGACGGTAGCTTAGAACGATAGGGACAAGAAAATAATATTCAAATTACGACAAACGGTAATTAGCGAGAGAGATTGACAGTGATATACGATTCACAAATATCGGTAGCTTATACGGAAGAATTATTCACGGCAAGCGATTCGATAATTACAACAGTCAAAATTACGATATTAAATTAACAAGGAAATTCGAAATTACGATAACGAGAGAAAATACAAAAGTTATACGAGATTGAGAGGTTTAGAAAAGGTAAAGATAATAAAAGCAGAGTAAAAATAATACACTAAATACACCTGGTTACAATAAGCAACTTAAGATAACACAGAAGTACGATATTCGGAAAACAAGAAAATATTACAAGGTGATAAGAAATGTAAATCAATATGAGCGATAGAAATCAAAGGTGCGGTAGTATTGAGCGGCTTATTCTACGCTCAGCTGTACTCCAAGTAGCTCAATATACGATACGAAATTTCATGCACAAAGCAAATAATATAAAAGAAGCGATACGATACAAAGCGATAGGCAATACTAGTAAGAAAAGTAAAGATAGCGATAGCGATAGACAGTAGAAATTATACAAGCGTTTCTAGCATAAAATTACGAGGAGCAAAGAAAATCAGAGATACAAAAGATAAGCATTAAGCAAAGAAATTCAGAAATACAAAAGATATTCGGTAGTTACGAGGTCGCTCACGATAGTTTTCGGAAATTAATTACGAAACGAAATCATGCAGTCGCACGGCGGCTTACAGCACCTCAATGTCCGTGGACCATGATTCACAAAGATACTGGCATCCTTCGATGCAACCAAAACGATCATTGAGATACGATAAGAGAAACAGAAATTAGAGCAACTTCGTAACGGTACGATACATAGGCGAAAGCCTTACCTTAGTCGGCGGCGATAATAGGATAACACTGATTTTAAATTAAATCAAACTTGAAGAAAGCGGAAAAGGAAGAAAGTGATTTTACAGGAAGGAGTGAAGCTAAAAGATCAAAACGGTCGTGGGTGCGAAAAAGGTAACAATAGCGATAGCGGTAGAGGAATAAGCGATAGTGGTAGAATATAAGAGGAAGGTTGAGGATTTCTAACTGAACGAGAGCGAGGTGGTAGCGAAGCTGTCTCCTGGCGGGTTGAGCGTAGAATAGGCAGAGTTCGGAGTCCGGATCAGCGATCTCGCCGGTGTCGTCAGGTGATTCTTCTTCCCCTTCGGTGGTCATTCAATCCCCACCGTAATTGGGTCATCCCTCTGGCGAATATCGGCTACGCGTTATCGACGATTACCGCTAGATGAGCGTAGTTGACATCACACGTACTTTTCTTGGGCTGCTGCGTCGTACTGTCCAGGTTGCCTGTCATTGGGGGTTCCCTCCACGAAGGCAGGTACGTAGGCTACCTCCGGAAGGTTACCGGATGGAGTGCAACTCCACTGTTGCATGGGCGATGGGTCGATTCGAGGAAGTAAGCACTCTTTTTTTACACTTTATTATTTCAAACGTTTTATTTGTATGATAATTGTGGAAGCGTTTTGAGCGCGTGACATGTAGTCGCGGCCATCTTGCTTATTCTAATGCGCAGTGGCGGCGGTCAGACGGCTGTCTCCCCGGCAGAGTACAAGTGGCGCCATAGAGGCGATGCGGCTAATATGTACACTACGCTCTAGGGGATTTGTACTGAACATCCCGCCGGCCTTGGAAACTCGTAGTTTCCAATGATAAACAATATAAATGATACATATGTTATGAGAAATGAATACAATAATATCTTAAAAATACGAATAAATGATAGATTGGTACACGAAGTGTGAGAGATTTTTTTTTTACATGAAATGTTTCGTTCCTTAGGTCTCAATAGGCAAGATACAAATTTTTGGCAAACCGCGTTGAACGATTCCATTGCTCGTTTTCATACTGACAACGCGTACATGACCATCTTTACCTGCGTGAGTTTCAGTTATACGACCTAGTTTCCATTGTAATGGCGGCAATTTATCGTCTTTTAAAATTACAAGCGTGTCGGGTTTGAGTAACTCGTTAACGTTTTCGTCTCTCCACTTTGTTCGTGCTTGAAGCTGAGTCAAGTATTCACGACTCCAACGCGACCAAAAATGTTGTTGAATTTGAGTCAATACTTGATACCGAGTGAGGCGATTAGTCGCGAGATCTTGGAGATTTGGATGCGGAAGAGCCGTCAACGGAGCTCCAATTAAAAAATGTCCCGGAGACAACGCAGTGAGATCGGATGGATCGTTCGACATTGGCGTGATTGGTCTCGAATTTAAGCATGCTTCGATCTCAGATATTGTCGTATAAAATTCTTCAAACGTCAACAGGGCGTTTCCGAGAACACGTTTTAAATGCGTCTTGGCAGATTTTATACCGGCTTCCCACATTCCTCCCATGTGAGGCGAGTATGGGGGTATAAAATGCCACTGTATTTGAGATTCTGAGGAATAATTTGTAATTTTTTGTTGATGGGTTTTGTCTTGAAGTACCGTTGCGAGTGCTTTTAATTCGTTATTTGCTCCCGTAAAGTTTGTTCCATTATCGGAGTAAATATTGGCTGGTTTTCCTCTACGAGCAGTAAATCTCTTTAGCGCGTTTAAAAAGGCGTTAGTTGTTAAATCTGAAGCTAACTCGAGATGGATCGCGCGCGTAACGAGACAAACGAAAAGACACAAATACGCTTTCGTAGTTTTGTTCCGTGAGAGTTTGATACTGAAAGGACCCCCGTAGTCGACGCCGACGTTGAGAAAGGCTCGACCAGGATTTACGCGGACCGAGGGTAAATTCCCCATGATTTGCTGCAAATTCTTTGGACGTAATCGAAAACAAGTTATACATTTATGCAATACACTGCGTACGGTAGATCTCGCTGAAAGTATCCAATATGTTTCATTAAGAGAATTCAACAGAGCTTGCGGACCGGCGTGCAAGTTTTTTAGATGCATATCTCGAATGATAAGTCTCGTGAGGACGCTGCTGGGTGCGAGGACGACTGGAAACTTCTGTGCGTAGGGAAGACGAGTGTTTTGGAGTCTGCCTCCTACTCTGATCACGCCGGCTTCGTCGATGAACGGGTTGAGTGATGCGAGCTTGCTGTCGTGGTGAACCGGTGGTTTCTTGCTCAGTGTTTGGAGTTCTTGAGCGAAAGTTTGAGCTTGACTGAGCTTTATCAGTGCTGTCGTGGCTTCGCGCAATTCTTGGACCGACAGTGGGCCGCCTTTTCGATCGGCACTGTGCGTTGTGTTGTATACGAAGCGTTTGCAATATGCGACGACTCTGGTGAGTTTCCGCAGTGACGAATATCGCTCGAAGATCTTGAAGTCTTGAATAACGGTGGCTAAGCTCGTCATCGTCGGTTTCGATTCGTTCTCAATCGTCTTGATGGTTTCGTCGTCTAACTCATCTTCATCGTCGTTTACGTGAGCATCTGTTGGCTGAGATAACCGTTGCGGACCATTCCACCAGATGCTACAGTCTTGTAATTGATCGGGATTTATTCCTCGCGAGATTACGTCAGCAGGATTATCCTCCGAACGTACGTGATGCCAATTATTTTTGTCGGACCGTTCCTGGATTTCGGCCACTCTGTTGGCGACGAACGTTTTCCAGTTGCACGCTTCACGCGCAATCCAACCTAGTGTGACTTGTGAATCACACCAATAATATTTGTCGGTGATTGGGAGCGTGAGTGCTTCGGTGACTTTCTGTACAAGCCGCGCGAGCAATACTGCGCCGCAGAGCTCGAGTTTGGGAAGAGTTACTGTTTTGAGAGGAGCTACTCTGGCTTTTGCGCAAAGTAACTCAACGACGTGTTCATTATCGCCTGTTGACGATCTGACGTATACGCATGCTCCATACGCGCTCTCCGATGCATCGCAGAATCCATGTAATTCGATTTTCACAGGATTCGCGCAGACGACGACGCGAGGAATGGAGATATCGTTGATTCGTGAGAGCTGATTGTAATACGACCTCCAGATCGTGTGCAAGTCACTCGGTAACGACTCGTCCCAGCCAATCTTCAATCTCCACAGTTGTTGTAAAACGATTTTTGCCTTGATGCACGCAGGACCAACGAGACCAAGTGGATCATAGATCTGTGAGATCAGCGATAGTACGCTTCGCTTCGTGACCTTCATTTTTGTATCCATCGTGTTGACCTTGTATCGGAGTGTGTCGTTCGTGTGATTCCAAAATAATCCGAGAGTCTTGACTTCGTCGCCGATGGGACGGTCGATGCGCTGACATCCTTCGTCGATCGTGTCGATTATGTTTGGTGTGTTGGACGTCCACTGTCGAAGCGAGAATCCTCCCGAGAGCAATATTTTATTTACTCCGTCCTTTATTGCTTTCACCTTGTCGACATCGTCACCTCCAGTGAGCAAGTCGTCTACGTAGAAGTCGCGCAAAATAATTTCGCTGCATTCGGGATGCTCCTGTTCATTGTCGTACGCTAATTGTTGCAAACTTCTTATCGCGAGGAACGGAGCTGTTGCAGTGCCGTAAGTCACGGTATTGAGCCTGTATTCCTTGACGGGTTCCTCGACGTTGGATCTCCACAGGATTCGTTGTAGATCTCGATGATCGTCACGCACGTTTACCTGCCTATACATCTTGGTTATATCGGCGGTCACGACGTGTTGATGCTGCCGAAAACGTGTAACGATGGCAAAGAGTTCTTGTTGAATTGTCGGACCGACTCTGAGGATATCGTTTAACGATTTTCCAGACGAGGTCTTGCATGAGGCGTCGAAGACGACACGCAGCTTTGTCGTGAGGCTCGATTCTTTCAGCACGGCATGATGCGGAATATAATATCGATGAGATTCGTTGTCTTTGTTGCTGCTTTGAATCTCGGACATGTGGCCGAGCGTGATATATTCGTTCATGAAGTCGTGATATTGGGCTTTCAGTTGAGGCTGTTTCTCCAATTTTCGATTGATCGCATACAGACGACGGAGAGCTATGTCTCGAGATTCGCCCAGCTGCTCAATGCTGTCACGAAACGAGAGCGCTACGGTAAATCGTCCTTCTTCATCTCGTCGGTAGTTCGCTCGAAAATCCTCTTCGCACCGTTTTTCTTCGTCGGAGAATTTTCTCGACGGACTGTACTCTTCTATTTTCCAAAATCTTTCGACCTGCTCTTGAAGATTTGTGTCCGTTGTGATAAAGCACAGTGAGTTTTGCGTGTGCTTGTTTTGCGATGTTGGCGCGATATTCCCACTGACGATCCATCCCAATTTTGTCTTGTGCAGAAGCGGTTGATTGCGGCTCACGACGTGTTGACCGACGCACAGAAGCTGCCAAAACACTCCAGCACCCAGCAATACGTCGATTCTACCTGGGACATTGAAAGTTGGATCGGCGAGATTAATGTTCTCGGGAATTTTGAAATTTTGTCATGTCAATTTTCGTGCTCGGTAAATTTTGTGTAATTTCTTCGATAATGAGAAACGGAAGCTTTACTTTGTACTCGTTTATCCGCGATTTGATTGTTGCGTCTATAGACCCGTTTACTCGAGATTGACTCAAGTTTATACCCGACAGCGCGACGTTCTCGTCGCATTTTTTTAATTGCAATTTTTCGTACAAAGCCTTTGTGAGTAAGTTAGACTGTGACCCGGAGTCAAGAACTGCTCGACACACGTGTGCGTTTCCGAATTTGTCGTAAATCGTAATTAACGCGGTGGATAACATTACGTGAGGCTTGTGTCGCTGTATGCTCGACAGCACACTCGGTACTTGTTCGGAAGACCCGTGAGCTCGAATTTGACTCGACGTGTTCTCGGAATTGCCTCTTGGAAAAAACTCGTCGATGTGTAACAACGTGTTGTGTTTTTTGTTACATTTTTTACAATTACTTGACCTACACTTGTCCGACGTGTGATCAGAGCGTAGGCAATTGAAGCAAACTTTTATGCGCTTGACTTCGTTCCATTTTTCTTGTGTTGTGTAACCTTTGAACGTGGAGCAATGATAAATCGAATGATTGCCCTGACACGTGGGACAAGTTTTGGTCTCGCTGGTTTTTGTTTCGCTTTCGTTTTTGCTACTTATGCACGAGATCGTTTCCTCTGCTTTTTTAACGTTAGGATTTGAATTTTTCGTGTTCTTGCCCGACGATTGTTTCGACGGGTTCAAGGTTTCTAGCATCGCGCAATGCTGAGTCAAAAATTCGCTCAGTTCGTCGAACGTTGGAATGTTTTGAGCCGTATTGTTTGTTTCCCACTTCCGTCTCGTGACAGGATCGAGCTTTGACGCCATCATGTGAATTATCAGACTGTCCCACTGTTCTGTGGGTTGACCGAGTGTCTTGAGTGCTCTCAAATGTTTCAACGTATCGTCAAGTAGTTTTCGTAATTGTGAGGCTGATTCCTTGGGAATCGTAGCCATTTCAAAGAGTCCTTGAACGTGATAATGAATTAACAATCGTTTGTTCTCGAACCGTGCTTTCAAGAGATTCCATGCTTCTACGTAATTTGCTGCACTGGTCTCGAGCGAGTGAATTACTTGACTTGCGACTCCTTGAAGAGAAGATCGTAAATAGTAGAATTTTTGAATGTCTGACAGACTTTCGTTTTTGTCGATAAGCGCTTCGAACGTGTCACGAAACGGTAGCCATTGCGCGTAATGACCATCGAATTTGGGAAGGTTCAGTGTTGGCAATTTGATACTTGAACCAGCAACTAACTCTTGACCATCTTGTTGTACTAACTGCGTTCTACTGACACGAGATTGACTACTGCCTTGTGAAGCTGAAAGCGGAGCGAGTAATTGTTTTGCCGATGCTACGGCTTTGAAATACGCGGTCTCAAAGCTAGCGCGTTCGTCGTTTTGAGGGTCGGGCTCCTCGAATTGTTCGATACCCGTCTGAGCTGTGTCGAATTTATCCCATAACTCGCGAAGTTTTTGTACTCTCGCTTCCACCTCCGCAAGGCTGTCGCCATCTGTAAACCCTGTAATTGCTCGAGTAATACGCGTTAACTGACCTTTGATGACTTTTCTGTTGGTTTTAAATTGAGCTAAATCTGCCATATTTATTCTACCACCTTGTATACCCGGTGATGACGCGCGTGACGATACTTGAGACCCTGGACGCGATGTAGAACGAGACTCTGGAAGCGGCGGCTGACGAGACGTAGACTGCGTTGGCTCAGGTGTATTTTTTCTCGGAGGCGAATGTTCTACTGGCATGTATCTACCGTTGTACTATCCGGTTCGATGATCCTGGCGTCAATGCTGGATTACACCAGCTCTCCTCGAAGACGATGTCGATGACGTGATCCCCAGATATTCGTGTGTCGTGAATTTTTCGAACGACTCGAATTTGTTGGACGAATCGTATTTTGTTCGTTTTTCGACTCGAACAACGTTTTTTCGGCGAATTATATACGTATACCGAGACTCGTTGTGAGTGCGAACGTTTCTTGGAATTGTTGTGATGGCGCTCTCTTCTACGAAACCCAACGCGTCCGTTGGCGGTTGATCGTGGAGCCTTTGTTTGCACTAAATTTGACGATCCACTCTTGAATACGAAAAAATTTCGACTCGTGGATGGCGCCGATGTTGTAAGGAGATCGAGAGAATAATTGTCTTATGTGGCACTCGAAATCCTGCACTGATTCTTCTCGAAGCACGTCCTGACGCTGAGAATTTTGTTGTATTGTCCAATGGCGTGCTGCTACTTTCTCGAAACTTCTGCTGAACTTTTTTCTCAATCCAGCGCTGATGCCCGGGATACTCGAAGGACCAAATTATGTTGCATGGGCGATGGGTCGATTCGAGGAAGTAAGCACTCTTTTTTTACACTTTATTATTTCAAACGTTTTATTTGTATGATAATTGTGGAAGCGTTTTGAGCGCGTGACATGTAGTCGCGGCCATCTTGCTTATTCTAATGCGCAGTGGCGGCGGTCAGACGGCTGTCTCCCCGGCAGAGTACAAGTGGCGCCATAGAGGCGATGCGGCTAATATGTACACTACGCTCTAGGGGATTTGTACTGAACACCACATTGTTTGCCTCCACCGGCTTCGTCGTCTAGGCAGTGGCCAACTGCCCATGATATATCACGAAGACCATGCAGTCACACGGCGGCTTACAGCACCTCATCGTCCGTGGACCATGACTCACATGTTCGGTCCGGCTCCTGGCCGGTAAGTCGGTGAACGACAGGCTGCGGTCTGCCCTTGATGTCGAACTTACGGCATCCGAAAAAGTAGGCATTCAAAGTTGTACGGGAGATTCATGATTACGAAACGGTAGTTGAATTCGTCGGTAGCTGGAACTGTAGTTTTCGGTAGTTGTCGATCCCTCGGTGAATCAAAGAAACGTGTTGATCCCTCGATGATCGTGGTCGCGGTACCTGTTTAGCTTGCGCCGAAGCGCAGGATTACAAAATTTGTACAGAAAATATCTAGTATTTTTCGCCTATATCGTATCGAGCTTGTTTGGAGTACCCCGCCAGGGACGCGTTTTCGGTAGTTTCCTTTTGATTTTTAGCCTTGCAACGAGCCATTCTGAAATGCCACGTTACAACTCCACCCCCCCTGGGGGAGACCGGCAGGTCTTTTGCCTAGGTAAAGTTACGAAGCCTCTAGTTTTTCTTTTTAAACGATACTGACCTGTATACTAGCTGTTCGGTCCTATAGAACCCGATATACGGTAAAAAAAAAAAAAAAAAAAATATGTAAATAACTAGTATAGAAAATTAAGGCTTATGGAATTTTCCACACTATGAGGGGAGGCAGTCCCAGGCCAGGTCTAAACCTTTGGGTATTTTCAAGTACCAAGAATATTGCATTTAACCGTTAAAGAAAGTGACCATGCCTGGAAAGGTAGCGTGCAAAACACATGCCAGACACGTTCGGTACCTCTTGGCGTCCTACGAGTCAGGGATTTCCAACTTTCTCTAGTTTATGACGTTCATATGGTGCTGAACGCCGTCTCTTGGCCTTCCCCGAAGGGCCCGCGCCGAGGGCCTCACAAGAGTCACACGATTGACTCTGGGGTTTTTCCAACCCCTACCGGACCACGCATGGCGGTATCTGGCATTGCCTCCCACCCTCTCGGGTTCAGTTAAAATATCCCCGTTTGAGACGTGTCAAACGGGGAACACAACGTCAGTCTTCGTCGAGTATTCAACTAGTAATACACGTCTTTTCGCGGGTGAACGTACACCCACGAAACACACGAGACTCATGAAGTTGACTTATACTTCAGCATAACGGGCACTAAATAACCTTGTTTAGTTTGTTACAGCCGCATAATAATTCATTTTTCAATATATGTAATGTCTAATCGCAAATAAACAATTCGGTTGGTCATTTTGTATATATTGAATTTACACACCGAGAAAATAATTCGACCCTGGAAAACTTATTCTACGGTAGCTTTACACTAGCGAATAAGCGTTTTTGTTGTTAGCTTACAACAACAGCGAAAAGAGAACGGTAAAGAAAAGGTTAGCTCTGCGCTAAAGAAAAGTGAAGCTTCGGTAATTTCCACGGGATACTAGTGAGTGCTACTTTGTAACCTTAGAAAAGATAGACGGCAGAGGAAAGATAGACAGTTTGTAACGCTAGATAAAAGAGAACAATTTGTAACGCTAGAGAAAAGAAAAGAGAAGGTTGCGAATTTGTAACGTTAGAAAAAAAAGATAAGCTACTCTGGTGCCAGTTTGTGACACTAGCTAGAGAATCGCGCTAAAAATTGAGTCGATTTGTAACGTTAGACAAGATAAGAGATCACACAAAAAAATTTGCGTCAGGTAACTTGGTCGAGTACATCCGAGTGCAGTAGATTTCGGTTGTTTTGTTGAAGGAATTTTTCTGTTACAGGTAGTGACTGTTTTGCAAAACTTTAGTTGATGTAAAGGACATTTTAAATGATTTCGAAAAGATAAACGAGAGGTTAAATTTTGAAGATACGAACGAGAATGAGCGAATAAACGATGACGGAATAAGTCAGAATCGAAGTTTTTTCACGGTAGCTCAAGACGGTAGGAAGTGGTTTTTAGTTCACGTCGAGGTGAACGTTTGAATTTACACGGCAGCTTAAGACGGTAGAAAGTTTTTACAGTAGCGGGAGATTTTTAAACGGTAGTGCATTTAAGTTTTTTTTTTTTTTTTGTGAAGCGAAGGTCAAAATGAAATTTCGAATTAAACGGGCCGAAAGAGAATTTAGAAGATATGTATTTTTTTTTTCTTCGATAGCGGGAGCCTACGGGTCTTGGCGGTCTCGGCGGTCATACGGTCCGATCGACGTATTCGTCTGGGCCTTTCGTGGCCGAGTCGCGTGCCTTTCGTAGAAATCCAGCGCCCAGGATGCGCGGCATTTCGGGCACTCGGACTTGGTTACCCCCTTTTCCCCACAGCCGAAACAATAGCGTCGCTTCGGCTTTCGGCACTGTTTCGCGAGGTGGCCGATCTCATCACAGTTCCGGCAAGTCCTCGTATCGCGCTCTTTTCCGGTGTCCGTGGCGGTTTCCAGCAGAGGTGGTGGTGATGCCGATGTCTCCTGGTGTGACGGGCCGGCCTTCGACGCGAAGGAGAAATCCGGTGAGGCGGACCGGAATGGCACCGGGTCCGGGGATATCTCCTCCGTGACCATGGGCTCCGCAAAGCTGACGGTCTTTGCCGGTTTAATGTCTTTCTCCACCGGTGCCGGAGGGGGAGACATTAGGAGTGTGTCCTCCGACATGGAATCATCCAGGTCGGTGACGATCACGATGGACGAGGAGAGGGAGGAGAGCGAGGAATCGGGAAAGGATATAAGGTCGGGAGAGGTGACGGTAGCGAAGGTTGCGAGAGGAGAAACGAGAGGGACTGTAGCGGGAGGCTCGGAAGGTTGTTGGCAGCGGCAGAGGCACAGCGGGCAGTTTGTTGGCGGTAGATGCTGCAGACTGATCACCGGAGGTGGTGGCGGTACCGTCTTAGTCGCCTGTTCCTTTATTACGGGGATTTCCCGAACGGTCCGCCGGGACGCCTGGGCGGCTTGGAACGCTCGGTAGTCTTCTTCCGCCTCGAGATACGCGAGCTTGATCTCCGCGGCCAGATCCGGGTAGAATAGCGGTAAGGCGTCGATGAAAGTTGCAAACTTTTCCATCCGGCGCCAACCACGCAGCACGTAGCTGGCCGGTGGTGCTTCGCCTTCCATGATCTAAGGTTAAACCACAATAGCTAGTCTCGGTAGATCTTTAGGTATTTTCCATGTACCTTTCCCACTACGTTGTTCCCATTTACTTGTTGTAATTCAACCACCACCGGGGAGAGAAGACGGGATATTTGATAAGGTCCACTGAATTTCGGCGCTAATTTAGCCGCTACATGTTGATTGGCAGATGACAACGTGTGCTGTCTTTTCAGCACCAGGTCGCCTACGGCGAATGTTTGGACTCGTCGTCGTGAGTTATAGTTACGTTCTTGTCTGGCAAAAGCGTCGTCAAGTTTTTCAGTCACCCATTCCCGTAGTGGTTGAATGTGTCTCATCCGTTCGACCCATAATTTTGGAGGCGTAGCCTCTATTTCAAGTTCATCGGTAGCTAATCTTTGGTAGGAATTAATTGGCTCGGGTACACGGCCTAAGTTCGAAAAAGCTGGACTCGCATTAAGTGAAGTATGGTGCGCGGTGTTGTAAGCGAATCGGAAATCCGAGAGATGTTCATCCCATTCTCTGTGATCATTATTTAGGAAGGCAACTATCATAGATTTTAGAACGCGGTTGACCCGTTCGACCGGGTTAGCTTGTGGATGGTACGGCGGTGTCGTCGTATGTTTTATACCGTAAGTTTCCGCGAGTTCTTTAATCGAATGATTGTTAAATTCGGTCCCGTTGTCGGTAAGCAATACCTGGGGAGTTCCCCATCTAGATAGTATTAATTCCTGAAAAGTTTCACTAATCTTTTGCCGGTAGCCTTTTTAAGAGGTGCGCACTCGATCCATTTCGTAAAGAGGTCCTGCATAACTAGTACATGGGCGGAACCAGATTTACTCGGCGGGAATGGTCCAATTATATCGGCGGCTATAACAATCCAAGGTTGTTCTACAACACGCCTTCCCATTAGACCAGCGGGAGCAGTTTGATTGACTTTGCACTTCTGACAAGTATCACATTTTCGGACATAATCGGTAGTTGTGTGGTACATGCCAGGCCAGTAATAACGAGTAGCTAGACGACGGTAGGTTTTTTCTATGCCTGGGTGACCAGATTGTGGATCATTGTGGGCTTCCTGTAAAACGGTTTCGCGTTCTTCTTCGGGCACAACTAATTTCCAGGAGTTTAAATCTCGAACTACGGTTCCAATTAACGGGTCGGTACGTTGAACGTACAAGTGATCGTCTTCTATCTTCCACCCGGGGAATTTTCCGGGAGCTTTTTCTACGTCACGTTTTTGGCGATCGTACCAAGACAGAAGGTCTGGTATGATGGCGGCGGTAGCTTCATCAGCGGTAGGGGTTGAGTTTAAATCGTTGTCCGTTTCCGGAATACGAGAAAGTGCATCTGACACGTGATTCAAAGCGCCTTTGCGAAATACGGTAGTGAAATCATACCCAAGTAATTCAAGTGACCATCTAGCTAATCGACCAGTAGGATTTTTCCGACTGTGGAGCCATTGTAAACTACTATGATCTGTTACGACTGTAAAATGGTACCCTTCGATACATGGACGAAATTTCCCGATCGCCCAGATGACAGCTAAGCACTCTAATTCGATAACAGAATATTTCCTTTCAGCATCGGATAAAGTTCTGCTCGCGTATGCAATTACGTGTTCACCGTGAGTTTGAGTCAAGGCAGCGCCTAGTCCACAATTGCTAGCGTCAGTTTGTACTACGAAAGGTTGATTAAAGTCGGGACACGATAACGTTGGAGCGGTAGTTAGTCGATCTCTAATTTCTTCGAAAGCTGAGGCTTGTGATTCTGTCCAAATCCACGATTGAGTTTTTCGCAAAAGTCGCGTCAGCGGTTCGGTTATTGAAGCGAAGTTCGGAATAAATTTTCGATACCAAGAAGCCATTCCTAAAAATCGTCGGAGTTGTTTTACGGTATGCGGGACCGGATAGCTTACAACGGGAGTGGTTTTATCTGGATCTACCTGTAATCCGTGTTCGTTTACTAGAAAACCGAGGTACTTAACTTGTGAACAACAAAACTCACATTTTCCAAGATTAACTGTGAGATTAGCTTGTCGGATAGTTCGCAAGACGCGGCGTAACCATTCAAGATGTTCCTCGAAAGTTTTTGTGGCGATAATAATATCATCGAGATATGCGAACGCGAATGGATCCATATCCGGACCGATTAAACGATCTAATAATCTCTGAAACGTGGCTGGTGCTCCAGTTAAACCGTATGGCATTCTAGTGAAATGAAAAAGTCCTTTTCCGGGTACGATAAAAGTAGTTACTTCACGACTGTTTTGAGTTAGCGGAATCTGAAAGTAGGCTTGACTGAGATCGATAGTAGAAATGTATCGCGCAGATCGAAGTTTATCGAGAATGCTATCCATACGTGGTAAAGGATACGCGTCCTTTTTCGATACCTGGTTTACTTGTCGAAAGTCGATACAGAATCGGTAAGAGCCGTTTGGTTTTTCAACCATAATAATCGGGCTTGCCCACTCGCTATGCGACGGTTCGATAATTCCGTTAGCGAGTATCTTATCGACTTCTTCATCGATTGCTTCTTGAATTTCTGGCGATACTCGGTAAGATCTTTGTCTAATCGCGGGATGATCACCTACATCAATGTGATGTGTCGCTAAAGTAGTTGCGCCTATTTTATCGGGAGTTCGTGCTATTTCTGATTCTAGTAACTTCTTTAACTCAATGGCTTGTTTTTCATTTAGAGTCAGGATGCCGTTACAGCGTAAATCGGGAGTGAATCGAGAGTGTGTTTGAAATTTGAAAGTCACGAGAGGGTTATTTTTAAAGGACCAACTTGGTTCGGTGAAATCTGCTATTATGCCAAATGTGTGAATAAAATCCAAGCCTATTATGCAATCAAAACTGAGAGATGGTATTATACGAATTTGAACGTCGCAGGTAATTCCTTTCAATTTCATGGGTACAGTTATTTCACCGGTAACGTCGGCTTTTTGGCCAGCGGCTACTACGACTGACCCAGAGTGAGATCTCTGTATTGAAAAACCTTGAGATTCAATTAAGGTAGCAGTTTCCGAATTTACGAAGATGCGTGACGAACCACAATCGAATAAAGCACTTATTTGCAAGTTACAGATTTTTAAATTCAAAAATAGTAAAGGTTTTCCGTGAGGCGGATAAACTGGACTACAGACGTCATCTGGTACGGTAGAGGTATTTTGTTGTCAGTCGGTAGAATCAAGTTCGATAGTAGTACTAATTTTAGTCGGCAGAGAGAAGTTTTCGGGAATTAGCTCTTGAGAATTTTTGGGCTTTATTGCAAGTTCGGGTTCCGAGGTTGCCCTTGCGCGCGGTTCCCCTGATAGTTTTCCGCACAGCGGTTGCAGGTTGCTTTCGTCACTCCTGGCTGTCCGCAGCCGAAGCAGTAACGTGTGCGAGGCGCAGTGCATTGTCGGTGATGATGTCCGGGCTGCCTGCAATTGTAACAAGCACGTCGCGAATCAGCGCGCGGAACACCTTGCTCGGGAGTCGGTAAGAACGGGTTAATATCGGTAGATCGGCTATTAGAAGCTGCGGGAGGGTTATTGTGGCTTGAATTTGCGTTCTGGCGCGAATTATTTTGATTCCCGGTATTACTTGGAGGTTGTCGTTGGTCATTACGGGAGTTAGACCCTGAATTACCGTATCTTTTATTGGTGTTAGAATTGGAACGGCTGTTCTGAGCGGGAGTTTGATAAGCCGCATTGACGTTATCTGTCACTTCGTCGTCCAAGTATACATTTGCCAACGCAAATCGTGCTTGACGGGAGCTGGAACGCTGTCCACGGTAGGATAATTCCGGTAGTAGCGAGTTTTCGGGAGTCGGTGGCGCTTGACATTTACTGGCTGCTGTGAAACTAATTTCTAGACGTCGAGTGATCTCTTCCAGATCGTCTAGGTCTTCTAGATCTTCTCGTCTAATCAAAACTTGAAAACGCAGCAGAAGGTTTCGATAGGCGTAGTCCATTTCTTCGTCATGCGAAAATCCAGGACCTTATCGCGCGAAGTACGAGCGCAGGTACGTTAAGTAATCCGCGACAGGTTCGTTTTCGCCCTGCGTGCGTTTACGGATTTCTTCGCGTAGCGAGAACTGCAAGTTTGGATCACCAAAACGATAGCGCCATGCGTGTTCAAATTCTGGAAAGTTACTCCATTGAAAACGTTTACTACGAAACCAGTACAAAGCTACACCCGAGAGAAAAAATGGGAGACTATTTAAAATGTCGGAATCGCGCAAATTAAACAAGGTTCTACCCTCTTCTATTCGCGTGAGAAAAGCTTCACAATCTTCGTTACGCGCGCCTGAGAATTTTAAATTCCATTTACGCATCACCTCGTATGCTACGAGTGTATTCGGCGTGTTGTTGTTACGCGGTAGTTGTGTGTCGAACGATTGACGCGGCGCGGTGCGATGGAAAGAAGGTGGGTCGCGGTGCGAGGTAAAGTTCGCTAATCCGGGAGCGGTCTCGCGTATGGTGTTTGCGTTTCGAGGCAACGGTATGTTTTCGGCAGTGTTCGTAACGTCGATGTTTGCACCTGTCGATCTATTACGGTCAATATCGGGAGAAATATTATTTGACGTGTTGTTTTCGTTTGTGTCAATTTCGCGAGCCGTCTGTGGGCTTTGTCTTTCGTCTTCCGGTACTTGTAAAGAAGTTCCGGCGTCGGTTTCAGGTATTGGTTTGTTTGGAGTCGCGGGATCTGCCATTTCTCCACGAGAGGTTCGATAAAATCGAATTAAACGATCGCGTAAAGTTGGTAAGGTTCCTCCTGACGATAGTGAACGCTGTCTTAATTCGGAACGTAATTCTTCTGCGGTTAAGAAATATATCCACGAGTCTTTCACGGATGGCAACGAAGGCATGTATTATTGCTTGCCAGGCGCAATATTACGTGTAACGAACAAAGTCAAGCGAACAATATAAACACAGTCAACCTTAGACGGGACAGAACGGTAGAAGAAAAGAATATGGTCTCACTCGAAATTTGGCAACAACGGTAGAAAAACTTTCCCTTGACGCGCGATGGTCTTCGCAAACAAAGCGTTAGGCAGAATAACAACGTGGTTATTACTTATGGGAGAGTTGTCGGTCGTCGAAATAATATTCGTAATCCGTAACGTTAAATTCGGTAGATTTTCAAATTCTCCTTTCGTCACTTAATATCAACTGTTTCGGGAGGTTTTTGATTTCAATATAATTTTTGGTTTTAGCACTAACTGTACAAAATGGGAGTTGTGGGTTTTTGAGTGGTTTTACTCTCTTTCTCCCTCTCTCTCGTATTTTTGACTGAAGTTTTCTTTCTCTTGCAAACAAAAATTGTAATCAAAGATTTTTATCGTAACTGGCCTTTTGTGGCCCCACGTTGGGCGCCAATTTGTGACGCTGAATTCTGTTACCCTCTGACGAGGACTTACCGTTAACACTTTGGCGCGATTCTCCAATTATTCGATACGATATTTAAGATACGAAAAGATACTCGTTGGGCGCCAGACGCTTCAGCGTCAATTTTTAGAGAAAAGGGAAAGATACGATACGATAATAATAATAAGAGAACCCGTTGTATGGCTGGCTAGGCTCAGGTACTCACACGAACTGGTAGAGTGGCGGTATCCAAAGGCAGTTACAACAGTTACGGAAATAAGGAAATAAAGAAATTAGGAAATAAGCTCGAATCAAGTAAATTAACAAGCCAATCAGTTGTATATTATTGATCAGTTCATAAGCGGTAGATTAGTCAATTTGTTACAGAAAGTTAACAAAAGATATTTAGTCAACGAGAGTTTACGAGAGTGATTTACAAGATTTTCGGTTAAAGAAGCTAAACGATAATTCGCACAAAATAATAGTTGACAAAAGAAATTAATCGTAGGTCGAAAGAAGCGATATAATGCAAAAAGTGTACTCAAACTAGACGTCACTGGGCGACGTGATCTTACCCAAATTTCAAAAGCGGCACTACGAGAATTGTTAATTTGTTAAATTAAAGCAAGAGTGAAACTTTAGCGGAAATCGGTAGTTGACAGAATTGACGGTAGCTTAGAACGATAGGGACAAGAAAATAATATTTAAATTACGACAAACGGTAATTAGCGAGAGAGATTGACAGTGATATACGATTCACAAATATCGGTAGCTTATACGGAAGAATTATTCACGGCAAGCGAATCGATAATTACAACAGTCAAAATTACGATACTAAATTAACAAGGAAATTCGAAATTACGATAACGAGAGAAAATACAAAAGTTATGCAAGATTGAGAGGTTTAGAGAAGGTGTGACAGGTGTCTAGTGACACCTGCCGACACTTGCTAGATTTAAAAGAAAAGAAAGTCAAAACAAGTATACATAAGCAACTAGAGTCAAGCAAGAAAGCTCGAACTTCCGTTAAGCCACGTTCTTCTCTCTCGCCGAGTAACCGTCCGAACAGTCAGTCGCCGAGTGGCCGCTCAACTGAGCAGTAGTTTCACATATAACTCCTTCTGGCAATGAGTCGCTCAAATTTACGAAGCCAAAATACATGTAAAAAACCACGATAACGATCATCTACAATTACCAGGCCATGAATACGTTGGCGTTGAAAAATCCTTTATGAACAACGAAACATGTGGGCAAGGATGAATAAACCAGGAAGGAACGATCAATCGGAGCACATGGCCCAGTAATGAACATCTTATCCGGACATCACGAACTGTTACCTCATTGTGATACAGTTTTTGATTGCACGTCGACGTTATTAAGTTAAGTAACTCATTGTAAAACCTCAATTTATAAGCTCCTTGTTAGACATGAATTGAAAATCTCTGGAATTTAGCTTCTTTTTTATTCAATTTCGAGTCACTGGCAGAGATTTTCTTTTTGTGTAATAAAATATAGAGTTAGAAATTTCAATAATTTAGGGAATCGTCCAGATAATTTAAGCTTTAAGATCTTCTCGGCCTGTTAGTCTTTCTGTTTTTGGTTTTTTTTATGTGTAAGCATGAATGCGTGTGAATGTGGAATCTAGTTGATAAAAATAAACAAATCATTGTTCGAGAATCTCAAAATAATGGAGCTTTAGCTCGAATAAATATCGCCTTTCAAGTGTTAAAGTAAAATGTTTCCTGCTTCATTTTATTTCGATTAATCTTAATCCTTATTCTAAGGCAACGTAACATAAAACCGTTACAAAGGGATTGTAGGGTAAAAATAATACACTAAATACACCTGGTTACAATAAGCAACTTAAGATAACACAGAAGTACGATGTTCGGGAAACAAGAAAATATTACAAGGTAATAAGAAATGTAAATCAATATAAGCGATAGAAAACAAAGGTGCGGTAGTATTCAGCGGCTTAATCTACGCTCAGCTGTACTCCAAGTAGCTCAATATACGATACGAAATTTCATGCACAAAGCAAATAATATAAAAGAAGCGATACGATACAAAGCGATAGGCAATACTAGTAAGAAAAGTAAAGATAGCGATAGCGATAGACAGTAGAAATTACACAAGCGTTTCTAGCATAAAATTACGAGAAGCAAAGAAAATCAGAGATACAAAAGATAAGCATTAAGCAAAGAAATTCAGAATTACAAAAGATATTCGGTAGTTACGAGGTCGCTCACGATAGTTTTCGGAAATTAATTACGAAACGAAATCATGCAGTCGCACGGCGGCTTACAGCACCTCAATGTCCGTGAACCATGATTCACAAAGATACTGGCATCCTTTGATGCAACCAAAACGATAATTAAGATACGATAAGAGAAACAGAAATTAGAGCAACTTTGTAACGGTACGATACATAGGCGAAAGCTTTACCTTAGTCGGCGGCGATAATAGGTAACACTGATTTTAAATTAAATTGAACTTAAAGAAAGCGAAAAAGGAAGGAAGTGATTTTACAAAAAGGAGTGAAGCTAAAAGATCAAAACGGTAGTGGGTGCGAAAAAGGTAACAATAGCGATAGTGGTAGGATATAAGAGGAAGGTTGAGGATTTCTAACTGAACGAGAGCGAGGTGGTAGCGAAGCTGTCTCCTGGCGGGTTGAGCGTAGAATAGGCAGAGTTCGGAGTCCGGATCAGCGATCTCGCCGGTGTCGTCAGGTGATGCTTCTTCCCCTTCGGTGGTCATTCAATCCCCACCATAATTGGGTCATCCCTCTGGCGAATATCGGCTACGCGTTGTCGACGATTACCGCTAGATGAGCGTAGTTGGCATCACACGTACTTTTCTTCGTCTGCTGCGTCGTACGGTCCAGGTTGCCTGTCATTGGGGGTTCCCTCCACGAAGGCAGGTGCGTGGGCTACCTCCGGAAGGTTACCGGATGTAGTGCAACTCCACATTGTTTGCCTCCACCGGCTTCGTCGTCTAGGCAGTGGCCAACTGCCCACGATATATCACGAAGACCATGCAGTCACACGGCGGCTTACAGCACCTTATCGTCCGTGGACCATGACTCACAATGATTGTAGCCCTCACTGACAGGGAGGCTGCGTCGATCCTCAGGACGAGGGCTTTATCAACTTTGGACGTAGTGTTTTGGGTTCGGTCCGGCTCCTGGCCGGTAAGTCGGTGAACGACAGGCTGCGGTCTGCCCTTGATGTCGAACTTACGGCATCCGAAAAAGTAGGCATTCAAAGTTGCTCGGGAGATTCATGATTACGAAACGGTAGTTGAATTCGTCGGTAGCTGGAACTGTAGTTTTCGGTAGTTGTCGATACCTCGGTGAATCAAAGAAACGTGTTGATCCCTCGATGATCGTGGTCGCGGTACCTGTTTAGCTTGCGCCGAAGCGCGGGATTACAAAATTTGTACAGAAAATATTAGTAACTAGTATTTTTCGCCTATATCGTATCGAGCTTGCTTGGAGTACCCCGCCAGGGACGCGTTTTCCGTAGTTTCCTTTAGATTTTTAGCCTTGTAACGAGCCATTCTGAAATGCCACGTTACAATATATATATATGTATATATATATACATACAAAGTATGGTTTGGGGACGTTTTTCGAAGTATCTATTTTATAACGGAATTTTATCCAGAATAGTGATGTATATCGTAACCAATCCTTTTTATCACGAAAAAATTACTGGTTCAAATTTCATTCGACTTGTAAAGCAGAGTGGCTGTTTGAGGTCTTCTAGAAATTGGCTTGTATGGAGACAATATCTTTTACGTATCGACTCATACAAGGACATTATTTTATACGAATCGAATCATACAGGGTCATAATTTTTCACTAATTGGCTTATACGGGGACATAATTTTCCATGAATCGACTAATACAGAAACATTATTTTTCACTGATTGGCACCTCTAAGTAGCTAGCCACCCTACTTCGAAAAAAAATAAATCAAAATATGGAAAATTACGAGCTATTTATGAGCTCTCAGAATATCCAAGTTTCGATTTTTGAGCTCAACCGGTAGAGCAGGAATTAGCGATTTTAAGTGGGGGGGCCAGGTACGTAAGCAGCCAGCCCCCCCACTGCAAAAAAAAAGTGTTGGGAAAAAATTCAATATACCATAATTATGAGCTATTTATGAGCTTTAGGAATAACAGAACTTCAAATTTTGAGCTGGAAAAATTAAGCAAAAATTTCATATCTTCAGTTGGGGGGGCTGAGAACGTGCGCACGCAGCCCCCCCCACAACAAAGGAAGTGGGGAAAAAATTCTCGAAAAAATGTAAGAATTATGAGCTTTTTATGAGCTTTCTGGATATACTTATATTATATCCATAGGTACAACCCCCCGCGACCAGCCCCTAAAAATCTGATTTTCCGTTTGAGAAAATTAGTCTTAATAACAACATATTTAGGAAATCTTCGAAGCAGAATATTCAGTGATTTATAAACTGACGGGATATCGCGTTTTCAAATTTTTAGCTGCAACCCCCGAGTACTCAGCCCTCGAAAACCCCTCTGGCTCCAAGAGAGAACTTGGCTTTAAATGAACGGATTCGAAAAATCTTTCATGGAAAAATGTTCAGTGATTTATGAGCTGACAGGATATCGTGTTTTCGACTTTTGAGCTGTAACCCCTGAGCACCCACCCCTCGAAACCCCCTTTGGCTTCAAGAGAGAACTTGGCTTTAAATGACCGGATTCGAAAAATCTTTCATAGCAAAATGTTCAGTGATTTATGAGCTGACAGGATATCGTGTTTTCGAATTTCGAGCTGCAACCCCTGAGCACCCACCCCTCGAAACCCCCTTTTGCTCCAAGGGAGAACTTGGCTTTAAATGAACGGATTCGAAAAATCTTTCATAGCAAAATGTTTAGTGATCTATGAGCTGACAAGAGACCTCTTATTTAGAGCATTCAATTCCTTGTAAGACATGTTCTGGTCTCATCACTATACCTATCCGTTGACGAATTATGAAATGCCAAAGAGAGACAAAAAGATTTTTCTATTTTATTTGACCGAGAATAAGAAAATCGCCGTAAGGCACCTCTAAATATCAATATTGAGACCTA